>NC_133465.1:23674023-24306023 GCF_048565385.1 Saimiri boliviensis
TTTTTTTTTTTTTTTTTTTTTTTGAGAGGCAAAGTTTCCCTGTGTTGCTCAAGTTGGTCTTGAACTCCTAGGTTCAGGTGATCCCCCAACCTTGGCTTCTCAAAGTGCTGAGATTACAGGTGTGAGCCACCGCACCTGACCTGTGCTGTTTCTTCATATGGGTGTAACTTAATATGAAAATTTACTGATCAGGCCAGGCGTGGTGGCTCATGCCTGTAATCCAAGCACTTTGGAGGCCAAGGTGGGCGGATCACCTGAGGTCGGGAGTTCAACACCAACCTGACCAACATGGTGAAACCCCATCTTAAAAAAAGAAAAAAAAAAGAAAATTTACTGATCTAAACTTGTCCGTTTTTCTGTATGTTGTACTTTTTAAAAAGCTTACATTAAAAAATAATTATAATTAAAATATTTAATATTATTTAAAATAATAACTACAAGTATATAAAACACACTGAATATATAAAACTTGCATGAGCTCAAGATATTCACAAGAGAGAAAAAAATATAAACAAAAGAAATCAAGGTGGCTCACACCTATAATTCCAGCACTTTGGGAGGCTGAAGTGGGAGGATCACTTGCACCCAGGAGTTCCAGACCAACCTGGGCAATACAGTGAGACCCCGTTTCTACAAAAAAATCAAAAACTTATCTGCGTACAGTGGTGCCTGCCTGTGGTCTCAGCTACCTGGGAGGCTGAGGTGGGAGAATCACTTGAGCCCAGGAAGTTGCACAGTGAGCCTTGATTATGCCACAGCACTCCAGCCTGAGTGACAAAGCAAGAGTCTGTCTCCAAAAGAAAAGAAAAAAGAGGCCGGGCACGGTGGCTCATGCCTGTAATCCCAGCACTTTGGGAGGCCAAAGAGGGCAGATTGACTGAGTGGGCAACATGGTAAAACCCTGTCTTTACTTAAAAAATACAAAAAATTAGCCGGGCATGGCAGTGTGCACCTGTAGTCCCAGCTACTGGGGAGGCTGAGGCAGAATTGCTTGAACCCAAGAGGCAGAGGTTGCAGTGAGCCAAGATCACGCCACTGCACTCTAGCCTGGGAGACAGAGCAAGATTCCATCTCAAAAAAAAAAAAAAAAAAATCCTTGGCAGGGTATGGTGGTTCATGCCTATAATCCCAGCACTTTGGGAGGCCAAGGTGGGTGGATCACCTGAGGTCGGGAGTTCAAGACCAGTCTGATCAATATGAAGATACCCTGTCTCTATTAAAAATACAGAAAAAAAAAAAAAAAAAAAAAAAAACAACCAGCCAGGTGTGGTGGCGTGCACCTGTAATCCCAGGTACTTGGGAGGCTGAGGCAGGGGAATCGCTTGAATCCGGTCGGCAGTGATTGCAATGAGTTAATACTGCACCATTGCACCCCAGCCTGGGCAACAAGAGCAAAACTCTGTCTCAAAAGAAAAGAGAAAAAAGAAAAGAAAAAGAAAGCAAAACATTTCATTTGCCACCAATGGAAGTAAAAAGGTCACCGTTCCCTTGCTCTGAAAACTATTAAAAAGTTTTTGGCTTTATTTTTGCCTTTCCTTTATGAAGTGCATTTCAGGGTCATCGAATCATCCTGGTCAATGAGAAAATGTTCTTTTTATCTTTTAAATTTATTTTTAAATTTATTTTAAATTATTATTAATTATTTTGACAGAGTCTTGCTCTGTCACCCAGGCTGGAGTGCAGTGGTGCAATCTCGGCTCACTGCAACCTCTGCCTCCTGAGTTCAAGCTGTTCTCCTGCCTCAGCCTTCCAAGTAGCTGGGACTACAGGTGTGCACCACCATACCTGGCTAATTTTTGTATTTTTAGTACAGACGGGGTTTTGCCCTGTTGGCCAGGCTGGTCTTGAACTCCTGACCTCCAGCGATCCTCCTACTTCAGCCTCCCAAAGCGCTGGGATAACAGGCATGAGCCCCCGCGCCCGGCCTCCATGTTCTTTCGAAATGAAGATGTCCGTGTTCTTTGGGAGGGAAATGACACAACATTTGGGGTTTGGTGTAAAATAATGTTTCTGAAACACTTGTTAAAATCCAGATTCTGATTCAGCAGGTAATGAATCAGAATGGGGCTGAGATTCTATACTAACAAGCTCCCAAATCATGCCGACGCTGCCGGTCCTCAGGTCCCATGTTGAGTAGCCAGGCTTTAAGTACTTTGACAACAAAAACGAAAAACGGAGCACAAAAGAAATTTGGCCTATGTGACAAAATCTTGATAACTGTGTCCTCTGGTTGGTGGACATATTGGGTTTACTATAGTTATCTTGTTTACCTGTGTACGTGCCTAAAATTTTATTATCCAAAAACCAGCCTTCCAGACTCGATGAGGAGGAGCATGGGCATGACTTATCTCTCAATTTCCAGTCCATTTCCCTGAGTCTGGCACAAAGTAGAGATCTATATTTCATTTGTTTATTTATTGAGATGGACTCTGGCTCTGCTCTGGAGTGCAGTGGTGTGATCTCAGCTTATTGCAACGTCTACGTCCCGGGTTCAAGCGATTCTCCTGCCTCAGCTTCCTGAATAGCTGGGATTATGGGCATGTGCCACCAGGTCCGGCAAATTTTTGTCTTTCTAGTAGAGTTGGGGTTTCACCATGTTGGCTAGGCTGGTCTCAATATGCTGACCTCAAGTTAATTTGCCTGCCTTGACCTCCCAAAGTGCTGGGATTCCAGGCGAGAGCCTGATTGCACCCAGCCTGATATCTGTATTTTATTCCCTTTTCTTTATACCTCTGCCTGGCCTAGAATGATTTGTAGTGATTCACAAAAAAACACAATCCAGTACGACAAAACTCACTTAAAACAATGGGGTAGGCAAAACAGGACAGAAGGAAAATGATGGTTTAAACAAAGATGGGGATATGGTCGGTATGCCAGGAAGGAGGTTGGCGGCGAGCGTGTGGGTGCAGCGCGCCAGCACCACCTGCCACGGCCCTGCTTTTGGCTCTGAACGCAGCACTGGCTCACAGTAGAGTTCACACGATCACTCGGCTTCATAAAATCGCTTGTCCACTAAATGCACACATGAATGAATGAAGCTTTCTTGAAGGTAATATCAACATGACAGAGATCAGTCAGTGCCATGCAGCGTCCCCCAGATTCAAAAACCAGAAAACTTCCAGGGAGCACAGCTAGTCCTGTTATGTACATCAGAAAAAAACATGTCCCTCAGGGTCCTTCGTGAGAACGCAGGGAACAGCCCAGAGCCCAGCTCTTCTAGAGCTGGCATTTGTGGTCCTCCCTGCCACTGCCCCAACGTGGCACACAGAAAACATAACCAGACCATACGTTCCTCCTTGTCTGGGGGTCATGGATCCCTTTGAGAATTTCTTTTTTTTTTTTTTTTTTTTTTTTTTTTTTTTTTTTTTGAGACGGAGTTTCGCTCTTGTTACCCAGGCTGAAGTGCAATGGCACGATCTCGGCACACCGCAACCTCCGCCTCCTGGGTTCAGGCAATTCTCCTGCCTCAGCCTCCTGAGTAGCTGGGATTACAGGCACACGCCACCATGTCCAGCTAATTTTTTGTATTTTTAGTAGAGATGGGGTTTCACCATGTTGACCGGGATGGTCTCGATCTCTTGACCTCGTGATCCACCTGCCTCGGCCTCCCAAAGTGCTGGGATTACAGGTGTGAGCCACCGCGCCCGGCCCGAGAATTTTTTTTTTTTTTTTTTTTTGAGATGGAGTTTCTGTCACCCAGGCTGAAGTGCAGTGGCATGATCTTGGCTCACCGAAACCTCCACCTCCCAGTCCAGGCGATTCTCCTGCTTCAGCCTCCTGAGTAGCTGGGATTACATGCGCTAGCCACCACGCCTGGCCCCCATTGAGAATCTGACGGGAGCACTGGAGCCCTTCCTGATCCCCCGAGTATACATTTGTACAGAATCCTGCCCTTGCCTGGAGTCCTCTGCCCTCAGCCTGGCTTCCTCTTCATCCTCACTTTAAAAAAATATATATATTTTTTTGTACAGACAGGAGTCTTGCTATGTTGCCCAGGCTGGACTCAAACTCCTGGGCTCATGTGATCCTCCAGTCCTGACCTCCGAAAGTGCTGGGATTACAGGCGTGAGGCACTGTGCTCAGCCTCCCCTGCTTCCTTATTGTCTGTGACTGGCCCCTGCCACCAGTGAGCCCCATGAGGGCACGCACGGCACCTGCCTCGATTGCACATTATCTCCGTGCCTGGCACAATGGCCTACACTTGGTAGGTGCTGGGAGGGTCACTGCTTGCAATGACACAGACTCAAAGGTTCCAGGCCAAGACCCCCAGGCAGGGAAGACGGCTGTACTGTTCCTTCTGCTCCCCCGTGAATCCAGAGCAGAGGCACAGGGAGTCTGGGCTCCAGCCCCTGGGCCCACGTCATATTGAGCCGTGTGCTGCTTGGTCAGCCAGGCTGGGGAAAAACAGGTCAGCAAACTGCCTGAAGGAGACCAAAAACGTGCGGACTGCCAACATGTTCCAAGCGGTGAGTGGGCACCTTCTTCCCCCGTTTTCACCGTCTGTGTAACTGAAAGGCAGGATTGGAAGGCCGGGTGCGGTGGCTCACGCCTGTAATCCCAGCACTTTGGGAGGCCGAGGCAGGTGGATCACCTGAGGTTGGGAGTTCGAGACTAGCTTGGCCAACATGGTGAAACCCCTTCTCTACTAAAAATACAAAATTAGCTGAGCGTGGTGGTGCACACCTGCAGTCCCAAGCTACTCAGGAGCCTGAGGCAGGAGAATCGCTTGAACCTGGGAGGTGGAGGTTGCAGTGAGCTGAGATCGTGCAAATGCACTCCAGCCTGGGCAACAAGAGCAAAACTCTGTCTCCAAAAAAAATAATAATAATAAGATTGGAGACCACAGAGAAAAGTCGTCTCCTCTCCCGGGCCTCTGTGGCATCTCCTGCCCCGCCCAGAGAGGCAGGAGCACTGTCCACACGCTCCTGCCTCCAGCCCGAAAGCCTGCCTCACCACTCTCCACCTCTGTCTGCAAAGCCCATCTTTTCTGGCCCTGCTCAGCCAGCCAGGAGCCAGGAGCCAATTTAGACGCTCAGTCAGAGTAACTCCCGGGTCCCTGAGCCCCTCGGCATCCTGTGGTCTCTGTCTGACTCTGACCAAATCCTGTCTGCATCTGAGTGATCTGTGGCTGAGTGCATCCCTGCCAAACTGATGTGATCTGAGTCACACCCGACACCCCCGGCCACAAAGCCCAGCTCGGCACAGAGCCAGGCCCAGAAGAGGTGCTCTAAAAGTGTCAGAGTGGGCCAGGTGTTCCCTTTCCTCACGCCACCCAACCCGTGTTCTCTTTGTTCAACAGAGGGGTGTTGTTTAACGGAGGGCTCCACTCTCCCGAGCACCTGCCGCCTCCCGGGCACCACGCTCAGCGCTGAGGCTAGCAGTTTGCGCGTGGCCCATCAGAAGATGGAATGTTTGTGTCTGGGTTTCAGATTCTGTGTTTGTGCCGGATTCCAAAGCCTTCAGTAAAAGCGGGAGGCACTGAGGGGTTGGTGACAGAGAGAGGGCAGGGTCACAAATGACCTGGAGAAGCTGGGCACTGCTCCTGCTGGGCACAGCTCCGTGTTGTGCTGGCAGCTCACTGAGCTGGGGCAGAACTCTGCTTTAGAGGGCTGGTAACTAGGTCAGCAAGAGCCTGCTGAGGAGGCAGGATGGCATGAGAAACTGTGTGTGTGTGCGTGTGTGCGCGCGTGTGTGCATGTGCGTGTGCGTGTGTGTGCATGTGTGTGCGCGTGCAGTGGGTGAGGTCACTGTATTTGCTGGGCTTTCCCTGAAAGCCAGCTGGCTCTCAGGTCTTCCAGGCATGGCTCAGCTTGCTCCCTCGGACTGGACTCGCCCCAGGCCCTTCCAGTTCACCTTTGTCTGAGCTGCACCTGCATCAGGAAGCCACCTCCTGCTGCATTTCCCACCAAGACTCAGAAAACAGCATCGTCTAGCTCGGCGGCCTTGAGTTCAGATCCTCACTACCTCAGAGTCCCTGAAGGACCCTGGGCTTGGCACCTCACGTCCATGTCCTCTCTGGGATACGGGGCTGTGCAGATCAAATGGGGCACTGCTGGCCCCAGCTCTGCCGCAGGCGGCTCAGCACGTGGAGGCTGAGGTGGGGGAGTTATAACCACAGGCGAGGGCTGGCCCTCCCTCCCAAGCCCCCTCGCCCCCGCGTGCTGTCAGACTTACAGACACAGCTGCATCCGTGTCTGCTACCGCGCCAGCCACAGGACCACCTCTGCAAGCTGCCCCAGCCACGTAGGGCTGCTGAGTCACACTGAGGTCCTCCCCCATCCTGCCAGCCACTGCTGCCTCCCCACGGCCGTCCGCAGCGCACCGGGCAACTTCAGTGCCCGTTCTCACAGTGCGATAAGTACCGCTATCCCCGATTTAGGAAACTGAGGCCCCTGGGGCATGATTTGACCACAGGGACACCAGGAGCTGGCTGCAGAAGCAGGACTAGAGGCAGGGGTCCCGACGCCCAGAACACCCAGCAGAGCCTGGTGGGAGGACCGTGCCTCGGAGCCATCTGCGGAGTGCCTGCGCAGGCCACCCAGCCTCAGCCCCCAACCGCGTCCTCTACACGGAGCCTCATCAACGTCATCCGAAGGGCACAGGCAGCTCAGCCCGTTCCGCTCCCTCACCCTTCAGCTCCCGAATAACAAGAACAGCCAGCAGGCCTTGAGCACTGCTGTGTGCTGCAAACCAAATCTTTCTTTTCTTTTTTTTTTTTTCTTTTCTTTTTTTTTTTTTTTGAGATGGAGTCTTGCTCTGTCACCCAGGCTGGAGTGCAGTGGTGTGATTTCAGCTCACTGCAGCCTCTGCCTCCTGGGTTCAAGTAATTCTCCTGCCTCAGCCTCCCGAGGAGCTGAGATTACAGGTGCCCGCCACCATACCCAGCTACTTTTTGTATTTTTAGTAGAGATAGGGTTTCACCAGGTTCGCCAGGCTGGTCTTGAACTCCTGACCCCAAGTGATCTGCCTGCCTCAGCCTCCCAAAGTGCAGGGATTACAGGTGTGAGCCATTGCACCTGGCTAGGAAACTAAACGTTTCTCATGAGCATCTCCTCCTCCCCATGTCTGCCGTTCCCAACACCCGCAGCTGGGACGAGGGCAGCAGCCTCCTCATGGGCCTCTCTGCCTCCTCTCTCTCCCAGATTCCACCTAACACACAACATGTAAGTCTGTCACCACCCTGCCTAAGACCTTCTGTGGCTCCCCACTGTCCTCAGCAGGAACTCCAGGCTCCCCCAGGTGGGCACTCAGGCCCCCGCGTTCCTCACCACTTCCACCATGGGCCTCTCCGGCCAGGACGGTCACGTTCCTCCATTCACACCACACCTGCCCCACGCGAGCGGACCTCCCGGAGAACGGCAGAGACGTGGGGCTCCCACCCGGCCCACACCCCCACCCGGCGCTCCCACTAACACTGCACTCCTCTGGCATTTCCCCTTTGCGTGGGCTGTGCCCCTGCCTGGAATGCCCCTTCCCTACCCATGTTGTGAGACCCTGCTGGGGCTGGGGAGGTGACAGTGTGCACAGCCTGCCTTCTCTTCACACGGGGGGCCAGGACGGGGGTGGCCTTGCCTCTGCCCGCACCTCCAGGGCCCAGCGTGTCCCGATTTGGGGTGGGGCTGGAAGGGAAAGCAACGCCAGAGCAGAGAGCCTGCTGCTCCCAGCCGCACTGTGCCCTCATCTTCCTGCAGACCAGACTCCTCACGCCCCAGGGCTTCGTCCCTCCTGTTCGCCCGGCACAGAAGGCTCCTCTGCTCTCCACCAGCCAAGGACCTCCCCATCCTTCAGAGCCCACCTCAGATGCCCCAGACCCTGCTCCACAAGGACTGAGGTTTTCGATGACACACACGCCTGGGGCGGTGCCCAGCAGAGCCACAGGCCTCAGCCTGAGTGCGTGCCACCGACAAGAGTGTGCCCTGGACCTCTGGTTCCTTCTTCCTCACCCCTGTGAGGCTTTGCAGGATGACTGTACTGGCCTCTTCACGCAAGGGTACAAACACAACCTCTGAGACCCAAGATGGAGAAGTGAGTTGATGCGATCGCAGAGTGAGTCAGGGGTGAAGACCGACTCGGGGGCGGCAGGCCACATGGTGACAGGCACGATGGAGCTGGCCGCCAGGGTGTGGGCAGTTCCGGGGTTTCCGTGTCTGTCTATCTGCACCCGACTCTTCTAAAGTCTCCCTTAGACGATCGCTATTACTCCGTCTGCTCCCACAAACCAACAAGAAGTAGACATCAGCAGAGTGGGTGGCCTGCGAAGGCTGGAAGGTCAGGGCCAGGCCAGGAACAGTCCCGGATTCTCTCCAGGCTTTGAAGCCCCAGCCCGGCACGGGATTCAGGGGGTGGGCCTGGGGCCACGGTCTGAGGGAGTTCTTCCTTCCCAGCAACTCCTGGCCATTTTCCTTCTCAGACTCAACGCCGCCTCACCTCCTCCAGGAGTGTCCCGGGCCAGCCCATTCCAGCCTCGGGACCTCACTGCATGGAACAGAACACTGCAGCAGCTTCATTTCTGCCACCCGCACTGGAGCTGCTGGGCCCCGCTCCCGCCCCTTCCTGCAGCCGAGCTGAGCGGTGGGCTAAGTGGTCTCCTGCCAAGGGGCTGCTGCTTGCTCTCAGCTCCCATCGGCTTCGGAGGGTCCTGGGTCTCACTAGGGGTTTGATCAATGCCACCTGCTGGAAAAGGCACTGAGGTGATGGGTGGTGGTCCCTGAGGCTGCAGGAGACAAAGGCACAGGTGCCCACTGTGACATCAGGATTCGAGTCCCAGGCCTCAGGAGTATTGTGGAGCCGGGAGGCAGAGCAGAGGCCTGGGTTTGCAAGCCTGGGTAGTAGTCACTGCCGGCTCTGTGCCTCAGTCACCTCCTCTGAACTGGGAGAGGGCGGA
This sequence comes from Saimiri boliviensis, assembly GCF_048565385.1. Lineage (NCBI taxonomy): Eukaryota > Metazoa > Chordata > Mammalia > Primates > Cebidae > Saimiri > Saimiri boliviensis. The sequence continues at coordinate 23,682,908 of NC_133465.1, forward strand.
CAAGAGTCTCATCTAAGCGTCTGCCCCAGATATTCTTGGTACTGGGAGATCAAAGCCACAAGCCATAAAAAGAGGGAGATACTCTCTATACCCCATACGGAACTAAAAACAGAGAAGTCTAAATTGTAAGATAAAATCAAGTTCAACAAACTGTTGACCTTTCCCATGGTGACTATTCTGATGTTTTTGAAATAGAAAATATTAGGCTGGGCGCAGTGGCTCACTCCTGTATGTAATCCCAGCACTTTGAGAGGCCATGGCGGGTGGATCACCTGAGGTCAGGAGTTCGAGACTAGTCTGACCAATGTGGTGAAACCCCGTCTCTACTAAAAATACAAAAATTAGCCAGCCATGGTGGCACGCACCTGTAATCCCAGCTACTTGGAAGGCTAAGACAGAATTGCTTGAACCCGGGAGGCAGAGGTTGCAGTGAGCCAAGATTACACCACTGCTCTCCAGCCTGGGCAACAGAGTGAGATTCTGTCTAAAAAAAATAAAATAAAATGGAGGCTGGGCATGGTGGCTCACACCTGTAATCCCAGCACTTTGGGAGACCGAGGCGGGTGGATCACGAGGTCAGGAGTTCGACAGCAGCCTGGCCAACTTGGTGAAACCCTATCTCTACTAAAAATGCAAAAAATTAGCTGGGCATGGTGGCAGGTGCCTGTAATCCCAGCTACTCAGGAGGCTGACGCAGGAGAATGGCTTGAACCGGGAGGCAGAGGTAGCAGCGAGCTGAGATCATGCCATTGCACTCCAGACTGGGCGACAGAGTGAGACTCCATCTCAAACAATAAAAAAATAAAATAAAATATTAAAATCTGTCCAAAAACATGTGCCTTGCTGGTGCCCCACACATTTCGGCCTGCTTCCTGGGCCATCTGGCCCCATGTGGCATGCTAATCTCGAGTCCCCTCCCAGCACAGCCTCAGCCCATCTTCTGGGGAGAACTCGGCTACCAGGAAGTTTTCATCCACATATGGTTGACACCCATCCAGTTCTCCTGCCAACCTCCTGAGCGGGGACAGGAGACCCAGGGGAAGTCTCCTTCGGCCTCTAGGCAGCACCACCCTGGACTCCGGCCTGATCTGAATGGCCTCCGGGGGCTCAGCTAACCACGCTGTCTCATCCCTGGGGGCCAGCAAAAGGGCTCATGGCTTGGCTTGCCCAAAGAGGCTTCCACAGGATACTTAAAGGCCAAAAGGGGACCCCCACCCCCCGCCAGGCAGCAGAAGTGCCTCCCCACACTCCACATGCCAGTTTTCACACTGGGCCTAACAACAGAGGAAGCAGGCTCCACCGGCCCACACTCGCCCTCGACCATGCAGACACCTGCCCCAGTCTCCCACAGGGTCCTCACCCTCATCAGCCCACACTCAGACCCGAGGACCTGCCCCACGTGAGTGCCATGGGGAAACGGCCTCGGCGGCTGGAGGAGGAACAGAAGGGCAGAGCCTGGAGTCTGAAGTCCCGGCTCCCAGCACTGTCAACACAAAGCCTCAGCCGCCCTTCCCAACAAGCCTGCGGATCTGACCCGCTTCCCCGGAGGGGCTCCCACGCTCTAACCTCTAGCTCTAACGGAGCCCCATCAGACAGAGAGACAGTCACAGCTGTGCCCTGCAGCCCCCCGAGGTGCGGGTGAGAGGACTTACTGGCCACGCAGAGCAGAGTGTGGAAGAGCCACATCGCAGCCGGAGCAGCAGCAGCTGTGTGGGAGCCAAGGCGAACGCTGCACAGGGGCTTTGGCCCACTCAGCTTCCCTCAGCCAGGAGGCCAGAAGGCGGGGACAGCAAGGACCCACAGCAGACAGGCACTCTCAATCAGACAGAGACACGCCGGCACAGCTGTGTGTGACTTCCTCAGTTGTGGGCTGGACCCACAGCAGAAGCTTAGGGGGCACTGACAGCCCCACTCCATCACCCACGCTGCGACCCACACTTTCACGGGATGGGGAGCTGAGGTTTGGCCCAGGGCCACAATTCTGGGTGTCCTCAGCAGATGCGGGAGGTGTGGGGGCAATATGAATCCAGCCTGCCGTCTGTATCCTCCAGCCTAGTCCGTCACCTGGCCTGCCTCAGAACCTGCCACCAGACAGCTCAGCCCAGTGTCCTCGGGAATGGCTGCCTCAGCATTGAGATAGGGGTCCCCCTCCCATAGGAAGTGCCTCCCACCCAGCCAAAACTGGGCTCCGGTAGGAGTCCATGCGCTCGAGGCCCTGGGGTTTCGGAGGGCCAGGTGAGGGGAGACCCAGGGCACTGAGTGAAATCACTGCGATTCAACTTCGCTGCATTTATTCTCTTTAAAACCAGGACCACAGCCTGATGCTGAAACTGATTTAACAGGGCTCTGAGTCACCAGGATAACAGAAGAAGTCAAATTCTGTAAATCTGCTAGCATACCTCTGATCCATCCCGGCATTCCGGAGAACATGCTGTTGACAGTTTGCAGCATATTTACGAGCTGACTTCAGGGTCTGTGAGATCTGTACCGTGCGTGGAAGGAAATCTCCTGCTCCTCAGGCCGCCAGGCGTGCAGTGCGGCGCTGTGAAACACAGCTCCCCGCAGGGATGGCACTGTTCTCCACAGACATGGTCCAGGACGGTGCCCACGATCCACGTATGGTACAAAACCCTCCAAATGTCACCAGAACAACTGACAGCTGAATTTTACGTTTTATTTAATTTAAATTAAATTAAAAAGACAGGGCATTCGAGTGTCTCTCACAAGGATCTGCAGCCCCAGGGAGGGAACTCTGAAATGTTAGTGTGTTAACACAGAACGGACAGTGGCGCTGACTTCATTGCTAGATAGAAACCCACGTGGTTTTGTGTCTCACTGAAAGCTTGTTGGCTAAGGTTTTGTGGCCATCCGACGGCACTCCAAACACTTTCGCCTATCTGCTTTGGTTTACAAAGTGCTCATGGCTACTAGATCCTGCTCGGTTATTTAAGATTACAGTTGACCATTTTTCATCCTGTATGCAACAGAAGTCAAACCACTGAAAAAGCAAAAATCTGGGTCCGATGGTTTTTCTGCCAGGTCTTGATGAAACCATCCTAGTTCTGTTTAACCTCGTCCCAGGCGGGATCGGAGCCTGTGGCCCAGGCCTGTCTCCCCGCGCCCCTCAGAGCTCTGTGACTCTCCTCCTCCCTTCAATGCATTCTTCGTTCCAAGGGCACTTGGGAGAGCCAAAGGGGCCTCCCCTCCCAGCCACAGAGCAGATCCCTGGAAGGGCAGGGCTAGAAGCCAGACCTCAGCTCCCTCAAGATTTCCTGGAGAAGACTGGAGTGTGAATTTCACGGTGCCTTGGGAAGCCAGGCAAAGCTGATGGCCAAATGCTGGAGAGGGAGCAGAGCCATTTCTGTACCTTTGCAGACTTCTAGAATGCTGACTAACCCTGCATCCATCCCTGTATTTATCTAAGCATCAGTGCCTCTGGTCATGAGACACAGAGGGGTCCGTAACGCCCGCCTGGCGGTGCCTGCTTTCCCCACAAACCCAAACTACATTGCCAAGGTCAGGGGCCGGGTTGGCTGAGTAACACACCTAGTACAAGGCTGGGGGTTTGGCAAATACACACATCACCAAAAGAGGTGAGTGTCGTTTCCCAATTCGCTGGACACAAATGCTCCCGGACCAACCTGAGGAACATTCTACAACAGAAACTGGACTGTACTCTTCCAAACATCAATGTCATGAAAGACAAAGCCGGGCTGAGGACCCGCTCCAAATCAGAGGAGGCTGCAGGGAACTTGAGACGGGGCCTGGTCCTGGCGGGATCCTGGACCAGAACAATGGATTTCAAACTCGTTATAGGGACAGTTGGCAGATTTGAAACATGAACTACAAACTCACAACGTTTGGACTGATGGGAGAATACTGCACATTTCCTTTTTAAATTTTAGTTTCATCACGGGAGAAGGATTTAAGCACATTTCCTGAATTTGAGATCTGTACTATGGACACTGAGAGGACACCCCTGCTCTTAGGAAATGTCCGCGAACAACTTATGGGTAAACGCGCAATGACGTATGCAAATCACCCTTCATGGTTGTTCACGTTCAGAGAGGACTGGAAGGGAAAGGGGTGAGGGAGGAGAGGAGGGAGCAAATGAAAGAAAAAAATGTGGCAAATGTTCTTTGTCGTACTCTTGAAACTGCTGTAATTTTGAAATTATTTCAAACTAAAATTTTTTTGTTTGTTTTGAGACGGAGTCTCACTCTTGTCACCCAGGCTGGAGTGTGATGGCACCATCTCAGCTCAATGAAACCTCCACCACCTGGGTTCAGTGATTCTCCTGCCTCAGCCCCCTGAGCTGGGACTACAGGCACCTGCCACCATGCCTGTACTAATGATTTTGTATTTTTAGTAGAGACGGGGTTTCACCATGTTGGTCAGGCTGGTCTCGAACTCCTGCAGGTGATCTACCCACCTCGACCTCCCAAAGTGCTAGGATTACAGCAGCATGAGCCACCAGGCCTGGCCTAAAATTTTATTTTTTTGGCCGGGCACAGTGGCTCACGCCTATAATCCCAGCACTTTGGGACGCCGAGGCGGGTGGATCACGAGGTCAAGAGATTGAGACCATCTTGGTCAACAAGGTGAAACCCCGTCTCTACTAAAAATACAAAAATTAGCCGGGCGTGGTGGTGCATGCCTGTAGTCCCAGCTACTTGGGAGGCTGAGGCAGGAGAATTGCTTGAACCCAGGAGGTGGAGGTTGCGGTGAGCCGAGATTGTGACATTGCACTCCAGCCTGGGCAACAAGAGTGAAACTCCGTCTCAAAAAAAAAAAAAAAAAAAAAGTTTTATTATCATTTTTTTAATTAAAAAAAAAAAAGTTTTTCTTCTTCTCCTTGATACCAGAAAGAATGAAGCATTTAAAACACGGTCAGGTCCAGTTGTGTGCACGTACTGTCACAGTTACTTGAGAGGCTCAAGCTACTTGGAAAAGCTGGAGCCCTGGAGTTTGAATCTAATCTAGACAACATAGCGTGACTCTGTCTCTTAAAAAAAAGTTGCAAAGCCAGGCGCGGTGGCTTACGCCGGTAATCCCAGCACTTTGAGAGGCAGAGGCGGGCAGATCACGAGGTCAAGAGATCGAGACCATCCTGGCCATGGTGAAACCCCGTCTCTACTAAAAATACAAAAATTAGCTGGGCGTGGTGGCATGCGCTTGTGGTCCCAGCTCCTCGGCAGGCTGAGGCTGGAGAATCGCTTGAACCCAGGAGGCAGAAGTTGCAGTGAGCAGAGATGCGCCACTGCACTCTGTTGCCAGCCTGGTGACAGAGCAAGACTCCGTCTTAAAAAAAAAAAAAAAAAAAAAAAGTTGCATTATGTTCAGGGATGGAGATGGGACCGGCGCAAGGTGAAAGGGCAGCCTGCAGGCGGGTGCGGCGGCTCGTGCCTGTGATCCCAGCACTTTGGGAGGCTGAGGTGGGAGGATTGCTTGAGCTCAGGAGTTTGAGACCAGCCTGGGCAACATGGTGAAACCCTGTCTCTACTAAAAATTAGCCAGGTGTGGTGGTGAGCACCTGTAGTCCCAGCTTCAGAAGCCTGAGGCAGGAGAATCACATGAACCTGCGAGCGGAGGTCACAGTAAGCCAAGATTGTGCCACCGAACTCCAGCCTGGATGACCAAGCAAGACTTCATCTCCAAAAAAAAAAAAAAAAAAACAGAAAGAAAGGGCCGCCTGCTGTCTTCACTGAGGGCATCCCCTCGTGCTAGTGGACAGAGGCTGGCCACAGCTTTCAGAGGCAGGAGATGGTTCTATTCCCCCACTTGCCTTCTGAGTCTTAGGATGCCAGAAAGATTGACAGGAAGAGTAAGGACATTGCTGAGATCAGACGCTAGGGCTGCAGAGCAGTGGTTATTACGGCCTCTGACTGAGCACTCCGTAAGAGTGCCCGCTCAGTGCCAAGGCCTCACATGCCAGCCCTCGCCTGAACCTCTCAGCCACCTACAAGTTCAACCCTATTTCACAGATGAGGGGGATGCTGTCTCCCAGAGGCCACACAGCCAGTAATGAGCAGAGCTGGGACCCAAAAACAGGTCTGTTTCCTCCAGAATCAGGACTCGGAACCATCACAAACTCTCCTGCCTTCAGGTCTATTGGTGTGTACACTTTTTTTTTTTTTTTTAAGATGGAGTTTTGCTCTGTCGTCCAGGCTGGAGTGCAGTGGTGCGATCTTGGCTCATTGCAACCTCCACCTCCCAGGTTCAAGCAATTCTCCTGCTTTAGCCTCCCAAGTAGCTGGGACTACACGTGCACACCACCACACCCAGCTAATCTTTGTATTTTTAGTAGAGTTGGGGTTTCACCACGTTGGCCAGGCTGGTCTTGAACTCCTGACCTCAGGTGATCCGCCCGTCTCGGCCTCCCGAAGTGCTGGGATTACAGGCGTGAGCCACCGCACCTGACCAGGTGGTGTATAAACTTTAAAAAAGCAGAGACTTCATTCCACAAATACAGGCTGGGAGCCCCACATCATTAGGTGCTGTGGACTGAACCGTAAACGCCCTCCAAATTCATTTGTTGAAGTCCTAACCCCCAGTGTGGCTGTTCTTGGAGATACGGCTTTTAGGAAGTCATTAGGGGCCAGGCGTCGTGGCTCACGCCTGTAATCCAAACACTTTGGAGGCCTCACCTGAGGGGTCGGGAGTTCAAAACCAGCCTGACCAACACGGTGAAACCCTGTCTTTAAAAAAAAAAGGAAGTCATTAGGTTGAGTGAGATCATAATCCAGGAAGACTGGGGGCCTGACAAGGGCCATGTGCACACACCAAGGAAAGCCTAATTGAGCAAGACGGGCACGAGGGTGCCCACCATGCTATCATCCCGATTGTTGGCTTCTGGACCTCAGATCTGTGGGGGGCTGAGGGGTGATGGGTCAGGGAGAGAGCAAGGAGTGGGCTCTCTTGTCCTTCGTAACGGAGGGGCTGCGAGGGGAGGCCTGCACTGGGTGCAGGGACCAAGGCTCCTTCGAGGCTTGGCTGTCTTGCTGACAAGCCCCCACTTCTTTCCTACTGTCTAGCCAACACTCCTGATGCTCCCTGGAGGAGAGCGCAGGCCCTGAACACACACTGGCACTAGAAGGAAACTGGGGCTCATCCCAGCTGAGCCCTTCATTTCACACACAGGGACGCTGAGACCCAGAGAGGTGAGGGGATTTGCTCAGTCCTTCCAACTGAGTACATGGCGCAGGAGTCCCCAGGGCCCCAGCCCCCACCGCCATCCTATGTGATCTTCCCCAACAGGAGTTCTACCTGAGCTAAAGCTGCTGCCTGCCTCTCACAGGCCCTCTGGGGAGAAGATGGCCACATCACAGGATTAAACACCAGCACAAAAACCCTAGGGAGGGACAGGAAGGCTAGAAATCTTTATTTTATTTATTTATTTTTTTGAGATAGAATCTCACTCTGTCGCCCAGGCTGGAGTGCAATGGCAAAATCTCGGCTCACTGCAACCCCCGCCTCCAGGGTTCAAGTAATTCTCCTGTCTCAGCCTCCTGAGTAGCTGGGACTACAGGCATGAGCCACCATGCCCAGCTAATTTTTTTTCGTAGAGACAGGGTTTCACCATGTTGGCCAGGCTGGTTTGGAACTCCTGACCTCAGGTGATCTGCCCGCCTCGGCCTCCCAAAGTGCTGGGGTGACAGGCATGAGTCACTGCGCTCGGCCCAAGAATTCTCTTCTGCCAATGGTGTAGGCCTCTCGACCTCACTAACCTACGCTGGCCCTGAGGTGAGGGTGACAATTTAAGATAATACAAAGTCTCAACTATTTAAGGATCTGGTCATTCAGAGAGGGCTCCTGGAATTGCTCAAATGAACAGATAAGAATTCTGAGGCAGGTACTAACTGTGGTAGGTGAAACACCACCTCTTTGCTAGAGTTTTATTTATAGCACAGCAAAATTCCACTTCGATGCCTCATAACTACTCAAAACAGGCTTTTTGAGGCAGCGTTTCCCTAGCCACTCCCAGGAACAGAGTTCTGTGAAATGTTCAGCGTTTCATCGAAAAAAAAAAGCTACAATATTTTTTTCGTCTAAGATTTATTTTATAAACATTTAAGAAAAGTTCTAGATATTTACCGTGGGCCTGGTTATGCAGTGACAATCTGTCTTATTGCAAGTGTGCAATTCTCAGTATCCAAAGCATTCTCTTAGTTCATAAAAGAAAAAATTGGTTGAACTTCTAATTTACTTCCTGTTATTATAAGGTTTAAAAGCAATTACTGTACTTACCGATCACACTTACTTGTGTAGCAACTAATTGACCTGGGAAGCCACGATTTGCTGTAGGCTTCACATCAAGTTTGGACTTGAATCTAAAGTGCGTGTTAGCATCTCACTGTAACTTAATGCTTCAAGTGAGAAGTTTGAGGGATGCTGCTTTCGGCCAAAGAGCCACTGCGAGGGTGAGTTCTGCTTTCTTCACCTGTGCCGGACTGCTGTCAAGCTCCTCAGCAAGAGGACCACGGGCTAAGACCCGGCTCCACAGTCCTTCTTCAGGGCCGATCGCCCACCTGCCAGCTTCCTCTGCTTCTATCGTGGGACAGAGGAATGCTTTTCTAAAAGGTATTCTGGCCTACCTGCATGATTCCCTGGTCAACACTGAAGCTGAGTAAGCTTCAGCTCCGACATGGCCGGACCATCAAAATCTGAAGTTTACTCAGGTCTATTGAATGAATTTTTTTTTTTCTCATGCAAGCATATGTTCCTCTGAACAATCTTCCCTTTTTCGAATCTGGGGATTTCATCTAGATTTAGACTAGCCTGCAGACAATGATGCCAGAGCTGGGCTGGGTTACCAAAATTCATTCATTTACCAAAGAGGTCTGAAGCACTACTTCCTCTGGGCTGGCCCGATGCAAGGATACAGAGACAACACCATAAATAAACCTGCTCATTAGGAGCCTGCTTACAGGCTAGAAAGGAACATAAAGCACGAGGATAAAGCACTGTACGTACACGACAGAAAAATAACTAGCCTGTCTGAGGGCCCCAGAGCCTCAGAGGATGGAGCTGTTCCTGAGGCTGGAGGGTTTACAAATTCATTCCATCTTTACAGAAGACCTGCTGGATGCCAGGTGTAGTGGTAGGCAGTGGGGAAACCCCAGTGAACAAGCAAACATGGTCCCTGCCCTCACGGAGCTTACAGTCTAGCAAAACAAAAATTACAGTCCACTGTAGAGATGTGCTGGGTTGTGGGGTACAGTGAGTTGGCATTATACACACATTTCACTTAAACACAATGGTATTTGTCTGAAAAAGTTTTAAAAAAAGAAAAATAAGTTGTTTGGGCCATTCCGCTGGCCCCTCTTTCCCTCCATGAGCACCAACAGGAATGGGGCCCAGGCAAGCTCATGCCTCTGCTCCTCCTGTGGTCTGCCCCAGTTCCCATGCTCCCCAAAAGTGACCTTCTTGCCTAAATGTGCTTCTAACACCAAAAACAAGTGACTTTTGCAAAACACGGCCCTAACTACAGGGCAATCACTTCACCTGGTACTCAACCATAGAAACAGTGATCTGTTCCCATATGGGCAAGAAATGACTATATGGGACCTTAAGATGCTGGTCTTCAACATGGCATCCTCCATCAATTTCTAAGAGGAATTTTAATTACACTCCATTTTTATCTTAGGTATTGACCTTGTAACTGAATCCCAGAGAGAGCCAAGGCTCTTTGTGGCAATACCATGGGACACACAGAGTAGCCTACACCCTGGCTCTGGAAGTTGGGGATTGCCTCCTCGAAGGGCCCCCAAGATCTTGAGGGTGAGGGGAAGGGCAAGACTGAGGTGGGAGGGGAGAGGCCTGGGGGAGTTATGTGGCTGGAGGTAGAAACAACACTGTGCAGAGTCTGTGGGGCTAGTGAGGTCAAGATGCAGGCAGGGAACCAGCGAGCAGAGGGCAGGGGAGGGGAACAGGCCAGAAACACTGCCAGAGGACAGGCCTGGACAGGCCGTATGAAGAGCTATTTCAAAAGAGTGGAATTTACTTATGTATGTATCTTTGAGACAGGGTCTCGCTCTGTTGCCCAGGCTAGAGTACAGTAGCTTGATCACTGCAGCCTCGAATTCCTGGGCTCCTACGATCAGGAGTTTGGAATTTATTCTCAGGGTAATGGTGAAGCTTTGAAAAGGTTTCAAGTAGAGGAATAACAGAATCAGATTTATATTTAAGCAAGTTCATCCTGAAGTATGTGAAAAGATGCCCAACACCATTAGCCACTAGGGAAATCCAAATCAAAACCACAAAGAGGCCAGGCGTGGCAGCTCATGCCCGTAATCCCAGCGCTTTGGAAGGTTGAGGCAGGAGGATCACTTGAAGCCAGGAGTGCGAGACCAGCCTGGTCAACATAACGAGGCCTCATCTGTACAAAACATATTTTAAAAAGAAAAAAGAAAAAAACTACAATGAGATACCACCTCACATCAGAAAATAATGAGTGTTAGTGAAGATGTGGAGAAACTAGAACCCTCTTACATTGCTAGTGGGAATGGAAAGTGATACAGCTGTTGAAAACTGCCTGGTGGTTCCTCAAAAGGTTAAAGATAGTTGCTGTATATCCCAGCAATTCCACTCCTAGGTATACACCCAATAGCAGTGAAAACACTCTTTGATGCAAAAATTTGTATGGGAATGTTCATAGCAACATTATTCATAGTAGCCAAAAAGTAGGGCCAGGTATGGTGGCTCATGCCTGTCATCCCAGCACTTTGGGAGGCTGAGGCGGGTGGATCACCTGAGATCAGGAGTTCGAGACCAGCCTGATCAACATGGTGAAACCCTGTCTCTACTAAATATACAAACAATTAGCTGGCGTGGTAACACATGCCTGTAATCCCAGCTACTCTGGAGGCTGAGGCGGAAGAATTGCTTGATCCCAGGAGGCAGAGGTTGCAGTGAGCCGAGATCACGCCATTGCACTCTAGCCTGGGCAACAAGAATGAAACTCCGTCTCAAAAAAAAAAACAAAAACAAAAACAAAATCATACATACATATCTATAGCCCAAAAGTAGAAACAACTCAAATGCCCATTAACCAATGAATGAATAAAAACAAATGTGGTATGCTCATAAAATGAACTCTTATTCGGCAATTTAAAAAAATGAAATAATGATATATGCTATGACATGGGTGAACCTCAAAAATATGTTGAGAAGCCAGTCACAAATAGACACATGGTGGATTCCGTTGATATGAACTGTCCGGAACAGCAGATCCACAGACAGAGAGAGCAGCGGCGGCCAGAGGCTAACCGGGAGGGATGGGGAGGGCTGCTAATGCGCTCAGGGTTCCTTTGGGTGAGAACAATGTTTTCAAGTTGATTACAGTGCTGGGCCACAAGTCTGTAAATATACTCAAAGTGTCCCTGAAGTGTACACTGCAAGTGACTGAACTGTATGCAAATTACCTCTAAATTCAGCTGGTAACAACAAGGGTTTGCCCTGGCTGCAGCACGCAGAATGGAGGCAGAACGGAGGCAGGGCAGAGAGCAGTGTCGGGCTGCTACACAAATGGAGCTGGAAAGGACAGTGGCTGAACTGTGGGAGGGAGTCACAGGACCAGATTCCGAGGGGCCAGAGGAGAAGACTGCATCCTGTTGTGGGTGCCACAAGTTCTCCTGGGCACCTGGCAACTCTCCAAAGAGGAGAGTGGGAACAAATGAGGTACTGCAATGATCATCAAGCAGCAAAAATGTACTTAGAATCTCCTACATGGAAGACTAAGAGGAGCACAAAAAGTGTGTCGCCCACGTGTGTGAGGCGTGTCCAGGATAAAAGCACGCCAAGCTGCCTGCCAGGGGACTGTGCTGACCGTCCATTCTCCCTCCTAAACGCCAAAGGAAAGGCCTCATCACTCAGGGCACACTCAAGATGTTGCAAGATCTGCGTGACTGAGTGTGGGCTGGAGAGTTAAGAGGCTAAGAAGGCCAATCACTCCCAGAAGTCAAATCTTTAAAGCTGCCTTTCTGGGTTCTCTGCGTATCTGTGAAAACTGTAAGGCTGCTGGAGTGTGCATTTTTCTTCGTTAGAGCAAAGACCCAGTTCTGACCGCACACCAGCTCCTTCCAGAATGTCTTCGCTCATCTCCAGGAGGAGACTAATGAGTGCGGAAAGGCCATGGCACAAATGGACCTGGCCTGCTGGTGGAAAACTAAAAGGCAAGTCTGCGAAGGAGCAGATTCCAAACCCTGCAGAGATTGGCAGCTAGGACTGTGCCCACAAGACATCTTTGCCCCATTAGAAGCAGCAGGGACTGGACTGGGATGGGAATAAGCGCCTGGCCACACCTCACGCATGCCCTCCGACACCTCCTTGATGCTTCCTCCACCTTCAATAGAAATTAATGCCGGCCAGCCACTGCCGCCACAGCTAGGGAAGAGGAAAACACCCGTGAGACCCGCCAACGAAGCAGAGCCGGGGTGGGCATCCGGGGCTCTGCGCTTCTCACTCTACCAACTCCTCAAACCCTGACCTTTCCTAAGAACTTGGCTCTCAGGCGTGTGCTTCACAGGGAAAGAAAAGGTGAGGAATCTCAGATGCCTAAGTCTCAACTGGCAAAGGAACCAGAATCATCTCTTTCCTAGAAAAGAAACTGAAACTGATCACGGCTGTATGCTGTCATCTCTCTAAAGGAAGGGGGAAAGCAGGTTAACCAACAAAACGTGGGGCGATCGGGTTTTAGCTGCAGCTCTCAAATCTCACAGCCCTTTACTTCCTTTATGAACAACAGTGCTCTGCATTCATTCGCGCCACAGTCATCGACTATCAGTGTGACCATGAGCTCAGCCAAGCAAGGGCTGACAGGATCCAGGCTGCACCGCGCGCAGAACAGCGCAGCCAGCTGAAGAGCTGAGACGTCGCAAACACGACTGGGGCTTATCACCGTCTCTACCTCCCATGGTCCAGCTCTCCGAGGTCAAACACCGTTTCCTAAAACTGCAGAGGAATCCGAAATTAAATACTACCAAACAGAAAGCAGACAGGAAGACGAAATAATCTACCTCCTCCTCAAGGAAAAATAATCTGAAAGGAGTTTAGAAATACATGAACTAAAATTTGTATAACTATCATCTGCCAATTTTGAAGAAGTCTTCGGGTGCCACAATTGGGGACAGAAAGAATAAATACCAACGTATAACTTCCAGAGTGATGATAAACAACAGGACCCCGTCTCGAATGGATGGATTTTTTTCCCTGCTGTAGCCAAAAAGCAAGCTGAACTCTATGTACAACAGACAGACTATACAATTAGGAGCATTTAAAAATAATAAGACTCCTCTCTGCCTTCTTCCAAAGAATAGAATATATATTTAACAGCACAAAAGAAGACACCACTCGAGCTTCCCCTTTAGCCAACAGGAAGAATTTCCACATATAAAAATTAAAAATTTAAACTTTTAAATCATTCGTGTTTTAAACGTAATACAGACTTAGAAATTGTTCAACATTAACCCACAATCCCACCCCTAGCACAAAAATCAACCCCAAGTCCAGAAGTCACAGGTTTTTGTTCCTACAAATCCCACAGCATTGAACTTGACCTTCACGTCAGGCTGACAGCGAGCGCGAGGCCTGTGACATGAGCAGTCCCGCGCGCGGACCGGAAGCACAATCAATGCTGCGTCTCTTATCTACCTGGCGCCACTGGTGCACCTCTGAGGTCAGGTCCATGAGATTCGCCCCCACACTAGGGCCCCGGAAGGGTGAGCTGGCCACTTCCCTCATCTTCCCCCTCGAAGGATGTCCAATAAGCACCTGGGAATTGACTTTTCTTGGGGAAAGGGTGCTGGTAACAGCTGTCAGGGCCAAGGCAATAGTGAGAAGTTCAGTTCTCTGCTCTTTGGATGAACTGTGTAAAACATTTCTTTTAAAAGATACAATGTTAAAAATATTAAGAAAAATGTCTACAAAATCTGGAGGGCTGCCTTTTTCTCAAAGGGTAAAGCCTGTGGGGTGGTGGGAAAAGAATCGAGGGCCCAGAACTACAACTCTGCAGCGAGATAGAGATGCCCTTGAAAACTTGTCACATTCTTAAGATGCCTTGCCGAAGTAGCAAGAGCTGAGGGTGACTGTGTGAGCAGGAGCGAGAGGGCGCCAGCTCCTGCGGGGGAGGTTGCTACTGCGCCCCACCCCGTGCCCGAATGTCAGGCTTTAGGGCAGCTGCCACAGGCCCCGGGGGCATCAGGACTCTGCCTCTGAACCAGAGCTGCTTTCCCGACTAACTTCAATCTGGAGAGATGGTAAGTTATCTAACCGGCTCTTCTTTTGGCGAGACTGCTCTTTCTCCTTAATCAGAGCCCCCCACGCCCTTTGCAGCTCGGAGTCGTCTTCCTCAGCGCCAGGTGCCCTGTGATCCCCTTTCTTCGTACTCTTTTCTTTGGTCTTGGGTGCAGATCCTAAGCGAGTCCATAAATTACCTGTTTGGATGACATGACATTTCAGTTTCGCAGTCAGCGCTAAGAACCAGGGTAGTACTGAGGGGGCAGTGGCACTGTCAACCCCTGATGTGCAGGAAACGCCAACAGTCTGTGGCGCCCGCCAGCACGGTGCAGCCTTGGGAAGGTCATCTCATTTCCCGGGAGCAGCCCCTGACTGCAAACAGAGGGGTCTGGACCCCACAGGCGATTCTCACTGTGCGGCGCTGGTCATGCACCTCCCCATCACCAGACACACGGGATCACCTGAGAGGCTGTTTCCTCCTGCTCCTGCCCTTCCCTGCTGAGACACGCCCCAGTGTGCCAATCCTTTCTGCCGGGAGTAGGCCATTCCCAGATCCTTCCAGCTCCAACATTCTACAAATCAATGGGCCTACTGCACTGCAACATTTCAGAAATTCTGCCCACTATCCATTCATTTTTGAAATGCATTTTATGAAAATTTCACAAGAGAAATACGTGTTTAGGTTTTGTGGACAGCTACATTATAAGGCAATTAAAAGTGGTTTGTTAGCCGGGCGCGGTGGCTCAAGCCTGTAATCCCAGCACTTTGGGAGGCCGAGGTGGGTGGATCACGAGGTCGAGAGATCGAGACCATCCTGGTCAACATGGTGAAACCCCATCTCTACTAAAAATACAAAAAATTAGCTGGGCATGGTGGCGTGTGCCTGTAATCCCAGCTACTCAGGAGGCTGAGGCAGGAGAATTGCCTGAACCCAGGAGGTGGAGGTTGCGGTGAGCCGAGATCGCGCCATTGCACTCCAGCCTGGGTAACAAGAGCGAAACTCCATCTCAAAAAAAAAAAAAAAAAAAAAAGTGGTTTGTTTTTGTTTTTTTGAGACAGGGTCTTGCTCTTTTGCCCAGGCTGAAGTGCAGTGGTGCAGGCACCCACCACCACAGCTGGCTGACTTTTGTATTTTTAGTAGAGACGGGGTTTCACCACACTGGTCAAGCTGGTCTCAAACTCCTGACCTCAAGTGATCCACCCGCCTCGGCCTCCCAAAGTGCTGGGATTACGGACGTGAGGTGCTGTGCCTGGCCTACAAGTTTTATTTATAAGATGATAAAATGTGGCAAACAACTCCGATAAAATGCTGTATGAAAAAAGTAGGATTTGTATATGGACAAAGATCGGAATAGCTCCCATGAAACTAAAAAGGATCTGTGCCACACAGAAGGAACCAAGAACATGCTATTTTTTTTTTCCATTTTCTAAGCGTTCCTTACTGTTGGGGTGCTGATGCTGATGATGCTGATGATGACCTTAAAGGAAAAGGAATCATCACTTATGTTTGGCATGTGCCATTTCTTGCCTTCTGATAAGAAGGTATTTCTACAATACACCACTGTCCTCTGCTCTCACCAAACTCCCCATCCCATCAATGTTAAGTGTTACCAACCTGATTTCTTCTCCCGAGTATCGGCGTAGAGGCCTTTAATATCTTGCCTGGGAACACCTAGCCTACTATGAACATCAGAAGAGGGCTCTCTCCGAACCACTGGGTTACTACTAAAAGCCTTTTCTGGAGAATATGGCCTTTTTCCTAACCGCTGGCGTATATCTGAAAACAGAGAGAAAGTACAACAGTCACAGTGTATGTGCTTTACTCTTGGCACCATCTGCCTGAGGCCTCTAAAGGATGTGGCAGTAGCTCTCCCTAAGTGAGGACACAGGGTCTGACAAGCAGGCTGCTATCAATCTTTCCTCTGTCATCAGTCTGGATTTCCTAGGAAAATTCGGACATAGGTGCTGTCAGGGAGAAAATCTTTAATTGATTGCTCCAGAACTAAATTTTTGAAGAAACAATCTCTCTCTCTCTCTCTCTTTTTTTTTTTTTTTTTAGCAGATTCAAGCAGACTAAATAATTTACAAAAGTTTCAGCTAACAAAAGAATCCTGTGAGCTCCCTGAGAGCAGAAGGCACAATCTTTGAACATATAAGTAGTTCCCAATAAAGAGACTGGCAACCAGCAAAAGCAGAGGATAAAAGTTTGTTTTTCCCTCCATCCCCCCAGAAATCTGCCTGTCCCCATGTGTTCCCCCAACGACAACAGCAAAAGCTGAGACCTTGCGCTGAGGTCTCATCTCTAACTTCTCTCAGAGAGCAGCACCCCGGTCTCTGCTTGCTCAGGCCCGAGTCCCTTCCTCCAGCACTTCCTAGGCCTGAGTCTTCCTTCACAGGACTTCCTGTTCTTTATCCATTCTGTCTCCACTGACCTAGCTCAGGCTCCTGGTACTGATTTAACTCTCCACCCCTCCTCACTCCACCCTCCAGTTATCTTTCTAACATAGATCTAAGACCAGGTTACTTCATAACTACAAAAATCAGGTTTGCCAACAAAGATGCTGCCCTTCTGAGGCCGCACTCTAAAGCTACTTTCTCTAGGAGCCTTTCACAATCTCCTTAGTAGATCAGCAATGGCTGTGTGTCTCCTCCAAAGACTTCTCACGCTCCTAAGCACCCAGCCCTGGCTCTGACACACAGCAGGTTTGGCTAAGCACCTGCTGAATGAGTGTTTGCACGTACAAATGATCTAGTGTAAACTCTTAACCATTCAGACAACCACCCAACTTAATTTCCATTATTCTTATATATAAAGTATGCCAACATCATACAGAGTAAAATATGGCTGGTGCGCCTCATCCATGAGCTCCACATCTACAGATTCAACCAACTGCAGGTTGAATATATTTGGGGGAAAAAAAAATAAGACATTTAACAGTCCAGCAAAAAAAAAAAATACAGGATAAGAATTTCTACTGTATTAGGTATTATAAATAATCTAGAGATTACTTAAAGTATATGAGAGGATGTGTGTAGGTTACACGCAGATAATATGTCACTTTAAGGGACTTAAGCATCAATAGATTTTGATATCTGCAGATTTGGTATCTGTAGGGGTGCAGGGAGTCCCAGAAACAAACCCCTAGAAATACCAAGGAACGACTGTAATTATTTGGAATAAAAGTATTTAAAACTAGTTTTGCAAAAGTTTGACGACTTTTCATTTCCTGAAATTCCAACACCTAGCCCAAAATCTAGACATGATGAGCCAGGACAGTGAAATCAGTTCACAACTGGCGTATTTTACCCAAGAACTCAATTCCGCCCCAGTCTGCTTTCTGGAGCTCAGAACACAGCTCAGAAACACAGCGGAAGAACAGTACCTGATTTAGTGTTGCTGACTGGTGGCCGTGGACGCGCGTGCTGGCGTTTTTCATCCAATAGATGTCGGACATCTGCAAATTTCTCAGGTGGCGGTTTGTTACCAATTCGGTTTTTGATATTGCTTGAAGATACGCTATCTGCCCTCATGGAGTTCCTTGAAAAAGTGGGTAGGGCAGGGCACAGTTAACCAACTTCAGCTCTGAGACAAGGCTCAAACAACAATCTCATACTTTGGAGGAAACAATTTCAGAAATCCAATCTAACATGGCCAACATGCACTTACAAATCCATAAACTTACAATTATTTGCTTACGGAAACCATGAGCTACCAGCTATAAAGAGCCTGGTCTGGGTGAGCAGGTTTTCGAATGTGGTTTCCACACGTGTATGTGCTATCACAGAGTACGAGACTACCAGTCCCCCTCTCCTGGGACACATGCTAAGTAGAGGCCTACAAAGAGACCGGGGCTTCCGCTCACCCATGCTGTGATTTGGCTGTAGTCAACACACAGTGTAGTCTACAGTCTCTCTCTTTAAAGGGCAGACTTCTCTTTCAAAGAGATATGCTAACATGCTAGGTAACAGCACGGTTCCGGTGGCATTCTCTACCAGAAAGTTCTCTGAAAACTAAAAATAAGAGTGTGAACAAGGCCATACAAACCAATCAGCTTGAATGGTCTTTTCTCCTCCCCACAAACATACCGAGAGCATGTGAGATAAAGCATCCCTAGACTTTAACCCTTGAATTATGGATTCTGCCTGCACAGAATCTGCTCACCCCTAGTAGTCATCAAAGACATGCACATTGAAATAACTAATTCTTTTTTGTTCATGAAACTAGCTAACATTAGAAAGAATGGTAATAGCTAAGGCTAGTGAGCATGGAGGTAATACTGGCAATGTGTGTGATTAAAATCCTTCTGGAAAACAATTTAGCAATACCACCTTTTTAAACACGTATATTGTTTTATATAGTAACTGGACTTTGAAGAATTTATCTAGTTAGTGCAATAGTAAGAAAATAGAAACCTAAAGTCCATCAAAAAGGAATTAGTTAAATAAAACATGATACTTTCAAACAGTGGACTACATACGGTTGAAAAAATAACAATGTCTATAATATATTAAGTGAAAATGCACAATGCAAAACTATAAATAGCATAACCTCATTTTTATAAGAAATATACTTTTATGGGCTGGGCGCAGTGGCTCACGCCTGTAATCCCAGCACTTTGGGAGGCCGAGGCGGGTGGATCACGAGGTCAAGAGATCGAGACCATCCTGGTCAACATGGTGAAACCCCGTCTCTACTAAAAATACAAAAAATCAGCTGAGCATGGTGGCGCGTGCCTGTAATCCCAGCTACTCAGGAGGCTGAGGCAGGAGAACTGCCTGAACCCAGGAGGCAGAGGTTGCGGTGAGCCGAGATCGCACCATTGCACTCCAGCCTGGGTAACAAGAGCAAAACTCCGTCTCAAAAAATATATATATATATACTTTTATACAAATATATCTATAGTTTTTCCATGTGCCATACACACATACACAGAGCTGAAAGGTTATTCACCCAATTGCGAACAGTGTTACTGTCAGGAAAGAATGGGAATACAGATGATTTTCACTTTCTATATTGTCTATAGCTTTTATAACAAGAATCGCTGCTTGTATAGAGGAAACACTGGATGTGTTTATTAAACTCCTACACGGGACTGAAATCAGAATAGATGAAAGATATTATAAAATTAGGAGGAATTAAGAAGTCATACTAGTATTTAAAATCAAATGAAAAGCTGGCACTGATAAAACAAAGTTTTACCTAATGTTTTTCAACTGAGATTCCACTTCATCAGCATACATAGTCATTTTCATGCTCTTTTTTGGGGAAGGAGTGGAAATCATTTTCAGTTCCAGATCATAGTCCATTTCGTCTGAGTCTGAGCTGCTAGCACTGGACCGTCTGGACGCGCTCCGCTCTCGGGACTGCTTGAGAGCCGGCAGCTCCTCGTGGTACTCTACCACCACTCTGTCATCTGCATCCATGTCCTGGTCTTCTTCCTCCTCCTCCTCCTCTTCCTCCTCCTCCTCCTCTTCAATGGGTTCCTCAGGCACGTTCACTAGTCCTGAAGAAATTTAATCAGAAAACATTAGGAAAAGCACTAAAATTAACAAGTATGATTTTCTACTCTACATCGGTGACCTTTTTAAAGACGGGGCTCCCATCCCTGACATTTTATAAGAGCACAATCTTTAATAGTGCTGAACGGACATTACTCTGATACTGTAACAAGAGCATGGCTAGGTAAAGTATGATGTAGCAACCTAATCAAATATAAAGTCACTTAAAATACACTGATCCATTATTCACAGTTTTTGTATTTGCAAATTTGCCAAATTTATTTGTAACTCCAAAATCAATACTCGCAATGCTTCAATGGTCGTTTGCTGGCACACACAGAATGGCAAAAAACTCTGCGTCACCAGACACACACACCCCCAGCTGAGGCCAAACAGAGCAACGCTCTGCCTTCTTGCCTGCTCTCACGCTGTAAACCAGTGTCTGTTTCAGTCTGCCGCTAGCCACATTTTTCTCACTTCTGCACTTGCTGCTAGTGATTTCACTGCTTAAAACTGCCCCCAGTGTCCTGCTCAAGTGCTGCCTGGGGTTCCTAGATGCAACCAGGCT
This sequence comes from Saimiri boliviensis, assembly GCF_048565385.1. NCBI lineage: Eukaryota > Metazoa > Chordata > Mammalia > Primates > Cebidae > Saimiri > Saimiri boliviensis. The sequence continues at coordinate 23,703,210 of NC_133465.1, forward strand.
GTGATGGGCGGTGTTCAGCGTGAGTTTTAGGGCTACTGGCCGTGAATTCAATGTTAAATAAGGTGTCTTGAAACAGAAACACAGATAACAAGGTACCATACTGATCCACTGACGAAAATGATGTGACCAGAGGCTATGCATGATTCAGTATTTGCTAATTCAGTATTCACAGTGACTTTATAGAGCATAAGCCCCATGAATAATGAAAATCTATGGGAAAATACAATAAACAAAAGCAGCAGAATAGAAAGTATACATTCACAAGAGTTAGACTATTTATTATGAAAATAGACAAATGGGAAAAACGTAAGATGAAATCAGTCTTCATACAGGGTACTAGAAATGGGGCAATTTGCTTTTCAATTTCCTTAACATGTATATAAAAACTATATGATGAAAATATTTATAGTCAGTAAAACTGGAAAAGCGTAACAATGTGACAGAAAAGTATGTGTATTATGATTATTGCTGCTGTTGTTATTTTGAGACAAGGTCTTGCTCTGTCGCCCAGGTTGGAATACAGTAACACCATCTTGTCTCACTGCAGCCTTGCCCTCCCAGGCTCAGGCAATCTCAGCCTCCCAAGTAGACCATGCCTGGTCTGGCTAATGTTTTATTTTTTGTAAAGACAAGGTCTCACTATGTTGCCCAGGCTCGTCTCAAACTCCTGGTTTCAAGTGATCCTCCTGCCTTGGCCTCCCAAAGTGCTGGGATTATAGGTGTGAGCCACTGTTCCCAGCCTGTATGTATTATTAATACGTAGATCTCAAATATACAATTTTGTATATACACACTAAATACAATGTCTAGACCTCATCCCTTTCTGTCCCCATTACAATCAATGTGTGTGTATGTGATTCTGTATGCTGACTTGACAAGCTCTATTATGCATGTAGAAGATTCCACAGGTTAGGCTCAAAATAAGAACAATTCATTATAAAACATAATTAAAATGGTTCTTTTACAAATAAGCACCAAAAAAGGAGAAAGAAACTTTTCTGATATTTCCCTTTTCTGAGGTATTCACATGCACAAACCGACAAGCACAAAGCACTCAACACAGCAGCCTATTTTTATTACAGAAAAAGAACAATACCATCAGTTTATATGACAAAATAATTTTAAAAATTGTTTCCAGCCAGGCGTGTTGACTCAGGCCTGTAATCCCAGCACTTTCAGAGGCCAAGGAGGGCAGATCACAAGGCCAAAGAGGGCAGATCGAGACCGGCCTGGCCAACATGGTGAAACCCCATTTCTACTAAAAATACAAAAATTAGCTGGGCGTGGTGGTGCACGCCTGCAGTCCCAGCTACTCAGGAGGCTGGAGGCAGGAGAATCACTTGAACCCAAGAGGCAGAGGTTGCAGTGAGCCAAGATCATGCCACTGCAGTCCAGCCTGGGCGACAGAGCGAGACTCCGTCTAAAAATAAAATAAACTTGTTTTCATGCAGCTGTTGATATTAACAGTTGAAAAATTAGGATCCTAAAAAAAGGTTTGTTTTCATTTTCCCTGTGTCACATTTGGCCTTTTTGATAGAACAGCTTTTATAAAATCATTTGATCTCTTTGGGCAACTTAAAATTAACTGTGACTTGACTTACTTTCCTATATGTTGGCAGAGGGTGAGGGCAAGGAAGAGAGGATGATAAAGTTTGGAACCTTAAAAGATTGTATTAAGAATAAAAATATGATTTCAGGAGCCAAACATGTGTCTACCCAAGAGCTGAGCAGGCAACTACCAGAATGCCGATGCTTATACGACGTCAAGCCAACGTCATCCCCAATCAGGGCTCTCTTCTTGATCACGTCCCGCTGAATACGACGGGAATGATATCTTCGCTTCCTGCAAGAATGCCAAAATAAGCACACAATCAAAAACTAATAGGAAGGACCCTGAAATCCACTAGCCCATTTCTTTCTTTCTTTCTTTCTTTCTTTCTTTCTTTCTTTCTTTGGGGATGGAGTCTCTCACCGTCTCCCGGGCTGAAGTGCAGTGGCTATCTCAGCTCGCTGCAACCTCCGCCTCCCGATTTGAAGCAATTCTTCTGCCTCAGCCTCCTGAGTAGGTGGGACTACAGGTGTGCATCATCACGCCTGGCCCATTTTGTATTTTGAGTAGAGACAGGGTTTCACCATGTTGGCCAGGCTGGTCTAGAACTCCTGACCTCAAGTGATCCATTCGCCTCGGCCTCCCAAAGTGCTGGGATTACAGGCGTGAGACACTGCGTCTGGCCTCACTAACTCACTTCAACTGCACACTGACACAATGTTAGGTACTAAAACAGGTATTTTCAATGTAACTAAAACTCAGCATTCCCTATCATTTACCACATTTAAGAATCTTGAATTCTTCCCTCATCTTCCTTCCAGTCTACATGGGGTTTAGACATTTCACCACAGAATACCAACTGACGGGTTAAGAAAAACTTATACTTTTGCATTTTAAGGTTTTGGGCTCACCATGAATTGCTAAGAATTCCTTTCATGCCTCCGTAATTTGGATTCCCGTATTTCATGTAATACTGACTTCTTCTGGCTGCTCCAAGTTCCTTTTTGTCATCTAAAAATTAATTATAATAGTTACCTAGGATTTCCTGAGAGTGTGAAGGCAATGTTGAATGTTTTCTGGTTTTCTTTTTTTTTTCTTAATGATTTCCATAGCGGGAATCAGATCAGCGCAATATGCAAACAAACGGGAAAAATCCACTACCAAATTCACACTCTGAGTGCCCGTTACAACAGTGAGTGTAGTGGGGATAAAGCCAAATACAGAGAAGAACAAGGTTACAACTGCTGCTTTGGAGCCAAATGACTTAACGGGGAAGTAAAAATAAACAATACAAGACACAAGGTTCCAAGAGGCATAAAGAGCTTTAGGTCACTGCCGGTACTCAGGAATCAAAAAGGCTTTCTCAAAATGGCACTTTTGCTACCCCAGGAAAGATGACATTCACTTCTGAATAATAATACGCCAACAACACAGAATCAGGATGAAGGAAACAGAGTGTATATCATTCCATGTATTTGGTCAATCATTTTTTCCAGCTTACTGTGTCTCTCAAAATGGCTTAAAGAAAACAGTATAGTACTATGCATCTAGAATCTACTCAAACGACCACTCAAATGAGTAAATGTGGTATATTTGTCAAGTTAAAACGTCAGTTAACAGGAAAGAAAGGTGGTCAGTGATGATAAATTTTTGTCCACAGCAGTAATACACAGGCCTTCCACGGTTCTTGGACACTCTGAGAGTAAATAACAAACACCACTGTAAATATACCCAGTGCTGCAGGTAAACGTGACAACACAAACTGGTATGCACAGCCCCCAACCCTGAACCCCTCAAACCATGCCCACCAGCTCCTTGGAGAAATGGCTGATTCCAGATGCGGAACAGGTAAGATCCAAGATGAGTCTGGAAAAGCAAGACGCTTTGTTGTGCCATAAAGTAAGGAAGTGCTTAAAGAATCATGGAGTACATCAAAACAGCTTGAAGGGGCTCTACTGGCCAAATCCAAGACAATTTGCAAATTAAAATACTCATATGAATGGATGATAACCCACTGAATAAAGAATCCATGATTCTAAATTGATGTAAATGAACAAACAGGTAAAAACAGAAAGCTGCTCCTTACAGCACCTTTCTACTAGTAAGAAATGATATAGTCAGAAAGACATCAACATGTATTAAAAGCAGGAAATGCTGAGAGCAACAGGCTATTTATATGAGCTCAAAGGGTATGCCCACGAAGTTTTTATTTTATTCATTTTTTTAATTTTTAAAAATGGGATGAGGTCTTGCTATGTTGCCTAGGCTGGTCTTGAACCTCTGGACTCAAGTGATCCCCCTGCTTTAGCTTCCCAAAGTGTTGCGATTACGGGCATGAGCCACTGCAACCACCAGCCCATCAATTTTTAGAACACAAATGGAAAAACAGTAACTTTACAGCGGAAAAATCTAGTGATTATTGCCTTCACCAAGTGAATAAAGTGAACGTCCCTAGGAAGGGGACGAGCAAGTGTCCCAGGCCTCCTGATACGATGCACTGGAAATGACATGTCATCGCTTCCGTGGCATACCTGCCTCAAATGTGCAACCCTAATTCAACCAGGAGGAACCATCAGACACACCCAAACCGGGGACATCCTATAAAACAGTAAGCCTACACTCTTGGAAAATACGGGAGGACAGGAGTAGCTCCAGATTAAGAGAGGCTAAGGAAACGTGACATCCTTAAAGACACTCAGTCCTGGACCGGATCCTAGACCTGGGGGCTGGGTGGGGAATACAGAAGCGACATTATTGGAACAGCTGACAACACTTGAATATGGACTACGGATGAGGTAACAGTACTCTATTAATGTCAGATTCACTGATTTTGATGAGTGTGCTACGTGTAAGACAATGTTCTTGTTCTCTGGAATACGTATTCAAGTATTTAGGGGTGACGGGTTTTTATCTTCAACTAACTCTCAAAAAAACAGTATTTGTACATGTACACATACACACACACATTTTTAAATGCCCGCCCAAAGTCACTGTGTGCAAAAAGTCTTATGAGACGGGAATTAGAGCTTAATGGTATATTGGCAATGTCCAGGAGGATCCTGGTGCAATAAGATTCAAAAGTTTCATTTTCAAGTTTTCATAATTCAGATGTAACTGGCTGAAAACACATGGGGCAAGCCAGTTTTAACAGAAAATCACTTACTTTAGCTAGAAGTCACAGAAGTATACAAATATATTCACTTTAAAAATCAGAAATTCCAGCTCAGGCAGCAAGCACTTATTTCATAAGCAAGAATATTACAGTTTGAAGGGAACTTTGAGATTACTTGATCTAACTTATACTAAAAAAAAAGGGATGTCACTCCACAATAAATCATTTTGATTGAAAATACAAAATAATACCAAATAAAAAATTTACCTTTTGTGGCAAATCTCATGAATAACCTATTTCCTTTAGCAAGTTTGTTAGCTGGACGAAGATCGTTTCTTAACAAAGACTCCTCTTCTACCTGAGACAACGTGTCCAACTTAAGAAAGAAGAGTATTTTTAATATAAAAATTTAAAAAGTAAAGTCCTTTTCATATTTCTTCAGTAGATAAGTTACCATTAAGAAAAGCATTCTGCCTTTAATATGTACAAGCGTGATAGCACCAGTTCCTCTGTAGAATTTCTAACTCAGAGGTTTCCCGCCCACCTTATCTAAAGGAACAGTCTCCACCATTCTCTATTCCCTACATTTTCCTGTTTTCATAGCACCTGTCACCACCTGACACAGTATTAGGATCTGTGCATCAGTGTATCATCTGTATTCCCCACTAGAATGTAGGCTCCAAGAGGGCCAGGACTTCGTTTTGCGTGAAGCTATATCCCTGGCACTTAGAATATGGCATATAGTAGGTACTCAGTATATTTTTTAAATGAATACATGCTAATATTTCTGACAGTAGTACATGATCCATTAGGAAATATGCCATTACTTGCTGTTTCTTAATTTTACCAATTAGATAACACTTCAAAGTATTTCTCAGTAAAACGATTTTCTTTTTTGTAGAAGGATGAGCACTATTCTGGGGTTTCAAAGTGAACTGTTACATCCACATGACCTTAAAGGACAAGAGCCTTGTACACCCTCAGAAGGTCTCACAGTGAAAGCTAGAGGAAAAGCACAACGAAGTCTTTAAGACTTAAATGAAAAAGACAGTCGGCATTTTTTCAACAGAGGCTGCCGTCTACCTTTGTCCTATTACTAACCTCTACATCACTTGCGTTCTCGTCTTCAACCTCTCCTTCTTCAGCTTCATCGTCATCTGAACTGTCTTCCTGCTTGTCTAACATGGAATGTGAAGGACAAGATGAAGCAAGGTCAAAGATTTCATATAATGAGATACAGGATGAACTAGTTCATAGAATTTTAAAGTCCAGTATTTTCCCCTTCGCTGACAATCTAAAGCATCACAGATGATTTCAGAACCACCTGGCGAGGAGAGGCGACAGCACTCTGCTGAGACACGCAGCGCGCACAACGGGACCGCGCGAAGAAGACGACTTTCAGACCCAAGTTCCCCGCTTTGTTCACTTACCTTTTTTACTCTTCTCAGATGACTTGTCCTCACTGGCATCCCTGCTTCTTATCTTATCCTGTGCAGGCAGAGAGCTCATATTGATAAGGGCTCGTGTAGCTGTCATTTCATCCAGCCAAACTACATTACCTGAAATAAAATATAAAACAAGATGCTACATGGCACACAAATACTAAGTTTCCTGAGAGCAGATTCTGCACTGCATTCATCACTATGGCCTCATCTAGCAATAGATTATCATCAGTAAATATACAAACCAACTAATGAAGAAAAATATAGGCCAGGGACAGTGACTCACGCCTGTAACCCATGGCAGGAGACTCACTTGGAGTGAGATCATCCTGGGCAACACAGTGAGACCCTGTCTCTACCAAAAATATAAAAATTAGCTGGGCATGGTGGCATGACCCTGTTGTCCCAGCTACTTGGGAGGCTGAGATGGGATGATGGATTGAGCCCAGGATATTGAGGCTACCACTCAATTCTACAGGATATTGAGGCCAAGGTCATACCACTGCACTCCAGCCTGGGGAACAGAGTGAGCCTTCATCTCAAAAGAAATGAAAAGCTAAAAATAAAAAAGACAGAAGAAAGAAAGAAAGAAAGAAAGAGAGAGAGAGAAAGAAAAAGAAAGAGAAAGAAAGAAGAGAAAAAGAAGGAAGGAAAGAAAGACGGAAAGGAAAGAAAAAGAGGGAAAGGGGAAGGGAAGGGGAGGGGAGGGGAAGGGGAGGGGAGGGGAAGGAGAAGGGGAAGGGGAAGGGGAAGGGGAAGGGGAGGGGAGGGGAAGGAGAAGGGGAAGGGGAAGGGGAAGGGGAAGGGGAAGGGGAAGGGGAAGGAGAAGGGGAAGGGGAAGGGGAAGGAAGAAAGGGCCGACATGGTAGTAAAGGCTCTGACGAAATTAGCCTACAGCTGCGTTTCCAAACTGGGTTCTACAAAGTAACTTAAGTATTCCATGAAAACGGGTTGTGTATATTAACACTACTGGAATAGAACACAGGTAGTTAAATACTTAATATGTATTAGCAGTTCTTGATTGATGATCACAGCTGTCAGGTAAGTTTGGGTTACCATTTATACCACTGCCCCCTACAGGGAAGCCCTTTGTCGTTCCTTGCTGTCAGGACATGCTAAATGATGTCCCCCTTCATCACTCCCATTGTAAATCGTGGGTGATGAAGGTATCCACGGGATAAGTACAATGGAGGCATAACAGCCAGTTGGCTTTGTAGCAACTAAGTTAATGTGCCGCTTTAAGGAAGACAATTGAGCAAGAATAAGGGCTTTGAGAAGTCTGACAGAAAATAAACCACTTTAACCCTGTTTAAAACAGCATTTCTCAGAATTGTGTGTCCCCCGTATCTGAGTTTGGGAAATGAAGGTCTGAAGGCCCTCGCTTCTGTTACTAACATGCCATGTGGCCTTAGGCAAGTCTTTTCCTTCCTCTCTTTCTCAGGTTCTGATACACAAGGTAGGTGAATCATGTAATTCTGAGGGTCCCAACAATTCTACCATCCCTTAGCTACAGTTTTAAAACTTCAATCAGGGTTAGTAAACTAGAATCCTCAGGCAAAATCTAGCCCACCACCTGATGTTTGTTTATATTTGCACCAGCTTTATTTAGGAATAATTAATGCACAATAAACTACACACATCTACCACCTGTTTTTTTTTGTTTCTTTTTGTTTGAGACAGAGTCTCACTTTGTTGCCCAGGCTGGAGTTCAGTGGTGCCTTCTCAGCTCACTGCTGCCTCCGCCTCCCGGGTTCAAGTGATCCTCCTGCCTCAGCCTCCCAAGTAGTTGGGATTACAGGTGTGCACCACCACACCCAGCTAATTTTTATATTTTTAGTAAAGACAGGGTTTCACCATGTTGGCCAGGCTGGTCTTGAAACTCTTGACCTCAGGTGTTCCACCCACCTTGGCCTCCCAAAGTGCTGGGATTACAGGCATGAGCCACCGTGCCTGGCCTACCACCTGTTTTTGTAAATAAAAATCTACCGGAAAACAGCCAGGCTCATAGTTGATGTATGATTTAAAGTTACTTTCATGCTACCACAGCAGAGCTGAGTAGATGTGACAGAGACCACGAAGCCTACAAAGCCTAAAATGACTGCATTCCAGCCCTTTATAGAAAAAGGTATGTCAATTCCTGATTTGGATAGTGTAAGTTAAACAGAAAAGAAAAAAGGAGAAAAATGTTTCACTCAGTCATGTTTCTTCTTTCAATGAACACAATCTATCAACGTCTTCCTAACAGGGCAGCTAAGAAAAGCACGCTGCTATCTAGGGTGCCACCTAGTAGGTCAGCCAGCTGGCAGCAAGTAACGCCGGACAAGAAGTGAGTCAAGACAAGAAGCCAGCAAAGCAGTGAGCAGGAGTCAGGCCAGACTGCCAGCAAGGAGGCGAGTTAACAATGACAGTTAGCCCGCAAGTTGGAAAGCTTGTAGGTTAGGGCAAGCAGGTGACATTCTAGAACCTGCAGTTCAAGGCAAGCAGAAATGAGAGGCCTGGTACAGTGTCAAGAGCATTCTGGTCTAGCTCTAGGTCAGAGACCCAGGCAGAGTCAGCCCTCTGAAGAACTGTACAGAAGGTAGCAATGACAAAGTCCAAGGCCCTGAAAATGCAGCCCCAAGTCTCTGCAGTTGGATCCTCTCCTTTATTGGGAAAAGTGAGTGTTAAAGAGGCCTCAATCAAGTACGCCAGATTCAGATGCCAGTATCTGAGTCCTGGTCACCACCTAGGCTGACTTGGAATACTGACAGGGCGTGAGCTGGCAGACTGGTTAGGGCATGCCAGGTTTCGTCGCTGGACAATGTTTTCTCTGCTAGACTAAGAGCAGAAGCTGTACATGAATGAGTGGTATGGGCCATAACTAGTCACCATCTCTGATGGCAAGAACGATTGCAAAATCATCAATAAAAGCATATTCACAGAAAGCTCGGGAGTACTTACAGGAGGTATCGTCCAACCATTCGATGTGAGCCGGAGGATATTCTTTAAAATAGGAAAAGACATCTTGGGTGCTCATCTCATCTACTCCGCAAATATAGATTGTCTCCAGTCTCACTTTGGGGATTGCTGGAAAGACAAGACACAGAAAAGATGACAGAATTTTCCTACTCACAACTGTACATCCCATCAGTTCTCCTGTCTAAGAGTTCAGATAACATGAGTTTAGGAAGAAATATGCTGAGAGATACTACAATTATTTCAAAAGAGCATGAGACATAACAGTAAGGTAAACTACCTTAATTTTTATCCCTGAACAAGAGCATTAATATAATTCACAACAGGCGTATCAGGCTCAGAAAGATTAAACAAAGGTGTTGATAAATACATGATACCTCTCCTCACATTAATCTGTAGCAATCAGAGCAATATCAAGCTCCACGGGAGTATCTGTTGAAGTTAACTAACTAATTCTAAAATTCTTAAATACACGTTAAAGAGAAACATGCATTACTGGAGACAATTCTGAAAGAGAAAAGATGCTACTCGTGGAGACGTCAAAGCACGGAACTAGAGTAAAGAAATCCTACAAGTCAGTTAAAAAAAGGGCCGGGCGCGGTGGCTCAAGCCTGTAATCCCAGCACTTTGGGAGGCCGAGGCGGGTGGATCACGAGGTCAAGAGATCAAGACCATCCTGGTCAACAAGGTGAAACCCCGTCCTACTAAAAATACAAAAAATTAGCTGGGCATGGTGGTGTGTGCCTGTAATCCCAGATACTCAGGAGGCTGAGGCAGGAGAATTGCTTGAACCCAGGAGGCGGAGGTTGCGGTGAGCCGCGCCATTGCACTCCAGCCTGGGTAACAAGAGCGAAACTCCGTCTCCAAAAAAAAAAAAAAAAAAAGGGCCGGGCACGGTGGCTCAAGCCTGTAATCCCAGCACTTTGGGAGGCCGAGGCGGGTGGATCACGAGGTCGAGAGATCAAGACCATCCTGGTCAACATGGTGAAACCCCATCTCTACTAAAAATACAAAAAACTAGCTGGGCGTGGTGGCGCATGCCTGTAATTCCCGCTACTTAGGAGGCTGAGACAGGAGAATTGCCTGAGCCCAGGAGGCAGAGGTTGCAGTGAGCCGAGATCGCGCCATTGCACTCCAGCCTGGGTAACAAGAGCGAAACTCTGTCTCAAAAAAAAAAAAAAAAAAAAAATTAAAAAAGGCCGGGCGCGGTGGCTCAAGCCTGTAATCCCAGCACTTTGGGAGGCTGAGGCGGGTGGATCACAAGGTCGAGAGATCGAGACCATCCTGGTCAACATGGTGAAACCCCGTCTCTACTAAAAATACAAAAAATTAGCTGGGCATGGTGGCGCGTGCCTGTAATCCCAGCTACTCAGGAGGCTGAGGCAGGAGAATTGCCTGAACCCAGGAGGCAGAGGTTGCGGTGAGCCGAGATCGTGCCATTGCACTCCAGCCTGGGTAACAAGAGCAAAACTCCGTCTCAAAAAAAAAAAAAAAAAAAAAAAAAAAAGACAATCCAAAATAAAAATGGGCAAAGGACAGCAGTCTGCAATTTACATACAAGGAAATACAAAAGGCCAATACACACGTGCAGAGATGGGTTGACTTCACTACTGATCACTAACACGCGCATTAAAACAAGAAGATGCCAGTTTCCACTGACCAGATTTTACATCTTACTTCCCCACATTTCCGGTACTTGAATCCAGAGATTTCACATCTTATTAGCATGAAATGTTGGCAGGAAGTAGGGGGAAGAGCTACTTCCCCTGCTGGTGGGAGTATGAATTGGCATCGTCACTCAAACTGTAAGTGTCTATTAAAAATGTGATTTTGCACATGCAGAATTTTATTCCTCAGTATTGGCCCTAAATAAACCCAAACATTTGGATTCACAAAGTAGTTCACACAAAGATACTCGCTGCAGCACTATTTCTAATAACCCAGTAGTTTCCAGGGTAATAAATCATGTTTTATCCACATTATAAAATATTATGTGGTTAAAAAAATGAGATAAATTATATACCGCAGAAAGATTCTAAGATGCACTACTGAGTGAAAAAACAAGTTGTCAAAAATTACATACAAGGTGATGACATTTCAAAAAAAACGCACAAAACAAAACATTTACTAAGGGTGCATATTTATGTGCACAAACACCTAGCAAAGGCCAGGCCTTGGATGAGTCACACTGATGATAGCTGTTACTTCTGAGGAAGGAGAAAGGTTCAAGACTATGGTCAAAATGGAAACTTAGCCTTATCAGGATTGCGTATTTTTTTTTTTTTCTTTGAGATAGAGTCACACTCTCTCACCTAGGCTGGAGTGCAGTGATGTAATCTTAGCTCACTGCAACCTCCACCTCCTGAGTTCAAGGGATTCTCCTGCCTCAGCCTCCTGAGTAGCTGGGACTCCAGGTGTGCATCACCACACTCAGCTAATTTTTGTATTTTTAGTTAGAGACGGGGTTTAGTAGAGACCATGTTGACCAGGATGGTCTCTATCTATTGACCTTGTGATCTGCCTGCCTTAGTCTCCCAAAGTGCTGGGATTACAGGAATGAGCCGCTGCGCCTGGCCAGCTGCATATTTTTTTAATACATATTTTAAGTACATTATCTCCTTTAATCTTAATTGCAAAATACGTAAACATATCGATAAGAAAAAATAAATTTAAAATACCTATATATCTACTACCTAGCTTTATGCTTAATTCCTCATAAGATCTCAGGCACACAGAACATTACATATGAAACTGGGGCCCATATTACCTCTCCACATCCCTTCTCTCTCTTCCTTCTCTGAAGCAACTCTGTCAAGGGAGTGGTTCATGGGTCCAAAAAAAGTAGAAAGCATGAATAAGACCTACTGTTTAATAAATAGCATAACAGGGTGACTACAGTTAACAATAACTTAATTATAAATTTTTAAATAACATAAAGAGTGTAATTGGATTTGTTTGTAACTCAAAGGATAAACGCTTCAGGGGGCTAGGCACTCTGGAAGGCCGAGGGGGGCAGATCACTTGAAGTCAGGAGTTCGAGACCAGCCTGCCCAACACGATGAAACCCCATCTCTACCAAAAATACAAAAAATTAGCCATTCATGGTGGCGTGTGCCTGTAGCCCCAGCTACTTGGGAGGCTGAGGCAGGAGAATCACTTGAACCTGGGAGGCGGAGGTTGTGGTGAGCCAAGATTATGCAACTGCTCTCCAGCCTGGGTGACAGAGCAAGACTCTGTCTCAAAAAAGAAAAAAAAAAAAAAAAAAAAAAAAGCTTGAGGGGATGGATACCCCATTCTCCACAATGTGCTTATTTCATGTCGCATGCCAGTATCGAAACATCTCATGTACCCCATAAATACATATACCTACTATGTACCCACAAAAATTAAAAAATAATTTAGAAAAAGAATTTAATGTCCATTACTCTCAGACATGTTTTTATATGCTATTAACAAAATTTAAGAGATATTTAGCCCATCTTTCTTCCACAGATATATGCTACTACTTCTATTAAAACAAAAAAGTTTACAAATTCAAAAATGTGTTTAATAACTTTAAACACATCATAATTTTAAATCTCAAAGAGTTAAGAGATGTGTTTAACAGGAGCCCGTATAAGTGTGGCCAGACTAATGCAGGTGAGTATTTTTCTGACATCCCAAATTAAAAATGATAAAAACACCATGAAGATGTATGAATCCAGCTGGGCATGGTGGCTCATGCTTGTAATCCCAGCACTTAGGAGGCCGAGGTGGGACCACTGCCTGAGCTCAGGAGTTTGGAAGACCAGCCTGGGTAACACAGGGAGATCCCACTTCTACAAAAAAATTTTAAAATTAGCTGGGTGTGGTGGTGTGCGGCTGTAGTCCTAGGTATCAGGAGGCTGAGGTGGGAGGATCGCTTGAGCCCAGGAGACTACAGCTACAATGAGCCATGATCACACGACTGCACTCCAGCCTGAGCAACAGAGCCAATACCTTGTTTCAAAAGGAAAAAACCACTATGCCCAGCTAATTTTTGTATTTTTGTAGAGATGGGATTTTGCCATGTTGCCCAGGCTGGTCTTGAACTCCTGACCTCAAGTGATCTGTCTTGGTCTCCCAAAGTGCTGGGGATTGCAGGCATGCACCACTGTATCTGGCGCTTGCATTTTTTTCTTTTTTTGGTATCCTTACGTGCTTCTTTTGAACAGGATTATCCACTGCCCAAGTTTTGAATGTATATGACATTCTCTAAATTAAAATACACATGTGAGGCTGAGTGCAGTGGCTCATGCACGTAATCCCAGCACCTTAGGAGGCCGAGGTACGAGGACTTGAGCCCAAGAGTTTGAGACCAGCCTGGGCAACACAGCAGGACCGTCTCTGTTTTTTAAAAAGAGACATCCGAGGCCAGAAATTTTGTTCCTTACATTCTCTCTCTTTTGCTTTTCAGGATTTCTTCACCTGTAGGTCTGGCTTTAACGTTGTAATGTTAGAACAGTGTTAGAATGCCCTTGACAATTACTTCTGTCACTTTTTGGTCTTTGTTTCTAGGCTAGTCTCATTTAAGATTCTTTTTTTTTTTTTTTGTCAGATCAACAAGTCTCCTATCTACTTTTTTTCTCCCTCCTCCTCAGTTTGCTTGCTCTACCATCACTCGGGGCCCTCCTTGCTTTCTGCTACCTTCTGTGAAACCAACTCTTTCCTTCCCACAGGCTCTTTTTGTTCCAAAATCATGACTTCTAACTCCAAGAACCAAGAAGGCCCTTGGACTGAATAAATCTTTGTTTTCCATCCTGCATTTAGGCCTCTGTTCACTATTGCACTGCCGGTCACTAACAAGGATTTCCTGGGGTTCCCCAGAAAAGAGAAGGTAGCAAATTGTAGGTGAGCACAACTCGCCAAAGCACACATGTGGGAGACAGATGAATTGTGACAAGAATGGCACAAATCTGAACCGCTCATTCCAGGCGACAGAGTAACATGGAAATGCTGACCACAGACTGACAAGGAAAAAGGAAAAAAAGCAGTGTGACTATGAAGCGAAAAACAGAAGTTCACGCCCGGAAGAGATGAGAAGGAAATACACAGAATGTTGACAAGGACTGCGTCTGGAATGTAGACTGTGGGCAACTTTGCTTCCTGTTCTCTCTTCCAAATGTGCTTTGGTGAGCATGAACTGTTTGTAAAAGAGCTGATGAAGAAAAGATTGTAGTCCAGCATGTACAAGCTCATCAGACATGCTGACAGCGGCCGGGCCTGGTGGCTCATGCCTGTAATTTCAGAACGTTGGGAGGCCAAGGCGGGCAGATCACCTGAGGTCGGGAGTTCGAGACCAGCCTGACTAACATGGAAAAACCCCATCTCTACTAAAAATACAAAACTAGCCGGGCACGGTGGCGAATGCCTGTAATCACAGCTACTTGGGAGGCTGAGGAGAACTGCTTGAACCCGGGAGGGAGAGGTTGCGGTGAGCTGAGATCACACCACCGCACTCCAGCCTGGGCAACAAGAGCAAAACTCCATCTCAAAAAGAAAGAAAAAATAAAAGAAAACGCTGACAGCTTTCTTTTTGTAAGTGTTTAAAGCAAAACCTGCTTTGGGAAGATGATGGGAAAAAAAAAAGGCAAAAAGGCAGAACTGTTGACCTATTTTGTTATTCTACTGACAACTGTCATTAAAGAACAGTGAAAACTCAAGTTAGGTGACAAGAGCGTTAAGAATTCATTTTGAGGGGGCCGGGCGCGGTGGCTCAAGCCTGTAATCCCAGCACTTTGGGAGGCCAAGGCGGGTGGATCACGAGGTCAAGAGATCGAGACCATCCTGGTCAACATGGTGAAACCCCGTCTCTACTAAAAATATAAAAAATTAGCTGGGCATGGTGGCATGTGCCTGTAATCCCAGCTACTCAGGAGGCTGAGGCAGGAGAATTGCCTGAACCCAGGAGGCAGAGGTTGCAGTGAGCCGAGATCGCACCATTGCACTCCAGCCTGGGTAACAAGAGCGAAACTCTGTCTCAAAAAAAAAAAAAAAGAATTCATTTTAATAGATTTAAATCTTCTAGTGTAGAATTACATCCCAATGTATTAACTCAAACACACAGCTATGATTTCAGAATTAGGTAATAATCTTGAAAAAGTAGCAGGGAAGGAGAAAAGTATGTTAAAACTGTGAGGACTAATCCTGTAGGAGTTTTCATTAAAAAAAAAAAACAAAGAAAAAAGAAAGGAAAAATTCCCAAACCGAAGAAAGGCCTAAATGCAGGATGGAAAACAAAGATTTATTCAGTCCAAGGGCCTTCTTGGTTCTTGGAGTTAGAAGTCATGAAGATTGAAAAGCTCATTGTCAGCCTCTGAAATTAAAAAAAAAAAAAAAAAAAAAAACTTATTAGACAGTATCTATGATCCCTTAAAAAACAAGTCTTAGGCCAGGTGCCGTGGCTCATGCCTGCAATCCCAGCACCTTGGGAAGCTAAGTGCGGGAGGATCGCTTGAACCCAGAAGTTCAAGACCCCCCTGGGAAACTACTAAGACCTCATCTCTAAAGAACAAATAAATAAATAACCAAATCTTTCCCATAGGGAATGACAACAGTTCAGTAAGAAACAAGCTCCAAGCCTTGGATGGAATTAAAAAAAAGAAGAAAGCCACACTAATCTCATTTCAACCTCATTTCTTTTTTGATAGGATTACCAGTTCAAGATATTCAGAAAATACATAGATGGTGTTCTATTTCAAGTTCATTAAGGCATGTAATCCCGTTCCTTATGACAGTAAAATGAAATGTGGGCTTTATGATAAGAGAATCAGACTTATGATACCGGAATAACTGTCCACCAATCACCACCCACTGGATGAAGAAACAGAAGCCACACATGCCACAGTGTGGAGGAACAGCATGGAGCAGAGCTGGGAGCTGAGGGGTAGAGTTGTGAAGAAAATTAACAGACTGAAAACAGAGGTTTGAAATCAACAAGATGTAATTTAATAGGAATACACTGAAAAGTAATTATTTTTTAAAGCCTCAAGTACAAGATGTGAAGGACTGTTCTGATGGGCACACTTCCTGGGGAAAGAGCTAGGTGCTTCAGCTGCATGTAGGATGAATGCAACACCATGAAGTGGCTGAGACAGACACCATGGTCACAGCCCTGCCGTTCTCCCTGTGCATCTAACCACAACTGGAACCTGCATCTCGGCTCATGAAGAACATTCAGAAACTGGAAAGTGTTTAGGAAGGGAGACCAAAAGTCGCGTCACATGAAGAAAAGTTGAGCGAATAGGCAGTGGGCCTGTGCTTCTACCACCCAAAGGGCCATGTACAAAAGGACTTCAGTGTTGTTTTAAGAGTCACGCAGTCACTAACAGACAGCAATTACTAGAAGGCAATGCTCAACACAAGTAAGCATCCAAAAATAAAGTTGTCTGCCTCACAGTTCTCATGCCATCACTTAAGAAACATTCAAGCAGAGGCCAAAAGATGATGAGGAAGTTTGCCAGAAGGCCTGCAGCGCTGGGCAGGTAACCTAGATGACCCCTAAGGTCTCTTCCAACCACAAGAGCTTTGATCTTGGGGATAAAGAGACTGAAGCTGTTTGACACCGAATCATTCAAATGCAGCAAGTCACTCTTGATGCAGAATAGTCTAGTGTAGCACATCCCAGACTGAATGCTGGCAGAGCAGGTGGGAACACAGGCTTCAGTCAGATCAGCCTTCCAACCTCAGCTGTGCTACTGACAGAGCTGTGGGACTATGAGCAAGTTTCCCAACCTCTCAGCACCTTAAATTTTCTCATCAGTGAAATGGAAATAATAAACACCGTTTCCTCAAAGGGCCGTTGGCAGGATAAGTTAATTACACAGCAGAGGGGCTGGCACATAGTAAGCATTTGACAAATCTGATCTTTTATTACTATTGTTGGTATTAATAACAAATAACTTGAACTAACTGGACACCTGGCGTGGATGCAGGCGTCAACATGCTTATTCCAATTTCCCCACTCTCCCAAGAAGCTCGGTCACTGGAATCACTGCTGGGAAGGTGGAGAGTACCAGATGACGATGACAACTGACATTAACTGGGCACCTGCTGCGTGCCAAGCGTCACTCCACCAACTGTGACATTCTGTTAGTCTCCCAGCAGCCCTGTCATCTGCCTTTCCAGATAAGGAAACTGAGATTTTTAGAGGCTAAATATCTTGCCCAAGGGCACAGAGCTAGAGAGTTACAAGATCTGAATCCAGGTAACTGGGCTTCAGAGCTGGTGCTCATAACCACAAAACCAATGGTTCTCAATCCTGGCTGCACATTAAATCACCTGGGAAGATATAAAAACAGTAACTATCATCCAGCTGCGGTGGCTCACGCCTATAATCCAACACTTTAGGAGGCCAAGGCGGGTGGATCACAAGGTCAGGAGTTCAAGACCAGCTTGGCCACCATGGTGAAACCCCATCTCTACTAAAACTGCAAAATTAGCTGGGTGCAGTGGAACGTGCCTGTATTCCCAGCTACTCGAGAGGCCGAGACAGGAAAATTGCGTGAATCCGGGCAGCAGAGGTTGCAGTGCGCCAACATGGTGCCACTGCACTCCAGCCTGGGTGACAGAGCGAGACTCCGTCTCAGAAAACAAAACCAATAGCTATCCCTGGGACCTATCCAACCCCAACTAATGTAAACTGATCTGAGACGGGCAGCAGGAACACTATCCTAGGCCATGCTGACTCCTGGATGAAGAATAGATTGAAATAAGTGACCTTCCCCAGCTGACATCCCAGGGCAGACCTTACCGCCTTTCTTAGGAATATCTTTAGAACCATGAGATTGGAGTTGTATTTTAAAAAAAGGAAAAAAAAAATTTTAATTACAAGTTAACCGCAAATGTGATCCTAAGTATCATATTTCCATTTTACAGACAAGGACACTGAGACTAACAAGGCTCAAGAAGTCACCCACAGTCACAAAGGAACTGAGACTAGATTCCAGGAGGAGGTGAGAAACCACTTCAAGTGGGTGAGTGGAGATGCTTCATGGAGGAAGTGACACCTGACCAGAGACAAGGCGTGCAACAAGGAAGGGCAAATGTGCAGAGTGAAAAAGGCAAGAACCGTATCAGAGGCAAGCCGCCTCAAGGAACGCTCTCAGGACCCGAAGACAACAGGGGTGATACTAAGTGTCTAGTCCAAGGAGGAAAAGATAAAACAAACAAACAGGTGTGATAAAACCACGATTCCCTCAAGATAGAGCTGGGAGAGAGGACCCTGACTGCGCAGGCACCTGATACCAAGCCACGTGCTGTCCGTGGCCTGCACAGGACTTCCTCAAACAGAAACCCCGCCCACGAGGGAAGCAAGGTCGTGTTTCTGACTTGAACGAGTCATGCAGGATAAAGAGTGAGGCCGCTCTAGAGTTCAGCTCTGCCCCACACTACTGTGCCGTTAGGAATCGCTGAGGAGGGACAGCATGTCAGTCACTAGCACCATATCTTATACCACACAGCAACAGAGCCAAGGAGTTAAGAGCGAGGCTGGAGAGTCCAATAAACCAGGTTTGAATCCTGACTCCACCTTTTCCAGCTACATAACGCTGGGCAATTTATTAAACTACTCTGAGCCTGCTTCCTCCTTTGTAAAATAGGGATCAAAATATATTCCTCATAGAGTTGTTGTGAGCAGCATAAAAGACATATGTAATGTGCTTAACAGTGTCTGGTCAAGAAGCAAGGTCACAAAAACAGCAGCTATTCTTTCATTCATTCAACATATTTACAGAGCTTTTGCTTTTATCAACCAAACAAGGCCGGAGAAGCTCATACAGTACAGCAGAGGCCTTTACCATATGTTTGGAAAGCTGCCTACTAAGCCCTTTATGAACACCCAAATGTGCAAATACCACAGAGGGAAGCCTTTTGCATTTATGGATTTATATTAGAGCAGAATAATAAATAAGTACATAGACTCACTAAAAAAGTAGTAATTTTTCCTTTTATTTATACATTGTTTTAGAAAACTGTAGCAGATTACTATATACGGTAATTCAAGGTGAGTTCTAGGGAGTAAAATATGCCAACAAAACACAAAAGTGAAATAAAATCACAAGTGCAACTGGAAGGGCAGGCTTAAAACTCAGGGCAGAACTAGTTTAGCCTTCTCTGACAATAGGATTATCATCAGATTCAGATTTTTTTTTTTTTTTTTGAGACAGAGTGCCACTCTTGTCCAGGCTGGAGTGCTGTGGTGCAATCTCAGCTCACTGCAACCTCTGCCTCCAGGGATCAAGCGATTCTCAAGCCTCAGCCTCCCGAGTAGCTGGGATTACAGACATGCGCCACCACACCCAGCTAACTTTTGTATTTCTCAGTAAATGGGATTTCCCCAGGCTGGTCAGGTTGGTCTCAAACTCCTGACTACAAGCAATCCCCCTGCCTCGGCCTTCTCAAAGTGCTAGGATTATAGGCATGAGCCACCAGGCCTGGCCAATAGATTCAGATTATCAATAAAAGTGTTCATGGCTTTTCCCCACCAATCTCGAAATTGCTCCAACGCCCTAAAAGAAGGTCTCACTGTGATACACTTTCACTACATTTAAAGGCAAAGAAAAGTTAACACCTCTATGGTAAAAGCAGAAAATGAGTAAGGGTCCTTAGAAGCACAGGTTTGAATCTCAGCTCCACCACTAACTGGTAACTTTTTCTCTGGGTCTGTTCAGAAAAGACAATCTCTTATTTCCCAGCTCTAATATCTGAGCCAGCTGACAGCATCTGAACCTTAAACAGGTGACCTCAGAAATGGAGACTTACAGGTCCCTTCTCGTAGAAGTGTTCGGATAAGGAGTGGACACGCAAGGCAAGGCCAGAAGCATGAGACAATGGCAGGGAAAAGTCATTCTCTGGGGAAATGTGGAAAAAATGTCACCCCAAACACCCTGTACCTTTCTTCATCATGTCTCGGTCCAAGGCTACATTTCTTTGAGCAAGGTTTACTTCGGATCGAAAATGGAAGCGCTTGGCTCGCTGTTCTTTCTTTTCAATTGCTTCCTAGAAAGTACAGAAAAAGTTACAGTAGTAAAAGATGGCGAAGGCACGTTAAATTGCAAATGCATCATGATGCATTAGTGGCAAACCTGAAATATACAGGAAGAAATAAGCAGCGCTGTACCCTGAATAAGCTCTGCAGAGACCTGGACATTCACACTCAATGACCGGGAGGGCATAGGCTAGTACTGCTGTGACTTACAACCATGGCCAACCCTACACCACCTGTCACTGTGCCTGGGATATACTAGGAACTCAGTGAGTATCTGCTGACTGAATGAAGAGTGCTTTACCGTTTATGAAGTTATATGACATTGCATTTGTTATTACCAATTATGCCAACAAATTACAACGAAACAATGTCAACATCCCAATTTTCCAGGTGCAGAAATGGAGGCACAAAAAAGCAGAAAGGTTTGCTGGAATACTTCGGCTGGTAAGTAAGCAGATCTGACTCCAGTGCTATTTCTAGGGGCCCACCTACAACCACCATTTCTCATTGTCTGTGGGCATGGTAATCACACCTATCACACTCTTCCACATTATATCTGCCTGAGCAGTCCACTCCCTAAAGCCAGTCTGTTTAAAAATAACACTGAAGCAAAAAAAACCTGTCTCTCCTCTTCCAGCCTTGTGTCCATGGAATCACCAGTTTTCATCTTTAAGTGATAAGAACCATTGACACTTCATGGAAAAAATAATCAGCTTTATAAGTTTCTTCTAGGAGGTAAAATAAACCCAGGTCCACCTGTGGGCTTCTTTCTGATGGCTCCTTTCTGATGGCTCCTAGGAACCCTTCACTGATGTTTTTTTTTTTTTCTTTTTTTTTTTTGCTTGCTTTGTTTTTGAGATGGAGCCTCACTCTGTCACCAGGCTGGAGTGCAGTGGCACAATCTCAGCTCACTGCAACGTCCACCTCCCAGGTTCAAGTGATTCTCCTGCCTCAGC
Organism: Saimiri boliviensis; assembly: GCF_048565385.1. Lineage (NCBI taxonomy): Eukaryota > Metazoa > Chordata > Mammalia > Primates > Cebidae > Saimiri > Saimiri boliviensis. The sequence continues at coordinate 23,724,229 of NC_133465.1, forward strand.
CTCCAGAGTAGCTAGGACTACAGGCATGCATCACCACACCCAGCTAATTTTTGTATTTTTAGTAGAGACAGGGTTTCACCATGTTGGCTAGGATGGTCTCGATCTCTTGACCTCGTGATCCACCCGCCTCAAACTCCCACAGTGCTGGGGTTACAGGCGTGGGCCACTGCGTCCGGCCCCCTTCATTAATTGCATGTTGACTCTGCCACACTAACTGAAGGTCTGACTACAGAAACCTTTGGGGATTGGTAAAGCAGCAACACATCTGTTATTTCCCAATAGTTATGCCCGTTATTTCACTGAAGTCTTCCTAGTACAAACAACAATTTACCTTCCTTTAGAAACAAAGTACTAACTCTGAGACTACCACCCTTTTCCCAAATACCTGTTTCATATAATGGCAAACGGTGTAAGATTATAAACAGTCTACTTATTCAATTACAATTAAAAAAAGATTTTCTCTTTTCTTGTCTAAAAGATGACCAATTCTTTTTTTTTTTTTTTTTTTTTTTTGCCTTTAAGTAATTGGAAACACACTGAGACACAGATAAACTATAAAAAGGTTAGCTGGGCATGATGGCATCCACCTGTAGTCCCAGCTAATCAGGAGGCTGAGGCAGAAGGATCAACTGAACCCAGGAAGTGGAGGTCACAGTGAGCGGAGATTGTGCCCCCGAACTCCAGCCCCGAACTCCAGTGATAGAGTGAGACTGTCTCAAAACAAATAAAAACAAAACAAAACAAAAACTATAAAAAGGTAGGCATGATATATTTTTATTTTTGCTTTTACCTATTCAATACAGCAATATATACTATTATCCAGAAATGTAATACAAAATTCTGTTCCAAACTGCACAATTAAAATCAGAAAAAATGTCTAAAATTGAACATCACTGATTAAAGCAACTTATATGTATTTACTATGTAGAAGGAAAATAATAGGCTTGACTCTATGAGGTGTTACAGTGAAGGTGGTAATCTAGTAATAGCAATCATTAGATAAAAGCCAATAGTCTTAGGTACTGAGAATAATTCCCTTGACCTGGGCTTCAAACTTCAGACAGCCAGGCAATCAAGAAGCCCTATTTTTCTAAGTCTACAACTGATGAGGAATAAAGACTATTAAGAGCCTACTATGTGCCAGGCACTTTTTATGTTTTGTTTCATTTCAACTGAAACAGTACACATTTTTTAAAGAATGGACATATCATTTAAAAAGCATTCCTGATACTGGTCATTTTCTTGGAAATGGTTATATACAGGTATCTACGCAGAGTGATTTTACCTCTCCATGGCTGTCCTGCACAGTTTCGGGATGCATGAAGACATCACGGTATAACACAGCATTTTGTTTTTTTGAGACAGGGTCTCACTGTTGCCCACACTGGTGGGCAGTGGCATGATTTCAGCTCACTGCAGTCTCGACCTCTCAGACTCAAGCAATCCTCCCACCTCAGCCTCCCGGGTAGCTGGGACTACAGATATGTGCGACCATACCCAGCTAATTTTTGTATCTTTTGTAGAGACGGGTCTCACTGTGTTGCCCAGACTGGTCTTGAACTCCTGGGCTCCAATGATCCACCTGCCTTGGCCTCTCAAAGTGCTAGGATTACAGGCATGAGATTTAAATCCAGCAACAAGAGAAAAAAGAAAGTATTTAGTGCTAAGTCCTCGGGGTCAAGTTGATTAAGTTCACTTGCTCATCACCCTGAATAAAGGCATCCCAGTCTGCCTTACCTTGGAGGTGACATCAATCCCGGTGATGAAGCTGCCAGCCTTGTTTTCGTATCTTCTGCTTGTGTCCTAACACAAAGGGGAAGGGTGAGAAATTCAGACGGCAATTGAGGAAAAACCCATGATAAAAGTCAGCCTGACAACTGGTTGTTTTTTTTTTTTTTTTTTTTGCGACAGTGTCTCACTCTGTTGCCCAGGCTGGAGTGCAGTGGAAGCATCATGGTTTACTGCAGCCTCAACTCCCCTGCAACCTGGACTTCCCAGGCTCAAGCAATCCTCCCACCTCAGCTTCCCGAGTAGCTGGGCCTTTGGGCATGTGCCACCTCGCTCAGCTAATTTTTTTATTTTTGTAGAGGTAGAGTCCCCCCATGTTGCCCAGGCTGGTCTCCAACTCCTGGGCTAAAGCAGTCCTTTTGCCTCAGTCTCCCAAAGTGTTAGGATTACACGGATGAGCCATCACACCCAGTCTGGTTCTTTGGTTTTTATATTTGTGTGTTTTTTGAGATGGAGTCTCGCACTATCGCCCAGGCTGGAGTATAGTGGTGTGAACTTGGCTCACTGCAGCCTCCACCTCCCCGGTTCAAGTGATTCTCCTGCCTCAGCCTCCCAAGTAGCTGGGATTACAGGCATGTGCCACTGCAGCCGGCTAACTTTCTTTAGTAGAGATAAGGTTTCACCATGTTGGCCAGCTGGTCTCAAACTCCTGACCTCAGGTGATCTGCCCTTCTCAGCCTCCCAAAGTGCTGGGATTCCAGACGTGAGCCATCGCACCTGGCCAGTCTGGTTCTTTTTGAATAGTCATTCTTTTCAAAACCCTTCCCTACCCCTGGCAACCTTTTATTAAGAAGCCCCACGCCAGTGACTCTATGCTATCAATCAGATCTTCCAATAAGAAGATCAGAGCCTATCCAAAACCTGATGTAATTCCACCAACTGAAAGTATCCATGTAAAGAAAATCTAAAGGCTTTTCGGAAAATGTCAAAAGATGAGGCACACTCAGCTCCTCAACCTCATCTGAACAAATCCCCATGTCCGGCCACCAGGTGGAGCATAACCCTCCACCTCAATGCAGAAGGTCCAGCCTCACCTAGAACTCCCAAGGCAAATCTCGCACAATGCAATGCAAAGAGGATGGGATGTGAACACCAGGCGAGCACTGAAACCTCAGCTCTGATGGTCACTCATTACAGGACACTGTGGTTTCCTTGATCTCTCTGGGTCTCACTTTCCTCCGTGGTATCTACCTGCCTTCCTGAGCTCTTTTACTGCTCTTCCATTTGTGCTACGAACTTTCCAACAATCCTGGACCCACCTCAGAGCCTCTGTGCTTGTTATTGCCCCTGCTAGAGAACTCCCTTTCAATCTGCACAAGGCTGGCTCCCTTTTGTCATTTAGAGTTTAGCTAAAGTGTCACTATCTCAGAGGACTTCCCTGACCATCCTATTTATCACATTCTACTTCCCCCTCTGCACAGACTCCCCCCACACCACTCTCCCGCCTTCTCCTTTCCTCGAGTGCCCGCCCCCTCCACCCCCGACATCCCATTAACATGGTTTACTTTCTTCACACTACTTAACACTGACAAAATTATTTATTTACTGTGTCCCCACCTGAAACATAAACTCCAGAGGGGAGTTTGATCTTGATCTTGATCAAGGCACCTAGGACTGTGCCTGGTACATAGTGGGAGATGTGATAAATAATACACGTTGAGGCCGGGATGCAGTGGCTCATGCCTGTAACCCCAGCACTTTGGGAGGCTGAGGTGGGTGGATCACAAGGTCAGGAGTTAGAGACAGCCTGACCATCATAGAGAAACCGTGTCTCTCCCAAAAATACAAAATTAGCCAGGTGCGGTGGCGGATGCCTGTAGTCCCAGCTACTCGGGAGACTGAGGCCCGAGAATCACTTGAACCTGGGAGGCCGAGGTTGCGGTGAGCCGAGATCGCACCATTGCACCCCAGCCTGGGCAACAAGAGTGAAACTTGGTCTCAAATAAATAAATGAATGCACGCTGAACTGAATGACTGAAGGAATGGTAACACCTACTTCACAACGGCAGTGATATTTATTTTGGTTTGGTTTTGTTTTTGAGATGGGGAGAAGCGAAAGGAGGGACCCCAAAGGGGTCTTGCTATGTTGCTAAGGCTGGTCTGGAACTTAGACTCCAAAAGAGCTGGTCCTCGTGCACGGCCAGTGTATTTAAGTGACACAAGGAAGCGAATGGCAGTGAATGAAGTGAATGTAGTGAATGGTAAATCTACTATGTAACTGCTGTTAATCATAACCATTCACGTCTGCCGTCTCTGGCGATCATACCTTAACCTTTCTCGGTAACTTCAGTCTACGTATGTTGACATGTGGTCAAAAGTAGTTCATGTTAGGTGAGAAATGAAGAGGAGTCATCAGGCCTGAGACCAGCTCTAAGAACTGGATCTCCAGCCACCAAGCCACAAGCAAAACACCCCTCACCATCCCCGGCGTGGTGGAGGAGGGCCCAAGGACGTCTATTGGTCGTCTCCACTTTGTTTTCATTGAGTCAGATGCTGGGGCCGCGGTGTAAGGTGCCAGTGGGGCCGTGGGGGGTCAGGGCGACCCTGATCACGACAGAAGCAGTGAGCTCTGCTGCTGACAATGTACTTTCTCCCAAGAGAAAGAGCCAGGGGTGTGTGTCACAGACCCCACTCCTCCGGGGCAAGACCCTCAGGGGACCTGGGCGCTGGCGCCAGCCAGCAGCTCCTCCGGGGCTGTCCCGGTTCTGTTCCCGCCCAGGGCTCTCCCTTTATCTCATCCCTCCAGCCCCTCCTCACTCACCCCCTTGCACTGCGCGGCTCGGAGGGGGCAGCGGAGGGGGGTCCTCAACTCCCTCCCAGCTCCCCGCCACCCCCTCAACCCCCATTTCCGGTGCCCCGGCGTCCTTTCTCCTGCTCCGCGTCCCTACTCCAGACCGGCGCCCCCGGCCCCAGGGCGCGGCTCCCCTCACTCCCGCTCCCCCGACTTCCCCGGCTGGGGCTCCGGCCACCGCCCCTTCCGGCCCCCTCCGGCGCCGGGCACTCGCCCCGCGACCTCCTCCGAGCCCCCCGACCCCCGCCCGTACCGGGATCAGTTCCTTCAGCGAGCGCCGCACCGGCACGATCTCCAGCTCGCCCTCCTCCACCTCCATGGGCTCCGGCTCGCCACGGTCTACGCCGGACTCCGCCTCAGGGGACGGGAGCCCCAGGGCCGGCCCCGCCGGGGCCTCCGCCTTCACCGACACCCGCAGGCCCCGCACGGCCGCCATCGCTGCCCGCCGGCCGGAGCACCGAGAGCCCGCCCCTCACGGCCGCCGGCTAGAGCGCCAAGGCCCCTGGCCACAGAGGAGCCGCCGCAGCCACCTAGAGCGTCGCCGGCTTCCGCCAGAAGGCCGCCCTCAGCGCCGCCGCCCCCTGGTGGCGGGAGGAACCCGGGCGGGACCTGCGGAGGAGAAGGCGGGACTGAGCGTGGGAGGGGGCGGGGCCTGCAGGAGCGGACGGAGCCTGGGGGAGCCCCGGGTAGTCTGGGGTTGCCACGCCTTGAGGCTGACCCTGCACTGAACGCTAACTTTGCTGGGCGATCACTATGTGCTAGACACTTCCAAGCCCTCGAACCCTTAGAACAACTCTGTGAAGTATATCCTATTATGACCCCCATTTCATATATGACGAAACTGAGGCATAGACATTGACCCAAGGAAGCCGGGCTCGGTGGCTCACACCTGTCTGTAATCCCAGCACTTTCGGAGGCCGAGGCGGGCCGATCACGAGGTCAAGAGATCGAGAGCATCCTGGCCAACATGGTGAAACCCCGTCCTTACTAAAAAATACAAAAATTAGCTGGGCCTGGTGGCGTGTGCCTGTTGTTGGGAGGCCGAGGCAGGAGAATCGCTTGAACCCAGGAGGCAGAGATTGCAGTGAGCCAAGATTGCGCCACTGCACTCCAGCCTGGCGCCTGGCTACAGAGCAAGGCTCTGTCTCAAAAAAAAAAAAGAAAAGAAAAGAAAAAAGAACTTGACCCAAGGTGACAGGCTATCGAAGGGATGAGAGCTGGATCTGAGTCTGGCTCCGGAGCTTCCAGTGAGCCTTGCTATGTCACCTCTGGGCACTCTGTGCGTTTATAAAGTTACTTGCCTCACCAGTCTGTCTCTTCAAAGACTCCCGCAGATTGGCCCATGTTACATACACAAAGACTGAGACTCCAAGAGAGAGGGGCCTGCCCAAAGGCCAGACTGTGGACGCCAATTTCCTGACTCCTGAGGGTGCCATCCGCTGTAGACCTGTGAGCAGATATTTCTAACGAGAGCCTGGTGGGGGAGAGGGGAGTCGTCTAGGCGTCCAGAGGGTGTCACCTTCAGAGGGTGTGAGCGATTGTTCCGAGTCCTCATTTTCTTTCTTATTTCTCTTTTTCATTTCTTCCTTTCCTTTCTTCTTTCTCTTTCTCTCTCTCTTTCTTTCCTTCCCTCCCTGCCTCCCTCCCTCCCTCCCTCCTTTCCTTCCTTTTCTTTTTTGTAGAGACAGGGTTTCACTGTGTTGGCCAGGCTGGTCTCTAACTCCTGACCTCAAGTGATCCACCCCCTCAGCCTCCCCAAGTGCTGGGATGACAGGCGTGAGCCACAGCGCCAGGCCCGTGTCCTGATTTTGCATCCTCCTTTCTGGGACAGGCTTAGGAGTCTGTTTTCCCATCTGAGGAGGGCATAGGTGAGACCCCACAGTCTCTGAGGCCCTATCAGCTCGGACCACGGAAGAGCAAATCGTGATAAACCAAGGAAGAGCTTGACCAGCATCAGACAAGCCTGGGTTTCCAGCTGGCTGGCCCTGTCCCATGCACCATGTGTGACCTTGGGCAAGCTGTTTAGCCCTACGGAGTCTCAGCTCCCTCATCAGTAAAACGGACCATTACCCGCCTCCAAAAGAGGCTGTGAGGATTCAATGTGATAATTTACCTGTAGATACAGAACCCAGTTATACAATACATCATAGTTTTTCTTAAATTTGGTCTAAACCACAGGATAAACAGAAGACAGAGCTCTTTAGAGGACTAGTTTTATTCTATGAATGGGACACTAAGTAGTTTTAAAAATTGAGTTGAATGCATATGTAGAACGTGTGTGCACATGCGTGTGTGTGTGTGTGCTTAATTTCCTTTTTTTTTTTTTTTCTTTGAGATGGAGTCTTGCTCTTTCACCCAGGCTGGAGTGCAATAGCGCAATCTCAGCTCACTACAACCTTCACCTCCCGGGTTCAAGCAATTCTCCTGCCTCAGCCTCCTGAATAGCTGGGATTACAGGTGCCCGCCACCACACCCCGCTAATTTTTATATTTTTAGTAGAGACGGGGTTTCATCACGTTGGTCAGGCTGGTCTCGAACTCCTGACCTTGTGATCCCCCTGCCTCAGCCTCCCAAAGTGCTGGGATTACAGGTATGAGCCACCATCCTGGTCATGTGTGTTTAATTTCAAACAAAATGTGTACTTGGGGTGGCCAGCTATAGGTGACAGTCACAGGCCCCATCATTGCTAGGCCTGTGGGATGAGGGGCTGGGAGAGGAGGAAGCAATCCTTCCTCAGCTATGGACATCAGGAGGCCAGGAGAGAAGGCTGGGCAGTCCCCTCTCCCTGCTGGGGAGGAGCCCTGTTGCTTGAGGCCTCAATTCAGTGATGATTCAGTGCTGCAATTCAGTGCCATTCAGAAGACACCCAGTGCCCTGGCACTGTCGCCGGCAGGTACATTAGGAGTCCAGGACAAGCCACGACATGAGGCAAACCTCAGGGCTCCTAGGCTCTTGCAGGAAAGCCCTCTGTGCCGTTCTCTTTTCGGTCACCTTACCCACCATCTCCCACCCCCTTTCCTGTTCGCAATGCAGCCACCGAGTTGGAACCACAGAGAATTTAGGAAGGTGGTAAAGGCCAGTTTTCAAAAACTGAAAAACATGATTCTCAAACAGATGTCACATGAACACATGTCAAAGCTTGTATCGATTCTTCAGTAAAGGAGGACACCCATAGAAATATTAAGAGCAGTTCAAAAGAGAATTTGAATGTAGTTGGTCAGCCGAGATGAATTTGGCAAGGCAAGTTAATGCCCTATTAAGCAAGAAACTGTAACCTCAGAGATTCCCTTTACCACCAGACAGAAAATGTTTGCATTACTGCTGGACAAGGATTATTTACTTGTCATGAATGTTCTATAAACCTCTACTCTCAGTTGTAAAATGTCCTAATAAATATAAGAAGTCAAAACAGGCCGGGCACAGTGGCTCATGCCTGTAATCCCAGCAATTTGGGAGGCCAAGGCAGGTGGATCACATGGTTAGGAGTTCGAGACCAGACTGGCTAACATAGTGAAACCCCATTTCTCTAAAAACACAAAAATTAGCTGGGCACAGTGGCAGGCACCTGTAATCCCAGCTACTTGGGAGGCTGAGGCAGGAGAATCACTTGAACCTGGGAGGCAGAGGTTGTAGTGAGCCAAGATCACATCATTGTACTCCAGCCTGGGTGACAGTGTGAGACTCCATCTCAGAGAAAGAGAGAGAGAGAGAGAGAGAGAGAGAGAGAGAGAGAGAGAGAGAGAGAGAAAAGAAAGAAAGAAAGAAAGAGAAAAAGAAAGAAAGAAAAAAGAAATTGGCCACTCTCTCTTCTTTATTTTATTTTAAATTTATTTAGAGACAGGCTCTCACTTTGTTGCCCAGACTGGTCTCAAACTCCTGGGCTCAAGTGGTCTTCCCCACTTGGCCTCCCAAAGTGCTGGGATTACAGCTGAGAACCACCACGCCCAGCCCTCTCCCCCTGCTTATTCCCTTCCTCTCTTACCCAGCAAGGAGGGGAATAAAAATCATGGAATCCTTCCTCTCCTGAGGTGACAAAGGGAAAAGCCATGAAAAGGTCATGTGAGTGCCTCAGGTGAAATCAGATGATACCTGAGGGCTGGGAACCTGGTGCACTGGCCTGAGGTGATGCCCTGCTGATTGAAGCAGGAATGTTCTTCAGGGCAGTTTTAAGTGGGTGCCACAACCCCACGCCCCGACCTTGTGATCCACCCACCTCTGCCTCCCAAAGTGCTGGGAGGATAGGCGTGAGGCACCGCACCTGGCCATGTGTGTTTAATTTTAAACAAAATGTGTACTTGGGTGACAGTCACAGGTCCCACCATTACTAGGCTTGTGGGTGAGGGGATGGGAGAGGAGGAAGCGATCCCTCCTCAGCTATGGACACCAGGAGGCCAGGAGAGAAGGCTGCGCATGTCCTTGCAACAGGCGCATGTCAGTCATTAAGGAAAAGTTTCTGTGGTTGAAGAAAAGGTCACAAAGCAGCTGACCCTGGTGGGGGCATGATGTCTATGTACCTCATCTGCGGCACAGCTAAAGTATTGCAAGGATTGTCTTCCCTGGCTTTCTCTGATCTCCATCCACTTTCTTCCCCCTACCCAATCCCGGGAGACGGAGTCTTGCCAGGCAGAGTGCAGTGGTGCAATCTCAGCTCACTGCAACCTCCACCTCTCAGGTTCAAGCAGTTCTCCTGCCTCAGCCTCCTGAGTAGCTGGGATTACAGACGCCCACTGCCACGCCTGGCTAATTTTTGTATTTTTAGTAGAGACGGGCTTTCACCATGTTGGCCAGGCTGGTCTCGAACTCCTGACCTCGTGATCCTCCCGCCTCGGCCTCCCAAAGTGCTGAGTTTCCAGGAGTGAACCACCACACCTGGCCTAATTTTTATATTTTTAGTAGAGATGGGATTTCACTATGTTGGTCAGGCTGGTCTCAAACTCTTGACCTCAGGTGATCCACCCTCCTCGGCCTCCCAAAGTGCTGGGGTGACAGGCGTGAGCTGCCATGCTTGGCCGTCTCTCTCACGTTCTCCATCTTCCCCTCAACTCCGTTGAGCACTTGGCCTCATGGACGCTGCGCGTTTGGACACTCCGTTCTGAAACCACACGCTCTGCTGTGATCACGCCACTCTTGGCGTGCTTTTCTCTCCACCGCCCCTGCCCTAGGGCCCTTGGGGGCTCTGCCAACTTCTGAGACAGTGGCATTCTGCCAGGGCTCAGTCCTGGGCTTCTTCCTTCTCACTCCCTCACACACACGGCTTTCAACTCCACGGCTGTGCACACGCTGAGGCCCCGCGTCTCCATTCCCAGTTCTCGCCTCTCCCTCCAGCTGCAGATCGGCACATCGAACGGCCTCCCAGAAGCCAGGCACTTCCGACTCACCCTGCCGGTCCGTGCCTGCGCTCCCTCCCTCCCCGATCAGCACCGAAGTCAATCCAGGGGGTGGATGCCTGGAAGCTTGGGGCTGCCCTGACCCCTTCCACTCCCATGCCCACGGCCAGCCCATGCCTGGCCTTGTCACTCTGGCCTCCCATATGTCCCTCGTGCCCATCTGTTTCTTCCATCCTAGCCACATCATAGTATCCGCAGAGTGGACACTGCCATGGCCTCCTCACTGGCCTCTCTGTTTTTCTGGTTCTTCTACTCCCATCCTACACTGTAGCCAGAGAAACCTTTTGATTTTTTTTTTTTTTTTTTTGGACAGGTTCTTGCTCTATTGCCCAGGCTGGAGTGCAGTGATGCCATCTTGGCTCCCTGCAGCCTCAACCTCCTGGGCTCAAGCAATCCTCCTGCCTCAGCCTCCTATGTGGCTGGGAACACAGGCATGCACCATCATCCCCAGCTAACTTTTACTTTTTGTAGAGATGGCGTCTGTTTGTTGCCCAGGCTGGTCTTGAATTCCTGGGCTCAAGTGATCCGCCTGCCTTGGCTTCCCAAAGTGCTGGGACGACACGGCCCTGAGCAATCTGTCTTTCCTACACACATGCTGCAGCCCCTGTCCGCTCTCCAGCTTCATCTCTCACGACTCTCCTCACTCCCAGCATCCCCACTTCAGTTCCTGGAAAGCATCGTGCTCCCACCTCCCACAGGGGCTGGGCTCCCTGCTTGGAGCTTTCTTCCTCCTCCTTCCCTTGGCCTAGTTAGTTCTGCCGCAAGTTCAGATCACAGCTGGAACCTTCCTTTCTCTGGAAAGCCTTCCTAAGTACTCTCAGCCACTGGCCACAAGCCTTTCCTATGAAGCGCTCATCGATGCATAATCATCCAAGCTCGTGGGTAGCAACTCGATTCATGTCTGCCACCTGTGGTGGAATCCAGAGCTGTGAGAGCAGAAACTGTGATGATTTGGCTGAGTGTCTAACTTAGAGCCTGGTTACAGAAGGCTCTGGATAAATATTGATGGATGGATGGATGGATGGATGGATGGATGGATGGATGGAGAGATGGATAGATGACAGACAGAAACAGCAAAAGGAAATGAGACTTTTGCTCATTCTAGACTTAGGAACATAGAGCCCCAGACCGACCACCCCACTACCAAATTCGAGACCAGGGCTATTCATGTTAACCTCTGCTGTCAGTGGCCCATGCTTGTAATCCCAGCGCTTTGGGAGGCCAAGTGGGGCAGATCACCAGGTCAGGAGTTCTCAGTCAGCCTGGCCAACGTGGTGAAACCCTGTCTCCACTAAAAATACAAAAAAATTAGGCGAGTGTGGTGGTAGGTGCCTGTAATCCCAGCTACTTGGGAGGCTGAGCAGGAGACTTGCTTGAAACCAGGAGGTGGAGGTTGCAGTGAGCCAAGACAATGCCACTGCACTCCAGCCTGGTGACAGAGTAAGACTTCATCTCAAAACAACAACAACAAAAATCCACCTGGGGAGCTAAAAAGGTTATGTCCTGTATGATTTCAACATATGATGTTCCGGAAAAGGCCAATCTATGGAGACAGTAAAAAGATCAGTGGTTATCAAAGGGAGGAGGGAGCAGGAGAGATGAAAAGGGCAGCACTTCCAGGGCAGTGAAACTATTCTGTGTGATGCTGTCATGGTGAATACATGGTATTATACGTTTGTTAAAGCCCATAGAATAGTACCACTCAGTGAGTCCTAATGTACTCTGCCGACTTCAGTTAGTAACAGTGTATCAATATTGGCTTATAAACTGTAGCAATTAAGGTTTAGCAATTGACACCCAGATGATAATTAACCTGTGGACTTGAGTTAATAACAATGTATCGGCATTGGCTCATAAATTGTAGCAAATGCACCTCAATGCAAGATGTTAATAATAAGGGAAATTGGGGGGCTGGAGGTAGAGGTAGAGGAGATATGGGAACTGTCTGCTTTCCTGCTTTCTTTTTTTTTTTTTTTGAGACGGAGCTTCGCTCTTGTTACCCAGGCTGGAGTGCAATGGCACGATCTCAGCTCACTGCAACCTCCGCCTCCTGGGTTCAGGCAATTCTCCTGCCTCAACCTCCTGAGTAGCTGGGATTACAGGCACACACCACCATGCCCAGCTAATTTTTAGTATTTTTAGTAGAGACGGGGTTTCACCATGTTGACCAGGATGGTCTCGATCTCTTGACCTCGTGATCCACCCGCCTCGGCCTCCCAAAGTGCTGGGATTACAGGCTTGAGCCACCGCGCCCGGCTAAAATAATTTTTTTAAGATTTTTTTTTTTTTTTTTTTACAATAGAGACTTGCTCTGTCACCCACAGTTTTCCACCCCGTTTCCTGGCATACGACTCCTAAAATCCTTAGGCTCTCCAAAGGGATAACTTTTTTTTTCCCCCTTTGGTAATGAATTGACTGGTGGCCAGCAGCCTATAAGTAGCTTCAGGATGGGAACTGATCACCACAAAGACCCAGGCAGGATTTCAGTCCTACCCCCTACCTCTGGGGAGGAGAGGCTGAAAGTTAAGTTGATCACCAATGGCTAATGATTTAATCAATCAAGCCTAGGCATTGAAACCTCCACAAAACCCAGAAGGACAGGATTTGGGAGCTTCCAGAGAGTGAACAGGTGGAGGTTCCTGGAGGGTGGTATCCTGGGGCAGGGGGCACGGAAGCTCTCCACCCCTCCCCCATCCTTTGTCCTGGGCATCTCTCTTCACCCATATCCTTTGCCAAGTCCTTTATAATAAACCGGCAAACGTGTTTCTATGACTTCTGAGAGCTACTCCAGAAAATTAATCAAACCCAAAGAGAGGGCTGTGGTGACCCCAGCTGGAAGCTGGTGGGACAGAAACTCCAGAGGCTTGGACTTGTGACTGGTGTCTGACGGAGGGGCTATCTTGTGGGACTGTGTCCTCAACCTGCGTGATCTGATACTGCTTCCAAGTCCACAGTGTCAGAATTGAATCAGAAGACACCCAGCTGGCGTCTGCCGCAGAACTGGTGGCTTGGTGTACGGGGAGGGGAGGAAGTCACACAGTTGGTCACAGAAGTCTTGTGTTCATTGTTGTGGGGTGAGAGCAGAAGAAAGTTTGCATGTTTTGCATTCAAACCCCATGGGAGGCAGGCGCAGTGGCTCATGCTTGTAATCCCAGCACTTTAGGAGGCAGAGGTGGGCGGATCACCTGAGGTCAGGAGCTAGAGAGCAGCCTGGCTAACATGGTGAAACTCCATCTCAACTAAAAATACAAAAAAAAGACAGGTGTGGTGGCGCGTGCCTGTAGTCCCAGCTATTCAAGAGGCTGAGGCAGGAGAATCGCTTGAACCCAAGAGGCGGACGTTGCAGTGAGCCAAGATCTCGCCATTGCACTCCAGCCTGGGCAACAGAGCGAGTCTCCGAAAAAACAAAACAAAACAAAACAACCCACAGGAGTATTCCCATTATACCAACAAGGGAACCAGGGCTCCTCCAATGACTTGCCAAAGGTCACACAATTTTTCTTTCTTTCTTTCTTTTTTTTTAAAGGAGTCTCACTCTGTTGCCTAGGCTGAAGTGCAATGGAAAAGTCTCAGCTCACTGCAACTTCTGCCTCCCAGGCTCAAATGATTCTCCTGCCTCAGCCTCCCAAGCAGCTGGGATTACAGGCATGCGCCACCACGCCTGGCTAATTTTTGTATTTTTATTAGAGACGGGGTTTTACCATGTTGGCCGGGCTGGTCTTGAACCCCTGACCTCAGGTGATTTGCCCACCTCGGCCTTCCAAAGTGCTGAGATTAAGGTGTGAACCACTGTGCCTGGCCGGTCACACAATTTTTAAGTAGCAAAGCTTGGATTCGAGCTCCGGGCTGTCTGAGCTCGATGATGACTCTTTTCATCACTGCCCTGGAGAGCCATACCATGGGAAAAGAGGTGCAGGGTCCTCAAGTCTGTACCAGTGTCCAAGGCTAAATGGGGATGGGAGGACAGAGGACTGGTGTCACAGGAACTCCCGTAACACCACAGGCACCTCGGCCCCAAGGGAAACGGCTCTGGCTCCCACCTGGCCCAGAACTTGGCCTCCTGAGCCTCTGAGAAATAGGGAGTTCTTCCCAAGGAGCGGCCACGGACCACCCAGGAGCCTCAGCTGTTTTCTGGACTGCAGCCCCGTCACCCGCTGAGCCAGCCCTTCCCTACCCTCTTCTCTCACCACTGTCCTGCTAGGGACTTAGGGTGCCTCAGACGCTTCCAGAATAAAGTGCTGCTCCAGCTGCTGAGAAAGAGCACATATCCAGATACAGAAAATGTACACTCAAGCCTTTTGTTTTTTAACTCAAGAAAGGGCTTTTATTGTTTTTAACTCACTTCCTGGGAAGTTAATTTTTAAAACACTCTTACGGAGTTTGCTCATTGCTTGTGCTACCCTCAAAAATGATGCCAACCAAAACCCTCCGTGGCGGGGTGACCATCCCAACTGGGCCCACCCCCGAGCTTTCCAAGGGTGGGTCCGATTGGTGAGGTCCCCGGAAACCAGATGCTCACAGAGATGCTCCAGAAACCCCTGTGACTCAGTGGCTGGCTCTTCACTCACTCCGTGAACTCTATAAAAGTGTTCTTCTAAACAGTACCAATGACGTTCTAAGCCCTGGGCCACACTGCCTCAGCACAGACGAGCCAGGAAACGCGGACCCACTGACAACGGGCTGCATTCTGCTCCCAGCCTGAAACAGACGCGTAAACGGCATTACGGATGCATGGGACGGCGCGAGGCATGCGGGTGCGTTGCGTGCGGCAGAGGGGCACGCACATGCGTGGGCGTGAGGCGACATACACCCACAGGCGCGGTGACACAGCGGGAGCCGGCTTCTCCCCCAGCCAGCCTCCCTTCTCCAAACAAGCCCTCCTCCCGTAGGAAACCCACACCTGCGCCCACAAGCCCTTGTCCAGCCCACGTTACCAGGGCAATGTCCGAGTCCTGGGTGATCTCCCTGTGGGGGTCAACCTCTATGGGCATTTGGTCAGCAAATACCAAGCCGGCCAGCCGGACGCTGATCCCAGAGAGAAGGTGAAGCCTGCTCTGGAAGACCTGTGCCTGCTGGCGCGCTCCAGCACCCCCGCTCTGAGCAGCCTGACTGCTGATGTCCTCAGGGTGACGTCCTTGCCGCAGAGGCCACTGGCTGGCGCGCACACCCCTCCAGGATGTGTGTCCAGCGATCCCTCCAACAGCTTGTCCTTCACGGCAGGGCTGTGAACGCAGCTCTTGGGGCCAGATAGATGGGTGAGCCAGCGTAGGACAGAGACTGGGTTCCAGTTATTTCAGCATGTGCAAGCCCACAGGCCTGTCGAGTCCCGGCCCTTGGTCAAAGCCGGCCCCGGTGTCTTCTGCAGTCTCCGGTCTGGGAGCCATCAAGGGAGGGAGGTGGGCCGGGACAACACGGCGCTTCTGCTCCGGTCCTCTGCTCAGAGCCTGATTCCCTTCAGCCCACTTTCCAGATAATGCCGAATGTGAAACACAGTCCAGGAAAGTTAGTTCCGTCCGCTTGGCTGCCACAACACGGTGGGTGCGCTGGGAGCTAGCAGAGCTGGAGGAACGCTCGTGAGATGCTCCCTAGCAGGCCTCCTCCCCGAACCCCCAGGTTAAAAACAAAAGTAAACGACAACTCAAAAGGAACCTGAATTCTCCAGCGCTGGCCCTCTCCCCGGTGCGGGCTCCGAGCCCCCACACCAGTGTCTGAGTAGACCACGGCCCTGGCACCACCACCCCAAGGTGGGCAGCGTCCCCCCCCACCGTATGCCTGTGGCAGCTGAGCCAGGCCGGCCCGGCCCAGCGGGAGGTCTCTTCGGTTGCAGTAAGCCAGGCCTCCACCTGCCTTCCCTCATCGAGTGTCTCCATCCATCCTGGCAACACTGGGTACCATTGGTCTCCTGTCTCTGCCTCATGCCCTGGGCCATGCTAACCAGCCTGGTGGGCTTTCTAAAGCTCCGTGGGTGCCTGGTTTCCCCACAGAATGGGTCAGCCCAAGGACAGCCAGAGGAGGAGGAAGGCCTCATGGGAGCGCTGCCCCAAGACCCCAAATGACATACATTCCAGTCCTGTCCCTGGACGTGCGTGCGTGGAGGTCATGCAGCACGATGGGGGGAGGGGCGGGGGAGGGGCGCAGTCCCTGGCCCCCTGCCCGAGGGGGCGGCTGTGGCATGAGGGCGATGGGCCTCTGGAGGCGCGGGATGAGGTGCTGCCGGGTGGCCCTGGGCGCATGCAGGGGCTCAGGAGGCAGCCTCGTCTTCCTGGACGCCGGGGAGCTCTGGGCTCTTGCCCCCTTCGCCACACCCTTCTTTCCTGTTCAGGGGACACCAGGGATGGAGGGACCTCCGGGTCAGAAGATGGCCTCTGAATCCCAAAGGCTCTCAAATCCCCCTTCAGTGGCTCCCCCATGCTCAGCCTCCCTCTATCACAGCAGCTGCTCCCTGCCGGTCTCCCTGCCCCCAGCCTCAGCCCACAACCCCTTGGTGGCTCCCCATTGCCCAGAGATGAAGTAAGTCTAAACCTCCCAGCACAGCCTCTGGAGCCTCTCACGGTCTGAGCCAGCCAACTTCCCTACATCCTCCTCCTATCAGCCCAGCCAAGGGCTGTGTGTGTGTGTGCGTGTGTGTGTGTGTGTGTGTGACTTTGTTGTTTTGGGATGGAGTCTCGCTCTCTCTCGCAGGCTGGAGTGCAGTGGCACGATCTCGGCTCGTTGCAACCTCCACCTCCCAGGCTCAAGCGATCCTCCCACCTCAGCCTCCTGAGTAGCTAAAACTACAGGCATGCATCACCACACCCAGCTGAGTTTTGTATATTTTAATAGAGACAGGGTTTCACTAGGTTGCTCAGGCTGGTCTCAAACTCCTGGGCTCAAGTGATCCACCCACCTGGGCCTCCTAATGTGCTGGGATTATAGGCGTGACCATGCCGGCCTGAGGGCCTTCTGTGTCCACCTCAGTCAACCCCCAGCAGATCTGGGTAGAGGGACCTTCACTTTGCATTTTTCTTTGCCGTGTTCACAGGACAGAGTCCATCTATCAGTCGTGGGATTCTGTTACATTTCAACAGATTGCTAATTTTCCTCCTAAAATGTATCTTTTTAAAAGAACCAATAAATGGGTTTTGAGACCTCTAAAAAGGACCAAC
Source organism: Saimiri boliviensis (assembly GCF_048565385.1). Lineage (NCBI taxonomy): Eukaryota > Metazoa > Chordata > Mammalia > Primates > Cebidae > Saimiri > Saimiri boliviensis. The sequence continues at coordinate 23,741,340 of NC_133465.1, forward strand.
CCCATTTAACTCTACCATAGAGTTTCTACAATTATCCCAAAGTATAAAAAACAGTCTATGGCCGGTATAGTGGCTCATGCCTGCAATCCCAGCACTTTGGGAGGTTGAGACGGATGGATCGCCTGAGGTCAGGAGTTCAAGACCAGCCTGGACAACATGGTGAAACCTGTCTCTTCTAAAAATACAAAAATTAGCTGGCATGATGGTGGGTGCCTGTAATCCCAGCTACTAGGGAGGCTGAGGGAGGAGAATCACTTGAACGCAGAAGGCAGAGGTTGCAGTGAGCCAAGGTCACGCCTTTACACTCCAGCTTGGGCAGCAAGAGCGAAACACCATCTCAAAAACAAAACACATCTATCAAGGATAAATATTGGGACTTGATGATGAGGTAAAACCTGCTTTCAAAGTTAAACCTGGAGGCCAGGTGTGGTGGCTCATGCCTGTAATCCCAGCACTTTGGGAGGCCGAGGTGGGCAAATTCCTTGAGGCCAGGAGTTCAAGTGCAGCCTGGGTAACATGGCAAGACTCCATTTCTATTTAAAAAAAAAAAAAAAAAAAGCTCTACTCTTTTTTTCAGATGAAGTTTCGCTTTTGTTACCCAGGCTGGAGTGCAATGGCACAATCTCAGCTCACCACAACCTCCACCTCCTGGGTTCAGGCAATTCTCCTGCCTCAGCCTCCTGAGTAGCTGGGATTACAGGCACGCGCCATCATGCCCAGCTAATGTTTTGTATTTTTTAGTAGAGACGGGGTTTCACAATGTTGACCAGGACGGTCTCGATCTCTTGACCTTGTGATCCGCCCGCCTCGGCCTCCCAAAGTGCTGGGATTACAGGCTTGAGCCACCGCGCCCGGCAAAAAAGCTCTACTCTTAATTAAACTTGGGTCACAGGGTGTAAAATTTTATAGCTGGAAAGTATCTTGTCAGTGTTTGCTAGATACAACCTAGACCAGGCATCCCCAAACTTTTTACACAGGGGGCCAGTTCACTGTCCCTCAGATCGTTGGAGGGCTGCCACATACTGTGCTCCTCTCACTGACCACCAATGAAAGAGGTGCCCCTTCCTGAAGTGCGGTGGGGGGCCGGATAAATGGCCTCAGGGGGCTGCATGCCTCGGGCCGTAGTTTGGGGACACCTGACCTAGACACTAAATGTATCTTTTTTTTTTTTTTTTTTTTTTTTGAGACGGAGTTTCGCTCTTGTTACCCAGGCTGGAGTGCAATGGCGCAATCTCGGCTCACCGCAACCTCCGCCTCCTGGGTTCAGGCAATTCTCCTGCCTCAGCCTCCTAAGTAGCCGGGATTGCAGGCACGCACCACCATGCCCAGCTAATTTTTTGTATTTTTAGTAGAGACGGGGTTTCACCATGTTGACCAGGATGGTCTGGATCTCTTGACCTCGTGATCCACCCGCCTCGGCCTCCCAAAGTGCTGGGATTACAGGCTTGAGCCACCGCGCCCGGCCCTGTATCTTTATCCTGTGTCTGGCTTCACCTGCCACTAGGGGGTGCTGGATCACAGGGTCTGAGTCAGAGGGACCAGGTCTCCAGGTTTGCTAACACAGGCCTGATTCCACCTGTCCTGTCATAATTACTTTTTTTTTTTTTTTTTTTTTGAGACAGGGCCTGGCTCTGTCACCCAGGCTGGAGTACAGTGGTGCAATCTCAGCTCACTGCAACCTCCACCTCCCAGACTCGAGCAATCCTCCCCACTCAGCCTCCCAGGTAGGTAAGACTAACAGTGTGCACGATCACATGCAGCTAATTTTTCACTTTTTATTTTTAGATATGGGGTCTTGCTTTGTTGCCCAGGCTGGTCATGAACTCCGGGCCTCAAGCAATCCTGCCTTGGCCTCCCAAAGTGCTGGGATTATAGGCATAAGCCACCGTGCTAGCCTAATTATTAATGGCTTCCTCTTTGACTATCAAAAATGTCCCCATTTGGATGTCAAATTATATATGCCCCCCCGCCCCCTGCCACTAAGCACAGTCCCAGCATTAGGGGCCCACCTTCCTACATAAGCTCAGAGAATCCGCCCCCAACCCAACCACCTCGCTCAGGAGATGTCGGGAAACTGCAGGTGGGACCTCCGGGCCCCTCCTAGGCTCCACACCTCACGGCGGGCCTCTCTCTGAGTGCGAGCAAAGTCCAGCAGGAGCAGATGCCAGCCTGGCCTCTATGAGGGGGCCCGACGCTTCTGAAGAGCCCACCTACGAGAGGGAGACCTCACGGGAAACAAATGTGGTAGTCCCGGACAGGCCTGGAGACAGCGCTCCACTCTGGAAGCCAGGGTTCCTGGGCAGCGCAGGGACTCACCCCTCTGGGGAGTGTGCCTTCCACACAGAGCGGGCTGGCATGGGGCAAACGCCTCCCGCCAGCCCCTTCCCCGGAGCTTCTCTCCCGCGCCAGAGGAAGGCAGTGGTGGTCCCAGGACCACGCTGTGGTTCAGGACCCCCTGGCGGGTTTCTCTCTGCGGGTCTCTGTACAAACTCCACCGTGCCTTACTAGCATCCCAGACCGGCTTTGATTACAGTGGACGGAGGTGGAATGGCTGAGGCCGAGGCGCACAGGTTTGGGGAGCTGCTTTTCTGACCCGTCCTAGGAGGTGGTGAACCCACAGGCGTGGTCCACTGTGGGGAGCCCTCAGCAAATGGGGGTTCCTCTCTTGCGGTCCGCTGGCCAGCCTGTCCCCGCTTACTCACTGGACAAGCACTTACAAGGCATGTAGCCCCAGCGATGGTGCAGGCAGCCTGGGCCACTCAGGACAGCAGCCAGCGCTCCCCAAGGTCAGGCAGAGGGGCCGGCGCCTCTTCAACAGCCCGCCAGCCTCCTACAGGGAGCTCACATCAGCCTGTCTGCAAACCTCTGCCAGGCTGCCAAGGGCTGAGGGGGCTGCAGATTTGAAGCCCCAGAGGGGCTGGACTCCATGGGAATGTGTGACATCGAGGTTGATGGAAGAAGGGTCTTCCTGTCCATGGAGGGGGACTGTGTGAGGGCGGGATGCTGGCCCCAGGGGTGCAGCAGGGGCTGGGCCCCGAAGGTCCCTTTAGCCCCGACTAACCTTGGGGACAGAGATGCAAACGGGGCCAACTCCGAGACCTTGCCACGTCCCCAGGCTCTGGCCTCAGCCCAGCACCTGTGAGAGCGGGAGGACGGGACTCCGTCCTCCCCACTGCCCTCCAGGGAGCACCCGAGGCCTCGGCCCACCAGTACTTACAGCAGTAGGTTCCCTGGAGCAGACATGGAGCGCTCTTCCCTCCGCGCTTGGGGTTCAAACGGGTTCCCAAAGGAACGCTTCCTCAGCATGGACTTCACCAGGATCTGGGGAGGACACGGCGGCGTGAGAGGGAGGGCCCCGGCTCCCCGACACGCAGCTCCGCTCTGATTCCTGCCCCCATTTCAATCAGCAGAGCACAGAACGGCAGGGGCGAGGGCACAGAGGGCCGGCGGCTGGCGACCAGTTCCCGGGATGGCAGGGGCCGCTGCTGAGTGAGGAGGGGCCGGGGCTGGCCCACGAAGGGTCGGCAGGCCAGGCTGAGGGTGGGGCGGCCAGGGCTGGAAGTGGGAGTCCATTGGAAAACACCTTCTCCCTATGGTGGTAAGGTGCACGGTGGAGAGGCCATGCCATCCGTCCCACCTTCCCACCGCGGACCGAGAAGCAGCTGAGCCGCACGATGGCCGAGCTCATGGGGATGCCGCGAGGGGAGCACCGCCACAGCCTGGCTCTCTGCCTGTGTCCCTGCTCCGTGACAAGGACAGTGCCACGCCCTGCCCGCAGACACGCCGACTCACGCACAAGCAGAGCCAGCGGCACTCTGGCCAGTCCTACCCTCACTCACGTGTCTGCACCCATCCCGGCAACACTGCTCACCACTGGCTGCCTACCGATGCTGGACGCTGCGCTAGGCACCGGGGCCGCATGGAGGCCAAACGTCTAGCCCTCATGTAGCTTTCTTTCTTTTTTTTTTTTAAACAGAGTCTCACTCTCTCTCCAGGCTGCAATGCAGTGGCTCGATCTTGGCTCACTGCAACCTCCACCTCCTGGGTTCAGGTGATTCTCTTGCCCCAGCCTCCTGGGTAGCTGGGACTACAGGTGCGTGTCACAACACCTGGCTTTTTTTTTTTTTTTTTTTTTCCCCCCAGTAGAGACAGGGTTTCACTTTGTTGGCCAGGATGGTCTCAATCTCCTGACTTTGTGATCTGCCCACCTTGGCCTCCCAAAGTGCTGGGATTACAGGCGTGAGCCACTGCACCTGGCCATAGCTTTCTTTTTCTGTGTGTGTGAAGGAGTTTCACTGTCACCCAGGCTGGAGTGCAGTGATGTGCTCTCAGGTCACTGCAACCTCCGCCTCTAAGGTTCAAAGGATCCTTCTGCCTCAGCCTCCTGAGTAGCTGAGATTACAGGAGCCCATCACCACATCAGGCTAATTTTTTGTATTTTTGGTAGAGACAGGGTTTTACCATGTTGGCCAGGCTGGTCTCGAACTCCTGACCTCAGGTGATCTGCCTGCCTTGGCCTCCCAAAGTGCTGGGATTACAGGCGTGAGCCAGGGCGCCTGGCCATCATATAGCTTGTATTCTAGTTGGGAGGACAGGCAAGAAGTAAAGACGACAAATCAATAAAATATCTATGTTAGCAAGTGGAAAGGAAAAAACAAAACCAGGGAATGGTGATGAATGACACAGGAGGGAAGCTACAGGGGCAGGAAGGCTCGCTTTTCCCTCAAAGCTGAAGGAAGAGGGGCAGCGCATCCTGGGGCCGACTGGAGCGGCACTCCCCAGGCAGAGGGAAGTGAACGCTAAAGGCTCTCGGCAGCCCCTTCCGTGGCACATGGCCAGAGCTGAGTGCATGACGGGGGACACTGGAGGAGCCCCGCAGAAAAACAGGGTTAGGGAGGGCAGGCTGGGGGTCCGACTCTGAGGGAGTCGGAGTGAGAAGCAGGCTCTGAGCCGAGAGGTGACACTCGCACCACCAGGACCGTGCTGGCTGCTGAGTTGAGCATTAACGGGGGTACAGGAGCGAGAGTAGAAGCAGAGGACAATATGAGAGGCTCTTCCAGTGTCTCGGGGAGAAGCGATGCTGGCTAAGACCAGGGATGTGGCCATGGGGACTCTGTGGGAGCTGCCTGGCTCCAGGGACCCCAGAGAGCCAAGTAAGCACACGGGGCAGGGATTCAGCCAGCTGGTCCTAGCTGGGCCAGGACCCTGCAGGGGGGGTGATGGGGGTGGGGATAAAGGCCCCACCCACAGCAACAGCTTCCCTGGCCCTCGTTCCTGGCCTTGTGCTTGCCCTGACTCACTCTCAGGCAGGGGCAGGGCAGGACTCTCAGTGGCCCTGATGGCCACCAGGGACAACATGAATCACTTCCAAGTGCTAATATGGAAGCCGAGCAGAGGAAGAGGAGCAAAGCTGAAACAGGAGCAGGCCCGAAGGCTGCTCTGACTCAAGGGCGCTGGGGGAGATGCAGGCTCTGCAGGAGATGCAGGCTCCGTCTGACTGACACTCAGGCTGTGGGGAGGATGCAGGCTCTGTCTAACTGACACCCAGGCTCTGGGGGGGATGCAGGCTCTGTCTAACTGACACTCAGGCTCTGGGAAGGATGCAGGCTCTGTCTAACTGACACTCAGGCTCTGGGAAGGATGCAGGCTCTGTCTAACTGACACTCAGGCTCTGGGAAGGATGCAGGCTCTGTCTAACTGACACTCAGGCTCTGGGAAGGATGCAGGCTCTGTCTAACTGACACTCAGGCTCTGAGGGAGATACAGGCGCTGTCTAACTGACACTCAGGCTCTGGGAAGGATGCAGTCTCTGTCCAACTGACACTCAGGCTCTGGGAAGGATGCAGTCTCTGTCTAACTGACACTCAGGCTCTGAGGGAGATACAGGCTCTGTCTAACTGACACGAAGGCTCTCAGGGAGATACCGGCACTGTCTAACTGACACACAAGCTCTGCAGGATACAGGCGCCGTCTAACTGACACTCAGCTCTAGGGGGGATGCAGGCTCTCTCTACCTGACACGTAAGCTCTGAGGGAGATACAGGCGCTGTCTAACTGACACTCAGGCTCTGGGGGGGGACGCAATCTCTCTCTAACTGACACGTAGGCTCTGAGGGAGATACAGTCACTGTCTGACACACAAGCTCTGCAGGATACAGGCGCCATCTAACTGACACTCAGGCTCTGGGGGGAATGCAGGCTCTGTCTAACTGACAGGCTCTGCGGCAGATGCAGGTGCTGCCTAACTGACACACGGGCTCTACAGGGATGCAGACTGTGACACTCAGGCTCTGCAGGAGATGCAGGCACCATCTAACTGACATGCGGGTTCTGCAGGAGATGCAGGCACGGTCTAACTGACATGCGGGTTCTGCAGGAGATGCAGGCACCGTCTAACTGACATGCGGGTTCTGCAGGAGATGCAGGCACCGTCTAACTGACATGCGGGTTCTGCAGGAGATGCAGGCACCGTCTAACTGACATGCGGGTTCTGCAGGAGATGCAGGCACCGTCTAACTGACACTCAGGCGCTGGGGGGGATGCGGGCTCTGTCTAACTGACACTTGGGCTCCAATCCGAAGGCCGCCCAGGCTGTACCCCTGTGGTGTCCTCAGCACCTCGAGCAGTGCATGGAGAATGGGGTTCAGTAACTGCCTGGAAGGAAGGAAACGCTTTATCCAGTCATGGTGACTACCGCCATTCAGCAAAGGCTATTTCTTTTTCTTTTTCTTTTTCTTTTTTGAGGTGGGGTCTCCTTCTGTTGCCCAGGCTGGAGTGCAATGGTGTGATCTCAGCTCATTGCAACCTCCGCCTCCCGGGTTCAAGCGATTCTCCTGCCTCAGCCTCCTGAGCAGCTGGGATTACAGGTGCCTGCCACCACACCCGGTTAATTTTTTTGTATTTTTAGTAGAGACGGGGTTTCACCATGTTAGCCAGGCTGGCCTCGAACTCCTGACCTCAGGTGATTCCAAAGTGCTAGGATTACAGGTGTGAGCCACTGTGCCCGGTATTTCTTTAAATCCGTCACTCTCCCCACCAAGCCCCCCGGTCTCCCCGCCACAAGACCTCCTCCTCCATGGGCCTCCAGCAGAATGGCATTTCCAGTGGCCCGGATCACAGCTGGCTGGCCAGGGAGGCCTCTATGCCCCCTGAGGACTAGGCATATAGCAAGGCTCAGGCCCCCGAGGGCTTCCAGGACAAGGCAGCATCCACCTAGCCCTCTTACCACAGTGGTCCAGCTGGGGATGAGCCTGACGGAGTTCTTCACCTCCTCCTCCGTCACCTCCACCACGCTGCAGTGCTCCTCCTCCGAGGGCAGGGGCTCCTCCCCATTCTTGGTCACCCAAGGGTGCAACTGTAGGGGCCGAGAGGGCAGGGAGAGAGGAGAGGTCAGGCCACAGGCAGACACTCAATCAGCAAAGGACTCCAGGCCTTTTACCAGAATCACCTGGAAGGATGGGAAGTCCACAGACCCAAACCGCACCCACATGCATCCCGGTATAGAGCTCTCCAGAAGGGGAAACTGACGCCCCCTTCCTGTGTCCCAGCCCAGCCCAGGAACTCCAGTCCCCGACCTTGATGTCCGGCACCCCAATCCTCGTCTCGGGATTCTTGTCCAGCATCTTCAGGATTAGGTCCTTGAGCTCCTCGCTGATCTTGGGCCTGGAGAGGGCGTTGGAAGGAGAGGGTGGGCGTGCTGATGGGGACCCTTCCTGTCCATCTCTCCTCCCCAAACCCTCGTCCCTTGGACAGGAAGACTGAGTTCATATGACAAGTGCTCGGAAAGCCTTTCCTGAGCAGGAGGAAACGTCTCCTTCCAGGACAGGGGCACAAACAGACTTCCATGCACACTGGACACCCCACTGGGTGGCAAAATGGTGAGGAGTCACTTCATGGGACCTCAGGGCCTTTGGTTCCACTCACCACCTCATCCTTTTCTACACCCAGGGAAGATCCTCTCTCATTTCAGAGGAGGAAGCAGAGGCCCACAGAGGTTAGGAGGCTGGCACAGTGCCACAGAAGAGGGTAGGCAGAGACGGGAGACTCAGGGGTGGGGGAGCAGCCCCCTCAGTGCCCCCTCAGCCTGAACTCTCTCTGCCCAGACCCCAGGCTTCTTTGCCACCAATGGTCTTGGGGAGACCATCCTTCCAGGTCTAGGGAGCAGAAGCCACTCTCAGGACTGTTGGCTTCGGTTCCTCCTATTATCTTAGATGCTTCATCTCTTTTAAAATTCCTGTGCCAGGGAGAAAAACATCCCTGGCAGGGGGCAGAGAAGGAAGAGAGGTACCCAGGTACCACTGTGGAGGTCAGGAGGGAAGCCAATCAAAGGATGAGGAGGAAAGGGACGGAAGCCAGCTGGCTGGTGCTTGGGAAAGGGAGTGATACCCTAGATAAGCGGGTGGCAGAATCCGAAATGCTTGAACACTAGGGCCAGGGCATGGCCTCCATCCTGCAGACTCGGAGAAGCCCCAGACAAACTTCAAGCAGGAGATGCGGGCAGGTGTGTGGGCAGGTGTTCAGGCAGGTGTGGAGGCAGGAGATTCAGGCAGGTGTGGAGGCAGGAGATTCAGGCAGGTGTGGAGGCAGGTGTGCGGGCAGGTGTGTGGGCAGATGTGGAGGCAGGAGATGCAGGCAGGTGTGGAGGCAGGAGATGTGGGCAGGTGTGGAGGCAAGTGTGTGGGCAGGAGGCGTGGGCAGGTGTGAGGGCAGGTGTGCAGGCAGGAGATGTGGGCAGGTGTGAGGGCAGGTGTGCGGGCAGGTGTGTGGGCAGGAGATGCGGACAGGAGACGCGGGCAGGTGTGTGGGCAGGAGACGCGGGCAGGTGTGAGGGCAGGAGATGCGGGTAGGAGACGCAGGCAGGTGTGAGGGCAGGAGACGCGGGCAGGTGTGCGGGCAGGAGATGCGGGCAGGTGTGCGGGCAGGAGCGTTGTGCCTTGTGTACCAGGGCTGCCCCTGCCTGTGTTGGCTGGACTGGAGGGAGGCCAGTTGCAGGGAGACCAGGGTGGAGAGTGGTGAGACAAGTCTGAGAGAAGCCTGAGCCCCGAATGAGGCACAGGGTGCAGGTGGCAACAGCGCCCAGAGACAGGGAAGAGGAGGACTCAAGGAGGCCTGGGGACCACACAGGAAAGGAGCAGGTGTCACTGAGGACAAAGTCCATTCAGTTTCCGTATTTTTTGGGAAACAGAGTTTCACTCTGTCTCCCAGGCTGGAGTGCAGTGGTGCAATCTCAGCTCACTGCAACCTCTGCCTCCCAGGTTCAAGTAATTCTCGTGCCTCAGCCTCCTGAATAACGGACTACAGAAACGTGCCACCACGCCTGGCTAATTTTTGTATTCTTAGTAGAGACAGGGTTTTGCCATGTTGGCCAGGCTGGTCTCGAACTCCTGACCTCAGGTGATCCACCTGCCTCAGCCTCCCAAAGTGCTGGGATTACAGGTGTGAGCCACCGCGTCCGGCCTCCATTTCCCTCCTGAAATGCACTCCTGAAGAGGAGACAGGGCGCTCAGGCTCCTCCATCAGGAGGTGAACCACGCAGGAGCAGGAGGCCTTCCAGGCTGCCTGCCGGGCCAGACCTCCGTCACAATGGAAGAGCTGGGAGGAAGGTGGTTTGAGCCCCAGCCCCTGACAGCTCTCCTCCAGAGCATCCCCTTTTCCATCTGTGAAATGGGGGGTGCGCTAGCATCCCGAAGCTCCCTGACCCTGAGTAGGGGAAGGAGAAGTTCCCCTGGAGTCCAGGGGCTGGGTGGGTGGTGCCACTGACCCCGGGCAGGCCTGCGATGAAGGAGTGGAGGGAGCGATGTTGTGGTCATCCCGGGCCAACGCTGGAACTCAGGGCTCCCATCCATACAGTGGTGTCTTGGAGACCCTTGGCTCCAGAGTCCCACCCCTCCATCGTTTCAGGGGTCCCTCCCAGGGAACCACATCGCCACCTTCCTATCTGAGGCTGGGGTCCTCAAAGGGCAAAAGCTCTGCTAAAACCCAGACACCAGGGGTGGGTGGTAGCCCCCTTGGTCCCCTGGGTGGACAACTCACTCCTCCGGAAACACCACGGGCTCATTCTTGATCTTCCTGTGGAGCGCCAGGATGTAATCGTCGATGAATGGGCACTGCAGGGTGGAGAGGGAGACGAAGGAGGTGGGCCCGGGGCCTTGACGCGTGCCAGGGGACCAGCCCCCACCCCTTGGTGGGGCTGGGGCAGGGGCAGCTCTGGGTTCCCGATGACATGAGAAGGACCTCAATTCATTTGCTCGGGGCCTGGCACACTGCAAACGTGCCACAAGTGTTGACTGAATGAATGAGTCACGGGGAATGATGAGGCTGGTGCATGCACCGCCATGACAGCCACCTGCAGCCAGGCCTCCGCTCCCAGGGCCACTGAAATTCCCGCCTGCCCCTTGGTGCGGTCACTGGAGCAGGAGCACCTGCAGGCCGGGATTTCGGTCACACTAGCACTGGGTGTCCCCAGCATTCCAACTCAGCCAGGGTAGGAGTGAAGGACAATTGGTTGAACGAATGAGCAACAGAGTGAATGTGTGGCTCAATGAATGAATGGCATCAAGGGACAGAGGGACGGGAGCACTCTGGCTGGGGAGGTGGCAACACCATCAGCACCTCCCCTTGGGTGCCTGCCGTCCTGGGACCCCTTCCCTCGAATCCCTCCACAGGGGATGGGAGAAAGACAGAAAAAGCCTCTTCTCTCTCAGGCTTCTCCGAGCCAGGTGGGCCCTTTCAAAAGCCACTTTGCTTAAGGACAGAAAGGAAGGGCCTGCATCCGTCACCCATGCCCGCCTCACTGGACCTGCCCCAGCTCTGCTGGCATCCCCGGCACTCACCTTCCCATAGACAAAGCAGTACAACGTGACGCCGGAGGCCCACACGTCCAAGGCCTGGAGAGAAACACGCCCACATCAGTGCCCAACAGGCACCGCTGCCTCTGCCCACCCAGCTCCAGTGGGCTGCAGGAGAGGCCTGCAGGGAACCTCTTTCCCCTGTCATGTATTCACTCAACAAACACGCCCCGGTGCCTCTTCCACACTGAGTGATGTGCTGACTGCTGAGGACACAGAGCCAGCCAGAACAGGGCCTCCACCCTCCAGGGGTTCTGGGTCTCCTTGGGACAGGTTCAACCAGGTACATTTCCAACTCAACAGGTACAAAACCTCCTTCAGCCACAGGGTCACATGAGCTGCTCCCACGTGACACCCCATCCCAGGAATGACGGTATATATGGAACTTCTACTCAATAAACCAGCTCGGGCTTATAGGAGTCACCCCTTCTCCTAACAACCCACCTTCTTCCTGGTATTGCGAGCAGCCCCTGCCCACACAGAGGCCCTGCCCACTCACTCCCTTGCCCACGGCCACTGCAACAACTCCTCCCGGCTCCTAAGCACCCCTGGGCTTCCCCACGGCCTGGATTCCAACACGCGCTCTCTCTACCTTCTCCTGCTCTGGGACGTCACCTCTTCTGGTATCCACTCTCTCGCTTACGTGAGTGATTCACAAATCTCTACTGACATATTCCTGCCCCAGATGCATCATCTGAATCCAATCAGGGAACACCAGACAAATGCAAACTGACAACATTCTACAAACTAACAGGCTTGTTCTCTTCAAAATGGCAAGGTCAGGAAAGGCACAGGAAGGCCAAGGCGCTCCTCCAGATCAAAGGGCACCAAGGACAACAAAGAGAACGGAGGATGGGTCCCTGGACCCGAGAAAGAAAAAGTTCCGAAGGACAGTATCAGGACAACAGAGAGCGTTTAAATAAGGTCTGTGGATTATATATGTATTTTTTTTTCCAGATGGAGTCTCACTCTGTCACCCAGGCTGGAGAGCAATGGCGCGATCTCGGCTCACTGCAATCTCTGCCTCCTGGGTTCAAGCAATTCTCCTGCCTCAGCCTCCTAAGTAGCTGGAATTACAGGTGTCCGCCACCACACTCAGCTAATTTTTTATTTTTTTTGAGATGGAGTCTCGCTTTGTCACCAGGCTGGAGTGCAGTGACGGATCTTGGCTCACTGCAACCTCCGCCTCCTGGGTTCAAGCGATTCTTCTGCCTCGGCCTCCCTAGTAGCTGGGACCACAGGCACGCACCACCATGCTCGGCTATTTTTTTTTTTTTTGTATTTTTAGTAGAGATGGGTTTCACCATATTGGCCCGGCTGGTCTGGAATTCCTGACCTTGTGATCCGCCAGCCTAGGCCTCCCAAAGTGCTGGGATTACATTCATGAGCCACCGTGCCTGGCCAATTTTTGTATTTTTTAGTAGAGACAGGGTTTTGCCGTGTTGGCCAGGCTGATCTTGAACTCCTGACTTCAGGTGATCCACCGGCCTCGGCCTCCCAAAGGGCTGGGATTACAGGTGTGAACCACCATGCCCGGCCTATATTTAAATCTTATCAATGACGACTTTCCTAATTTTGATCACTGTTCTGAGGTTATGTAAGAGAATGTCCCTGTTCTTAGGAAACAGCCACTGAAGTGTTTAGTGATCAAAGGGCATAACATCCTCCACGTAACTTTCAAATGGCTCAGAAAGATGCAGTATGAGTACAGATAAATAGAAAAAGATGACAAGAGAGCAAACGGGGCAAAAGGTCAACAACTGGTGAATCTGGGTAAAAAGATGTATGGGGTTCCTTTGTACTGTTCTTCCAGCTTTTCCATAAATGTAGAATTAGATCAAAATAAAACATTTCAAAAAGTCTTTATCAACATCCCCAACCTCTTTTTTCCTTTCATTTTTCGAGACAAGGTCTCAGTCAGTCACTCAGGCTGGAGTGCAGTGGCGCGATCACAGCTCACTGCAGCCCCCAGCTCCTGGACACGAGTGGTCCTCCCACCTCCGCCTCCCGAGTAACTGGGACTACAGGCATGCACCACCACGCCTGGCTAATTTTTTTTGTGGAAGTGGGGTCTTGCTATGCTGTCCAGGCTTATCTCAACTTCCCAGCCTTAAGAGCCCCACCTTTACCTCCGAAAGCACTCCGATTACAGGCATGAGCCACTGTGCCCGGCCTCCTGAGCTCTTTCCTGGACACTCAACAGGCGTCCAAACACCACTCGGCCACAGCCTCCCTGGCGGTGGGGTGGTTGGCACCCAACAAGTGAAAACAGTCATGTACCCAAGAAACTATGCCAGACTGTGTAACCTCTTGTTCAGACAACTCTGCCTGTGTTTCTGTGGCTTAGGAGAAAGCCCAGACTGCCAGGCCCTCTACCCTCTGCCCTCACCCCGTGCCCCTCTGTTCTCTGGTTTATTCTCTGGGCTCCAGGTCCTGCTCAGATCCTCCCCATTCTTCAAGGGCCAGTTCAAACCCTGCCATGTCCAAGATCGGCGGGGGGACCTCCAACTTCCCCCCAAACCAACTGGAGGGCAGGAAACAGGCTTCTCTTTGGCTCTGCCTGTTCTGCAGCCCGGTCCAGAACCCAGCACAGAGTAACCGACAGGAAATATCTGCAAGGGAGATTGGGGGCCGCTTTGCTGGAAAACAGGAGGAGACCAAAAGCGAGGAGTTTATCAGGCTCCAAGAAGAGGCAACTGTGTCACTCCCTAGACACAAGGACCCTGGCACCCTCCGGTGGGAAATGGGGTCCCTGCAGCAAGCTACCAGGCCCCTCCACCTGAACCCCAGCTTGGCCCGGGGCCTGAGAGTCACCTTCCCACTGAAGCTCTGGCCGGAGTCAGAAATGGCCTCGGGGGCCATGAAGGCCGGCGTCCCCGCCGTGCTGGACAGCTGAGCATCGTTCCCCTCAAACTGGTTGCTGACGCCGAAGTCGGCGATCTTCACGTGCCCATCGTCCCCCAGGAGCAGGTTGGACGGCTTGATGTCCCTGTGGACGATCTTCTGGCAGTGCACTGGAGAGAAAGGGGGCCTGATCTGTGTGCTGGCCTGGGCACTGCTGTCCGGGAGCCCACGCCTGTCCTCGCCCAGCCAGGGACACCCCAGCCTATGCATGCTTTCGTCTTGGTGACGAACCGGGAAGAGGACGTCAGGGCCATCCGCCCCATGCAGGTGAGGACACTGAACCCAGGCTGTGAGCGGCAGAGCCAGGACTGGAACCTTAGGAGTCTGGACTCCTCCCTGCCCTTTCCATGAAAAATGAGGTGCCTGTTGCTGAGTGGGCAGGTCACAGGAAACTAGGGCAGAAGAACTCTTTTTTTTTTTTTTTTTTTTTTTGAGACAGAGTCTCACTCTATTGCCCAGGCTGGAGTACAATGGTGTCATTCCAGCTCACTGCAACCTCCGCCTCCCAGGATCAAGCAATTCTCCTGTCTCAGCCTCCCAAGTAGCTGGGATTCCAGGCATAAGCCAGCATGCCCGGATAATTTTTGTATTTTTAGTAGAGACGGGGTTTCACCATGTTGGCCAAGCTGGTCTAGAACTCCTGACCTCAGGTGATCCACCCACCTCAGCCTCCCAGAGTGCTGGGATTCCAGGCATGAGCCACCATGCCAAGCCGGCCCCTTCCCTGTGAGTGCTATCTGGAGGCCCAAAGCCCACCGAAACCTTTCCCCAGTTCCATCCCCACCCAGTCGAGTCAACGATGTCCCTGGCCGCTGGGACGGAGAGTAAGATTATAGGGATAGTAAGACTGTGCTATCCTACAGAGGTACGATCTCAGCCCCCTCTGGGGGCAGAGAGGGCGCCAGTGGCACTTTCTTGATGGCCTACTATGTGCCAGTCACACACAAGGTATCTGACGCACAGCCAGCAGGCCACAGCAGTTCAGGGGCTAGATGTTTGGCCATGGATCTCATGCCCTCATCTCAAAAGCCAGCCTCTCCCTTGAACTCCAAGTTCTTTAACCACATGGATTTCCAGGAGACATCTCGTTAGACAGCTAGGCAGCTAGGCATCAACATATGTCCCTATGCATCTGACTATAGTCAGTAACGCGTCTCATTCAGACCTTGATGACTCTGCCTGCAACTCCTACCACCCACAAAAACAAACAACAAAACAAAAGCCCTGCTGCTCCCCAGTCCTTCTCACTCTGTGAAAGGCCAAAACCCTCAGGATCATCCTCAGCTCCTCCTCTGAGACTCCACCCCCCATTCATGGGCGAGGTCTGTGAGTCCAGCTTCTCTCATCTATCCCAGATCCAACTGCTTCTCATCACCTGCATCGCCGCCCCTACTCGCATCAACTGAGAGCCAGGTCTGGGCCTCCCTGACTCCCGGGCCCTGTCAGGGCGGCCTCCACTCTCCCTTCTTGGGGCCAGAAGCACAAGGCAGGTCTCCAGCGCCCTGTGCCTCTGTTCATCCACCTGCCAGCCCCTGGCACTAACCGCTCTGCTCCAGGAAAGCCCTGCGCTGTGATGAGCTGGGTCCTGATGAGGCTTTACCCAAGAACCAGGGAAGATAAACTCATTTCTCTGTGGCGGCTAGGGGACAGCAGACCACAGGACTTCAGCTGGAAAGAAGGGCCTAGAACAGGAAGTGGTGGAGCCAGGCTGATACAGGACTGTGCCTGTCGCCGACCGTAACAGGAGTAAAATGTCCCCTTCCTATCCCCTGCCTCTAGGCCCTTGGTAGGGACTTTTTGCAAAGCCCTCACTTCTGTGTGCCTCAGTTTCCCCATATGTGCAAAGAGAATCTAAATCTGAGGGCACAGGAGAGGCCTGAGCAGGATAAAGACAGGCCTGTTTCCGTCACTGCAGGTGAAACCTCAGCCAGATCCCCACCCTGTTCCCCCAGGGAAAAAATATGCTCCTCAGAAACCAAGCTAAAATTTTATTTTATATTTTTAAATTAATTAATTAATTAATTAATTTGGAAATGGAGTTTCACTCTTTTCACCCAGGTTGGAGTGCAGTGGTGCAATCTCAGCTCACGGCAAACTCCACCTCCCAAATCCAAGCGATTCTCCTGCCTCAGCCTCCCGAGTACCTGGGATTACAGGCCCCTGCCACCACGCCTGGGTAATTTTTGTATTTTTAGTAGAGATGGAGTTTGGGTTTTCACCATGTTGGCCAGGCTGGTCTCAAACCCTTGACCTCAGGTGATCCACCTGTCTTGGCCTCCCAAAGTGCTGGGATTACAGGCGCGAGCCACCGCGTCTGGCCCAAGCTAAGATTTTAGCGATGGGCATCTCCCCTGCTCCCCAACCCAGGCCAGGACCCTAGATGTCCGGGGGATCCCCCTCCCCAGACCCGCCAGTCACCCCATGCTGACCACCCTACCTCCTTCCTGGCCTCACCCCGCTGCCACTGCCCTAATCCAGGCCTCACCATCTGTCACTTGGGCTGCAGACACAGCCTCCTCCCTGGCCAGCTGGCTGCCTCTCACCCTCTGATGACACCCTCCAATCCAGCCACCACACAGCTGCCAGACAGGGCTTTCTCAGGCGCAAATCCCATCACGCTCCTCCCCTGCTCAAAGCTCTCCAGGCCTCACAGCGCTGGTAGGATGAAGTCCTGAGAGACCTCAGGGGAGGCTCCCCAGCCCTCAGGCTGCAGCCTGGAATGGGTTTCCAGCACCATCTTTCACTAACCACGGCCGTCCTCTGCCCGCTGGAGGCTTCAGTCAGACTGAACTTCTCTCCAGACTCCAAGAGTGCGAGCCTATGCCTGGTGCACTCTCTCCTACCCCCACCCCTCAATACCAGGGAACTCTACTCGTCCTTCAGGACCCTTGTCCTAAGTAGCCTCTTCCAGGGAGCCTTCCCCAACCCCCGGGCACTCCAACAGCCTGCAGGCTCCCCTGTATTATCTGCCTGCCTAGATTCCTGTCCCTCCCACTAGGCTGTGAGGTCGGCTCTATGCTCCCAGCCAAGTGAATGCAGCAAATGAGTGAAATGAGACAGAGGCTAAGCTCACATCATCCTCCTGAGCTCTCATCAGCCTAGGGCCCCTGATGGTTAAACCCGCTCTGCCACCATGCCCTGGCCCCTGGCCAGGACAGACTCTCCCCCAGAAGCTGGACATAAATCCCTCCCTTCCCATATCGCTTGAGGCCCCGTGGCGACGCTAAGCTAGGCTAAGAACTCAGCAGAAGAAAGATACAGACAGAACACCCAGGACTGAGACGGACAGGACCAGACCCTGCGATGGATCTGGCGCATGTCCAGCGAAGTCCATCGCCCCACCCTCCCCCTTCCCCCCCCTCCGCCTCCAGCCTCCCCCCCCCATGGAAGCCTTTGGCCCCGCCCACACATGCATGCCCCACCCCCACTGAAGCTGATTGGCAGGCCAGCTCTGACTGACAGGAGCGGCTCAGCACCTGCTCAGCCTGGGCTCTGCTGCCTCCTGGATCCCCCATCCTGAGCCCCGGGGGCAGGCAGCCCAGCACTCACAGTACTCGAGGCCCAGGATGACGTCCCGCAGGTAGAGGCGAGCTTGCTCCTCCGAGAAGGGCTTGTCGCAGGGCACTTCCATGACGGGCCTGTGGAGAAGGATGTGGGGAGGGGCATTCAGCCGCAATCAGGGGACCCTACCATTCAGGCGGTCAGGACATCCTGGGAAACCTGTGCTCACGTGGGTCCCTCCAACCCAAGATAGGAGTTTTTTCTCCTACATAATAAAACATTTAAAGCATGCACTCATACATATTCCGTTTAGATCATAATTTCAAATCAGCTTTATCTTAATTTCTGACTGGCTTGATATTCCTTCTTCTAAGTACTTAACTGTCTGTAATCGAACAATTGCAAAGACGCCATTTAGAGCAGTGTGTTTCAAACTATGGATCCCGACCCAACAGAGGATCGTGAAATCAATTTAATGGGTGGCAATGGCTTTTTTTCCCCCTAAAGAAATAGAATATATCAGAATATATCACATGTAGTAAAGATATATGCTGTTTTGTAAAACTTTGGTTTCAGTTACAGATATGGATAGCAGTATAAATATACATTTCTTGTTTTAGATAGAGGTCAAAACATTGGAAAGCCTCCAAGTCTTAAAGGGACATCACTCCCTGCCCCTCTCCCCAAATTGGCCTGTGGGAAGCTGCCCTGTGGCAGAGCGCCAAGCCGCAGCCTGCATCCGGGCCTTGGCAGTGAGGATCCCGGTCCACTCTGCCCTGAGCTCACTATTCCATGTCATCCGCTCTGTAAATACCCTGCAAAGCCGCACAGCGCAGACCTGTGGAACCCTAGGCTCCATCCGTGACTTGCTGTGTGACCGTGAGCAAGCCACATACCTTCTCTGGTCCTCGGCTTTCCCTCTCATAAACGGGAGCAAATGGAATCCCACCCACTCCATTCACAGGCTTGTGCAAAGCTGAAAAACCCTCTGTGATCTGAATACAGGTAAGAGTTGAGTCCCACCTCTCTACTTTTACTCAAAAACCACGCCTTTCTTCCCCTCTCCTCTCTCATCTTCCCAGTTCTTCAAAGCCTGGGTTAAAAACTCATCCCCTCTTCCAGAGGCCTCCTTGACTATTTCAGCCTTACTGACTCCCTTCTTGCTCTATTTACCCCCGAGGGCAGGGCCTCCGTCTCTGATTTCTCCTGGGGTAGCTGACCCTTGGGCTAGGGACACAGGGAGGGAAAGGAAGGAAGGCCTGGATGAGAATTGACCTGCCTGATCAGGACGGGGAACTCACCCCTTTCTCAGGAGGTCAAACACTGAAAGAAAAGACAAGAAGGTAAGGTGTAGCTGGCTGGCAAAGCAGCCGACGCCAAGGTCCCTGCCTGTTCTGGAGGGTAGGAGGGGCAGGCATGCAGGCGTGCTTGAGGCAGGGACCGGACCGGGGGTCCTGGGATATCACAGCAAATACACACGGACGAGAGCGGGGCCTGCTATGGACCTGCCTCATCTGATCGCCAGCTGCCAGAAGGGAGCCGGCAGCAGAAGCATGGGCCCTTTTACAGAAGGGGAAACTGAGGCACAGAGAAGGGGTAGAAGTTTTCCTAAAGGTCATAGGAGACAGGCAGGCAGGGTAGAGAAAGGAGAATAAAGCCTCGGCCTCTAATTTCTAAGCCAGTTCTTCTTCTGCCTCATTTTCTGAGGCCTCCTCTAAGCCCAGCCCCGAAGCAGTTGCAAGGAAATAATATAATAACATCACTCTTAACAAGGCAAATAACGAATCTGCTTTTCATACCATTACTCACATATCCTCACATCAACCCTATGAAGTAGATACCATTCGTACCCGTTTTACAGGTGAGGAAACTGAGGCACAGAGCTACAGCATCTGGGAACCTGCGCAGCCTGCTTCCTGCCTCTCCCTGAGTGCAGAGCCCAAATGCATCCCCCGTCTTGATGCTCGGAGGGATGCAGGGAGTGGGGCTTGGGAATATGTGCTGCGTCTAACCCGGTATTCTGGGCCTGGTTCTGCAGGGCTAGGCAAGGGACGCTGGGGCTTCAGAACGCGTGTTTCTCTTCTGTTCCCAGGAGGTCAGTGCCTTCACGCCGCCCACCTGAAGCTCATGTGTGTCCCAAGGGAGCCCTTGGACCAGCCCGGGGTGAGCTGCTGTGGAAACGAGCTGGGTTACTCACCCAAATAGAGATTGTCCTCAGCTGGGTCATCCAGGACCTGGTCAGAAGGAGCAGACATGGCGGCGGGGGCTTGAGGAGGCCTGGGGTTGGGGTCCCAGGCCAGCCCCAGAACCCTGAGTATCCACTGCAACCACCCCAGACAATGGAGCAGGAGTGTACAGGTGCCAGACGGATGGAGCCTCAGAAATCACTGGCCCCCAGCCTGGCATCCAGCCCTTCTCCCCTCCTGCTGCATCGAGGGGCTCACTTCTTGCCTCTGGGGCAGCCCCTCACCCTCCATGGGAACAGGAGAACACCCCTGACCAGGCTGGACCCCCCAAAGCCTTCCTGCGGCCCCACCCCAAGTCTGGCCCTGTCCTCAGAAGCCTCAGCCACATCTGCTCCTTTGGCAAGACCCCTGGGTCTGTGGTAGGGGCTCCCCAGCCCCAGAAGTGAGACTCAGGTGCCGGCTCCCACTGGCTCACCACCGCCCCCTACTGGCTCGCCACTACCCCCTACCTCGATCAGTTTGACTACATTCACGTGGTCCAGCTTCTTCAGGATGGCAATCTCCTGGTACACCCGCTCCAGGGGCAGCAGCTGCTTGGCAGGTCCTCCCTGGGCAGCCTGGGACCCTCTTGGGGGAGGGCGACCTGTGACCAGGGAGGGAACTCAAGCACCTGCTCCAGACGGCTCGGCCTCACCGTGGCCCAAAGCCAGCCTCCAGCAAGAGTCTGTATGGACTGTGGTCTTGTCGCAACCCCCGAGCACATTCCCGCCCCCAGCCTTTGCCCGGGCTGTCTCCCTCTCTACCCCATCCCCAGCCAAAACTAGCTCAGGACTGAGGTCTCCTCCTCCTCTGCCACTAAGGCTAGGAGCGCTCGGGGGGCAGACCAGAAGATACATACGTGGAAAGCCATATTGCTTCAGTAACTTCTTTTTGGAAAGGACTTTCATTGCCTAAGGAAGGAGGGACAGAAATGTCACTAGTGGGCCAGGTCCGGGGGGCTCACGCCTGTAATCCCAGCACTGTGGGAGGCCAAGGTGGGCGGATCACCTAAGGTCAGGAGTTCGAGACCAGCCTGACCAACATGGAGAAACCCCGTCTCTACTAAAAATACAAAAAATTAGCCGGGCGTGGTGGCACATGCCTGTAATCCCAGCTACTTGGGAGGCTGCGGTAGGAGAATCACTTGAACCCAGAAGGTGGAGGTTTTGGTGAGCTGAGATAGTGCCATTGCACTCCAGCCTGGTGACAGAGTGAGACTCTGTCTAAAAAAGAAAAAAAGAACCGTCACTAGTGTGCAGCCACCAGAACAGGCCAGGACATGTGGACTGAGGTCCAGAGATACACACTGACGGGGTATCTGCTGCGACCCTGAGGGTGTGACCCAGGCATGTGTCACACGGGTTTTGCGGGTGGCCATAGCTGTTTGGGCCTTCCCCTTTCTCCCCCAGCAAGCCTTTCTGGAGCTTTCCGCTAGGAGGAATCCAGCCTTTGCTTGGATATCCCCAGGGTTAGGAAGCTCATTCCTTTGCATGCCCCTAGAGCTCACTCCTGGGCAGCCCAGTCCGCTCTCTCCTGCACACACTGCTGCCCCACCCCTCAGGCTTCTAGGGCCCGGCCTGGGCAACGCGTCCCCCCATCCCCAGACTCACGTAGTGTCTGTCTTCACTTTCGTTGTAGGCCAGCCTCACCACACCATAGGCACCCTGCAGACAGGCATCGGTCAGCCCCACCTGGACAGGCAATCCCTCCCAGGACCAGCTCAGGAAGTGGGAAGCCTGAGCAGCTCTGGTCTCTCCTGCCCGCCATGTGCACCTCTCACCACCAGCTGGCTCATGGGCATATATTGTAGCAGGAGGGGACTCCTGTGCCCCACCAACTGCCCCTGCTTGGCTCCACATGGCTCCATGCCTCCCTCAGTCCCTCCTTGTCAACTCTCAAGAGCTCTGAGGAGTCGGGACTCAGGAGTCATCTTCCACCCTCCCCCTGGGTACCTGTGTACCTCCCACAGGGCACGACAATGTCCTCACCCCCAGGCTAGGACCTGCCTGGCTCTGCCTCCCATTCCCTCCCACACAGGAGAAGGGCCAGTGCCAAGCAGAGGATCCAGGAGCCCGCACTGCTTCTAGCCTGCCCCGTCCTACCTTGCCAATCTCACTCTGCAGCTTGTACTGGTTCAGCTGAACGCAGTCCTGTGGCGGGAAGAGTAAGCATCAGGTCAAGCTGGATCCAGAAGCAGCCCTGCTCCTACCTCAGAGCCCATCCAGTGCCCATTCCTGGCCATAGGCCCCTCATTCCCAGACCCCCAGGTCACACCAAGCTTCTGAGTCTGGATGGGGACGTCAGTGGTGCCATTGCCCCTGTATGTGATGAGAAGACGTGGCTCATGTGTGAACACATGACAGGAAAACATAGCAATTCCTGTCTGGATTCTGGAGTCTGGGAGACCCCATTCCATGAGAAACCCATGAGCTACTATTTCCAGAAGCAGCTCCAAAAACAAGATGAAGAGCCCCGGGCAGAGGCTGAGAGGCTGGGTTCAGGCACAGAAAGCTCAGCCCCTGACGGAGGCCAGCTCTGCAGACTGCTTAGAACCTGAGTTCACTTTCAGACCTAAGTAGCAAGAACTCCAGCGGAAGCCAGAGGCAGGAGGCAGGCAGGCCACTTCTGAGCCAGAGCGGATTCTAAGAGGCAGAATTAGAGGCGAGGAGGGCAAGCTGGGGAAGAGTAAGGAAGCAGGGTGGACACAGCATCTGTCTTCAAACCTCTAAGAGGATGACACAGGGGACAAGGGAGAGACCTATGTCCTAGGCCTGGGCTGGGGGTGGGAATGGCAGCCTTTGGCTCAGCTGGAGCTCGCCTGGGTGGGGAGAGGCTGCATTGTTAGGTAGTGATCTCCCCAGCTCTGAGGGTATGCAAACCAAAGCTAGACAGCTGTGTGACACAGATAGGGACAGAAAAGAGTTTTCACTGCAGTCTACTGAGGGGCTCTGCCACCAACCTCTGCATCTGAGATGGCCACGTGGTGGGACTCGACGGTGGGCCTCCGCCAGGCCCGTGGGGAGATGTGGCTGGCAGGCCCCGTGGCATAAGGCCCAGCCTGTGCCCCCAGATAGCTTCCTGCCGGCCGCTCCTGCAGGGAAAGCTTCCGAGCGGAGAGGCTAGGCCGGGCGGGGAGCAGTCTTGAAGCACTGCCAGGGATGACAGAGGCGGCTCTGGCCCGTGGCGGAGGGTCTACACCGTTTCTAGTGGGCTCTGGGCCACCATCTGCTTCTTCCAAGTGGGTCACATCAATGGCTGCTACCCGTTCTACCAGCTCTGCCCGAGGATCCTGGCAGCAGACAGCTGGGCCGCCCTCCATTGCTTTAGTCAACGGGGGGTCTTCTGAGTAGCCTTGCTGGAAACCTGAGAAAAGAGGACAGAGAAGCCTTCACTCCTGATGTCAGGCTGGCTGCCAAGTAAGGAGCCCCCCCACCGTGGTCACAGCCCCCCCACTCCCACCTCCTTGCCTCTGCTCTGGCTGTTCCCTCTACCGGGAGTGCCAACACCCCAACTGAAGTCTGTCCCTATGAACAGAGGGAATTCACATCCGCTTCTGCCATATGCCAGCCCTCCAGGCCTCAGTCTCCTCTGCCTGCTGGCTTCACAGGGAAGCAGAGAGAACCTGATACTCTGGGGTCATACAGACAGGGGCAGAAGCCTGGAGGCCCAGCAGCTCTGGAGGAGCAGAGCCCAGGGTCAGCTCAGCCCCAGCAGGGCATGCAGCCCTGTCAGTCCGGAGTCCCGACCCTGGACCACAGAGCGAGGCACTGGCAACTCAGAAGCTGTGCTGGTACTGCAGACCCACCCGCCTCCTCCAGGGAGGCTGTTCTGATGTTGCAGCCTCCTACCCCCATCCCTCTCACTGCTTCCAGGAAGACTTCCCTGGGGCTCCTGACTCCAGCCGGCCCTGCCTCACTGGTATCTGTCAAAGCAAGAGGATGGGCCTCAAGGGGCAGCTCACGCCTAGAATCCCGGCACTTTGGGAGGTGGAAGCAGGCAGATCACCTGAGGTCAGTAGTTCGAGACCAAGCTGGCCAACATGGCAAAACCCTGTCTCTACTAAAAATACAAAAATTGGCCGGGCGCGGTGGCTCAAGCCTGTAATCCCAGCACTTCGGGAGGCCGAGGCGGGTGGATCACGAGGTCAAGAGATTAAGACCATCCTGGTCAGCAAGGTGAAACCTCGTCTCTACCAAAAAATACAAAAAATTAGCTGGGCGTGGTGGCGCGTGCCTGTAATCCCAGCTACTCAGGAGGCTGAGACAGGAGAATTGCCTGAACCCAGGAGGCGGAGGTTGCGGTGAGCCGAGATCGCGCCATTGCACTCCAGCCTGGGTAACAAGAGCGAAACTCCGCCTCAAAAAAAAAATACAAAAATTACAGGTGGTGGCACACACCTGTAATCCCAGCTGAGGGAGGCTGAGGCAGGAGGATCACTTGAACCCGGGAGGCGGAGGTTGCAGTGAGCTGAGATCGCGCCACTGCGCTGGGCAACAGAGCAAGACTCCATTTCAAAAAAAAAAAAAAAAAAAAGGGGATAGCAACAAGGGGGCTGAGGGGCGATACAGAGGCATGACACCCCGACATCCATGTTCTCAAAGTCGCTGTGTGGTGGCTGAAACATCAGGGAGGTGACGCCCAGCCCTCATCGTCAGCCATGACCCTGGGCTACGCCCTGAGCCCGGACTGCACCCTGACACTCAGCCTGAGACCCCCGTCCCTGTCCCAGCCGGCAGAGCGCTGGCCACACCCAAGCTGATGCCCCACCCCTGCTTGCACTGGACTTCGCATCTTCTCAGGAGAAGGAAGGGACTCCTGACCCTCCATCCTTCCTGTCTGCTGGTAACTTCCTCTGGACCCACACGGCGACTGAGAATGTGGGTCTCAGGGAGCGTGGCGCCTGTGTCACCCCGCGTTCCCCACGCCCTTGCAGATGTCAGCGAGGCGGGGCTGGCCACTGAGGAGCCAGGGCCGGGTTCCAGTCCTGCCTGCCGACCTACCTGGGGCCCCAGACAAGCTCCTTCCCGATTCTGAGCCCCGGTCTCCTGACTTGTCATGGGGATTCCATACCTTCCAGATTCCCCAACCTCACAGCAGAGTTTGGAGGTAGACTGTGGGTGAGGGTGTGGTCCGGACCCCCGTGCCTGGCGCGCAGCATATTGACAGAATGGAAGTCTAGAGGTAGTGGGGCTGATGCCGACACGGAGAAAGGAAGAGGGAGGAGTCCACACCGGGAACAGGAAAAGGCATGAAAGCTGGACCCAGAGGAGTGAGAGGGAAGCACCGGGGCTGGAACATCAATCAGGCCTCCCCAGAGGAGGTGAGGGGAACAGGGAGTGGGACTGCGGCACGGGAGGACTCCCCGGAGGAGGTGAGAGGGACAGTGAGGGGGGCTGTGGCACGGGGAGGACTCCCCGGAGGAGGTGAGAGGGACAGGGAGTGGGGCTGGCGCTTGGGGAGACCTTGGAGGAGGAAGCCAAAGCAGGGCAGTGCCCTCCCACCAGGCCCCTCCCAGCATGCAGCCTGCCCCTCCGCCCAGTCCCCTCACCCCACAAGCCTTGTCTTCCCTCCTGAATGTAAGCTTTGAGATTAGGGCTCTTGTCTGCCTTGTCTCCAAAAGATCACCAGTGCCTGGCGTGTAATAGGAACTCGATAAATATTTGTTGAAGAAATGAATGGTTGCCATAGTGACCGTGACAGCCCTGTCCCCATTAGACAGATGAGAAGGCAGCCTCAGAGACGGAATCCCAGCCAGCCTCTGGCCCCGGGACTACGGGACTCAGAGCCACCACAGGCAGAAGCCACAGGCTGCCTACGCCCGTACAATTTGCCTCTGATTTTCCTAAGGTTGCCATTCCGGCAAGAGGCCATCCTGTTTCATCCTTTAACACGGTTCCCCGCTTTTCTTAGACAGGTAGAGTGAGGCCCAGCAGCAGGAGGCGCAGGGGATGGGGCTGGGGCTGGGGCTGGGGCTGGGGCTGTCCAGCAGGTCGGGGCAGAGGCTCCTGTCCCAGCCTGAGCCCTGCTACCCGGTTTGATGCCCCGGCTCTGAGGCCAGGCAGCCAGGCTGCGCCTTTCCTGGCTGGGGGTCCTGATCAGGTGGCTTCGCCCCTATGCCCCGGGTTTTTCTCACCCACAATGGGGCTTCCCCTCACCACGTATTGTGAGATGCTGAGGAGGGAATGCCCGGAAGGCGCTCAGACCAGGACCTGCCACTAAGGGGCCCGTAAAAGTTGTTGTTGTTGTGCTGCGGCTGTGGTGATTGCCTGGGACACGCAGTGGCCCAGATGGATGCGCGGGCGGTGGAAGGCAGCTTCGAGGGCTGACGTCAGGCTCTCGCTCCCTCCCTCCCTCCTGCCTGGATCAAGTTCAGGTGACTAAGCACGTCTGCGAGGGAGGCGGCGGCCTGGGAGGCCGGAGGTCCCTGCCGCGTGTCGGGGAGACAGGGCCTGGCGCCACAGCGGTGCACGTGAGAGCGTGCGTCCACGCAGGAGAGAATACGTGTGCGCAGGCTGTGGGCCTGGGGTGGCGGCATGTGTCTGCGTGTGTTGTGGGTCCACACGCAGGAGTGTGATGTGTGTATGCAGGTGTGGGCATGCGCCCGTGTGCCCGTGGGTCTCCACGGACCAGTGCTCAGGGTGGGGGCGGCCTGCCCCAGGGGCCCTGATCCCAGAGCTCACATCTGGACTTTCCTCACAGTCACGGGTGCTACCAGCCTGGCATCGCCTGCTGGGTGGGGTTCTGTGCCCCAGGCAGAAACCCAGGCCCATCGGGGGGCTCACACAGGGGGTGTCTCAGGCCCTTCCCAAGCTCAGGCCTCAGTAGATGCTTTGTAGAAACGAATTCAGTGAATAACTAGGGCCATGTGGGCAAACAGAGAGACGAACAGCCAGGCTGGGGCCCAGGCCCATGGCACAGAAAGGATTCCCACGGCCATGCGGGCTCCCCAGGCATTGGCACAGTCCTGCGGCCATGAATGGCCAGATTCAGGCCCTCCCTCTTTGGGAAAAATACTCCAGTCCTGTCCTCCCAGACTAGGGGGTCCGCTGCCTTGGACAACACTGTGCCTCCTGGAGCCTCAGTTTCCTAACATGTGAACAAAACAGATGGCCGTCGTCCTGCCAGCTCCCGGGTCTACAGAAAGAACAGAATGAGCTGTGGACACGAAAGTAGCTTGTGCCAGGGCACTGTGGGGCTGGGATGTGTCCGTGTCTGGAAGCCTCCAAGAGAGCCTTGATATACAAGTACAACCCCACCTCTGCCCCCGGATCCAAGACGGCCTGGCACGTACCCCGCCCTCCCACCGGGTTTCTCTCCCAGGCTGTGCCCCACCCCACAAGTATCTGGCCACTCCCAAGGAATGTGGGCCCCTGGCTCCAGATGCCTGCTGGGCCTGGCCTCTCAGGACATGCCCCATGCAGTTGCATCCCTCAAAAGAGTCCCAGAGCAGGCAGACCCTGCAGCCATCCTCGCGAGTTCAAGCAGCTCCTCCTGGGAGGGCTTCAGGCCCTGGTCAGGCCTCATTCCGAGCTCTGAAAGGCTGAGGCAGGGGACCAGCTATGTCCAGGTGAGAGGACAGACAGCCCTGACCAGCCGAGGACCCACCAGAAGGGACAGCCACCCAGGCCAGACACAGAAGGTGGCCCCGACATCCCCGGGCTGCCTCGCTGGAGCCGTGTTTATGATCCCGATGAGTGTCTGGATGGCCCTGGCAACGGGTGCCCTCCACAGCTCCCGCCCCCACGTGGGATGACTCAGTCCCCTTGAGGGAGGCCCAGGCGTCTCTGCCAAGTCATGCTTGAAGACTCCTGCTGTGAGGACGCCCGCTCCCACCATCCCCGGAGAGCCCCCAAGCACCGACATGGGCTCTGTGCCTGACTCAGCACAGCTACCCCGGCGCATCGTCCTGGCCCACCCGAGGAGGCTGACAGTCTCCAGGCCCCATCCTCCGCCTCTGCCCCTCCTCATCCTCCACACCAGGTCTGTGCTCCAGCCCCACTCTTTCCAGCTAGCTGCCTCCTCCCGCTCCACGAGCAGCTCAGATCCAACCGGGCCCGTTCAACTCAGCATCTTCCCTGAAGCTGCTCATCCTCCTGTCTCCCTTGCCGAGATGGGTTCCGCAGCCGCCCCATTCTTTCCGGACCCAGGCCAGCAGCCCAGGAGCCCTGCTCGCCACTTGGCCTCTCCCGCGGCCCAGCCTCGCTCCCACCCCACACTCACTCTCCATCCCAGCCACACCACAGCTGCCCCAACTGCAGTTCTGTCCTGCTGCCAGGCCCCTGCATAAGCTGTGCCTTCTGCCAAGAACACACCTCCCTCTCCTCTGCTGCCTGGAGGACAGCGCGGACCTCGCCTCTTCTGAGAGCCTTCCCTCATCTCCCTGCCACTGGCTGGGTGAGCTCACCAAGTCGAACCCCTTAGAAAGTCCAGATTCCAACCCCACTTCCTTTCCTGCCACGTGTGTCTTCCGCGACCCCAAACTCACACCTCCACCCCACCCTACCCCCTCCTCCACACCAGTTGCTAGAGGGAGGATTTCTTTCTTTTTTTTTTTTTTTTTTTTGAGACGGAGTTTTGCTGTTGTTACCCAGGCTGGAGTGCAATGGCGCGATCTCGGCTCACCGCAACCTCCGCCTCCTGGGTTCAGGCAATTCTCCTGCCTCAGCCTCCTGAGTAGCTGAGATTACAGGCACGCGCCACCATGCCCAGCTAATTTTTGTATTTTTAGTAGAGGCAGGGTTTCACCATGTTGACCAGGATGGTCTCGATCTCTTGACCTCATGATCCACCCACCTCGGCCTCCCAAAGTGCTGGGATTACAGGCTTGAGCCACCGCGTACGGCTGGAGGGAGGATTTCTAACATGCAAATGTGGGGACAGTTCTCCCAGACCTGGCCTTCCAGGAACTTGGAATGTCAGGGACAGAGGAGCAGAACTGGCCTCAGACCAGGGGCAGGGGGTCACAGGCTAGGCGTCAGGGCTACGGACGCCTGGGATGCAAATCCAAGTAGTCTCCGAGCACCTGCTGGATGCCTGCCAGGCTCTGTGCGAGGTGTGGGGAGACACAGCAGCGAACCAGAAACACAGTCTCTGCTCTCATACAGTTTAATTGATCCTGGGGGCAAGAAGCAAGAAACAAGGAAGCCAGTGGTTTGGATATGATATGTGAGGTGGTACAGGCAGTGGAGAAAAACACAGCAGAGTCAGAAGGATCAGGAGAAGGGGGCTGGGAGATGCTGTTGGCACAGTGTGCTTCAGGAAGGCCTTTGCGGTGCAGGATTTGAGCAGACGCCCAAAGGAAGCAAGGGGGAGCAGGCAGCGTGGCTATCTGGGGAAGAGCATTTCAGGCGCAGGGCCCAGCGGGTGCAAAGGCCGTGAGGGGACAGTGCTTGGTCCATTTGAGGAACAGCAGGGAGGCCGATGTGGCTGCAGTGGAGTCTTCCCCACATCAGAGGCACCTGATCGCATGAGGAGTGACATCTGGAGAGAAAGCCCCTCATTCACTGTGCTGGCCTCAGGGATGGCTTCCTGGAGGAGGTGGCACCTGAGCTGTTTTCTGAGCACTGAGTAGGGTTTCAGGAAGAGGAGAGGGTGGAAGCTGACATGGTGCACAGCAGAGTCATTTCCTGGCTGGGACTTGGAGCTTGATTTGGGAGTGGGGGCAGCGTGGTGGACAGAGCTCAGGAACCCCCTCAAGGCAGGGGGAGATTGTTGGCAGGGGAGTGCCTCAGCTAGGTGAGGTTTAAAACGACTGCCGAGGCTGCTATGGGGACTGACGGTGGGAGATCAAGGAGGAGGCGAAACGTCCCCAGAGCGTGTGTGCCCGTGATGAAGTTGGGGGTCAATTTTTAAGTACTGGAGGAAGGAGCGCAGGGCTTCGGGAGGCTGGTGCCGCGTCCCTGGGATCCTCCAGGGCACCAGCTGTGTGCCCCTCCCACGCTCCTGTGCCCGCCCCGTGGACTCCACCAAGGCACGGTGCTGTGGCCTGTGACACTGCCTTCTCTGCACGGCCCTGTACCGCCCTCCAGACGCGCGCACACCCCCTCCCAGGACAGGCACACGTCCGTGTCCGCGTGACCCGCCCTCACACACCACTCCATCCTGTCCTGCACCCCCACGCAGACACAGGCACACTCCCCCTTCCACGTGACACACGCACGCCCGCCTCCAAACAGCACACGCATATCCCCGCGCACGTGGGCGCCCCCCCAGCCGCCAGCCCTGCGCCTCCCGGGCCCCGGAGCCGCAGCGCCCGCCTCTGCCGCCCCCTCGCGCCCCGGCCGGGGCAGCACCCCGCGCAGCCCACGCCGCACGCCGCCGTCGCCCCATTTATCTCCCACCCCGCCCCCGACTCCCGCAGGAAGACGCTCGGGAGGGCCGTGGGAGGAGCGCTCCGCGGAGAGCCGCACGTGGGTGCCCCGGGCCGGGCCCACTCCGCACAGACGCGGCCTCCACCCACCCGGGGCCGGGCGCGGAGGACGGTGCGCCCGGGATGGATGCGTCCGCGGACAGGCGCGAGGGAAGAACGCAGGCGGCGGGGCGCCCGTAGCAATGCGATCCCGGCGGCCGGCGCAGATGCGAGCAGACTCCGCGGGGCACCAACCGGCCCCGCAGACAGAAGGGGAAGGTCCTCGCCCGCGCCGGATGCGCGCTCGCTTCCCAGCAGACGCCGCCCGGCAGACGCCCCTCTCCCTGCAGGCTGGGGGCAGGTGTCACCGCGTTCGTCCTCCAGCTCCCGGCCCGCGTCCCCTCCCCGCCGATCCCTACCTGGGCACCTGGCGACAGTCTCCGCGGCCCGGCGGGCTGCCCGGCTCGCTCCCGCTGCGCGCCCGCCCCGCCCCGCAGCCTAGCCGGGGCCGGGATCGCCGAGCTCAGCCCGCGTGCGCCGCGGCTCCAGGCGGCACTCGCCGCCCCGCCCACTGCCGCGCCCGGCCTGCGCTCATTGGTCGGGCCGAACGGCCCCGCCAGCGCCGCCCAATGAGAGCCCGGGACTCCCGCCCCCTCCTGAACTGGGGGATCGCGGCGGGCGGCGCGGGAGGGGCGCTCCTTCCCCTGCTCTGGGCCGACCTCGCCACGCCCCCCGCGTCCGGGGCCCCTGAAGTCCCTCCAGGCCGCGACGCGAGCCCTTCACCTGGGCCTGCAGGGCACCGGGCTTCCTCGCCAGACCCTTTGCGCCCCGATCCCGGCCCGCGGGAGCCAGGGCGTCCCTCCCTCCCGCGCTAGGCGCGGTGCGTGCGAGGGAGGGGCGAGGCCGGGAGGAAGGCCTTGAATGGCAGGCCCAGAGTGTAGCTGCTGCGGGGCGGGGGCAGGGAGGCTGAGAGGTGGTTCAGCACAGAGCAAAGTGCCGGCTTGGGTGGTGGGGGGGGCGGGCAGGCGACAGGATGGCCTAGCGGGGCCCCAGGGAATGGAGGGAACTCAACAGGGCATGGTAACATGGTAACCTTCCCCATAGCTGTTCCTGGGTACTCTGCCTCCACCTGGTCCCCTAACGCCTCCGGGTGTAAAAACTCCAGCATGACCCCTTGCCCCTTGTCCTTCCCCAAGCCTGACCTCCTGTGTCCGGGTCTGGAAGTGGAGCCAGGAGCCTGGGAGTCACCTGCAGCCTGGTTCCGGCTCCATCCAGCCATCTCCAGGCCCTGCCATGCTGCCTACTAAGTATCCCCGGAATCTGCCCACTCCTCCCCACCCCAGGCCCCCTCCCTTAGCTCAGGCTATCACCACCTTGCCCCTGATGGCCACAGCAGCCTCCTCACTGGCCTCCAGCCCCTTTCAGAGCACGTCCTCCTAGCCTTTCTCTACCTGGCAAGTTTTCAGGAACAAAGTCCACAGAATTAGCTCCTGCTTAGGCATCTTCTGTGCCTCACGGCTACCCTGAGATAGGTCCGGTCAAGGCCTGTTTAACCTTGCTGGCAACCACCTGCCTGTTTAACTCCTACTTGATCTTTCAGGGCTCACTTCAATGCCCCTTCTGCCAAGAAACCTTCTCCATACCTCCCCACTTCCTGGCATGCATTAGCAACCTCTTCAAGGTACTTCTTGTACCCGGCATCTGTGTTTGTCATCGGGACTGAGAGCTCCTTGATGGCAAGCACTGTGCCTGATTCATCCAGCACACAGCCTGGCACATGGCACAGGTGCTCAATGGATGATTGTTGAATGAACAATTCCAGCAACTTCTGGGTGTAGCTTTTGACCTCATGGTTCAAGATAGCCGCTCCAGCTCCAGCGATCACATATGCGTTCCAGGCAGTAGAGTGGAGAAAAGGATGAAGAGGGCAGAGGATGTGCACCAGCTCTCTTTTCAGGAAAGTTCCCAGAAGTTGCCATGTGACACTTTCACATACACCACTTGAGCTTAGTCACGTGACCAGACCCAGCTGCAAGAGGAAGCTGGAAAATGCAGCTTCCATTCTGGGTAACCACATGCCCAACCAAGAACCAAGGACTGAATTGCTATAGGGAGAATAAACATCCGGAACAACTAGCGGACTCCACCTTTGAGAGGGTGGATAGATGGAGGGGCAGAGCACGACTGTATGCCAGGCTCCGTTTACATGTCTTTTCTCATCTCTACTAAAAGCTACTATTGGCCGGGTGCGGTAGCTCCTGCCTGTAATCCCAGCACTTTGGGAGGCTGAGGTGGGTATATTGAGGCCAGGAGTTCGAGACCAGCCTGTTCCACATAGTGAAACTGTCTCTATTAAAAAAAAAAAAAAAAAAAAAGCTGTTATTATCCTTGACTCACAGAGGAGGCTTGGAGAGTTAAGCCACTTCCCCAAGGACACACAGTGAACTGTGACAGAGCGACAGTTGAAACCTGCCTTTTCCTTGCACACCAGACAGGCTGGAAAATCAGGAAAGAGTGTGTCCTAGGAGCTGCTGGAAGGAAACGTTTTCACAAGGAGGGCTTGGACACCGATGCCAGGTGCTGTCAGGCCCAGCAGGATATGGGGCCGAAGCGTCTGCCTAGATATGGCAACCAGGACACCGCTGGTGACCTTGGCAAGAGGAAAAGTGGTGGGTGGAGGCCAGCTGCAGAGGGAAGTGTGGACTGGTCTTTCTGGAAGGGTTGCAGCGAGGGGAGAGTGGGCCGAGCTGCTGGGGAACCTGGGCCAGAGGAGGCAGAAGAGGGGAGCAGGTGTAGGGCTGGGAGAACAGGACTGGCTTCTGCTGTGCAGCCTGTGGCTGGGTAGCGAGGCCGAATACAGAGGAGGGGCTCTTTTCTGCTCACTCGGAAGGGAAGGGGGCAGGGGGTGCAAAAGCAGGTGGGTCTGGAGAAGGAAGGGAGGGCGGAAGAGGGAGTTCCAGTCTTGTAAGTGACGGTTCTTGGTTGGGGAAGAGGGCAGAAGGCCAAGGGCCTGAGGGAGACGGTAGGGGCTGGCCTGTGTCATCCAGTCTGGCAGCCACTAATCACCTGTAACTATTTAAATTAATTACAAGTAAACTGGCCAGTCACGGTGGCTCACGCCTGTAATCCCAGCACTTTGGGAGGCTGAGGCAGGTGGATCACCTGAGGTCCGGAGTTGGAGACCAGCCTGGCCAACATGGCGAAACCCCATCTCTACTAAAAATACAATAAAACTAGCCAGGCATGGTGTCGGGCACCTGTAATCCCAGCTACTTGGGAGGCTGAGGCAGGAGAACTGCTTGAACCCAGGGGGTGGAGGATGCAGTGAGCCAAGATCGCACCACTGCACTCCAGCCTGGGTGACAGAGCAAGACTCCGTCGCAAAGATAATTATCATTATTAATATTATTAAAAGTAAATAAAATACAAATTTCATTTCCTTGGCAACACATGTCCACCAAGGCCACCTGTGGCTATTGGGTACCCAGTTGGACAGCAAATATGGAGAATGTTTCCATCATTGTAGAAAGTTTTTCTTTTTTTTCTTTTTTGAGACAGAGTCTCGCTCTGTCTCCTAGGCTGGAGTGCAGTGGCATGATCTCGGCTCACTGCAACCTCCGCCTCCCGGGTTCAAGCGATTCTCCTGCCTCAGCCTCCTGAATAGCTGGGATTGCAGGTGCCCGCCACCACACCCAGCTAATTTTTGTAATTTCAGTAGAGACAGGGTTTCACCATGTTGGCCAAGATGGTCTCCATCTCTTGACCTTGTGATCTGACCACCTTGGCCTCCCAAAGTGCTGGGGTTACAGGTGTGAGACACTGTGCCTGGCACATTTCAGAAAGTGTTACTAGACAGCACTGGTTTAGATAGAGCATGGTGACTGGAGCTGAGGGACGCGGCCCAGAGAGCCTCTCTGGCTGTAAGTCCAGACCTGGAAGCCATGCCCAGAGCAGCTCCCTCCACACTGTCTCAGTCAACACCTCCTCCCCTCTTTGGGATCCCCCAGATCTCCCTCCTGGATAGCCAGCCCCTTCCTCCCCAGTGTTTCACGAGGCCACTCCTGGGGTTGTCTACTTGTACCGGTGCCAGGCCTCTCACAGCTGGGAGAGTTAGGGAGAGTGCTGATGTCAGGGCTATGCCAAGATAGCAGCCTGTGGACAGGGGTGAGCCGACGTCCCCACCCAGCACTGGCCCTACTGGGCCTTATTGGTGCCCCCCAACAGATCCAGAGGAATCTCAGAGACTGCCCAGCTCAGCCCCGCGTTTCACAGACGAGCACACTGAGTCGCAGAGACGTCTGGAAAGAAAGCATGGAAGGCAGAGGTCTGTCCTCACTCCCTTTATTGTACTCCATCCTTCAACTTCCCCAGACCTTCTGTTCAGACAGAGCCCGGCAGGCCTTGGGAACGGGGGCTGAGCCACAGGCAGGGAGCCCAGGATGTGGCTGGAGCTCCCACCCCAACCCGAGGTAGCTGTGTAAGGATTTGTGGCTAGAAGGGCTGGCCTGGCCTGGCAGTCTCGGAGAGAAGCTTTTCCCTGTGGAGGTGACGTGGCATGGACCCTGAGTCTGTGCGTGGGGGTGGAGGTGTGTTTAGATGGTTGTGTTTGACGGACCCCAGCTGTTCACAGACAGTGGAAGGAGGCTGCGTGCATGTGGGCAGTGTGTATGCCGGGTTGTGTGCATGACACACCGTGTGGCACGTGAGCATACGACACACACACACTGGAGGTGTCCAGGACTGTGCTCCGTGTCTGCACCTGCCAGGCGGTGCAAGCTCAGGACCAGGTCTGACTCCTGCTCAGGAGCTTAGGGTCAGAAAGTTCATGACGGGGCACGGTGGCTCATGTCTGTAATTCCAGCACTTTGGGAGGCCAAGGTGGGCAAATCACAAGGTCGCGAGTTCAAGACCAGCCTGGCCAACATGATGAAACCCCATTTCTACTAAAAATACAAAAGTTAGCCGGGCTTGGTGGCAGGTGCCTGTAATCCCAGCTACTCAGGAGGTTGAGCCAGGAGAATCGCTTGAACCTGGGAGGCGGAGGTTGTGGTGAGCTGAGATTGTGCCACTGCACTCCAGCCTGGGCAACAGAGTGAGACTCCGTCTCAAAAAAAAAAAAGAAAAAGAAAAAAGAAAGTTCAAGGACAGTAGTTCTTCTGCTTAGGTCCCAGAACGGCCTGGGGAGTTTGCCGTCAGTGCAGGTCATATGGCCAGCCCTGGGGCCTGTGGTTTCAAAGGTCTGGGCTAGACCCAGGAGCCTGCATGGTTAATTCGTTTCCCAGGGAAACCCAAGGCCAGGAGGAAACAGGGCTCAAGCAGAGCTGTCTCATAGAACTTTCTTCGATGGTGAAAATGCCCCGAGCTGTCCAATATGGCAGCCACTAGCCACACGTGTCTACTGAGCAGCTGAAATCTGGCTAGTTCAACTGAGGAAGTGAATGCTGTGTTTCATTGATTTTATTTTAGTTTAATTTAGTCGCCTATGGTTATCCACTGCCACATTGGAGAGCCCAGAGCTGGAGGAATGGAGGCAGGGGGATGGATCGTGAGGGCCAGAGAGAGAAGTGCGAGGTTAGCGTACAGGTGTGTGGGAGGGGCCTGCTCAGCCCCAGCCCTTCCCCCCCAGGAGCGGCTGAGACCCAGGCAGGCTCCCTGGGGGGGTGTGGAGTTGGAGCCAGATCTCAGATTGGCACACGTCTCTCCTAGTTTGCACCCTGAGCTTCTGGCAAACTGGTATGTGCCTGGCTGAGAGGGTAGGAGACACTTCCTGCGAGACCCTCTGCCCCGGCTGGGACCCAGCAGGCCCGCAGCCTGAAGCCTCACGCTGCATGCAGTTGGGAGTCGGGGCTGGTATCAGGATACCCTCATGTTCTCCTGCAGGCCCAGGGTGGAGCTGGTGGCGGCGGGGTCACACTCACCCTGTGTGTGTGGTACAAGGTTGGCGGACAAGAGTTGGTGCTGGGGAAGCAGCTGCCCACTCCCCCCCCACAACACAGACGCCCGTGCGGAGGCTCCGAGGCCCAGGCTCAGGGAGCTCCCTCACCTCTGCTGGCCGCATGTCCTCTGCGTACTTGAATTTCTTCTGCTTGTAGTAGTGTCTCTTGGGCAGGATGTGAAGCAGCAGCAGGTCACAGAGGACGGTGGCCTGGGGTCAGGGAAGGGCAGGGAGACAGCGTGGGAATCCGGGGGCGGGCACAGAGCCTGACACATCCCCGCTCAGTCCCTGATGCTGTGGCCTGGCCGGATCCCTCCTCACTGGAGGCCTGTTTCCTGGAGGGTGGACAAGGCCCTGCAGGACTCTCAGGGGACCAAGATGGTTTCACCCCGACAGAATGAGAGGGGGGGTCTCATTCAGCCGCCAGGCTGGAGCGCAGCAGTGTAATCATAGCTCACTGCGGCCTCAGACTCCTGGCCTCAAAGCCAGCCTCCCGCCTCAGCCTCCCAGGGTGCCACAATTATAGGTACGAGCCACTGTGCCCCAGCTCTGGGCCTTGGTTTTCTAAGATCTGCTGTGTGTGGTGGGGTGGGCAGCTGCTGGCCCAGAAATGATAGGCAGTTAGGGTCAAGTTTTAGGGTGAGGGGTGTCTTGCTACTACTGACTTGTGGAAGAGGAAGAGCCGACCCAGCACGGTGACCCGGTGACCCCAGCACTTACCACCCCGAAGATGCCAATCCCAGAGCCGATGGTGGTCATCGTGGGGATAATGTCAAACTTCCCAGCCTGGTGGCAGGACCCAGGGAGAGAAGGGCTACCAGTCGGAAGGGGCCCAGCTGGAAAAGGGAAAAGGGTACTTCCCCACCCTCAGCTGTGGACTGCCCCTGCCTCGGACTCTACATTCACCGACAGCTGCTGGGCAGTAGACGGGTTTTGACCTTGGCTGTGCCTCCCGGGGCCAAAGGGGACTGTGGGGGAGGCCTGGCCACAGGTTGCCAAGTTCTGCCCTGGACAGCCCCCACGCCCCATCTATTAGAAGTAAAACTGCCAGATGAACCCATCCAACTTCCGGATGTCTGTAACTGTAGACGCCCAGAGGTACTCAGAGGAACCAAGAACGTGTCTCAGCTGCCAGCACACTCACGCCGGATGCTCACCTTGCCGTCTACCAGGATGTCAAAGCGAATCCCAAACACCTTGAAGAGGTGACGGTGGTTGGTCCCGTTCTCCACAAAGTGCCTGGCAAACCTTGAGGTGGTGGGAGGGGGAGGGAGGGGACTATCTTGGGTCTGGATTTCTCAGTGGATCAGGGATGCAGGAGCCTTAGCGGTCACTAAATACAGCCCCATCCCCAGCCCGGGCAGGCTCCCGGGCCTCATTCTGGGAAAGTTGTACTCAGTTCTTGCCTCAACTCCTTGCTTTAGTTTGTTTTTTGAGACTGAGTCTCACTCTGTCACCCAGGGTGAAGTACAATGGCGCTATCTCGGCTCACTGCAACCTCCTGCCTCCCGGGTTCAAGTGATTCTCCTGCCTCAGCCTCCCGAGTAGCTGGGACTACAGGCATGTGCCACCATACCCTGCTAATTTTTGTATTTTTAGTAGAGACAGGTTTCATCATGTTGGCCAGAATGGTCTCGAACTCCTGACCTTGTGGTCCACCTGCCCCAGCCTCCTGAAGTGCTGGGATTACAGGCGTGAGCCACTGCACCCAGCTGTTTGTTTTAAAGAGATGGGGTCTCATTCTGTCACCCAGCCTGCAGTGCAGTAGTGTAATCACAACTCACAGCAGCCTCAGACTCCTGGCCTCAAAGCTGTCCTCCCACCTCAGCCTCCTGAGGTTCAACAATGACAGGTATGAGCCACTGCTCCCGACCATTGCCCCAGCTCCTGATGTCAGCAATTTCTCCAGCCAGTCCTGGCCGGGTGGACCTCAAAGGGACTGAGACCCAGGGACAGAGGATTGGAGACTTCAACATCTCACTCCCTGCTGGCTTCCTACATGGGAGGAAGGCACAGTAGGAGCCATACAGACCCTCTGCTCCTCTCTGGGGACGCTTTTTCAGCCACAAAGGGTTGGGGGAGTAGGAGACCCTGCAGGACCACCGGGAAGAATGGCTGGGGTGTGGGGGCTGACAAACACCTGAAGTTGAAGCCTGGGGAGAGGTTTTTCTCCTCGTATAGCCCATGGAACTCGTAGATGGGTTTGCAGTGTCGCACGTGCCAGTCGAGGTCACAGTGCCAGTCGATGGTGATGCCAACCACGCCGCCCTGCCAGGGACACAAGTGGTTAAGAGCTGGGGTTTCAAGATCAAAAACCCCCATCTTGGCTGGGCACAGGGGCTCATGCCTGCAATCCTAGCACTTTGGGAGGCCGAGGCGGGTGGATCACCTGAGGTCAGGAGTTCAAGACCAGCCTGGCCAACACGGTGAAACCCCATCTCTACTAAAAATACAAAAATTAGCCGCCATGGTGGTGCGCACCTGTAATTCCAGTTATCAGGAGGCTGAGGTAGGAGAATCACTTGAACCCAGGAGCAGAGGTTGCAGTGAGCCGAGATCGCACCACTGCACTTCAGCCTGGGTGACAGAGCAAGACTCCATCTCAAATATGGTAACAAACAAAAACCCCATCTCACAGCTGGTACCAGTATTCTCTCGAAAACATTTTGAGGCCGGGCACAGTGGTTCAAGCCTGTAATCCCAGCACGTTGGGAGGCTTCAGCAGGAGGATCATCTGAGGTGAGGAGTTTGAGACCAGCCTGGCCAACATGGTGAAATCCCGTCTCTACTAAAAATACAAAAATTAGCTGGGCATGGTGGCAGGTGCCTGTAATCCCAGCTACTCGGGAGGTTGAGGCAGGAGAATCACTGGAACCTGGAAGGCGGAGGTTGCAGTGAGGTGAGATCACACCATTGCACTCCAGCCTGGGTGACAGAGTGAGACTCCATGTCAAAAAAAAAAAGAACATTTTTTTATTTGAAAAAAGACACTGAGGCTGGGCGCGGTGGCTCATGCCTGTAATCCTAGCACTTTGGGAGGCTGAGTCAGGTGGATCACGAGGTCAATTGATCAAGACCATCCTGGTCAACAAGATGAAACCCCGTTTCTACTAAAAATACAAAAATTAGTTGGGCATGGTGGCGCACGCCTGTAGTCCCAGCTACTTGGGAGGCTGAGGCAGGAGAATTGCTTGAACCCAGGAGGAAGAGGTTGTGGTGAGCCAAGATCACGCCATTGCACTCCAGCCTGGGTAACAAGCGAGAAACTCCTTCTCCAAAAAAAAAAAAAAAAAAAAAAAAACGCTGAAAAGCTGTTTTGGGGTAAATGTCTTATCACCCTCACCAGCCTTCTTATTACCCTCCACACTGCAGCTTTCTGACCATTTCATTTTTATTTATTTATTTTCAATTTATTTATTCATTTATTTTCACCCTGTTGCTCAGGCTGGAGTGCAGGGGCGCAATCTCGGCTCACTGCAACCTCCACCCTGGGTTCAAGCATTTCTCCTGCCTCAGCCTCCCAAGTAGCTGGGATTACGGGCATGTGGCACCACACCCAGCTAATTTTTTTTTTTTTTTTTTTTTTTTAGTAGAGATGGGGTTTCACCATCTTGGCCAGACTGGTCCCGAACTTCTGACCTTGTGATCCACCTGCCTCGGACTTCCAAAGTGCTCAGATTACAGGTGTGAGCCACCGCGCCCGGCCTGTGAGTGGGGTTTTTTAGTAACATCACAGAAAAGGGACTGATTTCGTCCCTAAATAGGCAACTCTAGGAGCAGGACCGATAAGGAGCACGTGGTAGCAGCTGGACAGGCCTGCCACATGCTTGGCATCGGGGCACACCAGGCGCAGCAAGTCAACTCACTGGACCCTACTAGGTACAGCCCCATGAGACCAGCGCCATGATTGTCCCCCTTGACGGGACAAAAGCTCAGCCCCACTGAAGTTTAGAGACTTGTCTGAGTTCCCACTGCTTGTTTGCGGCAGAGTTGGGCTGGGAACCCGGTCAGCTAGTTCTGTGCTCATAGGGACTGCTTCTCTGGAGTTGCAGGTGATTGCAAGGGTCTCAGGGGCACAGGATTTCTCAGGGCCACAGACTATAGGATTCGAGCTGCTTTTATCTTTTTTTTTTTTTTTTTTAAGACGGAGTCGCTCTGTCGCCCAGGTTGGAGTGCAACTGCATGATCTCAGCTCACTGCAGCCTCTACCTCCCGGGTTCAAGCAACTCTCCTGCCTCAGCCTCCCAAGTAGCTGGGATTACAGGCACCCATCACCACACCCAGATAATGTGTGTGTGTGTGTGTGTATGTATATATATATATATATATATATATATATATATATATATACTTTTTTTTTTTTTTTTTTACAGTCTTGCTCTGTCACCCAGGCTGGAGTACAGTGGTGCCATCTCAGTTCACTGCAACCTCCACCTCCTGGGTTTAAGCAATTCCTCTGTCTCAGCCTCACAAGTAGCTGGGACTATAAGCACACACCACAACAGCCAGCTAATTTTTTTTGTATTTTTAGTAGAAACAGGGTTTCACCATATTGGTCAGGCTAGTCTTGAACTCCTGACCTCAGATGATTCGCCTACCTTGGCCTCCCAAAGTACTGGGATTACAGGCGTGAGCCACTGTGCTGGGCCAATTTTTGTATTGTTAATAGAGACGAGGTTTCACTGGCCAGGCTTTGTGTGTGTGTGTGTGTGTGTGTGTGTGTGTGTGTGAGATGGAGTCTCACTGTGTTGCCCTGGCTGGAGTACAATGGCACAATCTTGGCTCACTGCAACGTCCGCCTCCCTGGTTCAAGTGAGTCTCCTGCCTCAGCCTCCTGAATAGATGGGATTACAGGCACATGCCACCACACTCAGCTAATTTTTGTATTTTTAGTAGAGAAGGAGGTTTCACTGTGTTGGCAGGCTGGTCTCAAACTCCTGGCCTCAAGTGATCCTCTCACCTCCGCCTCCTAAAGTGCTGGGGTTACAGGCGGGAGCCAGCACACCTGACCAAGCTGCTTTTATCTAATTTTTTGTTTTTAAAGCAAGATATCAACAAACATCCAGGTGACAAGGTCCACCCACGTCTGTTCATTCTGGGTACCTCCTTTGTGCCAGGTCCATGCCAGGACCTGCTGAAGACACAGATCTGACTCTCAGGGGCCCTAGTATCAGGGGACAGACCCATACATACACTCAGCCCTCACCAAAGAGACAGGAGGAGGCACTGAGCCTAAGCAGCCTTGATCAGGATCCTTCGGCCCAGCCCTCCCTGCTCGCCTGGCACCATGCCCCGTACCTTCTCAGCCAGCGTGCTGAAGTTCTGGCCTGACTCTTGCACCACATAGCCAAGCTGGAAAACGGGGCACAGGGGGTGCAGGGTCTTGTGGTAGAGGCAGGTCTTCATGTAGGCGGCATTCACCTCTTCCACCAAGTTGCGCCTGTCCGGGTGGAAGGTGTTGACAGCAGCCATGTGCCATCCAGGAGGGTGCCCACCACCCCCAAAAGCCTGGGGACCCCTCATGGGCTCCTCGATGCCTCTTTGATTCCTTCCATGCCAGCAGGAATGGAGGGAGACAGGGCCAGCTGAGAGCAGCCGGGGCAGCCTCGGACAGCCGCCTGAACCTCTGGCCGAATTTCCCACGCACCTGTTGACCTTGAAGCGTGGGAAGCTGATGCTGTTCTTGATGAAGAGAGTGAAGTTCTCGGCCTCATGGAGCAGGGCAGGGCTGGAGGACATCACACTCACTCATCCGCTCCTCCCCAGGGGCCCCCTGTGTGTCCCAGGCAGAGCTTGACATAGCAGGGGTGGGGCGTGCATGGGGGACCCTCCTCAGCCCTGGGCGGGTGGAGGGGTGGGTGTGCTGTAACCAGCCAAGGCCCGGGGGAATCTTAGGCCCAGGTCGTGTGGATGGGGTG
This sequence comes from Saimiri boliviensis, assembly GCF_048565385.1. NCBI lineage: Eukaryota > Metazoa > Chordata > Mammalia > Primates > Cebidae > Saimiri > Saimiri boliviensis. The sequence goes on from NC_133465.1 coordinate 23,783,018, forward strand.
GGGATGGGGTCAGAAAGGGGGTAAAGATCCTTTCTAGACGCAGGTCCCCCTCTGCCTGGCCTGGGACCCTGTGCTGGCTCCCCGGAAGGTCAGTGTTACCGAGGGATGTCATCATCCACCTCCACGGGGCACCAGCCAAAGATCTCACACGTCTTCACAGTGGCGTTGAAGGCCACACACTTGCCCGTGCGGATGCCTGTGGCCAGAGAGGAGCCCCTGGGTGCCCGCCCCAAACTGGGGTGCAGAGGAGGCCACCCAGGCCCCTTCCCCAGGGCCCCCAGCGACAGGCACCCAAGCAAAGGAGCCGAGGGCAGAAATGTGTCTGGGTTTCGGACAGGGTGGCCCGAGCCTGGGGGGAGGAGGGGACAGGGCAGGAGGGAGCCCCTCTCGGAGGACGCCTCGGCGGGAGGGGTGTGGGGAGACGCTGGTCAGCATCGATGAGCCTGCAGGATGCCAGGGCTACAGCCGGGGGCTGTGGAGGGACAGGAGGAGGCTGACGTTACCTTGGGCCTTCCTCTTGGCTTTTCCAGGGGTGCAGCCACTGTCTTCCTTGCATATGCCGCCTTCTGGGTGCTGGGGGAGGGGAGAGCTGCTGGCCTCAGGCCCCTCCCGCCCCCAGGGCCCTAGGGGGGTGTGGGGCAGAGTCTCCGACCTCTCTGGGGTGATGCCCGCCCACAGCCTCCTTCCCTGTTTCTCCCACCCCAGGCTCCTGCCCAGCCACCCACTGCCGGTGTCAGCTGGGGGTGGGGGTGGGCAGTCTCCGAACGCTGCCAGGTCCACCGAGTGCTGGGAAGGCTCAGCTCCACAGGGCCTGACAGTGACTGTGTGTGAGTACATGCCCGGATTTCCACCCCCGTGGCCCCTGCGGAAGCTTCTCTGGCTTCCTCTCCGGTGCCCACAGAGACCTTCCCTGCAGGTATTTTCCCCTGTGAGTCCGGGAAGGGGCCGGTGGGCAGAAGTCCTCACCTCTGCACAGTAGCCTTGAGCCTGCTTTGGGGTCACGATGAAATTGGTCATGACCACGAAGGAGTTGTCCCCCTAGAAGTGAGGGCCAGGGGAGGGAGGGGTGGGCTGGGAGCTGGGAGAAGAGCCCGAGGACCCAGCACTGTCCCCCAGACCGCTAGAGCCCACAGGACACCCAGCAGCCACCACACCGCCTGCCACCAACGTGGGGTGACATCGCCAGGCTGCTTCTGCATGGTACCGTCGAGGTCCAGAGAGAAAGAGGTGCTGGGCTGCTCCCACGGGGAGGTGGGACAGAGCCCCACCCGCTCCGAGACAGGCCCTGTGAGGGCAGGCGCAGCCCCAAGCCACCTCACCTGTGCTGGGAAGACGTAGTCAGCCACATCCCAGACCTGGGGGCCGAGGCCGGGGAGCTGGGTCACGGCCAGACCCTTGAGTTTCACAGACACACTGCTGATGAGGCCGCTGGACGTCTGGTAGCCCTTCTCGTAGACAAACACCCACCTGTGAGGGTAGGGACAGGGGGAGTTGTGGTACAGGCCAGACCCCCAGACCCGTCACCTCCTTCCTTGCGCCCTCCCCAGATGTGCCTCTGAGCCACCGCCTGCCCCTGAAGCTCCCGTCTTGGGCTAGAGGCAGGACAGCCTCCCCTGCCTCCGCCTGCTTCCCCCTGCTGGCCCGCGCCTGAAGTTCCACTGCGCTTCTCACTATGAAGATGGGAGTTCAGGCCGGGTGCTGAGGCTCATGCCTGTAATCCCAGCACTTTGTGGGGGCCGAGGCGGGCAGATCACTTGAGGCCAGGAGTTTGAGACCAGCTTGGCCAACATGGTGAAACCCCATCTCTACTAAAAATGCAAAAATTAGCTGGGTGTGGTGGCGGGCTCCTGTAATCTCAGCTACTGGGGAGACTGAGAAAGAATTGCTTGAACCCGGGAGGCAGAGGTTGCAGTAAGTTGAGATTGCACTATCACACTCCAGCCTGGGCAATAAGAGTGAAACTCCGTCTCGAAAAGAAAAGAAAAGCCGGACGCGGTGGCTCATGCCTGTAATCCTAGCACTTTGGGAGGCCGAGGCGGGTGGATCACCTGAGGTCAGGAGTTCAAGACCAGCCTGGCCATCATGGTGAAACCCTATCTTTGAAAAAAAAAAAATATATAGAAAAAAGAAAAAGAAAAAGAAAAGCGGCTGGGCGCGGTGGCTCAAGCCTGTAATCCCAGCACTTTGGGAGGCCGAGGCGGGTGGATCACGAGGTCGAGAGATCGAGACCATCCCGGTCAACATAGTGAAACCCCGTCTCTACTAAAAATACAAAAAATTAGCTGGGCATGGTGGCACGTGCCTGTAATCCCAGCTACTCAGGAGGCTGAGGCAGGAGAATTGCCTGAACCCAGGAGGCGGAGGTTGCGGTGAGCCGAGATCGCGCCATTGCACTCCAGCCTGGGTAACAAGAGCGAAACTCTGTCTCAAAAAAAAAAAAAAAAAAAAAAGAAAAAGAAAAGCAAGAGAAAGAGAGGAAGGGAGGGAGGGAAGGAAGGAAGGAAGGAAAGAAGGAAGGGGAGGGGAAGGGGGAAGGGGGGAGGAGGAGAGGAGGGGGGAGGGGGAAGGAAAGAAGAAAGGAAGAAGGGAAGAGGAGGGGAAGAGAGGGTGAGGGGGAGGGGGAAGGAGGGGGGAGGGGAGAGGAGGGAAAGGTGGGGGAAGGGAAGGGAAGTGAGAAATTAATGCTAATTCAGATACTCCCTCCAATCCCTTTCCAAGAACAGAGTTTGCTGGGGCCTGGAGGCCAAGCCATTCGGACCCTAGCCCTTCCCAGGATGCTCCTCATTCCAGAGGCTCCAGCAGAGCACAAAGGCTGAGAATATGGTCTTTGGTGCCTAACAGCCTGGGTCCAAATCCCAGCTCCACCACTTACTCACTGGGATTTGGGGTAAGCTATTCAATCCCCGTGTGCCTCAGTTTCCTCATCTATAAAACAGGTATTATAGCATTACTTCCTGGAGTGATCAAATGAGTGAGTTCATACATGTAGAAATACTCAGAATGGGGGCGGCACAGAAGCAATGCTGCAGAGACATGAGCTGTTGTTATGATCCAGCCATGCCGGGGTCCCCTGGGAGACAGGAAGGAACACAGAGACGGGAGGTGGCCCTCTGAAAGGCTTGCAGCGTCCCGCTCCTCAGTTGAGGTGCTGTAGGAGTGGCTCAGACTGGAAGGCTTCCAGCTTTCTTAGGAAATTCTGGCCTTGCCTTCCCAGCATTGAGCAGTCCTGTTCCTCTGGGTTCTCCACTTTCAGTCTGGAAGGTTCCGTGGGGCTAACCTCCCTCTTAGTCCCCGAGCAGACAGATAACCAAGGCTTGTCAATCAGTGTTTCATCCCCCTGGTAGCAGTGAAGGGTCTAAGGAGAGGCACGTGACCTGGGGAGTTTCAACAGTGAGACCAGGACTTTTCTGGGAGGTGCCAGGAAAGAAACACCCTGTCTACTGAGTAGCTAAGCAGGCAGCTGTGAGACGAAAGCTGTGGTGGTCACCTTCGCCACCTGATGGAGAGGGCAATCCCGACAGTGAAGCTCACCTAGAGGAAAGCCAGCCCAGGAGATGGAGAGGGGCGGAATCCTGACAACGTTGTTTGAGCACCTGGATTCAGCCATGCCTGAAGCACACTTGAAAAATTGACTCCTGGACTTTTCAGTTACATAAACCAATACACTTCTTCCTTTACTGAAGCCAGTTTGGGCTTGGTATCTGCTGCTTACAAATGAAAATGTCCTGGATCACACTGCTCTCCAGGCGATGGGCTTCTTCCTTGGGGAAAGACTCCTTTTGGAGATTCCGGATAACGTGTGTGTGTGTGTGTGTGTGTGTGTGTTGGCATAGGGGGTGTGTGGCTGTATACCTCCAGGGCAAATCTGTGAGGGCACCTGTGGGCAGATGTGTCATTCCTCTCCACTCCTTACCCTACCCCAAGCTCACCTGTCTAAGGGGAGCTCAAAGCAATGGCCCCTTCTCCTTTCCCCAGGGCTAAGGCTGGTGACAGAACTCTCCAGGCCTCTTAGTCCCAGAGTCACCTCTGTCACCGCTGCAGGCCCCAGGAGGCCACCCACCAATGTCCTCTCCTTCCTCCTCATGGTCCACCCACCTCTCCTCCAAGCCCCCCCTCACCCTGGCACTGTGGCCAAGCCGCACGCTCTGGAAGCCTCAGCTTGGTCACTGCTGTCCCCTGCAGGTCCCAGAGAGCAAACAGGTGAGTCATGACAAAGGCCCCTGGCTCTCAGTGTCCTGAGCCTGTCACGCTGCCTGCAGCCCCATCGGGGACAGTGACGGTGTCGCCCATCCCCCTGCCCTCCTTGGGTCCCTTCCTCCAGGAAGGCCTCTGGTTCTGTGTCCAAGCCAGAAGGAGCTGATGCAGCGGGGAGGGAGCTGCTCCGTGTTCTGAGCCCCTCTGCAGACAGGCCACGGACCTCCCTCTTGGTGTCCCAACCCCAACAGCTTAGCCACCTTTCTATATTTACCTGATACCAACTTATAACAGAGCCAGGGAAACTGAGGCCTGCAGGAGTGGCACTCCCAAGTGTCCCCACGCTTGAGGCACCCAGCCCAGGATTCAGCCCACCTCCAACCAAGCAACACTGTCTTCCACACGGCTCCAAGGAGGCACAACACGGTGGGCAAACAGAACCACGTGGAGCCTACACGCCTGATGGGGCTGACGCACTCAGCGTGCGTCTGTGTCTGCTCTTGCGGCTTCGAGTCTTGACGGTCGGTCAAATCTGGCATTCGTGACCTCAGCTCTTATGATAACAGAATGACTATGGGCCGGGCGCGGTGGCTCACGCCTGTCATCCAGCACTTTTGGAGGCTGAGGCGGGCAGATCACTTGAGGCCGGGAGTTCGAGATCAGCCTGGCAACATGGTGAAACCCCATCTCTACTAAAAATACAAAATTAAGCTGGGTGTGGTGGTGTGTGCCTGTGATCCCAGCCACTTGGGATGCTGAGGCAGAGAATTGCTTGAACCCGGCAGGCAGAGGCTACAGTGAGCTGAGATTGCACACTGCACTCCAGCCTGGGTGACACAGTGAGACTCCATTTCAAACAAACAAACAAAATAATAGAATGACTATGGTGCCAGCCCACTCCTCCAAAGCCATGCCTGGATCCGGCCTTGTTATCACCACCCTGGAAGGCAACCTAGAGGGCCTGACGTCAGACACGGCGTCTTCAGAAGCCTCTCCTCTTCCAGAAATAACCCTGCCATGCTTTCTACCTCGTCATCGGCAATCCCTCGTCCTGGGGCTCTCCGAAGGCCTCCTCGTGGAAGAGGCCACATGGTGGAGTGGCTGAAGGTCAGGGGCCAGCCCTGCTGCTCCCCAGCTGTGTGGCTTCAGGCAAGACACTATACCTCTCTGAGTTTTCTCAATAAAACAGAGGTGATGCTACCTACCTCAAAGGCACTTTTTACTCAAGAACTATTTAGCCGGGCGCGGTGGCTCACGCCTATAATCCCAGCTCTTTGGGAGGCTGAGGTGGGCGGATCACAAGGTCAGGAGTTCAAGATCAGCCTGACCAACATAATGAAACCCCGTTACTATTTTTAAAAAAAAGAAGAAGAAGAAGTATTTAGTGAGGTCCTACTATGTACTCAGCCAGGGCTCAGGAGACGAAGGCATCTAGGTAAATGTCTGGGGGAAAGTTTCCATGAGTTTTTTTTTGTTTTTTTTTTTTTTTTTTTTTTTGAGACAGAGTCTTACTCTGCCACCCAGGCTGGAGTGCAATGGTGCAATCTTGGTTCACTGAAACCTCCGCCTCCTGGATTCAAGCAATTCTCCTGCCTCAGCCTCCCTAGTAGCTGGGATTACAGGCACACACCACCACGCCCAGCTTATTTTTGTATTTTTTGTATTTCACCATGTTGGCCAGGCTGGTCTCGACCTCCCGACCTTGTGATCTGCCCACCTCGGCCTCCCAAAGTGCTGGGATTATAAGCGTGAGCCACTGCGCCCAGCCTCTGTGAGTTCTTTTTAAGGGAATCAGCACAGTGCCTGGCACTCAGTAGACACATATAACACAGACCTCCCATTTTCACTGTTCTCTTTGCCTCCTTCACAGATTCCTCTTTCAATGTCAATCTGCCCCCATTCCCTGAGTGAGCTGCCTCAGACACGCTGTGTCCACAGAATTCTATCTCCAGACTGCACTCTCCCCTGAGATTCAATTCCACATAGTCATTCAGCAAACATGAGCCAGGCGTGGTGGCTCGCGCCTGTAATCCCAGCGCTTTGGGAGGCTGAGGCGGGAGGATCACCTGAGGCCCAGAGTTTGAGACCAGCTTGGGCAACATAGTGACACTCCGTCTCTACTAAAAAACAAAAACAAACATGTATTTATCCAGCCCTATTATGCGCCAAGCAAAGCAAACACAAAAATGAACAAAATAAACACAAATCTTGCACCCAAGAGACTTACGCAGATGTCCCTGGAATCACGATGGAGCTGTGGCCGGACGAACCCATCCTGAGTTAAAAGTGCTCTTACTACCCCCAGGAAACCCACCATAAAGTCAAAGAATCCCAAGTCAAACCATTGTTAAGTCCAGATGCTCCTCAGCTTACAATGGGGTTACGTCCTGATACGTTCTAAATGGACCCATGTGAGTGGGGGACCGTCGGTATAAATGTCCACATTTCCAACTGCTGGGGGGCTCACAGCTTCCTACCCCTTACCCACACATCTCACAGGTTCCTCGAGCTCAGCTGAAACGTTTCGAAAACAGCCCTGTGCTCCCTCGAAAATTAAATTTGACCTAGCAATTCCACGCCTAGGTGTGTACCTAAGAGAAATTAAAACATATGTCTAGGCTGGGCGAGGTGGCACATGCCTGTAGTCCCAGCTCTTTGGGAGGCCAAGGCGGGCAGATCACTGGAGGTCAGGAGTTTGAGACCAGCCTGGCTAATGTGAGGAAACCCTGTCTCTACTAAAAATACAAAAAATTAGCTGGGCATGGTGGCACGTGCCTGTAATCTCAGCTACTTGGGAGGCTGAGGCTGGAGAATCACTTGAACCCAAAAGGTGGAGGTTGCAGTGAGCCGAGATCACACCACTGCACTCCAGCCTGGGCAACAAGAGCAAAACTCCGTCTCAAAACAAAACAAAACACAACCCATGTCCACACAAAACCTTGTACACACATATTCACTGCGGCATTTTCATAAGAGCCAAGAAGTGGAAACAGCCCCTCTGTCCATCAGCTGACAACTAGATAATCAAAATAGAGCCACACAGTGAAATATTATGTAGCCTTGAAAATGGATGAAGTGCTGATATGAGTTACAACCAACATGGATAAACCTTGACAACATTGCAGTAAGGGAAAGCAGCCAGACACAAAAGACCATGTATCATAGGATCCTGCCCCCATGAAATACCCAGAACAGCCACAGCAGGCTGTGGGGAGGGGAAATGGCGGGCGATTGCTAAAGGGTAGGAGCTTTCCTTTTGGGGGGAAGAAAACATTCAGGAATCAGTGGTGATGGTTGCATAACTCTGTGAATATACTAAAAACCAGAGAATTGGATTTTTATTTTAATATGATTTTTTGTAGAGACAGAGGCTCTGTTGCCCAGGCTGGTCTTGAACTCTTGGCCTGAAAGGGATTCTCCCACTTCAGCCTCCCAAATTGCTGGGATTACAGGCATGAGCCACTAAGCCCAGCCAGAATGGTATTTTTTAAAGGGTAAATGTCACGGTATTTTAAATTTCTTTTCTTTCTCTCTCTCTCTCTTTCTTTCTTTTTCTTCTTCCTTTCTTTCCTTTCTTTCATTCTTTTTTTGAGATGGAATCTCTCCGTCTCCCAAGCTGAAGTGCAGTAACATGATCTTGGCTCACTGCAACCTCTGCCTCCTGGATTCAAGTGATTCTCATGCCTCAGCCTCCTGAGCAGCTGGGATTATAAGCACCCACCACCACTCCCAGCTAGTTTTCGTATTTTTAATAGAGACGGGGTTCACCATGTTGGCCGGGCTGGTTTTGAACTCCTCATCTCATGATTTACCTACCTTGGCCTCCCAAAGTCCTGGGATTACAGGCTTGAGCCACTGCGCCTGGCTTACAAAATTATTATTATTATTATTATTATTATTATTATTATTATTTTTGAGACGGAGTTTCGCTCTTGTTACCCAGGCTGGAGTGCAATGGCGCAATCTCGGCTCACCGCAACCTCCGCCTCCTGGGTTCAGGCAATTCTCCTGCCTCAGCCTCCTGAGTAGCTGGGATTACAGGCATGTGCCACCATGCCCAGCTAATTTTTGTATTTTTAGTAGAGACGGGGTTTCACCATGTTGACCAGGATGGTCTCGATCTCTCGACCTCGTGATCCACCCGCCTCGGCCTCCCAAAGTCCTGGGATTACAGGCGTGAGCCACCGCGCCCGGCACAAAATTATTTTGATGCTGATTACTAACCACTATACAAACAGAAACTCAACCGGACCAAACGGATCTCTTCATCCCCTTTAGAACTTGTTCCCCTGTGTCCTCATCATGGAGAATGGCGCTGCCCCCACCCCATCACCCAGGCTCTGCACCTGGGCAGCATCTTCACAGCCACCCTCCCCATCATGTTCACATTCTTTGGGTCCCTCAGTCCTCCTGTCCTCCCTCGGCTTTCATCTAAGGGCCCAGAAGGGCTCGTGGTGGGAAGGCTGAGATGCTGGAGAAGCTAGAGCAGGTGCGGGGGCAGCTCTGGCGCGGGCTGGGGGGCCCGGCCGGGTGGCTGATGGGACACAGGGTATGACGATGGGCCATAGGCAGGAGTTGACCAGATAGGGCATGAGCTGTCAGACAGCAGTGGCCTCGGCGAGGAGCACGACCAGACGCCAGGCCTGGGAGGACTGCTCAGAACTGAGCCCACCCTGAGGCCCCAACACAACCTACAGACAAGTCCAGGAGCATCTGAGCATTTATTCTCTGACTACAGGATCTTTGTTCTGTTCGCGTCTGTATTTCTAGTGTCCAGAGCAATGCTTGGCACATAGTAGGGGCTCAATGAATACCTGTGTATTGCATGACTAAATGAATGTGGAATTGAATCACAGGCCAACGATTTGTGTTTTTAATTATTTTATTTTTATTTGTTAATTTTATTTTTATTCTTTTTATAAGACAGGGTTTCACCACGTTGGCCAGGCTGGTCTTGAACTCCTGCCCTCAGGTGATCCGCCCGCCTCGGCCTCCCAAAGTGCTGAGATTACAGGTGTGAGCCACCGCACCTGACCATTATTTATTAATTTTTGAGACAAGTGTCACTCCTTCCTCCAGGCTGGAGTGCACTGGTGCAGTCACGGCTCACTGCAGCCTCAACTTCCCGGGCTCAGGTGATCCTCCCACCTGAGCCTCCTGAGAAGCTGGGACTGCAGGCACACTCAGCTAATTTTGTTTTGTTGTATTATTTTGTAGATACAGGGCCTCCCTATGTTGGCCAGGCTGGTCCTGAACTCCTGAGCTCAAGTGATCTGCTCACCTTGGCCTCCCAAAGTGCTGGGATTACAGGCATGTGCCACCAAGCCCAGCTGCTTTTTGTATTTTTAGTAGAGACAGGGTTTCACCATGTTGGTCAGGCTGGTTTTGAACTCCTGACCTCAGGTGATCCACCCACCTTGGCCTCCCAAAGTGCTGGAATTATAGGCGTGAGCCACTGTGCCCAGCCTTATCTGAGACCATCTTAACTAGAAAGAGGGTCAGCTCAACTCAGCCCAGCCTTCTGGTATCGGGCCCACTCACGTCCTCTCTTGCCCAGGATTTCCTGGAAGAGCATGATTAGCAAAGACCACTGCCTCAGTTTCCCTCCTCGGAGTCTGTGTTCTCAGCATCTCAGCCTCTCTGCTGAGCCTCAGTAACTGTCCATCTCTGAGTCTCAGGACCTCCCTCCCTTCGTCTGAGTTGCGCTCCGGTGTTTGGCCCTCTGTCCAGGTCTGTCTCTGAGTCCACCCATCACCGACCCAGGCTGTGCCATCTCTGGGATGCAGGGGCCTGGCTCTTCTCTCAAGCTCCTTTCCATCCCCCGGCAATGCCCACAGGACCGGACATGAAAGCAAAGCCCTCCCCAGGAAACAGCCACATGCTGAGCTGAGTGCACTTTAGGGAGGTCCCCTGCAACCCCTGCCCCAGGGGCCGGTTAGGAAGCTGAGGTCTGAGATGCCAAGACCAAGTCCAGGCTGGGTCAGGGGCTGGGTTTGCAGCTGTGGGTTCCTGGCTGAGAGGTCAGTGCAGTACCAGGCAGTGGCCAGACGAGGGCGCAAGGGACAGCAGGAGCCACAGCCCATGCTTGAGCTGGAAGGCTGGTCTTGGAGCTCTGGGATCGGTGTTGAAGGACCCTGCCTTCCTTCCACCCTCTGCTGTGTGACTCGGGCAGGCCAGTGCCCTCTCTCTGAGGATGTTTCCTTTCCAGAATATAAAGGCTGACTTTGGAGCCCTGCAGGTGGGTGGGTTCAAATCCTGGTTAGCCTCTTACTCAGCTGTGAGATTCTGGCTAAGACCCCTGTGGCCCTGAGCCCCACAGACTCGGAGAAGGGCTACGGCCATCTGGAAGCTGATGAGACAGTCGGGAGGGAAGACGGGCAGGAGGGCGGTAGTGAGGTCCCCATCACTGGAGTTTTAGGTTCCTGGCTGGACGGCAGTTTGGGGCATAGGCTGTGGCTGTGGCTGAAGCTAGAGCAGGTAGGGGGGAGCATGGGGTGGGGGGATGTGGAGGAGTACGGGGTGGGGGTGTGGGGGGAGTACGGGGTGGGGGGCTCCCACGCTGACAGCCTGTAACCCTCACACAGGAGCCCCTCACACCTGCAGATCTGAGAGCAGAGCTAGGGAGCCGCAGATGCAGAGAGAGGACAATCTTCCAGCAAGGGTAGGCTGGGCCTCAGCAGGCAGCCTCTCTCTTCCAGGGAGGGTGAGGAGTGCCGCTAGGTGGACCTGAGGCCCGTGCTGAACCTGGCATCCCGTCATTAGTGCCCGCTAGAAAGGATCCCCAGTGTCTGTGATGTCGAGGAAGGAGCAGACCCTGCAGAGGCCGGGAGTCAGGGTGCGTACGGGGCTCAGCTCCAACCCCGGGTGTGCTGCTGACTCGCTGTGGACCTGGAAGGCCCACTGTGCCTCTCTGGGCCTCAGTTTCCCTCACAAGCTGAAATAGCATCGCAGATGTCAAATTGGTTTCTGAACGAGAGAGAGGAGAGAGGCCAAGGCTGGGGCCTGGCACTGGGTGCACCTGGCCAGCTCTGAGCTTCAGGGACTTGGCGGGGCGGAGGGACGGCTCTTTTGGACGCCATTCATTTCAGGGGGACTGGGACGCTGAGGTCCTTGTTTGGGCCCTGGGTCAGCCTGCCCTGGACTGCATTTAGCAGCTCTGGTTTGCAACCGTGGTAAACATGATGTGGAGACCAGAGTCTCAGAATCACACGGCAGAGTCCGGCAGGGGCTACTGGGCATCCCGAGGCCCCCAGGAGGGACTGAGCCCCCACCAGCGGCCCTGGGGCCTCCAGGAGCCCTCTGCAGAGTCACTGTGAGTGGACAAGATGAACCACACACAGGGGACACACACCAGCCACAGGGCAGACATGGGCACAGCCATATGCACACACAGGGGTCCCCACACGTGGGTAGCCAGCCCCGTGAGCACACATGGCACCGAGTCCATGCACACACCCACGTGTACCAGCCTCTGCCAGGCCAGGCCTGCCTCCCAGGAGCACCGGACTGCAGGAGCGTCCCCCGCTGCCTCTGACTCTGCACTCCCAACCCGGCGGGACAGGTCCAGAGATGCCCAGGAAGAAACTGTCATCCCAGGGAGCAGAACCTCCGATCTCCGGCCTCTGCCTGACATGCCAACGTGAAGGCACCAGGCCTTCAGGCGGCGGCGGCTTCTCTGCTCCAGGGGCCTCAAACCTCCCCGGATGCCCCTCACTTAGGCCGGGAAGGTGACAGCAGAGCCTGTCCCTCTCTGGCCTGTGCATCCGTGGCAGCGTGGTTTGGCAGGCAGTCAGAGGTCGAGGGCTCGGTGGCTGTGGTTGGTGGGCCCTGGCCCTGAACACCACCCCTCAAAGGAACCCCGACACTGAGCCGGTTCCTCAAAACCCTGCAACTCTGCCTCCCATTCACCGAAGGCCCCAGACAGGGCTTCCCCGGGAGGCGCCGGACTCACCCCACGACGTAGACCAGGACCAGCAGCTGGATCAGTCGGAAGACGACGCCCACCTTCTTGTTGCGCACCAGCACCATGCGGGGGGTGTCGTACTCGAAGAAGAAGGCGGCCAGTTCGGCCTGGAACCGCCGCGCCATGGCAGACCGGCGGGGGCTCAGAGCCCACCCCTGCCCGGCCTTCGCTCTCAGGGGGAGCCGGTGCCAACACCCGCGTGGATGGCTGGGCTTCTGGGGGCTGCACGGCCCCTTAGGAAGAGCGGGGCCTTGCAGGTGGGGACAGGGCCAGAGCCAGGGCTCCGCTGGAGGCGTGTGGGTTGGAGAGAGAAGCCTGGGGCGATCAGAGCAGCTCTTGGCCCCTGGAAGGCAGAGACTGCAGGCCTGCCTCGCCCATGGACAAATAAATTCCCAAAGATAGACGGGGCGGGGCCGGTGGGGCCACCCAGGCCCAGCCCCGCTGCCCCTCCTGGCTCTGCCTGGCCCTGCTGGGCCTCCGGAAGCAGGAGTTGTTGGCAGGAAACCACTGGCCACCCGTCACGGGGGCAAAGATAAAGCTCTCCACTGACTCCTCAAGTTACCCCTCCAAAACCTGGCAAGATGGAGCTCTGGCCAGGGCCCGGGGGAAGCTGGGGTGGCCTCGGGTTCAGAAGCCCCCGCCCCTGCACCCCCGTGCCCTCCCCTGCCTGCCAAAATCAGCCGTCCATCCCTGGCCCCAGCCCCATCCACCACCCTCCCCCTACCCCGCCAGGGCTGGCCACTCCGTCCCTGGGGGCCTGTAGCGAGGGGATCGGAGAGGAAAGAGGCTCTGAGTCCAAGCCTGGCCCGGCCCGGCTGACCGCAGCGCTGAGCTGGCATCTCTATACCCCACCCCTCCACTCCACCACCTGCCCTGCCCGGGCCACTGTCGGAGGGAGACAGGTAGCAGGTGCCGGGCGAGGCAGGCACCACGTCTGCCGCACAGGGCCGTCGGGGGCCCGAGGCCAGTGGAGAGCCTGCCCTTGGAGGTCCCTGGCTCTGCCGCTTCTTGGCTGTGGGCGCTGGGTGCCACCTCGCCCGTCTGAGCCGGCTCCCTCATCTCTAAAGTAGGGTGATCAGGGCTGCTCCTCCTGGGTCGAGGCTCCCGGGGGATGGGTCCTAGCAACACGGAACAGAACGGGAGGCCACTGTTGAGTTTGGGGCACAGCACCTCTGCAGCCCCCACCTTCGCTGCCCAACCCCAGCTAGGGCCCGAACACTGGGGTTTGGGGCGGGCATGGGTCCCATGTGAGCGCCTCAGAGCTGGAGGCCTCCCGGCAAGTCTCCCCATCCCTCGACTTGCAGACGAGGAAACGGAAGCTCAGAGAAGAGAAATGAGTTGGCCAAGCTCACCGAGTGCTACTGGAGGTCCCAGTTGGAGGCAGGGCCTCGGAGGCCCGGGAGTCCGAGCTGCCCCACCCCTGAGACTGATAAGGAGTCTTCTTCCTGGCAAGCCGTTAGCTGGAAGTGCTCCGGGCAGGGAGCCAGGCCTGGGGCTGGGAATCCCGGCAGCCTGTCTGAATGGGGGTCGCCCACAGAGGGCTGCCCGCGGCCCCTTCCAGCACCCCGGCCTGTCTCTCTTTGTCAAGTGGACCAGCCTCACCCCTCTCAGAGAGTTTCTGCGAATCCCGTGGGTGTCGTGGGCTTTTCTAAAGAAAATCCAGCGATGCTGGGAACCAGAGCTGTGGCGGCCGTCTCCTGATCTTGACCCCAGACAAAAGGGCCAGTTCCTTTCCCGGCTGCCCCTGTGGCCGCCGAATGGGAGGCGCCAGGACTCAGCTGCTTGTGATGGGGACGGGTGGATGCTGAGACCTCGTGGGCCTTTCTGGGTCCCCTTTCAGCCACTTCTCCCTGTCACGCACACCATGTTCTAGAGAGTGGCTGGCACTGTGGAATGGGAGGGAAAGGAGGGAGGGAGGGAGGGAGGGAGGAAGGAAGGAAGGAAAAGAGGAAGAGAGGGAGGGAGGAGGGAGGGAGGGAGGGAAGAAGGAAGGAGGGATGGGAAGGGAAGGGACGGGAGGGGAGGGAAGGGGAGGGGAGGAAAGGGGAGGGAGGGAAGAGGAGGGAAGGGAAGGGGTTCTTCAGTCTGCTCTATGTCTCCATGTTTTGCTCTAAACCACCATGTTTTCCTCCTCGTCCTCCAGGGAGCCAGGCTTGCTGGAGAGACTGAGGAGAGATTGACTGAGGGACAGATTTGCTTGGAGGACACACGTGTGCGTGTTACAGCCTGCGCCCTGGCGCTGGCCCTCAGAAGGCAGAGTGGCCTGGAGGGGTGTCTCAGGGGAGGGGGTTATCTTAGCCAAAGTGGGGATGTTATCTTATCCAAAGTGCACCCCAGGGACCTGGATTTATTTCCTGCTGCTGCTAACTCCACAAGAGCAAGTCAGCCAGCCGGTGGGGTCAGCACGCCTTTCGCCGGCTCTAAACTGCGTCTTTCTGATCCGAGGGCCGCGCTTCCTCTCCCTTGGGCCCTGCCGCCCGCGTCCTCTGGGACAGACACTTGCCTTTGTTCTGGGCATTTGGGGCTGGGGCGGGCAGGGCACAGGCCAGAGGGCCACACTCGGGGGTTGGGGCAGGGTTTTCCTTCCAGCAGCCCCATGGGGAGACCCCGGAGTCCGCATTTCACGGGTCGGGAAACTGAGGCCCACAGTCACACCAGGAGGAGTTCCCACGTGTGCCGGTGGCTGGAAGGAGGCTCCCCAAAGACTGAGGGCTTTGTCCCGAGCCACCCGAAGACTCCAGCGGGTGAGAGCTGCCAGTCCTGCCTTATAAGCCCAAAGCCCGGGTGGCCGGCTCGGGGACCGGGCCGGGCCTTGTAGGGAGACGGCCTGGCTGCCAAGCACTCACCCCGGACAGCCTCCCGGCGGGGCTAAATTTAGCGGTTCTGTGTAGCGTGGAGGCTGGAGGCCGGCTGGGGCCTCAAGGGAGGGGACACGGCTTCCAACAGGGGCTCCTTAGCCACTCGGGGTTCCGAGGATGTCCAGACGCTGCCTCAGTCCAACCCTGACACCGTCTGGGCTGAGATTCCTGTAATGCCATGCAGCCCCTGAGACGCTGGCTGCAGCAGGGCTCTGGGCCAGCCGGGCAGAGTCTGCCACGGGGATGGGGGAGGGCTGGCAGCTGGGGGGAGGCCTGGGGTACAGCGCTGGCCCCAGGTTTGGCTTCTCCCATTGCCTTGACCTGCACTGCTTCTCAGGCGTCTCCTACCCCACGCTCTGGGCTGAGACCCGGCTGAGGCCCTCCCCACTCCCCCCATGTGTTTAAAGTGTATCACCTCCTGGTCCTTCTCCGTCCGGCTTGTCCCTCTGCCCCACTTCCCTTCATCCCCAGCCTCCCTCCGCCCTGGATTAAGAGAACTCCCGGGAGGCCAGGGACGGCAGCTCACGCCTGTCATCCCAGCACTTTGGGAGGCTGAGGCAGGAGGATTGCTTCAGCCTAGAAGTTTGAGAACACCCTGGGCAACAGAGTGAAATCCTATTTCTACAAAAAAATACGGAAAAAAAAAAAATTGGCGGAGCATGGTGGTACATGCCTATAGTCCCAGCAACTTGGGAGGCTGAGGCGGGCGGACCACTTGAGGTCAGGAGTTTGAGACCAGCCTGGCCAACACGGTGAAACCCTGTCTCTACTACAGATACAAAAATTAGCTGGGCCTGGTGGCGGGCGCCTGTAATCCCAGCTACTCGAGAGGCTCAGGCAGGAGAATCGCTTGATCCTGTGACAGGGAGATTGCGCTGAGCCGAGATTGCGCCACTGCACTCCAGCCTGGTGGATAAAGTGAAACTCAGTCTCCAAAAACAAAACAAAACCAGAAAAAAATTCTCTCAGCATGGTGGTGCATGCCCATAGTCCCAGCTACTTGGGAGGCTGAGGTGGGAGGCTCTCCTGAGCCTGGGAGGCTGCAGCAAGCCGTGATCACGCCACCGCACTCCATCCTGGGTGACACAGCGACACCCTGTCTCAAAACAAACAATTAAATAAAAATAAAGAGGGCTCCTGGGGGCTGGGCTAGGCCCTGCCCCTCAAACACTGAGTGGGGAGCCCTCACGAGGGAGACCCCTCTCCCTGTCAGCTCCTGAGGCTGCTGCCACCTCCACACCAGCATGGCGGCCACATTCACCTCCTCTCTGGCACTTACATCTTTTCTCTTTTTCTTTTCTTTTCTTCTTTTTTTTCTTGTGAGATGGAGTGAGACTCTGTCCAGCCCAGGTTGGAGTGCAGTGGCGCGATCACGGCTCACTGCAACCTCCACCTCCCGATACAAGTGATTCTCCTGCCTCAGCCTCTGGAGTAGCTGGAATTGCAGGCGCCCGCCACCATGCCTGGCTAATTTTTGTATTTGTGGTAGAGATGGGGTTTCACCATGTTGGCCAGGCTGGTCTTGAACTCCTGACCTCGTAATCCACCTGCCTTGGCCTCCCAAAGCGCTGGGATTACAGGTGTGAGCCACCGCACCCGGACTTATTTTGTGTTTTTAGTAGAGATGGGGTTTCACGGTGCTGGCCAGGCTGGTCTTTCAACTCCTGACCTGAAGTGATCCACCTGCCTTGGCCTTTCAAAGTTCTGGGATTACAGGAGTGAGCCACTACAGCCAGCCTTTTTTTTATTCTTTAAATCCAACTGTCTGGAGTGTAATTCACATACAATAAAATGCACCCATTTTAGGCACACGATTTGATGAGTTTTGACAAATGCATATGCACACTCCAAATCCATCAGCCTAGAATGCCCCCGCCTGCCGGTTTGTGGTCCAATTTCTCCAGCCGGCCCCAGGCCTCCTCCGGAACGGCAGGCAGGTGCAGTGACGCAGGAGGAGCTCCGCTCGGGGTCTGGCCGCCTCTGCTCATTGCCGCTGAAGGTGCGGGCTCCGTGTTTTGGTTGTGTGCATTGATGGTTTGCTCCTTTCGGTCGCGTGGATGCACCACAGCTCGCTTATCCTTCACCTGTTCTGGCCATTTGGGGCCTGTGCGGGTAAACCACTGTGGACACTCGGGGGCAGGCCTCTGTGTGTGTGTCTGGCTTCCTTCTCCTCCTGCTCTGATTTTGTGCCTCTGTTTCTCCAAACGAAGCCCCGTTGTGGTCCCTGCCGCCACTGTGAGGCCTGGAGCATGGGGTGTGGGGCTCAAAGACTCCTGGTCTCCAGAGGGGCGGGGTCCCCGTGAGTGTGTGGCAGTTGCCAGTTAGAAGTGTGCCAGGGCTTGCCCTGGAATTCCCTCCTGGGCGAGCAGCTGTGAGGTAAGGAGACCTCTGTTTACCTTGGCCGCCCCGTCCTGGCCTGTTGACTCCATGCTGTGTGCTGCGCAGAGCTGGACTCGGGCCGGCTGGGACGGGGGTGGAGGCAGCAGGCTGGGAAGCCTGGAGCCAACTGCCTTGTACGCAGGACCCCCAGCCCATCTCAGACCCACACCTTGCCTGGGCACCATGGTACAACCTAGATGTTCAGATCGGCAGACGGCCTTGGGCAAGGCACGGCCCGCCCATCCTGCTCCTCATCCGTAAATGGAGTCCTAGCCCTTGCCTGGCCCATCTCCCAGGGCTGGCTGAAGACACAGGGAGATGAAGTGTGTGGAAGGTTCCGTGGTGTGAGGGGTCTTCCAGGCCGACCCCTGGCTCCTGCTATGAGCTAGCAGCCAACTCCCAGCCCCCCGAGGAGGAACCGGGGAGCTCCTGGGTGGCAGGGTGAAGGCGGGGACTGCCTCCTTGTCACGGAGACTCTAAAAGGCTCCATGCTTGGGCTATTTCCCCTCATCCCAGCCTCTCTCTGCCCTGGATCGAGGACTTCTGGGGCCTGGGCTCGGCCCTGCCCCTCAAGCACTGAGCACTCCTCCCCAGGTGCTGAGGATGCTGACACCCACAACACCCAAGTGCCAGCACGTGCCCACCCACCTCTTCTGCAGCTGCTACCTTTTTTTCCCTTCTAAGTCAAACTGTACTGCAGTGTAATTCACAAACAATAAAATGCACCCATTTTAGACACACAGTTTGGTGAATTTTAATGGCCTTTTTTTTTTTTTTTTTTGAAATGGAGTCTCCCTCTGTCGCCCAGACTGTGGCACGGTCTCAGCTCTCTGCAACCTCCGCCTTTCAGGTTCAAGTGATTCTCCTGCCTCAGCCTCCCAAGTAGCTGGGACTACAGGTGCGCATCGCTACCACGCCTGGCTAATTTTGGTATTTTTAGTATAGGTGGGGTTTCACCATGTTGGCCAGGCTAGTCTCAAACTCCTAACCACGAGTCATCTGCCCGCCTTGGCCTCCCAAAGTGCTGGGATTACAGGCGTGAGCCACCGTGCCCGGCCGTAATGTTGACTGTTCTGCTGTTTTTGTAATTCTTGTCATTTTTGATCAAAGGGCTCCAGGTTTTCATTTTGCAACGGGACCTGCAAATGATGTAGACGATCCTTCCTGTGGCCCCGGGGGCAGGGCCTGAGTCTCCTTCCCGGGACAGCTGAGTGGGGGATTAGATACCAAGGCTTCATGATGCATTTCGATGAAATTAGGGCCGTGGTGACTCCCTTCCCAGAGCCCGGCTTCCAGGAAGGCAGGGCCACCGGAGCAAGACGGCTCACCCCAAGCAGACTCGAAGATGCCCTGGGGGCACTGTGGGCTGAGGGAAGCCTGGGGAGGTGGCAGGTGCCAGGTGCATTTGAGCTGGGCTTGGAAGGGCCAGAAGTGGATGGGATCCTGGAGTTCGCGGAGGGAGGGAAATAGAGCAAGAGGGTTGTGGGACCGGCAGAAGAGATAGGGCTGAGGCTCCTCTGTGTGACGCAAGGGGCCCCCGAGGCTCAGGCTCCAGGCCCAGCCCTGCACCAGGCCCAACCAGGGAACACTCCCAGCCTCAGTTTCCTCCGTGGTGACATGTAGATCATAAAATGCATAAAAGGGGCTGGGCACGGTGGCTCACGCCTGTAATCCTGGCACTTTGGGATGTCACAGTGGGCGGATCCCTTGAGGTCAGGAGTTCCAGACCAGCCTGGCCACCGTGACGAAACCCCATCTCTACTAAAAATACAAAAAATGAGCCAGCTGTGGTGGCATGCGCCTTCCTGGCAACTCCAGAGGCGAGGCAGCTACTCGCGAGTCGGAGGTTGCAGTGAGCCGAGATTGCACCACAGCACTCCAGCCTGGGTGACAGAGCAAGACTCTGTCTCAAATACATAAATAACATAAAATAAAAGGCCTTTGAACTCGTGCACAAATTGCCAACTCCGTTCCCTGAGGATCAAGCATCCCGAAGCCGGGAGGGTCTACAGGCGCTGTGCCTGCCACTCGAGTGTGGCTCTCAGAGTCTTGTCTTGGAGGCCAGAGAACAATCCTGGTGACGTGTGAACCCCAGCCCTTCGCTCAGCGTTTGCTGGAGTGGGTGTGGGCAGGTGGTAGGGCATAGGTGGAGCAGGTGGGAATACTCCCCAGGAAACAGACGCTGAGGGTCCTCCATTGCCCCAGACACACAACCTTTATTTCTCTACCAAACAGCACATCAGCAGGTGGGTACAGGGCCCTCCTCTTGCTAGCACCTCCTCACCTCCCCCCAGGAGAAGAGCAGAGAATCTCTGCAGGCACCAGATGCCCTGCCTCCCCCACTGCGTTTCTCTCACTGGCCCCCCAGAACCTGCGAGAGAGAGGAGGGGGGAGGCGTGGGAAGGGGGAGCCACAGAACACGGAGCCCACTGGTCTGCAAGGCAGGCTGGGCAGCTTTGGGGGACTAGGAAAGGGATGTGAGTCTTGATTTACACACACTATCATCACTTTGCACCCTCTCTAGGACAGGCGAGGCTCGGGGCAGTGCCTGACACTGTTTCCTACCACACCTAGCGAGTTTTTGCCTAAGTAGCAAGAGCCGACTTAAGAGAAAAATTCTGTCCATCAAATGGCACCTTCCTGTCATCTGTCCTGACGCGCTACACCAGGAGGGAGGGAGGAAGAGCAAGTACCCGTGGGGAATTAGTCATCCTTAGTGGTATCCTTTCGGCTCAGGGCTGTCGTGGGCAGGGGGCAAGGACTGAGACCAAGCATCCAGGAGAGCCCACCAGGCTCGGAGGCGCCAGCTGTGCAGACGGTGGCCTGGGTGGAAGGGCACCTCTGTCAGGGACTCGAGGCTGTCTGGGGTCTCCGGTGCCAGGGACGTGGGTGGGGAGTTTGACCTCTGCGTGGCACAGCGGGCGACAGTGAGAATCCGAATGCCTTATGTGCTCAGAACAGGGAACCCTGAGTCCGGGAAGCGAGGGGGGCTGAGACAGTCCCTCCAGGCTGCCTCCCAGGAAAAGCATCTTTGCTCCGCCCCCTCCTGGGTCCTTGTGTCTCTGCTGACCCTTCACCCCCTGGGCCCTGCACATATAAACAGAAACAGCCCCAAGCTCTCAGGAGCCGACTTTGTGGAAGCAAAGCCAAGTGGTGGGGACTGCCCACCCTCGCTGTGCACAGCTGGGCCCAGATGGCCCCTCCTGATCCCCCGTGGCTGACCCGGCCCCAGACCAGGCGCAAGGGAGAGGTCAGAGCAGGAAGAAGGACCCCCAGGAGTCCTCGTCAGTGCAGAGGTACCAGTCACTAAGTGAACATCCAGCTTCTAAGTGAGGGGGAGCAAGCTCCAGACGGGCTCGTGATTTGGGGGTGGAGGGACCCCGGATCTCTGGGTCTGCTGCCAGCTCCGGCTTCCTGGCTGCCCCCGCCTCCAGCCTGCAGCTCCTGGGCTACAGCATCAGAGCAGGGAACTTCCCAGGAGAGTCCAAGGGACAGAAATTACAGAGCCTGCAGGGCAGAAGGAAGTGAGGACGGAGACCCCAGGACGGGGCCGGAGATGACCGTTCTGGCCTCAGGCCTGTGGTTTATCCGGTGGGGCCCAGTGGGCAAGTGGGCGAGCGTGGTGGCAGCGGCGGGGGCAGAGGCCAATGCTTGGGTACCATCAGTCTGAGGTGCACCCCGGAGACTCCACTCTGTTCCCAGCACTCACTTCTGGTTCTTTTCTTCTGGAAGAAAAACCCAAGAGCGTGTTAAAATGTATGCGTACCAGGCGCGGTGGCTCACACCTGTAATCCCAGCACTTTGGGAGGCCGAGGCTGGCGGATCACGAGGTCAGGATTTTGAGACCGGCCTGGCCAAGATGATGAAACCCCATCTCTACTAAAAATACAAAAGTTAGCCAGGCATGGTGGTGTGAGCCTGTAATCCCAGCTACTTGGAGGCTGAGGCAGGAGAATCGCTCGAACCCGGGAGGCGGAGATTGCAGTGAGCTGAGATCGCGCCACTGCACTGCAGCCTGGGCGACAGAGCGAGACTCCATCTCAAAAAAAAAAAAAAAAAAAAAGATGTATGTGTAAGGGCACACAGCCAGGCGGGTTCCTTCCGGCCGGCCCCACCCAGCCCCTTCCATCCTCCACCTCTCTAGAACAGCCCCAGGCTCCCATGGCCTCCATCACTCCAGACCCCCTGAGCTGCAGCCAGGATCCTGCTCTGCGGGACACATTCCCCCAACGTCCCCCATGCCTCCTTCACTCCACTGCTCCATGAACACCTCCAAACCCCCAGTAAGCACTCTCCTGGTTTTAAGTCTGGGGAACCGCCACCCGTCATCGCAAGATTCAGAACCAGGGTCGGCCCTGTTTCTCTTGGCCAGCTCTCACACCCAGGCCTGATTCACCCAAAATGCGCCAGCTGATCTCTTCCGCTCCCCACAAGGTCTCAAGGCCTCCCGCTCTGGCCCCAGCCCCAGTCTTTCCATCCCATCATTCCTCTGCACCTAACATCAAGCCAAAGCTGAAATCCAGTCCCAACACCCCATGTCATGGCTCCTCACTGTCCTCAGGGAAAAGTTTAAGCCAGCCTGTAACGGGGACCTCCCAGATCTCCAACCACCCACGCACAGCCCAGCCCCCAGGCCTCCCCTGACAGCTGCTCAGCCACACCTGGGCAGAGCCAGGAGGTGTGCCAGGAGAACCCTGCCCAGCCCCCAGGGCTGACCCAGGAGCCATGACTCTCCCCAGGACACATCCCTTGTAAAGGACATAAATCACGGGGCAGCCACAGCATCAGGCTTTAGAAAAACTTCCCTAAAAGGCCACCCAGCTGGCTTGGGAGCGTCAAGGGTCCCTCTCTCACCCCCGCCCTGTCTGGCTTTAGGAGGCCCCAGGGACCGCAGCCGTGCTGGGCAGGGCCGGCTGGGCTTCCAGCGAGCACATTCCTCGGGGTGCCTCCACTCCACCCCTCAGATGGAGCCGCAGGTACCCAGCCTGTGTCTGTCCTCCAGGATCCAGGCACCACCTTTCCAAGCCAAACTTCACAGGTACCACGGTCAGCCTCTCGGGGAGGCGGAGGTGGGGGTGCTGCCTGGGACAGCTCCCAGGGCCAGAGCTCTGCCTCCTCCCCAGATCCGATAATGCCGCTTGCCCACCTCCTGCTCTTAGTGTCACCCCCTCTTTTCTTTTTTCTTTTTTTTTTTTGAGATGGATTCTCGCACAGTCTGGAGTACACCGCAGCCTCCATCTCCCGGGTTCAAGGTATTCTCCTGCCTCAGCCTCCTCAGTAGCTGGGATTACAAGCATGTGCCACCACACTCGGCTAATTTTTGTATTTTTAGTAGAGAGGGGGTTTCCTCATGTTGGCCAGGCTGGTCTTGAACTCCTGACCTCAGGTGATCCGCCCGCCTTGGCCTCCCAAAGTGCTGGGATTACAGGGGTGAGCCACCGCGCCCGGCCCCGGTTAGTCTCACCCCTTCTTGCCTGCCCTCCATGGATGACACAGTCCCCCCCATGCTTACACCCCTTCCGTGCTCCCCCACTGCCCTGAGGAAAGTGTCCAGGATTTCTACCTTGGCACTGAAGGCCCTTGCCACCCCCAGGCCTCACCCATCTGCCCTGCACTCTGAGCGCATCTGTGCTCACCCAATCCTGTTCCACCAGGTTCAAACCCATTCTTTCCAAACGCTGCTTTAACCTCAAAGCCTGGAGAAACTCCCCCTACCTCCTGGCCCAGCAGGAATCTCTCCCTCCCAGCCCTCCTAGCCTGTCCCACCCAGCCAGGGCCCTCCCCGTCTTCAGGCCCAGGAATCCTCCACCATCCAGCAGCCAACGTGCAAAGAAAGACATCTGAGCCACCGGCTTTTCCCCACTGGCTGAGACCTTTTAGCTATGGGCAGCATTTTCTCACTTTTACATTTTCTCAGGAAAACCTGCCAAGCTCCTAGGTAGTTGTGGCCATCTGGGAAATCTCCCGAGGAAGACACAGGAGCCCCCGGAGCTGCCACGTCCTCAGGACACCTCGCTTTGCAGGTGAGTGCATGTGGCCAATAACGGCTGGAGGATTTCCTGGCAGGCCATCCGGGTGCTCTGGCCAGTGGCCAGCGCTGGGAAGCCTCGGGCCCCCCTGGATGGGCGTTTCCGGGGTCAGGTGTGCTCCCTTCCCCACATCTCCCAAGGGTGCCACAGAACACTGGCCAGAAAGTACCACGCAGGAGGCAGAATGGCCTGGCTCAGCCTCCCGCCACCCTCGAGCTCCAATAGCTGGGTGCCCACCTGCACCCTCGAGTGAGCCCCGCCAGGAGTCTGGCCACTCCCCGGACAGGCCAGCTCCCTTGCTCAGCCCCTAGGGAATGATGGTCAGACGTGTGATCTATTTATAGCCCCCCACTCCCTCCCCTGGGGCACATTTCTGCCAGAGGTGGTCCTCAACGACCCAGCTGCCCCCACGCAGGCCTCAGCCACTGCCCAGCCCAAGCTAGGCCCCTGCTCTGCAGTCCTGCCACATGGCCACTGGCTCTGTGCACGTGCCCAGGAACGGGAGCTCACCCTGGCTTCTGCCCTCCCTAAGCAGCCCTGATGGTGAGACGGAGCCGGGTCCCCGGCCCTTGGAGGTTCAGAATCACCCACTCTTAGAGCCCACCTGGCAGAGGCAGGTGGAGGGACCCCATGTCCCTGCCCACTTCTTCCCACCCCCACACCGGCTACCCTGTCCTCTCCACTCTGGGGTCAGGACAGACCCAGAGCTGTAAGCTCGGAAACAAAGAATGCTCCCCTCGCCCCACCCACAAGGTGACACCAAAGAGGCCAACCCAGTGTGGTCTGGGGTCCAAGAGGTGGTCATGGCTGCCTACTCCAGGCCTGCGAGACTGTCCCCAGAATGCCTGGATAAAGACAGGCCAGTGCAGAGGGGTCAGAGGCCGAGGCCCAGAAGAGGGGCCCTGGCCACGCAGCGGGTGGCAGGTGAAGACAGGTTGTGTGGCCGAGGGGTGCTCCCGTTGTTGGCCCAGTGAGCCCAGGACCCCTGTAGTGCCGGACCCTGCAGACACCTTGGGTCCCAGCCAGCAGAGCCCCTTCACACCCTCCGCTTGGGGATCCAGAAATGCCCTTCCTACCACGTGCAGATGGAGAGGCTCTGCCTGCTGCACCCACAGCGTCCATGGCAGCCCAGGAGTAGAGGCAGGTGCGGGGCAGGCTGGAGGGAAGCGGGCGGCAGGCGGGGCAGGGCCTCTACTCACCGTCCACGTGCTTCCGGGACAGGTACTTGAGCGCCTCGTCCAGCAGGATGACAGGCAACGAGATCTGCAGCACCACCACCCACTGGCGCCCACTCAGTGGTGTCACCTGGAAAACGAGCTGGCGGGGCGGGGAAGGGAGGTTTGGCTGAAGGAAGCACTGTCCCGTTCCCGGGCTGTCCCTTACCCTCTGGGACTCTGATGGACTCCTCGTGAGCATGCCTAAGAACTCCCTGGATGCAGCCCCTAAATCTTCGTCCACCGGGTTTCCTCTGCCTGAAGGCCCCCCGCCCTTGCCTGCTGGGCCAGCCCCCACCCACCCTGTGGGGAGGCGGAAGGATTCTACCCGGCAAAGGTATCATCCTTCCTCCCAGCCCAGCCTTGTATGGTCCCCTCAGCAAGAGGATTTCCCCTCTCTGTCCCCCAAGTCTGGGAGCTCCTGACAGTGAGGCCACATCTGGAGGCGGTGGCTGGCCAGACCCCTCACCACTCTCTCCTCCAGGTGGCTTCCATTGCAGAGGGGCCCGGAGAGGCCCAGCGACCAGCCCAGGTCCTGTGATGTCCGGGGAGCAGGGCAGTGGGGCGGGCGGGGTAACTCACGGGCAGTGGCGGCACGAGCAGGATGAGAAAGTGCAGGGCCATGGACATGGCCACAGCCGCCAGCAGCCAGGGGTTCATCCAGGGCGGCATCCGCAGCAGAGACTGGTTCTCCGAGACGCTGCCAAGGCATGGGGTGCTCTCCTTAGGCCCTGCCGTGGGCACCCACCCCGTGGGAGGAGCCTGGCCACTTCTCCAGCGGCCTGTCACTGCTGCCTGCTCGGCCCACCAGGGCCTGTCAGGAGCTTGGGACCCCTTTCTCCCTCCCTCAGACCTAATCCTGGCCTCTCTATTTCTTCAGACCCTAGTCTCAGCCCTCTTTGTCCTCTAGACCCCAGTCCTGGCCCCCAGGCACTCTCAGAATCCCCCTGGGCCCCTCTGACCCTTATAACCCAATCCCGGTCTCAGGACCTTTGGATCTTAGTCTTGGATGCCCCGACCCCCAGATCCTAATCCTGGACCCTACTTGGGCCCAGACCTCAGTCCTGGACCCCTCTGACTCCGACCTCAGTCATGGACTCCTTGACCCTGGAACCCCAGTCCTGGACCCTTAACCCTCTGATCACAATCCTGAACCCCCCAAACATCAGATCCCAACCAGAACCCCTTGACCCCAGACTCCAATCCTGGGCCTCCCTGAGCCCTAAACCTCAACCCTGGACCCTCTTGACCTCTGGACGCCAATCTTGAACCCCCTTGAACCTCTGACCGCAACCCTGACCACCCCCCAAACATCAGACCCCAACCCGAACCCCTTGACCCCAGACTCCAATCCTGGACCCTGCCCCTCAGACACCAATGCTGGAACCCCCAACCCTCAGCTCCCCACTCCTCAGCCCCAGCTCCAGGCCCTGCGCCCAGCCCACCTGTTGAGGGCATTGCACATTTCAATGGTCACAAGCACGGACAAGGCCATGGTGGTGGGGAAGCGGGACTCGAACACCTCACAGTCGATGCCGGCAAAGAGTGGATTGTCCTCGGAGCACTTCAGGAAGTTCCTCTGAGGGCACCGTGGCGGGTCAGAGAGAGTGGCAAGTCAGGCGTGGGGCTGCTGGGTGGGAGGAGGGAAGCCTCACCCTGCCCTTGGCCCACGCCTGGGCACAACCAGCCCACAAAACGTTGCCATGGAGTGGGCCAGGGATCCCGGAAGGGGCTCAGGGTTGGGGGCGCTGCACCGTGCTAGGGAGAAGGAAGGCACAGAGTGGGAAAGGCAGGCGGTTCTGGAGCAGTGGGGCAGTGATCGGAGGAACATGTGGTGTTAGCCTGGGGAGGCTGGCGGGACCCTGGAGACCATGGAATAAGGAAATGCGTGTGAAAATCAACCAACAAAACCATGCGTGAACGAATTTCACCTGTGTGGGACACAGGCCCTGATCACTGTTACTGAGATTCCATTTACAGCCAGGCTTGGGGGCTCACGCCTGTAATCCCAGCACTTGGGAGATCCAGGCAGGTGGATCACCTGAGGTCAGGAGTTGGAGACCAGCCTGGCCAACATGGTGAAACCCTGTCTCTACTAAATATATAAAAACTAGCCAGGAGTAGTGGCGCACGCCTGTAATCCCAGATACTTGGGAGGCTGAGGCAGGAGAATTCCTTGAACACCGGAAGTGGAGGTTGCCGTGAGCCAAGATCGCGCCATTGCACTCCAGCCTGGGCAACAAGAGCGAAACTCTGTCTCAAAAACAAACAAAAAAGATTCCATTTACACCTCATACCTCACTCCATTTCTGCCACTGAAGGAACTAATGAATGGCAAGGGGAGCCTTGACAGGTATCTTCTCTGTAATTAACAAGAAGCCATTAGGGTCAATAAAGGAAGTTGCTTTTGCCTCTGTAACCCCAGGGTTCGCAGAATCTGCTGAGATAAGAGGCTGAACTGAGGGCATCCGGGGAACGTGTCTGTTCTTTCATATCATGGGGATGAGGGTGAATGTTTCCAACCGTTAACCGGCTTATTCTCCAAAAATACAGACCTGCTCTTGGGAGTCTAATCTGAACACAGAGATCTTTTACATTAGAAACTGGGGCCATGTGCTATGAACATAATCCTCAAAGAAAAACCTGTAAAATGCCCGGCTGTCTGATCTACTCTCGGTCCCGTAAACACGTCTGTCTTCCCACACTGCACAAATGCAGATAAGGCTACTCCGGGTGTCTTTGCTTCTCTCTCGTGCAGGAAGGAAAAGAAGCGTGGCTAGATTTCTTATTTTAACAAAGAGATAAAGAATCTGATAATCTCTTAATAGTGGACATTTCTCCAAAACTCAAGCTCCAGCATTTGGAGCAAGCGCACGTTCTGTTGTTTTTGATTTTTGTTTCTGAGACAGGGTCTGACGTCCGTTGCCCAGGCTGCCGTGCAAGGGCACAATCTCAACTCAACGTAGCCTCGACTTCCTGGGCTCAGGTGATTCTCCCACCTCGGCCTCCCAAGTAGCTGAGACTACAGGCCTGAGCCACTGCACCTGGGTAATTTTTGTATTTTTAGTAGAGACAGGGTTTGGCCATGTTGCCCAGGCTGCTGTGCTCTCAAACTCTTGGGCTCAAGTGATCTACCCACCTCCGCCTCCCGAAGTGCCGGTATTACAGGCGTGAGCCGCCGCGCCCGGCCTCATGTTTATATTTGGTGGTGATCATAGAGAAGAGAAAATGACCTGAACTTTGAACCTGACCCTCCCTACCCAGTGACCAAGAGGACCAAATCCTCCTGCCAACTGTGCCACCGCTGTCGGGTCCCACCCCGCCAGATCACTGTGGCTTATGCATACGTGTGTGCACACACACAGGGACACACACCTCGCACCCGGGCATGCGAATGCTTATACGCTTCCACATCTACACACGGAAGACAATACCAATGGGATTATGTCAGGATGTTTTGGTCAGGCGTGGTGGCTCAAGCCTGTAATCCCAGCAGTTTGGGATTCCGAGGCAGGCGGATCACCTGAGGTCAGGAGTTCAAGACCAGTCCGGCCAACATGGTGAAACCCCATCTCTACTAAAAATCCAAAAGTTAGTTGGCCATGATGGCAGCTGCCTGTAATTCCAACTACTCAGGAGGCTGAGGTGGGAGCATCGCTTTAACCCGGGAGGCGGAGGTTGCGATGAGCCAAGATCGCACCATTGCACTCCAGCCTGGGCGACAAGAGTAAAACTCTGTCTCAAAAAAAAAAAAAAAAGTTTCAATGGGTCTGTTGCCCTTGCCATAAGCCAGCGGTGCAGACCTTCTGGATTTCGCCAGTGAGCACCTGCCATATACATCACAGGTCTCAGCTGCAGCCTCTGGAATTATTCATGAGAAGGTGTGCAGGGCTGGAACTTCGGTCTGGGCTCCAGTGATCCACCCGCCTCGGCACATCAGAAAACCCTGGGGGGCCCCATTTCTACAGGTGAGGCCACTGCTCGGCCCACTCCCCTTCGCCTGCCTAGTTCCTATTCCCTGTATCCTGCAAGGCCCCCCACCTTTTTAACTTTTGTTTTTGAGACTGAGTCTTGCTCTATCGCCTAGGCTGGAGTGCACTGGTTCGATCTCAGCTCACTGCAACCCCCGCCACCCAGGTTCAAGCGATTCTCCCACCTCAGCCTCCCAAGCAGCTGGGATTACAGGCGCCTGCCACCATGCCTGGCTAATTTTTGTATTTTTAGTAGAGACAGGGTTTCACCCTGTTGGCCAGGCTGGTCTCGAACTCCTGACCTCGAGTGATCTACCTGCCTCTGCCTCCCACAGCGCTGAGATTACAGGTGTGAGCCACCGCACCCCGCCTCCTTTGGGTTTTATTAACTTAATTGATATTTACATATGAAAGCTCTTTGCCAAGACTTGGCCTGCTCAGTCACTGCCACGTTCCTAGTAATTTGTGTCAAGCACACAGTCAGTTCTTTTATTATTATTATTACTACTGAGATGGAGTCTCACTCTGTCTCTCAGGCTGGAGTGCAGTGGCGCGATCTCGGCTTACTGCAACCTCCTCCCGGGTTCAAGCGATTCTCCTGCCTCAGCCTCTCGAGTGGCTGGGACTACAGGCACACACCACCATGCCCAGCTAATTTTTGTGTTTTTAGTAGAGACGGTGTTTCCACATGTTGGTCAGGCTGGTCTCAAACTCCTGGCCTCAGGTGATCCACCTGCCTCAGCCTCCCAATGTGCTGGGATTAATTACAGGCACAAGCCACAGTGCTGGCCCTGTGTTCTTTTATTTTTAGAGACAGGGTCTTGCTCTGTCACTGAGGCTGAAGTGCCGTGATGCGATCAAGGCTCAGTTCAGCTGTGAACTCCTGGGCTCAACTGATCCTCCTACCTCAGCCTCCTGGGAGGCTTCAGGCACACATCACCCCACCTGATTCTTACTTTTCTTTTTTTTTTGGTAGAGATGGGGTCTCATTATGTTGCCCAGGCTGGTCTCAAACTCCTGGGCTCAAGTGATCCGCCTACCTTGGCCTCCCAAAGCACTAGGATTACAAGCATGAGCTACAGTGCCCAGCCTCCTCCCCTTCATTCTTTTTTTTTTTCTTTTTTTCTTGAGACGGAGTCTCGCTCAGTCTCCCAGGCTGGAGTGCAGTGATGTGATCTTGGCTCACTTCAACTGCCGCCTCCCACGTGCCTCAGCCTCTTGAGTAGCTAGGACAGAGGCACCTGGACTACGCCCAGCTAATTTTTGTATTTTTAGTAGAGGCAGGGTTTCAGCATGTTGGTCAGGCTGGTCTTGAACTCCTGATCTCAGGTGATCCGCCCGCCTCGGCCTCCCAAAGTGCTGGGATGACAGGCGTGCGCCCCCTCGCCCGGCCCTCCCCTCCATTCTTGATCTCCTCAGTTTGACCCTTTGCCTAAAGTCCCACCATTTAGGGGCCCATTCCTCTGGAGCCTCAACATTTTAGGGTTTCCCTGATAAAGGTAAGACAGGTCTGGCAGTCAGGCCCCTCGCCCCTCCTAACTGACTGGGATGAGCAGCAGCCTGTTGGCTTGGGAGGCTGTGCTGGTGTTTCTGGGTTTCCAGTAGGCTGTGAACGTGACTCCCTGGGTGGGGATGTCCACACGTGCATAGTGAGTGGGGGAGGACGCTGCAGGCCACCCAGGCGCTCTGGAAGTTCAACGGGCTCCCTGGCCGTCCCTTGCTCACCAGCTGGTAGAAGTTGACGTGAGGTCCCTCCGCATCACACAGGAACCACCAGGTGGCGGCAGCCACTGTGGCCAGGCCTACGTACACTGTGGGGATGGGGAGGAGACGGGCTGTAGAGAACGGGGTGGTGTCTGGCATCCGTTTCCCTGACTCCTGATTCCCTGAATTCCCATTGGGAGCCACCCTTTTCCCCCCTCTAAGCCATGTGGTTTGCAGGCATCTACCCTCGAGGCTCGTGCTGGGCCCTCGCTGTTCAATCAGCATTGGCCATACCCTTGGCCACAGTGACTGGAGATTAGCAGGTGACACAAGGTGGCCAATAAGAACAGGCCTGAGGCTTTTTTTCTTTTGAGATGGAGTCTTGCTCTGTTGCCCAGGCTGGAGTGCAATGGCACCATCTCGGCTCACTGCAACTCCATCTCCAGGGTTCAAACAATTCTCCTGCCTCAGCCTCCCGAGCAGCTGGGACTACACGTGCCTGCCATCATGCCTGGCTAATTATTGTATTTTTAGTAGAGCCGGGGTTTCACCATGTTGGCCAGGCTGGTCTCGAACTCCTGACCCCAAGTGATCCACCCACCTCAGCCTCCCAAAGTGGTGTGGTGAGCCACCATACCCAGCCCAGGCCTGAGACTTTCATCACACTACCAGCGAGCAGTATGACAAAAGGCTCTGTTTTCTGCTGAATTTGGGGTTGTAACGGAGTGAGCACAAGGGCAGGAGCTGCAGCAGCCATTCTGCCACCATGAGGGTCACGGGCCTAAGAATGAAGCTGAGGCAGAGCCAGTGACACAGAGACCCAGATCCAGCCATGCCTGAGGTGTGTATGCTCTGGTCTTTTTGGTTGCATAAGCCCATGCAGTTTCTACCGGCCCAGCCAGGCTGAGGCACACTGTCGCAGCTTGCAAGCTTGATACTAGGCTCTCGGGAAGCTTAGGAATTCCACGGAGCGCTCGGCCCACTCACCTCCAATAGCCAGGTACCGGAAGAAGAGCCAGCCGCTGATGAGGGCCTCTCGGGGGTTCCGGGGCAGCTTCTCCATGATGTCCAGGTCTGGTGGGTTGAAGCCCAGTGCCGTGGCAGGCAGGCCGTCTGTCACCAGGTTCACCCAGAGCAGCTGCACAGGGATCAAGGCTTCGGGCAGGCCCAGAATTGCCGTGAGGAAGATGCTGGAACAGAGGCAGAGGCTCTAGCCCCCGGCAGGCCCGGTGCCCGCCAGATGGAGGCTCCAGCTCTTGCTCAGACCCCAGGCTGGGAGCTCACCCACTGCGGCCCCTGCTCCCTCCGCTAGCTCGGATGTGAAGGGCGGCGTGTGTACACGGCTCTGCCTCCGGCCTGGCCAGCCCTGCCTTCCCCAGTCCCAGCTCTGGATCCTGGACATATCTGCTCTTTTTCTTTCTTTCTTTCTTTTTTTTGAGACAGAGTCTTGCTCTGCTGCCCAGGCTGGAGTGCTGTGGTGCCATCTTGGCTCCCTGCAGCCTCTGCCTCCCAGGTTCAAGCGATTCTCCTGCCTCAGCCTCCTGAGTAGCTGGGATTACAGGTGCCTGCCACTGTGCTTGGCTAATTTTTGTATTTTTAGTAGAGACGGGTTTCACCATGTTGGCCAGGATAGTCTCATTCTCTTGACCTCGTGATCTGCCTGCCTCGGCCTCCCAAAGTGCTGGGATGACAGGCTGAGCCACCATGCCTGGCCCCATATCTGCTCTTTAGATCTAGCAGAAGCCAAGTACACACACACACACACACACACACACAGAGGTGCGGGAAAAGGGCACGCCAAAGCATCAAGACGTGCAAAAACCTAGCACATGCCACACAATCCTGCAAACACAAACACCTACACTTCTGCCCTGAGGTGAGTCTACACCTGTCCAGCAGCACACATACTCACCATTCCCCACACGCATCCTCACACGTGAGTACGAGTGTGCACACAGTCACACACAGGCATGAACTCTTCTGCTCGTACTCACGCTCAAAATGCACGAGAGCACACACGCATACATACACATGTCACACACACCTGACTCAGGCACTCACGCCTGTGCACACAAATATACATTCACACACGGACACACACATTGCTGCCTAAAGGGGGGTTTCTCTCATCTTGCTAATCTAAAAGTAGAAGTTCATGGCTGGAGGGCTGAGAGGCAGCTTTGCAGGCTCCTCCTGGGTGCTGGGGTGACCGTGATCCATAGGTCATCAGGGCCTCTGGGGAATGACCAGATGCCCTCTCCTCCCCTGTCCACTCCGAGGTGGGACCCTGGGAGGCCCCAGCCAGGGCAGCACACAGGCCCCTCCATCCCTGCAACCCCGTCCCAGGAATGGGCATTTTCCCGGTCTCGGGCACACCAGACGACCTCGCCAGACGGCCTCACCAGACGACCTCGCCAACGTTGGAGGAGATGAGGTAGCGGATGAACTGCTTCATGTTGCTATAGATGGCCCGGCCCTCCTCCACAGCAGCCACGATGGAGGCAAAGTTGTCATCAGACAGCACCATCTCTGCTGCCGACTTGGCCACGGCCGTGCCCGAGCCCATGGCGATGCCGATCTCTGCCTTCTTCAGGGCTGGAGCGTCGTTCACACCATCACCTGTCTGTGGGCCAGGTCAGGTGGGGCTGTGCCTGAGAAACCTCCCTCCCACCTCCTCCTCTCTTCTCAACTCAGCCCCTCCCCGCTCTCAGGAGATGTCCTGGAGGAAGCAGGCAGCTGGACAGGACACGTGGTGGGTTCTAGAATGAACTTAGAAATCGGGCTGAGGATGGGGCTAAGGGAAGACACGGGGAGCAGACAAGGACAAAGTTGGTGAGAATATCGAGCACGAGGTCAGGGAAGACGATGAGGTGGGGGCGGTTCACGCCTGTGATCCCAGCACTTACGGAGGCGGAGGCGGGCGGACCACGAGGTCAGGAGATTGAGACCAGCCTGGCCAACACGGTGAAATCCCATCTCTACTAAAAATACAAAAATTAGCTGGGTGTGGTGGTGTGAGCCTGTAAGCCCAGCTACTCAGGAGGCTAAGGCAGGAGAATCACTTGAAGTCGGGAGGTGGAGGCTGCAGTGAGCGGAGATGGTGCTACTGCACTCCAGCCTGGTGACAGAGTGAGACTCCATCTCAAAAAAAAAAAAAAGAAAAAAGTTGAAGGTCAGGTCAAAGTCAGAGGCCAAGTCCAGGTCCACATGAGGAGTGATGTCAAGTGCTATTAAGTCTGGAGTTGCATTCAAGGTCAAGACTGAAGGCCAGGTCAAAGTGGAGGTCAACATAAAGTATTACATTGGGGATGGGGTGGCGTCAAGGTCAGTGCTGAGAATTGGGTCTTGGTCCAGGTCAAGACTGAAATCTGTATCAGCGTTAAGGTCAAAGTAAACAGGTCAGGCTGGGTGTGGGGACCCATACTTGCAATCCTAGTACTTTGGGAGGCCAAGGCAGGAGGATTGCTTGAGTCCAGGAGTTCAAGACTAGCCTGAGTAACATAGGGAGACCACATTGCTACAAAAAATTAAAAAATTAGGCAGCGTGGTGGTGCATGTCTATAGCCTCAGCTGCTCAGGAGACTGAGGTAGGAGGATCCCTTGAGCCATGACTGCACCACTGCACTCCAGCCCGGGCAACAGAGTGAGACCTCATCACACATACACACAAATAATTAGACTAAGTTGAGTGTCAACAGCAAGGTCAGGGGCAAAGTCAGCAGAGCGGTCAGAGATAGGATCAAGAACCAGGTCACAGCTGCAGTCTAGGCGGGCGTGCAGATTAAGGCTGGGCCATGGGTCAGGGTTAAGGTCAAGGAAAAGGACTATGTGAGGCTGGAGGTCAGCGTTCCGGGCACCTGGCCCAGAGGAACATTATTTAAATCTCTCTTTGTATTTGATTTTTTTTTGTAATAAGATGTTAGAAGGCCGGGCGCGGTGGCTCATGCCTGTAATACCAGCACTTGGGAGGCTGAGGGGGGTGGATCACAAGGTCAAAAAATTGAGACCAGCCTGGCCAACATGGTGAAACCCCGTCTCTACTAAAAAAAAAAAATTACAAAATTAGCTGGGTGTGATGGCGGGTGCTTGAACCCGGAAGGCAGAGGCTGCAGTGAGCCAAGATCGTGCTACTGCACTCCAGCCTGGGCCACAGAGACTCTGTCTCAATAAATAAACAAATAAGATACTAACAAGGCATTAGGAAAGCGAAGCATGAGGCCGAGGGGAGCGCTGCCCAGCTTGCTCTTTCCGCGCCCCATGGCCCCACTCGTCGGCCTCTCCCCGGCTCCAGGCTGTGCCCTCACCATGGCGGTGATCTCATTAAAGGACTGCAGGTTCTCCACGATGCGGGACTTGTGTGTGGGCTCCACGCGGGCGAAGCAGCAGGCGGTGCGGCAGGCGTGGCGCTGCTGCTCGGGGCTGAGGTCATCAAACTCGCGACCCGTGTAGGCCTTGGCCGCCACATCCTCCGTGTCCCCAAAGATGCCGAGCCTGCGGCAGATGGCCACGGCAGTGCCTTTGTTATCCCCGGTGATCATGACCACGCGGATGCCTGCCCGGCGGCAGCGTGCAATGCAACCAGCCACCTCAGGCCTCGGCGGGTCCAGCATGCCCACGCAGCCCACGAAGGTCAGGTCTGTCTGTAGGGAGGAGACAGATTCACATGGGGCCAGAGCCCATCCCTGACCTGCCACCTGCCCAGCTGCTGCAGGGAGTAGTGGCCCCGCACCCACCTCGTACTGCACAAACTTGCTGCAATCATCCAGCTCCATGTCCTCCTTCCTCGGGGGCACGTCCCGGGTGGCCAGCGCCAGGCAGCGCAGCGTGTCTGAGCCAGAGCCCCAATCCCGGATCTTTGCCAGGATCTGCTCCCTGGAGGTGGCGGTCAGGGGTGCTGTGCGGCTGCCCACTCGGACTGAGCTACAGCGCTCGATCACGCTCTCAGGAGCCCCCTGCGAGGCGGGGAGCGGGAGAGGAGGCAGTACATCAGTCAAGGCCTCTCCCCTCCCTCCTGCCCAAACTCCAGAAACTAGACCGAGATAAGGGGAAAGGCCACCCAGCGCTACACACACAAGGCAGGGACCAGAATCTACTCTTTGAAGATTCAGAGGGCCGGGCGCGGTGGCTTACGCCTGTAATCCCAGCACTTTGGGAGGCCGAGGCGGGCGGATCACAAGGTCAAGAGATCGAGATCATCCTGGCCAACATGGTGAAACCCCGTCTCTACTAAAAATGCAAAAATTAGCTGGGTGTGGTGGTGCACGCCTGTAGTCCCAGATACTCGGGAGGCTGAGGCAGGAGAATTGCTTGAACCCAGGAGGTAGAGGTTGCAGTGAGCCAAGATCACAACACTGCACTCCAGCCTGGCAACAGAGCAAGTTTCAGTCTCAAAAAAGTAAGAAAATAAATAAAGTAAATTCAGCGCGAGAACCAAGAGGGCCCCCCTGTGAGACAATCTAAAGGGAACAGGGGTGGGAAGGATGCTGGGGCGGGTGCAGCCACCAACCAAGGGAAGCCCTCCCCCGCCAGCCCATAGGAGTAGGGGAGGGCTTGGCTTGCTTCGGCTTTGCAGGTGGGGTGGGAATGGCATCCCTGCCGGCCTGGCCTCCCTGGTCGCGCTACTCTGGTTCCAACTGGGTAGGAGCCTCAGCAGCAGGGAGGCGGGCTGAGCCCTGCTGGAGACCAGAAACAGAGCCGCACACAGGGTGTGGCCAGGGACAGTTCTGGGAAGGGGTCTGGGGGTGACAGGCCCCTCAGTGGCCTCAAGTCTCACCCCAGACCTCACCCCGGGCCTAGGAACAGCCTCTCAAGCTCCTTCAGTGGCTTCTTCTGTTCCTGAAAGGTCACCCAGACACCAACTTTTCAAAGTGGCGGAAGCTCCCAGCACAGAAGCCGTTTGATTTCAAAAGGGGCTAACAGCTCCCGGGCAGGGCGAAGCTCAAGCTGTGTGTCCCGCTTCAGGTCTGGGAGCAGCAAGGGGAGATGCCGTAGATGGTGATGTGCATGGGGGCTGATTCCTTTCCCTCCCTGGGACTCGGTTTCCAAAACACGGAACACCAAGGGTATCCCACTGGTTAGAGGCAAAAGGGGCTCCTGAGAGCTTCTAACCCAACCCTGCCATTCGCAGGGAGACGGGCCCACAGAGGAGCTTGGATGGCCAGGTTCCCCTGGGTGTGCAGGGGCGCAGGCCGGACGGGCAGCCCCACCTTCACAAACATCTTGCTGCCCTGGCCGGCAGCGTGGGGGCGGGTGGGCGTGCAGTACACCGACATGGACTTCCGGTCTCGGGAGAACTCCAGGGTGAACTCCTTCCGAACCAGCTGCTTGATGACCTGCGGGTCCAGGCAGGTCAGGGCAGGAAGGACAGAGCCAGCGACCCTCACCTGCTCTCCCACCAACTGCCTGGTCCCCAGAAGGCCTCTTGCCGTCTGTGGGGTAACATCTATACTCCTCTGACTCTGCCATTCAAGGCCCCCACTTTCCTCTCCAGCCCCAGAAATGGCAGTCGGTTGCCATTCCCCAACCACGCTGTGTGCAGCCCAACTCCAAACCCCTGTCCACACTCAGCCTTCTCCCTGCTTTGCTCCCTAGCCAAGTCTTACTAGGGTTTAGACATCCTTCCTCCTCCTAGAAGCCTCCCAAGACTTCACTGTCAGCTGGGCACAGTGGCTCATGCCTGTAATTCCAGCGCTCTGGGAGGCTGAGGTGGGTGGATCACCTGAGGTCAGGAGTTTGAGACCAGCCTAGCTAACAGAGCGAAACCCCATCTCTACTAAAAATACAAAAAATAGCCGGGTATGGTGGCACATGCCTGTAATCCCAGCTACTCGGGAGGCTGAGGCAGGAGAATTGCTTGAACCTGGGAGGCGGAGGCTGCGGTGAGCCGAGATCTCGCCATTGCACTCCAGCCTGGGCAGTAAGAGCAAAACTGCGTCTTTGTTAGTTTTTCCTGTGTAATATATTGTGCATCTATCTTTGCGGGCATAATAAATGCTTTCATTAAAAAAAAAAAAAAAAAAAAAGCCTTCGGTGTCCTCTCTGCCTTCTCCAGATGTCCCAGAAGCCCCACCCCCACTCACCGCATTGCAGGCACCAGCTCGCTCCACCCGGGACAGGGCCTGCAGGTCGGTGTCGAACACGTTCATCTTCTCCACCAGGCAAGTCAGAGCCGTCTCCGTGGCCTCTCCCACCTTCTCGTACACACCCTTGGCCTGGCAAGGATCGGGGGATAGGGAGCGAGGGGCAAGCCGCCTCCAGTCAGCGTCCCCAGCCTCACTCACGCCTTGCCCCGACGCTGCCTTTGCTGGAGTTCTGTGTAACCTCCTGTGCGCAGGCCTGTGAGTCCTTCCCAGCCCTGCCGCCCTGGGGCCGGGGTGGTGTCTGACACCAACATCCAGCCTCCCGCCCCAGCATCAACGGCCACACATCCTCCCTGCCCTCTGCCTGCATCTCTGTCCACTTTCTGCCAGCTTTCTTGAGGTGTCTGCTGTCTGGGCCTGCTCCCGCCCTCCCACCTGCTCTCCCTGCGACCACGTGCCTCCTGCCTCCAGCTCCACGTGCTCATGACTGCCTGCGCACGCCCCGCCAAGATCCCTTGCTGAGCCCCTCACCCACAAGTCCAACCCCTGCCTGCTGAACCTTGTTCTCTGGGGGCCTCTCAAGCCACCTCTCCCACTCCCTGTAGTTGCCACTCCAGTCACAGCCCCAGCCAGGACAGCAACCAGGAGCCACCCTGGCCTCCTCCCTCTCTCTTTCACCTAACCAGTCACCAAGCCCCAGGATTCTCGGCTCCTAAATGTCGCTGACCCATGCCTTCTCCCCTTTCCCTGAGGTTCCAGCCAGGGCTCAGCCGGCATCTCTCTGGCCTAAATGACCACACAGCCCTCCCTGGCTCCGGTCCGGTCTGTCTGTCTGTCCTCCACACAGAAGCCGCGGTGATCTGTAAAGGCACATCTGACCATGTGACTCTACTATTCAAGTGGTGCTCTACTGCCCCCAGCTTGGCCTTGGATCGGACTGGGCCTGGCCAAAGACCTCTCCTTGAGCAGATGCATCCTGCCGTATGCCCCTTTCCACTGCTGCAGCCACGTGAACGGTGGTCAATGCTGAAGTCGCAGAGGCTTTAACTGAATGTAGGCCTTCTGTGGGCTGTGTCTTCTGCTTTAAACACTTTTTTTTTTTTTTTTTTTTTTTTTTGAGACAGAGTCGCATTCTGTTGGCCTGGCTGGAGTGCAGTGGCATGATCTCTGCTCACTGCAACCTTAGCCCCCGGGTTCAAGTGATTCTCCTGCCTCAGAGTCTCTAGTAGCTGGGATTACAGGCGAGCGACAGCACGCCCGACTAACTTTTTTTATTTTTATTTTTAGTAGAGATGGTTTCACCATGTTGGTCAGGCTGGTTTCGAACCGCTGACCTCGTGATCCGACCGCCTCAGCTTCCTAAAGTGCTGGAATCATGGGCACGAGCCAACGCGCTTGGCTGCTTTAAACACTTTCTTGGTCCTGTTCCCCAAATCTCTTCCCCCCACCACGTATCCCCAGCCCTTCAGCTCCTTCCACGGCAGTCCCCAACAGCCCAGGAGCCCCAGAGGGAGGGTTCTGAAGCCCGTCTGAAGAAAGGGAGGGGCAGCAGAGAGGGGTGTGCCGGGGTTACCGGGCTCCCTGGGTGTGGCACTCCCAGGGGGCAAGGGCCGCCAACCCTGGGAGCTTTGAGGCTGGGAAGAGGGTCTGTCCGGGTCGCCGGGATACTAGGAAGGTCACGAAAGGGGGTGGGGCCCACCTCGTTGTAGTCCAGCGCCGAGTCATTGCACAGGGCGCAGATGGTCGCCAGCTCCACCAGCCCATCGAATTGGCTGCAGCGCACCGGTCGCTCCTCCTGCCGCCTGCAGAGCCGGAGGGGTCACCACGAGGACTTGGCCCCGCCACAGGGACGGGCTCTGCCTCTTGGCCCCGCCCCCGGAGCCTCCCACGGACACCTCGGCCCCGCCCCACGAGGCCCCGCCCCCAGGCCGCCCCGCCCACCCGTCCCCTGGCCCCGAACTCACACTTCGCCCTCGGGGGTATATGTGGTACCCGAGATGGTGAACTCGTGCAAAAGGCAGGAGCCCGCTTCGGCCTCGGCTACCACGAACATCTGGGGAGCGCAGGGGTGTGCTCAGGCTGGGGGGGGTCGGCCAGTGTGAATAAAGCCTGACCCCTGGGTGGGGTCCTCCAGGCTCCCTGCCCCACTAAGAGCCGAATTGGCCTGGGCGTCTGTCCCCACCGGGAAGGAAACAGGAGGCAGGGTCCAGGCTCTGGTGGGGATGTCTGCTCTGCCCCAGGTGTGTCCCACTCCAGTTTGTCCAAATGCGCTGGGCTTCTGAGGGATTTATGGCAGATTCTTCCATTCCCTGGGGGCAGCTGCCAGCTTGAGGGAGCCCTGAGCTAGGCAGAAAGCCTGCCCATCTCACTGTGTGACCCCTGGCCAAACAGCTGAGCCCCCGTTTCTCCCCTGGAAACATGGAAATCATCCCTCTTTTGCCTTCAAGGATATGAGTTCCTGGCCTTCGGGGGAGGAAACCCACAGGCTGATCTGAGGCACAGACCCCTCTAGCCCAGAGATGTCAGAGAGTGAGCCCCTGACACAGGCCTGCTGGTCACCCAGCCCCTACCTGTGCACCTCAGGGACAGAGGCTTACTGGGCCCAGGGCGCTATTTCTCTGTCTGTCTGGCCAGTTCTGCTGGGGAGATGGTTCTTGCTTCTGGACATGACCTTGCTGCACATTTTCAAGCAAATGGCCAGTCCAGCGCCCAGGAGATGCATAATCCATGTCCCTTCCTTCCCACTCTTCTCCCTGCTCCTGCGGCAGTCCCCCAGCAAGCACAGCCCAGCATCCAGCACATGAGGCCTCTACAACTTCCCTACACAGCACTTTAAAAATCTTTATTAGGGCTGGGTGCTGTGACTCAGGCCTGTAATGCCTGCACTTTGGGAGGCCAAGGAGTGCAGATCACGAAGTCAAGAGATCGAGACCATCCTCGCCAACATGGTGAAACCCGTCTCTACTAAAAATACGAAAATTAGCTGGGCGTGGTGGCGTGCACCTGTAATCCCAGTTACTCAGAAGGCTGAGGCAGGAGAATCACTTGAACTGGGGAGACAGCAGTTGCAGTGAACCGAGATCATGCCACTGAACTCCAGCCTGATAACAGAGTGAGACTGCCTCAAAAAAAAAAAAAGAAAAAAAATCTTAATTAGGGCTGGGCATGGTAGCTCAGGTCTGTAATCCCTGCACTTTGGGAGGCCATGGTGGGTGGATCACCTGAGGTCAGGAGTTACCGACCAGCCTGGCCAACATGGTGAAACCCTGTCTCTACTAAAACACAAAAATTATCGGGGTGTGGTGGTGCACGCCTGTGGTCCCAGCTACTTGGGAGGCTGAGGCAGGAGAATTGCTTGAACCCAGGAAGCAGAGGTTTACAAAGAGCTCAGATTGTGCCACTGCACTCCAGCCTGGACAACAAAATGAGACGCTGTCTCCAAAAAAAAAAAAAATTGTTACTAGTTAAGAAATACTCTGTTTAAATAAAATCCTACCAGGGCTTTTAGCAGGACGGTAAAGCTCGTTAGTACCCTCCCCTACAGCAGCCTCTGGTGGGCTCCTAGAGAGCCTTAGGGTCTCAGAATACAGAGCCTGAGTTTCCAAGCCCAGTGGGCAGATGTGGAAGCAGGGGTGACAGAGGGGCCATGGGGGACCTGGAAGGGTGGAGAACCCCTAGACTTTTACCATCTCCACACCCACCCACCTGCTGGGTTAGGAGGAGCCTTCTGCCCCATGGGCCTGCTGAAGTCTCAGCAAGAATCCCTTGGCCGTGTGGGCAGCGGGCCCAGGAAGTGGGATCAAGTGCCCAGGAATGAATAATTCCTGCCTGGCCCTTCCCGGGTTACCGGAGCTGGCTTATCTGGTGACAGGTGTAGACTGCACAGAGTCATGATGGGGCAGGATGGAACCCAGGTCTGGGCCAGCATGGCGCCTGCGCCGAGGCTGAGCTTGAGCCTCTTCTGCGTCCTTTATGGTTACCTAGCAGGGCTCACACAGCCAGGCTTCTGATGAGACTGAGGTTCACAGACTGTCAGCAACCTGGCCAGGGCCCCACAGTGACACACAGGCCTCAGTGACACCAGCCATTGTGGCCACCAGCCATTGTTCGTGATGGCCTCCCTGTCATCTCATGAAAACCTGGACCTGCTCTGTGCCAAGGAACAGCCCACAAGTTCTCTCCTCCATCCCTCACCAAAAAGGAGGTCGGGGAGAGACCCAGAGAGGGAGCCCAGCCTGTCAGTCGTGCACAGCAACACCAAGCTGGCCGTCACTCACCCGGCAGACGGACATCTGATTGGTGGTGAGCGTGCCCGTCTTGTCAGAGCAGATGACTGAGGTGCAGCCCAGGGTCTCCACGGATGGCAGGCTTCGCACAATGGCATTCTTTCGTGCCATGCGCCGGGTGCCCAGTGCCAGGCACGTAGTGATAACAGCCGGGAGGCCCTCGGGGATGGCGGCCACGGCCAGGGCCACGGCGATCTTGAAGTAATAGACAGCACCGCGCAGCCAGGAGCCACCGTGGGCAGGGTCAGCAAAGTGGCCGATATTGATGACCCACACGGCCACGCAGATCACGGAGATGGCATGGGACAGCTGCCGCCCAAACTCATCCAGCTTGCGCTGCAGTGGCGTCCGCTCGGGCTCCACCGCCGCCATTTGGCTCCGGATCTTGCCCAGCTCCGTGTGCAGGCCTATGGCCACTGCCACACCCACTGCTTTGCCCGATGCGATATTGGTGCCCTGGGCCACGGGAGAGGCGAGGAAAAAGCTGCTCAGAGGCCAACCATGGGCCCGGGACCCCTGACTCCTTCAGGCCAGAGTAAGCCACTTACCCTTCTGCCTGGCTTGCTTTTTCTGGGTGTCACTAGTGCTTCCAGACTTCCGTAGCTATGTTATGTATAGGGTCACTGCTGCCTTCCCATGATAGTGTCCACTCTAAGAAGGCAGGGATTGGCCGGGCATGGTGGCTCATGCCTGTAGTCCCAGCACTTTGGGAGGCCGAGGCGGGTGAATCACCTGAGGTCAGGAGTTCGAGACCAGCCTGACTAACATGGTGAAACCCCGCTCTACTAAAAATACAGCTACGCGGGAGGCTGAGGTGGGAGAATCACTTGAACCTCGGAGGCGGAGGTTGCAGTGAGCCACGACTGCTCCACTGCACTCCAGCCTGGGTGACAGAGTGAGACTCTGTTTCAAAAAAGAAGCGTTCTGGGTGAGTTTCACTTTCTTGATCCCTCTTCACTTCCAGGAGGTTTTCTATCCCCTTATAGCCTGGTGGCCTGGGCCGTTGTCTCAGTGGCCTGACCCTTCCTGTGGCCCCAAATGCTCCTTGCTGGTCTCAGGCTGTTGCTGGGCAGCCATGAGTATCACTTGCTAACTTTCCCTGAGGCCACAGAGGCAGGTCTCTCCCGCCAAAGCTCAGCCCATCGTGTTCCCTGAGAAGAGCCGGGTCACCTGGACACCATGCCTTGTGGGTCAGTTTTCCTATCTGAGAGGGGACTATTCCCGCCATCTTCCGCCACATTGGCAGACCACTTTCCTCTAGAGGATTTCTGCTGGATGATCTTAGGGAAGTTCTGCCCTTCCAGGAGAAAGCAGGGTCTCCCAGCAGATAAGCTGTAGAGCCAGGATGTTTGCGTTTGCCCCGGCTCTGCCGCTCACTGGCTGTGTGACCTTGGGCAACTTTGCTGGAAAATATAGGCAACAAGGATAACAAGAGTACTTGTTTCAAATATTTGGTGTAAGGATTAAATTAACTAATATGTGTAAAGGGCTTAGAATAGTGCCAGGCACGTAGCCCCCAGTAAACACAAGCTATGATTATTACTATAAACTTGCATGTAGTGTCAAGAATTGATGAGGTCTGTCCTGTAGGACTTTAGCTGATTAATCTTAATGTCGGACTGGGCGTGGTGGCTCACGCCTGTAATCCCAACACTTGGGGGAAGGTGAGGCAGGTGGATCACAAGTTCAGGAGTTTGAGACCAGCCTGACCAACATGGTGAAACCCTGTCTCTACTAAAACTACAAAAATTGGCTGCGCATGGTGGTGCATGCCTGTAATCCCAGCTA
Source organism: Saimiri boliviensis (assembly GCF_048565385.1). Taxonomy (NCBI): domain Eukaryota; kingdom Metazoa; phylum Chordata; class Mammalia; order Primates; family Cebidae; genus Saimiri; species Saimiri boliviensis. Next base: position 23,826,483 of record NC_133465.1, read on the forward strand.
TTCAGGAGGCTCAGGCAGGAGAATCACTTGAACCCAAGAGGCAGAGGTTGCAGTGAGCCTAGATTGCACCACTGTACTCCAGCCTGGGTGACAAAGCAAGACTCTGTCTTAAAAAAAAAAATTAGCTGTGCGTGATGGCATGCACCTATAGTCCTAGCTATTTGGGAGGCTGAGGTACAAGAGTAGCTTGAACCTGGGAAGCAGGGGTTGCAGTAAGCCAAGACTGTGCCATTGCACTCCAACCTGGGCAACACGGCCAGAAAAAAAAGTAATAATGTTATTTTTCCCATTGTCTGGGCAAAGGCCCCAGACGTTTCAGGAACTTACAGAAAACAGCATGTTCTTCTTGTCCTGGTTTACAGCTCGGGGGTCTGGGATGGCCTCTGTGTGCTTGGTCACCGACACAGATTCACCTGTGTAGAGATGAGAAGCCTCACATGAAGACACGCCCATCCCTTGGTCCAGACCCACGAGGTCCCGGCCTCCGGGGGGCCTCACCCGTCAGGATGGACTGGTCCACTCTCAGCGTGGTAGACTTGATCTCGATGAGGCGGAGGTCAGCGGGCACCTTGTCCCCCACTGTGCACGGAGAATGGCTTGGCTGAGGGTGGCTTTGGGCACCACTGGCTGGGAAAAGCCAGAAGTGTTCCCAGGACTGAAGGCCGGGCCTGGCCGCTGGGTGCCTGAGCTGTGCTGGCTCTGGTGGACCCCTGTCCCTCTGGCCCACAGCCTTATCTGTCCAACGGGGTTTTGGCCAAAGGGCTTTGGAGGGATCTGATGGCCACCCCCTCTGTATAAACAGCCAGAATGATGGAGGCACAGAGACGGATAGGGCTCTCAGGCCCACACAATAAAAGCCCCCCCTATGGGAGGCTGAGGCAGGAGGATTGCTTGAACCCGGGAGGCCGGAGGTTGCAGTCAGTCGAGATCCTGCCACTGCACTCTAGTCTGGGTGACAGATCGGGACTCCATCTCAAAAAAATTAAAAATAAAATAAAATAAAAGGAGAAAGCCCTTAGGGGAGGCTGAGGCAGGAAGATCGCTTGAACATGGGAGGCGGGAGGGTGCACTGAGCCAAGATCGTGCCACTGCACTGCAGTCTGGGCGACAGAGCGGGACTTCGTCTCAAAAATAAAAGAAAATAGAATAAAAGGAGGAGACCCCGGCATACCGGCCACTTCTACGATGTCCCCTGGGACGATGTCGCGGGCGCGGATCCTCTGCACGCCCCTGCGGTCTGAGCGGATCACCTTGCCCATGTCAGGCTCGTACTCCTTCAGGGCTTCGATGGCACTCTCGGCGTTGCGTTCCTGCAGGGCAGAAGGCAGGCGGGCGGTCTGTCCCTGCTGCCCACCCCCTTAGAGTGACTCCCCGGGGCCTGGGATGGAGCCAGAAGCAGAAGGGCCTGCAGTTCTCCGGCACCAGGTGAAGGGCACTCCTAGTGGCTGGGAGACCCCTGGCCCGGTCCCGCCCCCAGCACCTCCCACCTGCCACACGCCCACGATGGCATTGGCCACGAGGATCAGCATGATGACCAGGGGCTCCACGAAGGCGGTCGTGGTCTCCTCGCCCTCCTCGAACCAGGCCAGGACCTGCAGGGTCACAGCGGGTGAGCTCGGGCCCTGCTGTCTGCTCTCCTGCTTTGGGAAGATGCCACTGTGGAGCCTTGGGCTTGGAGAGGGCCACTTCTCTGAGAAGTCCTTGGCATAGGATGCCCACCCCACAGGAGTGACCACCCCACCCGGGTCAACCTTCAAGGGTGTGGGGCAGTTGTAGGGCTGCGCGCCGAGGCCTTACTGTCTGTCTGGAGCACAGGTGCTCAGTGGGGTCCCCAGACCAGCAGCAGCAGCGCCTGAGAACTTGTAAGAAATGTAGTTCTCGGCCGGGCAGGGTGGCTCACGCCTGCCGTCCCGGCACTTGAGAGGCCAAGGCAGGCGGATCACCTGAGGTTGGGAGTTCAAGACTAGCCTGACCAACATGGGGAAACACCGTCTCTACTAAAAATACAAAACTAGCCACGTGTGGTGGTGGGTGCTTGTAATCCCAGCTACTAAGAAGGCAGAGGCAGGAGAATGGCTTGAGCCAGGAGGTGGAGGTTGCAGTGAGCAAAGATTGAGCCACTGCTCTCCAGCCTGGGCAACAAGAGCAAAACTCCGTCTCAAAAAAAAAAAAAAAAAAAAAAGAAAAGAAAAGAAATGAGAAGGTTGGGGCTCATCCCAGATCTTAGTCAGAAATTCTGGGGTGGGGCCAGTCATCTGTGTGTCAACAAGCCTAAAGAGTCTTCTTTTTTTTTTTTTTTTTTTTTTTTTTTTTTTTTTTTTTTTTTTTGGTGGGGGAGACAGAGTCTTGCTCTGTTGCCCAGGCTGGAGTGCAGTGACTCGATCTCGGCTCCCTGCAACCTCCGCCTCCCAGGTTCAAGCAGTTCTCATGCCTCAGCCTCCCAGATAGCTGGGACTACAGGCACACGTCACCACGCCAGTCTAATTTTTTGTATTTTAGTAGAGACAGGGTTTCACCATGTTGCCCAGGCTGGTCTCGATCTCCTGAGCTCAGGCGATCCACTGGCCTCGGCCTTCCAAAGTGCTGGGATTACAGGCGTGAGCCACCGCGCCGGCCAAGCCCAGGTGATTCTGATGCATGTATTCAAAGCACACTGGCCGGGGGAGCATCAGCAGGAATGTGGGAAGAGCAAGAGGAGGCAGCAGCCGGGAGGAGGCAGCCAGAGGTTCAGTCCTCAAAGTCCACCTGGGGGGCACTGGGAGCCACACGAGGGGTTACGGCAGCAGCACTCAGGCAGGGCAATGTGCCCCCCCAGGGACATTTGGCAAATGTCCGAAGACATGTTTATTTTTTGAGACAGGGTCTTGCTTTGTTGCCTAGGCTGGAACGCAGTGGTGTGATCACGGCTCCCTGCAGCTCCGACTTCCCAGGCCCAAGCAGTTCTCCTGCCTCAGCCTCCAGAGGGGCTGCGACCACAGGCCTGCACCACCATGCCCAGTTAATATTTTGTATTTTTTGTGGAGACAGGGTCTCCCTACGTTGCCCAGGCTGGTCCCATACTCCTGGGCTCAAGTGATTTTACTGCCTCGGCATCCCACAGTGCCGAGATTTCAGACATGAGCCATCAGGCTTGGCTGTCTAAGTAGACATTTTTGAGGCTGGGCAGATTGCCTGAGCTCAGTAGTTCGAGACCAGCCTGGGCAACACAGTGAAACCCCGTCTCCACTGAAATACAAAAAAATTTAGCTGGGTGTCGTGGCGGGCACCTGTAATCCCAGTTACTTGGGAGGCTGAGGCAGGAGGATCGCATGAACCTGGGAGGTGGAGGTTGCAGTGGGCTGAGATTGTGCCACTGGACTCCAGCCTGGGCGACAGAACAAGACTCTATCTCCAAAAAACAAGACATTTTTGTGGTCACATTTGAGAGATGCTGCTGGCATCTGGTGGGTAGAGTCCAGGGATGCCACTAAACATCCCACAGTGGAAAGCCCCCTTACCCACCCCAGCAAGAATTATCTGGTCTAAAATATCAGTAGTGCTGAGGCCTAGTCCCCAGCAGGGCAGGGCAGGGGCAGATGTGAGTTGGGGAGCTGGCTGAGAGCCAGAGGGTAAGATGGATCAAGGGGTCAGGTGTGAGCCGGGAGGTTCAGGCAAGGGAGGCTGAAGTCGGAGCAGGGCAGGGCCAGGCAAGGCCGGGGAGCCAGGCAAGGACCCCTACGGTGTGGAGGGCAGGGCTAGGCTCCTGGGTCTCTGAGCACTGCCCAGTCTGGCTCTCCCTCCAGGCTACCCCCGACCATGGGATGGCAAGCAGGGCCGTACTTACAAAGGAGACCAGGGCGGCCAGTAGCAGGATGCGCACCAGGAGGTCCTGAAACTGTTCCAGCACCAGCTCCCACAGGGACTTCCCTGGGAACGGGGAGCACGCATGAGGCTGGGCCCCCACCACTGACCCTTCCCACTCAGAGCTGGGATGGCCTCGGAGACCTCCCGGCCCGTTCTCTCCTGCACTCGGAAGACAGAGAACCCAGGTCACTGAGAGGCACAGGTGGGTGATCCTGGGGCGCTCAGCAAGGCCTCCCTCGCTGGGAGAGGGAGTCACGATCTGACAGTGAACCACCCAGGGACGCTGTCTTGTGGCCTGGTGGCCCACCTTGGTGCCAGCCTCCCTGTGCCAGCCTCCCCGTGCCAGCCTCCCCATGCCAGCCTCACCTTCCTCGGTCGGGAGCTCTGCAGGATCCAGACAGCCACGGTGCCATGAGGAGACAAGAGAGGAGAGTCAGTGGGGACCTTGCGGGAGCCTGGTAGCATCCTCCTGCGGCGCCCACCCAGGTCCCCACAGCAGTCTGGATGTATCCTCAGGCCTCTCTGAGGTCACAGAATGGATAGTTTGATCCCAAATGCCTCCACCCCCCCACCCCCCACCCCACTCAGATTAAGGAAGACGAGCCAAGGGAGTCTTGGCTTGTCTTAAGGTGAGATCAGAGCCAAGAGGGTCCTTCCAGCCCCTCCAGTCCAGCCCCTCCCTGCCTCATTCATGGAGGGGAAACTGAGGTCTAGAAAAGAGGAACTCCCCACCCCTCCCCGCCGTCCTGGTCACACGGAGAGTGGGCTATTCTCATGGCTCACTGCATAGCCCTTCCTCGGAGGGCTGCATGGGTCTGTTCAACAACTCCCACCTCCACAGCAAGGCAGCCCCTCCCTCAAAGGAGAACAGCGGCCCAGGCTCCTTCCGCTCAGCTGGCCTCTGGCATCCCGGCTGCCCTAGGACCAGCTGCACCAGCCTGCTGAACCCCACCGCACAGGGGGCCTTCCCCTGGACAGGACCCCAGCAGCCAGCACCCTGCAGTGAGGATCCCTCCCATGGTGCGGTCCCCCACCCTGGTCCTGCACTCCAGGCAGCTCAGTGAAGACCCCCAGCGCCCCCATACCCAGTCCCAGTCCCACCCAGCACAGGGAAGAACGCTGTTTCCAAACTCCAACAGCACCAGCCCCACTGTAGCTGCTTTTTTGTTTTGAGACAGAGTCTCACTCTGTGCCCAGGCTGGAGTGTGGTGGTGCCATCTCAGCTCACTGCAACCTCCACCTCCTGGGTTCAAGCGATTCTCGTGCCTCAGCCTCCCTAGTAGCTGGGATTACAGGTGCGCACCACCACACCTGGCTATTTTTTTTTTATTTTTAGTAGAGATGGGGTTGCACTATATTGGCCAGGCTGATCTCGATCTCCTGACCTTGTGATCTGCCGGTATCGGCCTCCCGAAGTATTGGGATTACCAGCATGAGCCACCGAGCCCGGCCTAGGTGCTGGTTTTCGTCTCCAACATTTCCTGAAGCAGCTTTTGTATCGGGCAGAGCTGGCTGCCTCGGCCCCTGAAGTCTTGGAATCATTTTTCTTTTCTTTTTTTTTTTTTGAGACGGAGTTTCGCTCTTGTTACCCAGGCTGGAGTGCAATGGCGCGATCTCGGCTCACCGCAACCTCCGCCTCCTGGGTTCAGGCAATTCTCCTGCCTCAGCCTCCTGAGTAGCTGGGATTACAGGCACGCACCACCATGCCCAGCTAATTTTTTTGTATTTTTAGTAGAGATGGGGTTTCACCATGTTGACCAGGATGGTCTCGATCTCTTGACCTCGTGATCCACCCGCCTCGGCCTCCCAAAGTGCTGAGATTACAGGCTTGAGCCACCGCGCCCGGCCATCTTGGAATCATTTCTACAGCCTGCAGGGCAGGCGGTGGGGAGTTCGAGTCCTGCTTCACGGAGTGGAGACACAGCCTGGGCAAAGCTACACGGCTAGAGAGTGGGTCTGTGGGGGGCTGAGGGGGCGGGAGCAGGGCCCCGGAGGGTGGCTTGGAGAGGAGTCCCCTTTCCAGGCTGCTGTCTAACTGAGCCCTGCCTCCTCTTGTCCCTTGCCACTCTAGGGTCAGTCTCCAGACAGGCGGCATCTCCCCAAAGCTTTCTAGCCCTGCGGAGTGCAAGTCCCGCCCCCGGCTGGCCGTCTTCCACCTCGTCCTTCCTGCCCCTGGAAACGGGTCCTCGCCTCTGTCTACCTGTCTCTGCCTGCAGGCATTCTTTCCTAGGGAGCCCTCTCCCCGGACCACCTGTTTGAAGCTTTGGGATCTGCACCTGGCAGCAGAACCCTGGGGAGCATCAAGCAGCCCATCGGACTGCAGGAATCCAGGAGGGAAATACAGAACCTAAAAATACACTTTCTAGCATTTTCTCCAAAGTCCTATTTTAGGCAATGGCTGACATTTTCCGTGGAAAATGTAATCTCCAGTGTCCTGCGTCGAGATTAAAATCAAACAGACTTTTTTCCTTCTGATCTATTTAGCTGAGGCGAACAGGAAAGGCGGGGGGAGAGCCAGGCCTGGTTTTTGGGCCAATTCTCCAATGGAGCAGGGTGTGTTAGAAGCCGCCTCAGCCATGCCCCAGCCTCGAATCAGGATGGCGCTAACCTCCTGGCGCACATGCATGGGCCTGTGCCGTGCCCTACCCGGGAGACTCCTGGAACCCTGACCTTTACTTATTCCGGGAAAGGACGAGGCGTGGGGTGGGGAAGTGTGCCGTGGGGTCCCCGTGCCAGCTCTATTCCCTGTGCTTCGCCACAAAGGCCCCCACGATGCCGCCTGCCTGCCTCGGCTGATCTCTCAAGTTCTCCGTTCTCTTTTTTTATTTTATTTATTTATTTTTTTTTTGAGATGGAGTCTCACTCTGTTGTCCAGGCTGAAATGCAGTGGTGCAATCTTGGCTCACCACAACCTCCATCTCCCAGGTTCTAGCGATTTTCCTGCCTCAGTCTCCCGAGTAGCTGGGATTACAGGCACCCACCACCACGCACAGCTAATTTTTGTATTTTCAGTGGAGACAGGGTTTTGTCATGTTGGCCTGGCTGATCTCGAACTCCTGACTTCAGGTGATCCACCCACCTCGGCCTCCCAGAGTGCTGGGATTACAGGCACGAGCCGCTGCGCCCGGCCCAGTTCGCCTTTCCCTCCCTCTCCATGGGGATGATCTCCCCTCCTGCTCTCTGACCCACCCTAACCCAGGACCCACTCTTGGGTGCTCATTATGCTGTTCCCCAAATATGTCTGTTTCTCCCTACCTCGCACGCACATAGTAGGAAGGCACTTCGTGGCCCCCGGGTGGGTTTGAGAAGAGGGTGGGTACTCATGCCAGGATGGAACACTGACTTTTGGTGGGGACTTCTAGGAGGTCACTGTCCAGTAGAATGTTCTGTGACGGCAGACGTGTCCTCTCTCTGTGCTGGCCAGGACCACTAGCCACATGCAGCTGGTGAGCCCCTGCACTGTGACTAATTTCTAATTTGACTTTGATTTTCATGCATTTAAATGTGAAGAGCCAAGTGGCTGGAGCTCTTCTGACACTCTCTGACAGCAGCCAGCAGCCTGTGAGATGGTGAGGAAGGCACAGAGCCCCTGATGCCCAGCCTGCTGCCAGCACTCAGCAGGAGTGAGAAATGAGCCTCTGGTCGTTCAAGCCTCTGAGATTCGGAGGCGATTGCTGCAGTCACGTAGCTGACCCTGACTGATAGCCCCCTCCACCCAAACCTGGCTCCACCGCAAGGCTCTGCTCTCACCCCGCCCGCCGGGGAGCCCTGACCTGCCCCTGAGTCCTGCCCACACAGCCTGCTCCTGGTGAGGCCTTGAGCTTCGTTTGGGCGGTGGGGTACCCACAGCCACCTTGAAGGGCTGCTGTGGCGACCAGCACCATCATCACTACTAAGAGCCACATTTACTGAGCGCCTGCCAAGCAATGTACCAGGCACCTTCCCACATCATCTCCAGACAATGGGAAGACACCAGGGACCGAGCGCGTGAGGTGCTTAGCAGAGGTAACAGCAGCGGCTGGCAGCGTCCCAGACACCCTGCCAACTCCTTGCGTGCCTTATTCTCACGATCCTCAAACAAGCTGGGAAGGAGGATGCCATTGTCACGCCCATTTTACAGAGCACAGAACAGAGAGGTTGAGTGACTCGTTCAGGGTCACACAGCGGCGGGGAGGCAGGGAAGGGTTTTGGGTGCAGGCCTCCTGGTTCTTGACCCCCTGCTGTGGGCCTGCTGCGCTGACTCTCAGGCGGTCCGGCCTTCCCTCCTCCACTCTCTTTACCACCCACCCAAGGTCATGTGAACACCCGAGGTGTCCCATGTCCTGATTATCAGGCTGGATGCCCTCATCCCATCAATAGGCATGCCCCTCTGTATAGACCCCAGAGCCACAGCCCAAATCCTCCAGTCCGAAAGGCCCTGCTGGCCTCCCCGATGGTGTCTGAGGGGTTCACCAGGCACTGCCTGCCCAGGCCTGGTCTGCTTCAAATGCACCCCCAAAGGACCCAAGTCTCCCCTCACATGAATGAGTCCCAGGGTGACGGACGGAGCCCAGGGCTGGGAGAGCCCCGCCCCGGGAGTTCCTGGAAGACGCTGGCTCCTTCCTTGCTCTCCCCGCAGGCTGCATATTGGGGACTGAGACAGTTCCCCTTGAAATGGTGGCCTTGGGCCTCCAGCAGTGCCAGATGTCCCATCTGTTCCACGGGAGAGTTCCCTGGCTCTGCCCACTCAGTGCCACCCACTGGGCTGCAGGGAGCAGAGGCAGGGCCGGGAGGTGCCACTCCCTCTGAGAGCCACAGTGGGGCCGACCACCATTCTTATCTGAGCCTCTGCCACGGTGGCCCCTGCCCTGGCTCATGTGGCCGGACTGAGAGGGCCTGTGTCAAGGAGGCCCAGCGTGTAGGCCTGGCAGTCAGCCTGCGGTCCTGGGGACAAAAGGCAGGTGATCGGAGAAGCTTTGTGGCTTAAAGAAGGAATCTGGACCAGAGGGCTCAAGTTCGAATCCTGCTCTACCTCACGGTTCTTCCGTGGCCACAGGCAAGTTACCTAATCCTCTGCTTCTCCATCTGCAAAAAAAGAGTGATACTGGTGAGTGCCTCGCAAGGATGCCGGAGGATTCAATGGCACACATAGAGCAGGTGGAAGGCACAGCTCACAGCTCACAAGCTGCAGTCATCACCACTTGCTGAGATATAAGCTCTAGGGCAGCGGACTTGGCTAAGGGCAGTGTCCCCAGCACCCAGAGCGGCTCCTGGTACACGCAGCTGCTCAGTAAATGTATGTGATGAATGCCTGGCCCTGCCTCGGTCCTGCTCATAGAGCTTCTGGGCTGTCCTGGGTCTACAGAATAAACACCACCCTTAGCTCAGCGTTCAGGGCTTTCCTGGACCTCCCGCACCTGCCCTTCCAGGATCACACATGTACCCCAGCGTACATCTGTCCCTCTGGACGCCAAGCCTCAGGGTTGCCACCCTTCTTGCTTATTTATAATTGACAAATCATAATTGCATCTATTTATGGGGTCCAGCATGATGTGTTGATAACCCCGTTTTACAAACCTTCCCCTCCTTATACATATATGTGTGTATATGTATATTACATGTATAAGTATATAAATGTTATGTATGTACATAACATAATATATACATACACACACACACATATATATATATATATATGTATTTTTTTTATTTTTTAGACAGAGTCTCGCTCTGTTGCCCAGGCTGGAGTGCAGTGGTGCAATCTCCGTTCACTGCAACCTCAGCCTCTGGGTTCAAGCGATTCTCCTGCCTCAGCCTCCCAAGTACCTGGGATTACAGGCAGCTGCCACCTCGCCCGGCTAATTTTTTATCTTTATTTTTAGTAGAGACAGGGTTTTACCATGTTGGCCAGTCTGGTCTCAAACTCCTGACTTCAAGTGAGCCACCCGCCTCGGCCTCCCAAAGCTCTGGGATCCCAAAGTGCTAGGCACCGCGGCCAGCCTTCCTCCTCCGGTATTTGGCTTGTGCCATTCCTTTTGTCCACAGCACCGTCCCATCTCGTCATCTCAACCCCTTTCCAGGAAGGCTCCTTTGAAAAGCCCCTCCCCTGCTTGGTCGCTGTGCCCTTCTCTGACCAGCCGTCAGTGCTGGGATCTCCCTCCATGCTGGAGCCCGGCCAGGGCGGGGTGGGGCTGAGTTACCCCCACGTGGATGCTGAGTCCTCACAGTAATTGTTGATTCGGTTGCTTCATGGTGCAGGCCTGGGTCCTGAGCCCACAGTCCAGAGCCAGGGAGAAGCATGTAAGAGATGGCCCTGACCTGCCCCCAGGCTCCACACACCACCTGCTCCCTCATCGTCCCCACTCCTTCCTTCTCGAAACACGGAAAACTGGTATTTCAGCTTCTAAATGTCAGTTCCAGGCTAGCACTCAGCCAGGTCTTCCTCAAAAGTAAATTTGCAGAGCAATTAAATCGTCACTTGCAGAGTCAGGGACAGGCCCTGGCTGGGCACGGCACGCCCAGCCCACCTGGCCCTGCCTGTGTCTCCTGGGTCCACCTAGAGTGGACACCTGACCCAGCGGTGCGGGGGCTGCTGCGGGGCCTTGGGAAGTAGTGCTCCCTCTGCAGAGGGGCCTGCGGCGCACCTGGCTCATCCGGAGCTGCAGATGAAGGGTTTGCTCAGCAGCTAACGCCCCATTACACTGTGGGAAAAACGAGGCCCCGCCTTAGGGTGTCAGAGGGTGAGGGGGACCGGCCGGGCAGGCCTGATGCTGCTCCCGGGGGGCTTTGGCTGCCCAGCAGGGGCCAGTGGGAGTGAAAACTAGGGTGAAGCATGAAAGACCTGGAGCTTCCAAAGGGCTGCAGGCAAAACACACCCTCTCAGATCCTGCAGTGCCTTTAGGGGACCTCAGGGTCCTGTCCCTGCTATCCTGAGGAGCAGCAAGTCCAAGGAGGGGGCCCAAGGCCACCCGGCAAGCAGGGCCACTCACATCACCCCTCCTTCTGACACCCTCCGTTCCTCTTGGCCTGGTTTCCGTGGGCTGCGCATAGGGGCTGCCCGAGTTTCAGTGCCAACTAGGGCCTGGAACTTATTTGAGGGCAGCAAATAAGGCCACAGCCAAGAGGCTGCTGGAAGGAGTCTAAATCCGGACCACCTACCCCACCTGGCAGCCCTGGGGCCAAGACACGCACTGCAGATGGGCAGCATGTGGCCTGGGAAGGCAGGTTCCGTCCAGCCTGCCGGTCCCGGGAGACGTCCCGGGATCTGCCCGACTCCCACGTCGCCCGGCTCTCGGGGCCTTTAGGTACTGTGCAACCCGTCTGGTGGCTCCTTAGCATATGAAAAGATGTGACTTTAAACAGAAGGATGCAAAACAAACCTATGAGGGGACACTTCCGTAGGCACAGATCAAACCGCCTGATCCCACCCTGCAAGACGAGGCGGTGAAGAACGAGCCAGTCAGTCAGCACAACCGCAAAGAACAATTTAGTGACAGCCGACGACGATGCTGAAAACATACACCCACTTGCACCCCACAGCTCCACCCCCAGGAATGCAGCCTTTGGTGATATTGGCAAGTGTGTGACATAATGTGGCAACAATGTTGCGTGTCATAGCAGAGGCTGCGGACAACACAAGCTCCACCAGAAGTCAGGGAAAAGCCACATGCGAAGTCCCCACAGCCACGAGGAAGCCCGCCCAGGCTCCTCCTGGCACCCGCTCCAAGAATGACCGTCAAGGTCAAAGCAGGGGCAAAGGGCGCCCAGCCTCCTCCCGCTTCTGTGTGGGAACAGATCACAGATCTCGGCTCCAGATGTGTGTCTGCACGGACGGTCTCGGGAAGCACACACAAGAAACTGGGAGGATGGGAAACGGGTGGCTGGGGACAGGGTCGGAGGCTTTCTGTGGACCTTTTGTACCCCTTGAATGATGCACTGTGCACATTTTTATTCAAAAAAAATTAAAAAGGGCCAGGCACGGTGGCTCACGCCTGTAATCCCAGCACTTTGGGAGCCCGAGGCAGGTGGATCACGAGGTCAAGAGATCGAGACCATGCTGGCCAACATGGTGAAACCCCGTCTCTACTAAAAATACAAAAAATTAGCTGGGCATGGTGGCGCGTGCCTGTAATCCCAGCTACTCGGGAGGCTGAGGGAAGAGAATCGCTTGAACTTGGGAGGTGGAGGTTGTAGTGAGCCATGATCGCACCACTGCACTCCAGCCTGGGCAAGAGAGTAAGACTCTGTCTCAAAAATAAAAAAAAGAATAAAAATAAATAAATAAGATATAAAAGCCCCCCAAGGCAGCTGCACTCTGAGTACCTCTGTCACCTGCAAAGTGGGCTCACAGAAGGTGCTGGGGCCAGGAGCCTCCCCGCCCTCTCTTCGTTAGGGGTTGGGAGAGGTGGTGTTTTGTGTGTAAGTGGAGGGGGTCCAGGCTAGCATGCTCACCAACCGCTGAGGCTCCCCAGCTCTGAAGTGTCTGCAGTGAGGGAGGAGGGTGGGAGGGTGGGGGTGGGGGTGGGATCGCCAGTCCCTGCCGCCCTTCCTCCCTCCCCCGGCAGATTTGCAAGCTTCAGGACTTAGGCAAATGACTTCCTTGTGGTTTCCAGCACTACCGAGCTTGCAGATGCACAGACTCCCGGGGTGGGGAGAACACAGGTCTCTGGGGTGTCCCTTCTACCCACAGGCCCCGCCCACCCTTTCACCCAGCTTGTGGCCAAGAGCCCGCCCCAGCCTCTTCTGCGATGGGCAAGGATGACTTGATGTCTGTGACCTCACTAAAGACTCACAAACAACGCTGGGAGATGAGTTCTATGGTAGCCTCACTTACGCTGAGGAAACTGAGGCACAGAGCAGCAAAGAGGCCGGGCCAGCATCGCACATCTATGAAGGGGCAGGGCCAGGCTTCAGAGCCTCTTCAGCCCCACCCCAGCAGCTGTGCTAGGACACCTGCGTCTCCTCCTCAAGCCACGGCAAGCGTGAGGCAGGAAGGAACAGCTGGCTCCCCTCTGCTCACCTCATGACTTCTGGAGCCCTGAAAGTCCCCCAGCCACGACTAGTGATCTGAGCAAACCGCCCTCTGGGGACCCCAGGAGCCTGGAGGCAAAGCTGAAATAGCTGCTGCCAGCTGACCCAAACTTCTAGACAGGTGCCGACACCAGGGTTCCGGAGCCTGCAGAACTTGTGACGCTCTTGTACAGATAGGGAAACTGAGGCCTGGAGAGGAGCAGGTACCCAGTGCTAGCTCCACCACCTACTGTGTGACCTCGGGCAAGTGGTTTAACATGTAGGTGCCTCCGTTTCCTCCTGTATAAAATGGGGATGACAACTCTCTTACGGAGTTGTTTTGGGGCAAGAAATGAGATAATAGATGAAAAATGCTGAGAACAGTGCTTGGCACATAGTAAGTGCTCAGTGAACATTAGCTTTTATTATTACTACTATCAAGGCCCAGAGGATCCTGGGGAGCCCAGCAATACCCCTCCCCAACTTTCCCTATCGCACTCAACACACATCCACCCTCTGAGGGCCAACACACCACATCAAGCCCACAGCCTTCCCCATCACCCCACACAGACCTGTCACAGCCAGGGCACCCCAAGGTCTCAGCTAACCAAATAACTGGTGGGGAAGGCTGGGGCTCCTCCCTCTCAGTCGGTTTCTCCTCTGCTGGACCAATGAAGACATGATGTCCGCACAGAGACAGACCTTGCCTGGGGTCCCACAGGAGCAGAATTTGTGCAATCCCAGGGGCAGGTCAAGGGCTGGGAATCAGGATTCCGAAGCAGAGGCTACAGCAGCACAGAAGAGGCAGTAGGACCCCAGATCTGCCTGCCTCAGCCCACCCCAGCCCACCCCAGGGTCAGAGGCAGACCAGGCTGCCCGGCTCCCCTGCAGCAAAGCACAGCCTCCCTGCCAAGTCACTAATGGGGGATATTAAATAATATTTATCTCCCCAGTTCCTCCCACAGCTCAACTAAATATAGCAACTAATTTTTTTGCAAAAGGATTTCTGCTCCAGAAAGATAATATTTACATAAGAGGTGGGTTTCATAAACCAATACAAAACCCAAAAGTCCTTTTCTGACAGCTCTTCCTAATTTCCGGGCTAGCCTAAGTCGTAGGATCCCAGAGCTGGAATACCTTCCCTTCCGGCTGGCTGGGAACCCCGAAAGGGCAAGAATCCAAGTCCCCAAAGGATGCAGACCCCTGCTGCACCCCAGAGATGGTGGGGACATTTCTCCCGGGACTCCTCACGCTCTGCTCCGTACTGAGGGGATGAGCAAAGGGGTGGCAGGTCCTGCCTGCAGGAACGTGGGGAGGGCATCTCTATCTTCTACCCTCATGGGACCTCCAAGGTGCCAGGCCACACCAGGACAGTACCCAGTGGCACTCAATGTGCCTTTTGGCAGAAAAGATCCCCACTCTCCTTTGAAGGAGGTGAGGAAGAAATGATACCCCTCCGCCCGAACAGCAGGGCCCTGAAGGCTCCCTCCCTGCTCAGAGATGGGAAAGGCCTCCCTGGCAGCTCCCCCAGGCCTTGATTCCACCACCTCAGGAAGGTGGGACTCCCGCCTCAGCAGTTCAAAGCCCCCACCGACTCCGCCAGCCACATCCGCTTCGGGTGCAGAAAGAGGAAGACCTGGGGGTGGGGGTGGGGGTGGGGGTGGGGGGTGGGGGCCCCAAGGCCGCTAGCTGAGGAGAGGCACCTTCTCAGGCGTTTTCTGGAGCTCTCGGGGGAGACCCTGGGGCCAGCTGGGAAGCTGAGCCCGAGTCTGCGGCCGTCGGTCGCCGGCCGGGTCAGCGCTGCACCTGCAAGATGCCGGCGGGGGCTGCGCGGCGCGGCGCCGGGGGGGAGTACGATCCAGGATGGGGTGGAAAACGCTTGCAGGGTGGACGGGGCCGGGGTGCAGGTGGGATGTCCGGAAGGTGCCAGGCGCACGGAGCGTCGGGTTTCCCAAGCCCGAACCCGCCCCCAGTCCCCTGCGCCCGCGAAGGTGGCCGCGCAGCCCCGGGCGCCCCGAGAGCATCCGAAGAGGCTTCCGGAGCCCTCGCTTCCTGCCCGCCCGCCTGCCCGCAGGGGCCGAGAGCCGGGTGGGGAGAGGACCGCTCCGCCGCCGCCGCCGGGGACGGAGGGGAAACAGCCTGCGGCGCGCGCGGCCCCGCTCCCCTGCCAGGCCCTCGCGCTCACCGTTGGGGCCGTAGCGCTCCCGCGCCTCGTTCACCTGCTCCGGGCTCAGGCCGCCCTCGGCTGTCACCGAGAAGTGGCTCAGCACGTCGGCGGCCGGGAGCAGGTGCGCCGCCTCCATGCCGCCCGCCCGGCCGTCCGCGCAGTCCGCGCAGTCCGCACCGTCGACGCTGCCTCTCCGCGGGGCTACAGCGCGGAGCGCGGGGGGCTTGGGCGCGGGTGGGCGCCGCGCAAGGCCATGTCTGCGCTGGGACCTTCCCCGACGGCAGTGGCGGCTGCGGCACAGGCCCGCGCCAGGATGCTGCGCCCGGGGCTCCCTCCCCGGGGCGGGGCGGCGCGGGGCCCGCCCCCATCACACCCCTTCCGGCCGCCCTCCCAGCCCGCCGCGCCCCAGGGCGCACCGCCGGGGCCGCCAGCCAGTGCGGCCGAGGGGAAACTGAGGCCGCCGGCCGGACGCGCGGCCCGGGGCAGGGGGGTCCTGGTCCGGATCCGCAGAGCTGCTGGGGGTGGGATCTGGCGAGAGCCGGGGCGGGCGGCGGAGCGCGGGGCTCTGGGCTGCGAGTCGCCTCCTCTGAGCCCTCCCCGGCCGGGGCGTCCGGCTTCCCAGCTAGACCTCTGCGAAGTGGATCCAGAGGGAGCCCAAAAGCCTGTGAGGAAGCGGGGCTCTTCGAGAGGGGAGTGCTGGGTATTTTCCTTATTTGGCGTTTCTTTATTCTTTCTTCTTTTCCAATGCCCACCCAGGAGGGGTTCTTCCCCAGAACCTCTAACAAGGAACCGGCGCAGAAGAAAGTTCAGAAAACCCGGCTGGCTACCCTAGGCTTCCACCGTCACCCCCGCAGGAAATGTGACCAGGGAGCAGGGGTGGGGCTCCCCAGAGGGGCCCGAGGGGTGCTGTGGGGGGCTTTGCCCAGGGCTCCCAGGGGACTGACCCCGGCCCAGGGAGGGCGAGGGATGGAGGGGCGCACTCCAGCGCTCCCCGGCTCCAGCCGCTCCGGGAGTGCCGGGAGAAGCGGCTTCGGGGCAGAGGAGGAAGTCGCAGGAAGGCAGAAACCACGCGCCAGGCCGAAAGGAGGAGCTAAGAAAACAACCTGATCGCCGCTCCCTCCACCTCGAGGGACAGCCTCCGCGCCCCACTCCCCCAGCCTCCGCCTGCCTCCCCCGCGAACTGGGCTCTGTGTCTAAAGCCTCAGCCTCTGCCAGCCAAGGCTGCTTGGGGTCATAGATGCCAGGATAGAGCCCACGCAGCTGGCTGTCAAACCCGAAACCCTTCATGCTCCACAGCCAGGAGCTTTCCGCCGCTGCAACACAGGCCCCCCCACCCCACACCTGAAAGCCTCAACTTCCAGCCTTGCCTGGAGCCGCTGACCCCCACCCAGATCATGCACACCCCAGCTTCTGAGCTCTTCCTCCCGGGACCGGACCGGGATCTTCCTCCTCTCCGCCTCTCACAGCCCCCCTGAGCAAACACGCTCCCTGAGGACCGGCTGGAGGAAAGGTTCTTCGTGGCTTTTGATGGGTGGTCCCGGTGGATACCCGGTATCAGCTGCGCCCCAGCCTGCCGCTGTGGAGCCAGAGGAATGCTGGGTTTCTGTCTGTGGCTCCTCCCGGCCTGTTATTTTATGTACTGTTTCCATTATTATTATTTTTTTCTTTTTTTCGAGGGAGTCTCACTCTGTCACCAGGCTGGAGTGCAGTGTTGACAGCTCGGCTCACTGCAGCCTCCACCTCCCCGGTCCGAGTGATTCTCCTGCCTCAGCTTCCTGAGAAGCTGGGATCACAGGCACCTGCCATCATGCCTGGCTAATTTTTTTTTTTTTTTTAAGAGAAGGGGTTTTGCCACATTGGGAAGGCTTGTCTCAAACTCTCGACCTCAGGTGATCCGCCCACCTCAGCCTCTGGAGTAGCTGGGATTATAGGCATGAGCCACTACCCCCAGCTCATATTATTATTATTATTATTTTGGTAGAGACAGGGTTTCACCATGTTCCCCAGGCTGGTCTCAAACTCCTGGACTCAAGCAATCCACCCGCTTTGGCCTCCCAAAGTGCTGGGATTACAGGTGTAAACCACCATGCCACGCTCAGCCTGGCATTTTAGATCTCAAGTTCGATATTCCCAGAGATTTCCACCCGATCCCTTTCTCCCCCACTGCTGTAGTCCACACAATCCCAACTGTATCCCTAAATTGCCAGGAAAAATGTCAGCCAGGACGTGACTGAACAGAGCCTCGAAGCTCCCGGCTAGACTCCTTTCCCAGTCCCACGAAGCCCTAGGCCTGTGAGCAGCTGGGAAACCCTGGCTCAGCCCTACATGCATCTCGGGGTCCGACTCCTCCTCTGCCAGCCCTGGGGACCTTAACCCCAGCCTCTCCCACTCCACCACACCCTCAGCTGTGAGTTGGCATTTGCTAAAAGGCAGGGCCAGAAGGCCTGGGTGTTTGCTCTGGCGGCCGAGCCGATGTTCCCTTCCTTCAGGTCATCCTACCCTACCTCAAACCACCATGGCAGGACAGACAGCTGCCAGCAACTGGGGCCCTCGCCTGGCAGCTCACACACCTGTCAGCATGCCCACCTGCTCGGCTGGCCCCGTCACAACTTCTGGGCACCCCTCCATGCTCCCGCAGCCTGCTACCTGCCCAGTGGCATGGGGCCCTCCGCATTATGCTGTTTTTGCACCTGGACAAACAGCTGGTGGCCAGGGTGACATGGTCACAGGCAGGCTGTCCAAAGGGCAGGCCTGCCTTTCCCATCTCCCAGCTGCCAGGAACCGGGAGATCCATGCCTGGCACCTAGACACGGCTCTTTCCACTTCCTTTACTGGACAGATGGTGGCAGAACATACCACCTATCTGGCAGAGGCCTGTCTACCCACCTTGCCTGAGGTCACCGGGTGGGCGTGAGGAAAGAGAGGTCTTCCCTGGAATGATTTATTTATTTTTACTTTGAGATGGAGTTTCGCTCTACTGCCCAGGCTAGAGTGCAGTGGCCCGATCTCGGCTCACTGCAACCTCCGCCTCCCAGGTTCAAGCGATTATCCTCCCGAGTAGCTCAGCCTCCCGAGTAGCTGAGATTACAGGCACCTGCCACCACACCCAGCTAATTTTTGGATTTTTAGTAGAGATGGGGTTTCACCATGTTTGCCAGACTGGTCTTGAACTCCTGACTCAGGTGATCCACCCACCTCAGCCTCCCAAAGTGCTGGGATTACAAGTGTGAACCTCCGCACCTGGCTTTGCTGGAATGATTTAGACACATGGAGAAGAGGATGTTGCAAGCAGAAAAAACCAGCCTGAGTTGAAGGTGAGAAATCTCAGCCATATGTCGGGGATGGTGATTCAATCCCTTAGAGTGGCTGGATCACAAGGAGTGGGAGTGCATGGACCAGGAGGGTAGATTAGAGAGACAGGGCTAGGACACTGAGAACCTCAATTGTCTGTATAATGTCCCGGGTTTTGTACTGAAGGCCTTTTAAGCAATGGAGAGATGGCGCCAGGTCTGCCTGCTACAAACGCTCCCTATAGAAGCTGGTATGGAGAAGAGATTACAGGGGAGAGCCGTGGCTGAAAGGACCGTGAAGCGGGAGCCAGCGACATTCACCCGATTTCCCTCAGGCCTCCCCAGGGGAGGAGCCTCCAAGCTGTGGAGGAAATACCTGTGATTATTTGTTTCACACATTACCCGCAATTAATCCTCATAATAACCCTGGAGGAGTGTTTTCTTAGCCCCATTCAGAGCTGGCTTCATGGGCGTGCAATCTGCCTAGGTCACCTGTTGTCAGAAGGACCCTCTGCTCGATTTTTGCTGTTTTCTTAGAGATGGGTCTCACGGTGTTGCCCAGGCTGGATTCCAACTCCAGGACTCAAATGCTCCTCTCGGCCCCGCCTCCTGCGTGGGCAGGACCACGGGAATGCACCACCACACCTGGCCTTCCGTCGGCTTGATTGAACACTCTGCAACTGCCATCTTGAAATTCTTGTTTTTTTGAGACAGAGTCTTGCTCTGTTGCCCAGGCTGGAGTACAGAGGTGTGATCTCAGCTCTCTGCAACCTCCCACTCCCGG
Source organism: Saimiri boliviensis (assembly GCF_048565385.1). NCBI lineage: Eukaryota > Metazoa > Chordata > Mammalia > Primates > Cebidae > Saimiri > Saimiri boliviensis. The sequence continues at coordinate 23,845,555 of NC_133465.1, forward strand.
ATTCAAGAAATTCTCCTGCCTCAGCCTTCTGAGTAACTGGAGGTTACAGGCACCTGCCGCCACCACACCCAGCTACTTTTTTGTATTTTAGTAGAGACAGGGTTTCACTGTGCTAACCCAGGCTGCTTTCGAACTCCTGAGCTCAGGCAATCCACCCACCTCAGCCTCCCAAAGGGCTGGGATTACAGGCGTGAGCCACCTCGACCAGCCTTGAAATTCTTAATACAGTATTTGTGTGTGTGTGTGTGTTGTTACTTTGAGTTTTATTCAGGGCAGTGAAAGGATAGATTTTTTTTAAAATCTGAAGGACCATTCTTACCTCTTCCACCCCAGAATGGCTGCCCTCCCGTAGGGGTACATTCGCTGCTTTGAAGAAATCCAGAAACTGTCCCGCGTCCTGTGTTCTGAGTATGGGGATATACTGTAGGTAACGTGATGCTTGGAGCTGTCAGACCAGAGGGGCTAAGGCAGGAAGCCTGCCAGGAAACAAGGGTCAACTGTGAGGACCTGGGGCTTGGTGGGATGGTCAGTGGGTAAAGGGTCCCAGGTTCCAGTCCCAGGCTCTGTTGGTACAGGCTGCATTGCAGAGGGGGAAGGGAGGCGAGTGTGGCCAGTCATCTGGGCGTTATTCAGGGCAGGAAGAGGCAGCCTCCTGACTCTGCAAGCTCTGGGCAGTGCCCATCTCATTCAGCATCACCACAGAGGAATAGTTGTAATCAAACACCAGCCTCCAGAAGTCTGCCATGGTGTTGGGTAGAGGGCACTGGGCACCCTCTACCCAATACAGTAATTTTCTATTTGAACCTGTGCTTTGCAAGTGAAGCCTGATGGGCAATGGAGCATGCAGTGAGCCCAGGAGGCCCGGCTAGTCCTCCGTCTCTTTCACTCTCGTGCTCACTGTGCTCCGTGAGCACAGAACTCTGGTGGACTCACGATGCGTGGGAGTTCAGTGGACTCGAATCAAGTCTAGGGGGGATGTGTTACTTCTGCAGCTGAGTAAGCGGGGGTGCTGACAGCTGAGAAGCCCTACTTCCCATTTGACCTGGAATTTGCTTCATGCAGAAAGAAGACAGTAGTGTTGGCTGGGCACAGTAGCTCACACCTGTAATCCCAAGACTTTGGGAAGCCGAGGCGGGCGGATCATAAGGTCATGAGTTCAAGACCAACCTGACCAACATGGAGAAACCCTGTGTCTACTAAAAATATAAAAATTGGCTGGGTGTGGTGGCACATGCCTGTAGTCCCAGCTACTCGGGAGGCTGAGGCAGATCACTTGAACCCAGGAGGCGGAGGTTGCGGTGGGCCGAGATCACGCCATTGCACTCCAGCCTGGGCAATAAGAGCGAAACTCTGTCTCAAAAGAAGAAGGAAGAGGAGGAGGAGGAGGTGGTGGTGGAGGACGACAGTCGTGTCCTGAGAAACACGAAAGGTCCGGGATCCCTATCGTATCGTATCATTTCTTACTCACATTACTTCCTTGTATTAAACACCACTCACGTTCAACATGACACAGAAGGAAAGGAAAAGATAAGACAACCCATAGTACCTTTTCCTTTAGCTCTCTACTCATCCGTAAGCAAAGGCAGAGGGCGTTTGGAGAGTGTATTCATATCCACAAGCGAAATGGAAACATTTCGTGTTGTACAGCGTTTTCCTGTTCTGCTCAGCTACCCACTGAGACCTGGTAATTTTAGTGATTACACATATGAGTTAAATGCTCTTCATTTTGCGTCTAAAGCTGGCATTGCACAAAGTAAAGATACGTGATACAATTTCATGCAAATAATTAAAATTTTTAGTTCTTCTTTTCTTAGAAAATTAATTTGTAGGCTGGGCGTGGTGGCTCATGCCTGTAATCCTAGCACTTTGAGAGGCTGAGGCAGACGGATCATTTGAGGTCAGAAGTTTGAGACCAGCCTGGCCAACATAGTGAAACCCCGTCTCTACCAAGCATATAAAAAATTAGCCTGGTATGGTGGCACGCTCCTGTAGTCCCAGCTACTCGGGAGGCTGAGGCAGGAATATTGCCTGAACCCGGGAGATGGAGGTTGCAGTGAGCTGAGGTCATGCCATTGCACTCCAGCCTGGGCAAGAGTGAGAGTCTGTCTCAAAGAAAAGGAAAAAAAAAAAAAAAAAAGAAAATTAAATTGTAGATTTTTCCAAAGCACCATGACACGTTGAGAGACACTGCACAAGAAAGGAACAGTTTTATATTTGAGTGCCTTTCATGACACTTTTCTCCCCGTTTTTAATTTTATTTTGAACATTTTTTTTGAGATGGGGTCTCACTCAGTTGCCCAGCAGGAACACAGTGGTGTGGTCACGGCCCACTGCAGCCTCGAACCGCTGAGCTCACGCCATCCTCTCGCTTCAGCCTCCCTGGTAGCTCGGTCTGCAGGTGCGCACCACTGGCTAATTATTTTTAAAATTCGTTTGTAGAGGCGGGTCTCACTTTGTTGCCCAGGCTGGTCTCCAGCTCCTGGGCTCCCAGGATCCTCCCACTTCAGCCTCTCAAAGTGCTGGGATTGCAGACATAAGCCACCGCATCCGGCCCCTCTGTTTTTTAAAGGAAGTGTCCCCATTTTCATTTTGCACTGGGCTCTGCAAATTATGTAGCCAGTCTTCTTCCCATTTGACAGATAAGAGCCTGAAAGGCTCTGAGGGTGCTCAGCTGGGCTTCAAACCTGATCTGACCCCAGGGCACAGGCTCCTAAGCAACCCCCCGCCTTCCTGTCAGGGTCCCTCCCAAAGCACAAGGTCAGTGCAGCTTTCACTGGGAGAGAAGCATGTCCCATAGGCTCCCTCCCCTTGCTCCTGCCTCTCTATCATGGCCAGAACTCAGGCCTGTCTTCTCTCTCAAGCTGCACCTTTCCAACAGCCTGCTTCCTGGCTTCTCAGCTCACTGCAACCTCCGCCTCCCAGGTTCAAGCGATTCTCCTGCCTCAGCCTCCTGAGTGGCTGGGATTACAGGTGTGTGCCACCACGCCTGGCTAATTTTTGTATTTTTAGCAGAGACGGGGTTTCACCATGTTGGTCAGGCTAGTCTCGAACTCCTGACCTTGTAATCCACCTGCCCCCGCCTCCCAAAGTGCTGGGATTACAGACGTGAGCTGCTGCGCTCGGCCAGGGTCTGTTGTTTTAAGACCTGCCAACAACATTCCTGTCTCCAGACTTACTTCTGGTATAGGAAGATTGCTTCCCCGAGATGATGCTTTCATAACGCATTCCTCCCCTCAAGAACCTTCTTTAGCTCCCTAGTACTGGAAGATAAAGTCCAGGCTCTTCCACATTCACTGCCCCTGCACATTCTAGCTTTACCCCTTTGTTCATGCTGTTCCCCTGGCCTTGATTTCTCTTCCAGCTCTTTTCCCTAAAATCTGGAAACTCGCCGGGCGCAGTGGCTCATGCCTGTATTTCCAGCACTTTGGGCGGCTGAGATGGGCAGGTCAGGAGTTTGAGACCAGCCTGGCCAGCATGGTGAAACTCCGTCTCTACTAAAAATATAAAAAATTAGAAAGGCATGGTGGTGTGTGCCTGTAATCCTAGTTACTTGGGAGGCTGAGGCAGGAGAATTGTTTGAACCTGAGAGGTGGAGGTTGCAGTGAGCCGAGATCGCACCATTGCACTCTAGCCCAGGCGACAGAAGCAAAACTCCATCTCAGAAAAAAAAAAAAAAAAAAAATTATCCGTTGGGCTTGGTGGCTCACACCTGTAATCTCAGCACTTTGGGAGGCTGAGGTGAGAAGATTGTTCGAGCCCAGGAGTTTGAGACCACCCTGGGCCACACAGGAGACCTCCGTCTCTACAAAAAAAAAAAAAAATTAAAAATTAGCCAGGTATGGTAGCCTGTGGTCCCAGCTACTAAGGAGCTGACGTGGGAGGATTGCTTGAGCCCAGGAGGTGAAGGCTGTTAACTGCGACTGTGCCACTGCACTCCACCCTGGGTGACAGAGCAAGACCCTACCTCTAAAAAAAATAAATAAATAACAAATGTTTCCAGGACCTAGCGTGCCCCAGGCACAGCACCAGACCCTGGAGAGATGGTCCTTGTCCTCCCCATGCCTACACCTGAGAAAGCAGCACGTAACCACACTCAGCAACCTATCACAGTGTGGCCAGTGGTGCCTCGAGAAGATGCCAGTCAGAGGAGGTCGGATTTCTCCTAGTCAGGGAGGTTGGGAGGCTTTTCTGGAGGAAGGGATACTTCTGCTGAAATCTGAAGGCACAGGGGAGGGAACAGGTTCCAGGCTGAGGGAACAGAGTCTGCGAGGCCGGCCTGGCTGTGAGGTCTTGGCGGTGCCTGCCCGCCTCTGGGCCTGAGCCCCCTGTCCCACATGTCCATGCTGACAGCGGAAGTGGCGGGGGCAGCGTCTTCCCCCAGAGAGAACAGAAAGCAGTGGCGGGATTGCCCTGCTGCTGCCCCACCTTGGTTTGTAATCAGTTTGAGTCAAAATGTAAACAGCCTTGCAGGCTTGGGAACCTCACCTTCTTCTTGTTCGGGGTCACCTGGGCCTGGGGAGCAGGTGTCCCAGGTGTTCTAGAGACCTGCTGCTGAGCGGCGAGTCACCCGTTTGTTGGTCTTATCTGATGTCGTCTGAGCACTGGGTCTGCTGTTTTACGCCCCCACCCCGCTCCCTATTTGACACCCCCCCAGGGGAGGGGCAGGGGAAGGCCTTGGCTCCCAGCTGTTCAGAGTGGGTGACACTCCCATTACCTTGCCCCCACCCCAAGTTCTTTCGTTGTTGTGTTTTGGGCTTGGGGATCCCTGTGCCAGTCTCTGATGCACCTGTCGGTCTTGCCGCGCCGACTCCCTGGCCTAGAGCCACCTCACGCCTGGCTTCTCCAGCCTCTCCCTGTGCTCTATGATGGTCCCCAGAGCCCTGAGACTCCCACCCACCCACCTCATCAGCTCTGCCCTCAAAGCCCACCGTCCAGCCCTCAAGCTTTCCCCTCCAGATCCTTACCTTGCCCTCACTGTGGGAGCTACACTGAGCCACATTCAGCTCCTGCACATAGTAGGGCCATACTGAGCCACATCCAGCCCCTGCACACAGTAAGGAGGTGCACACTGGGTCACATCCGGCCTCTGCACACAGTAGGGGACTGCACACTGAATCACATCCAGCCTCTGCACACAGTAGGGGGGCCACACTGAGGCACATCCAGCCCCTGCACACAATAGGGAGGTACACACTGAGTCACATCCAGCCCCTGCACACAGTAGGGCCACACTGAGCCACATCCAGTTCCTGCACACAGTAGGGGGGTGCACACTGAGCCACATCCAACCCCTGCACACAGTAGGGCCACACTGAGCCACATCAATCCTGCACACAGTAGAGGGGTGCACATTGAGTCACATCCAGCCCCTGCACCCGGTAGGGCCACACTGAGCCACATCCAGCTCCTGCACACAGTAGGGCCACACTGAGCCACATCAAGCCCCTGCACACAATAGGGTCACACTGAGCCATATCCACCTCCTGCACACAGTAGGGCCACGCTGAGCCATATCCAGCTCCTGCATACAGTAGGGCCACACTGAGCCACATCCAGCCCCTGCACACAGTAGGTGAGTGCACACTGAGCCACATCCAGCCCCTGCACACAGTAGGGGAGTGCACACTGAGTCACATCCAGCCCCTGCACACAGTAGGAAGTTTCTAGCTCTGGGTCTGCCCATGCCTTCTGTCTGCTCGAAACACCTCTCCATCTCTCAGGTCAACAGGGCCCTCTTGTGCTCCCTCCTGTGCCTCCCGCAGCCCCTGCTGTCTGCCCTGTTCCCCTGTCTGGCAGCCACCTCACCTGACTTGCCGCTCCCGAAAGGTGTCAGGGGTGTTTGCTGAATGGCTGGTCAGGTGGGAACATTCTGGAGCCTCTTCCTGGGAGTGGAGCACACTCTCGCCTCCTGGGGCCCGGGGAAGTGGGGACGTGTGGTCAGCAGGGCCCAGCAGGCACCCGGGGCCCCACCCAGCCCAGGACACCTGCACCATTGCATTTTGGCCCACGGGGACCTGCCTCCTGCCCTCTAGCCTCCACCTCTACAGGAACTCCCTGCACAGAGCGGGGCTGGGGCCCCAGGGCCAGGCAGCTCACTCCTCTGCTCCTTGAGGCAACTTCCTGTCCTCTCCCCCTTATCTCCCCAGCCAGACCGAGGAGAGGAAGCCGCCTTCTCCCTCCCAGCGGCAGACAGAGACACTCTCGGACCTCAGGAAGAGGGGGCCAGCCATGTGAGGGTGGGCCTGCTCCGTCGGGCCTGCCTCCTCCCTCTGCTGCCCCCAGGGCCCTCCAGGTAGCCATGCTGCTACCTTCCTGCTCAGGTGCTTTGGGTGACTCCGTCTCCCTAGTTCAGATCGACTCTGCAGCTTGGCTTTAAGCCATCTCGCCAGCCTCACCTCACACCCCTGCTCCCACATCCACCCCTAGCACCTTAGGGTCCATCCATTGACCTGACTTCTCTATACTCCTCCCAACCTTTTCCATGTTTGTGGTTACCTGTCCTCATCTGTACGTGTCTAAACCCTCAGCATTTTCAAAGCTGGTCTTCAGTGCTGCCTTCTCCAAGAAGTCCTCCTTGATTTCTCAGGAGCCAGTGACTCCTGAGCAGCCAGCCCCTTGTGTGTTCCTCACTCTCACCTCCAGCACCCACACTGTGTGTCTGTCCAGAACAGGAGCTACATCGGAGTCGTCACGAGGCCCCCAAGGCCAGCCCAGTGCATGAAGGTCACTGTAAAGTTGCTCTCTAGGTGGGGAACGCCCCGAAGCAGAAGCCGTGGTGTCGGTGGCCCTCACCTCTGCATCTCAGGTCCTAGCACCTGGTCTGGCATTTCTAGCCAATGCAATAAGACAAGAAAAAGAAGCGAGGTGCAAATACCAGAAAGTGAAAGAACAGATGAGCGTATCTACCTCCGTAAGTGTGCGCCGCCCTCCCCATCCAGGAGATACACCAGACAACCCATACTGTATGAACAAGTTTTGTTTTGTTTTGTTTTGTTTTGAGATGGAGTCTCGCTTTGTCACCCAGGCTGGAGTGCAATGGCACAATCTCCACTCACTACAACCTCTGCCTCCCAGGTTTAAGCGATTCTCCTGCCTCAGCCTCCCAAATAGGTGGGATTAGAGATACTGACCACCACACCTGGCTAACTTTTGTGGTTTTAGTAGAGACGGGGTTTCACTGTGTTGGCCAGGCTGGTCTCGAACTCCTGACCTCAGGTGATCCACCTGCCTTGGCCTCTCAAAGTGCTGCGATTACAGGTGCCCACCACCATGCCTGGCTAACTTTTGTATTTTTAGTAGAGACGGGGTTTCACCATGTTGGCCAGGCTGCTCTCGAACTCGTGACCTCAGTGTTCCACCCTCCTCGGCCTCCCAGAGTGCTGGGATTCCAGGCGTACCACCGCACCTGGCCATGCACAGGGTTTGAAATATGAGAGAGGGGCTGGGATTTGCTGACGCCACACAGTGGGTTGGGCTTTCCTGCTTCCCTGACACAGTGTCAGGCACAGATACACAGCGCTGGTCTTGTGCTGCACCCTGGCAGTGAGGCCAGAGGCCCTGCCTGGCAGGGAGGGGGCTCCAGCTGTCCCAGGTCAAGCCCGACCAGCCTGCCACAGTGGCCTCAGCTGGAAGTGGGTTGTTAGGGCGTAAGACACGAAACCCCTATTTGCCTCGTAAATGGTTACACCCACCCAGCCTGTAAACTTTAAGTCACAATTGGAAAAGGTTTTGAGAGCTGGGACTTTGCTCCCTGGTATGGGGAAGAGGCTGTTGGCTTGCGGGCAGCTGAGGGCAAGTGGGCAGGCCCTGAACCTGTGTGCAGGGGTGGGGGCGGGGCAGCTGGTTCACCCCAGAGGGTTCCCCCAGGCCTGGGGCTGGGTGAGGGTGGCTGGGCAGTCCTCAAGCTGGGCACCACCCTGGCTGTGGGAGTCTGGGAACAGCCTTCGCCTCTGAACACAGGGTCGCTGTGAAGTCGGGGTCTGGAGGTTGCCGAGTCCCTGGCCACGGGGATAAAGTGACGGGAGACCGGGGCCTGGCCTTGGCTCTGTTTGTGGGTGCCCGGTTCTCCCTGCACCCTCTGCCTGTGGTCCTGGTTACCATAACAACCCTGGACTGCTGTTGACCCCTGGGGCTCAGCCGTCTGACTTCCCCTCCTCCGTGCCCTTGTGGGACTTCTGGTTGGGCAGTGCCAGGCCTCCGCCCTGGTGTTCCCTGCGTGGGCAGCCTGCCCAGCTCCCTGGGGATATCCTGTCATTGTGGCCCAGAGCCTTAGCCTGGCGTCTGCCAGGTCAGCCACAAGTGCTCTGGGTTCTTTCCAGGTCCCCAGGTGGGGCCCGGGAGCCCAGAGAGTTGGGGGAAGTTGGCAGAGGCACCCAGATCCCCAGCATGGCAGGGCCGGGCACTGTGTCCCAGCCACCTGACAGCCTCTGTGGCAGACGCACAGGCGGGGCTCTAGGATCCGTAGCTGGCCCTGCAGGTGACCTTGGCATGTCCTCTATATCTCTGGGCTGCCTCCCTGAAGCCATAACTCATGGCACACCCGTTGGGGGCCCAGCAGACCCAGAGGCTCTGTAGAACAGGTGTGAGGGGTTATTCCCAGAGTGGCTGGGTGCTGGGAGTCGCTGAGCCTCAGGCTGCCCTCTGGACACGGTAGGGGTGCGGGGTGGCAGGGTGCTTCACCTGGGCTCTGTGCCCTGGCTTCCAACAACCAGATTCCATGAAAATGTTCACATTTGCAAGTTGACTTCCATTTGTCTTGAATTCCCCGGCCTCACACCCCCTCATTTGCATATCCAAATCAGCCCTGGCCCTCCTGGGTCAGCCCACCCCAAAAGGAGCACTTCCAAAGGCAGCTGCTGGGGTGGAGGGAGGGAGGGGCGCCGGAGGGAGTCTGCCCTGGGCCCCCGCAGCCCTCTCCACTGTGAGGGTGTAAAACAGCCGTAGTCAACATGACGCTATCCTGGCTGTCGCAGGCACGGGCCAGTGCATTGCTTTATCCTCAGAAGCCTTGAGAGCGGATGCTGTCACAGCCAGCGAAACAGGGCCACATGACCTGTGCGTGGGAGAGCAGAGGTTTCAGTGCAGGCCACGTGGCCCACAGCCTCTGTGCTGGACAGAAAGAGGCTGGAGTGTCTGTCCCTGGTCCCCAGACAGTGCAAGTTCTGACTCAAAGCCCCCATTTCTGAGCACTGAGTTAGTCATATAGCCCTGAGGATGGGCCTGGGGCCTCTTTGGCACCCAACATGTCCTCAGCACCCTCTCCAAGGACCCCGAGGTACCTATCGGTCACCCTTGGCTAGGTTAAGCACCTCCCCTGAGAGGTCTGTCGGCTTTGGTCTCAGCTCTACTGTGTGACCTTAGGGGAATGACTTCACCTCTCTGAACCTCAGTTTTCTCACTGTGAGATGGACAGCACAGTCGTCACAGTTCTACAGGGTCGTATTATCAGTGCCACCTAAGACGGTAGACACAGGGGCTGGATACCGTGGCTCACACCTGTAATCCCAGCACTTTGGGAGGCCGAGGCAGGTCAGGAGTTCAAAACCAGCCCGGCCAACATGGTGAAATCCCATCTCTATGAAAAATAAAAAAGCGTTAGCCGGCCATGGTGGTGGGTGCCTGTAATCCCAGCTACTCAGGAGGTTGCGGCAGGAGAATCCCTTGACCTGGGAGGTGGAGGTTATAGTGAACTGAGATCGCGCCACTGCACTCCAGCTGGGGTGACAGAGCGAGACTCCGTCACCAAAAACAAAAAAAGAAAGAAAGAAAATGGACACAGAGTGGCCACATGGGCCCGCTGGGCTGCTGATTCTCCATGCCCACCTTTCTCTTGCAGTCACTTCTAGGGATGCAGCTGGGGTTAGGCCTCTGTTCCCCAGGACACTCCCGCTCTGATCAGACTGTGACCTGAGCAGGAAGCTAGCCAGAGGCAATACCCACCCAGATCCTGGAGGCAAGAAGCCAACATGCGGGAACAAAGAATTTTCCGTGGCTCCACTGTTAATGAGGAACTGCTGCTCTTCAGGGCCTCAATTGCTCTTTCACCCTCCTCTCCTTCCCCAAATTTCCATCACTGGTGATGTTTATATTGGAATTATGCCCAGGACTTCAGGAACCCAGCATGGGTAAGTGGAAAACAATACGAAAGAAAAGAGGCGTCTTTTTAAAGGCAGTGTTGACAAGTTTAAACTCTTGGTTTTAAAGCACATTACAAAACAGTGAGCATCAAAACCAAATGGTTTTGTGGTTAAATCAATTCAGCAGGGCTTCTGTCAATTGCAAGTCCCTGCCGAAAAGCAAAGATGAAGACGAAGATGAAGAGAGGGAAGGCCTGTCTTCCCTCCAGAGGCTCAGAGTCTGCGGTGGCGGGTGAGCAGCAGGAAACCTAGACATATGTGCTAGCTGAGAGCACTCTCTACAGGGGCTCAGCCGTCTGACTGCGATGAGATCCTTGCCAGTTACCAGCTCTGTGATCTCGGGCAAGCTACAAAATATCTGCGGGGGTTGGTTTCATCATCTGTAAAATGGAAATAATACTAGGTCCCACCTCAGTGGGGTTTGTGAGTTTGAGAAGATATCTGACGGCGGCACCTGGCAGCGTAACAGACATGACAGCCCTTTTGCTAATGGAAGCCTGAAGGCCCGGTGCATGAATTGTGAGTGAGCTAAGCCGTTGACAGCGATGCCTTTCTCTCTGCTGAATACTGGCTTTCCCAGCTTCCCTGGCAGCTAAGGGTGGCCTCGGAACCCACCTCTGGCCATTGAGTTACAAGAGGAAGTCTGCTGGGTTTCCTGAATAAAATACAGAGGCGGAAGCCTTTGCTTTCCCTACTTCCTGCCTGGGATGAGCTTATGATGCTGGAAGTCCAGCAGCTGTTTTGTGCCCATGAGGCCTCCAGCTTGAGGATGTAAAACCCTCACATGGAAGGTGGCCGAGCAGGGGGATGGGGACATTGCTGAGCTGCAGAATAGCCTGAGATTACTGACTTCCCGACTTCTTGTTCTGAGAGATTATCTTTTTATTATTATTATTCTTTTGAGATAGGGTCTCACTCTGTCTCCCAGGCTGCGGTACCGTGGCACAATCTCGGCTCACTGCAACCTACACCTGCTGGACGCTGCCAGGCCTCCTGTCTGGGCCTCCCAAAGTGCCGTGATTACAGGCATGAGCTTCTGAGCCCGGCAGAGAGATGATCTTAAAAGCCTTTATTTGCTGGGCATGGTGGCTCATGCCTATAATCCTGGCCCGCTGGGAGGCCAAGGCAGGCGGATCACAAGGTCAGAAGTTCGAGACCAGCCTGGCAGACATTGTGAAACCCCATCTCTACAAAAATACAAAAAATTACCAGTCGCGGTGGCTCACACCTGTAATCCCAGCACTTTGGGAGGCCGGGGTGGGCAGATCACGAGGTCAAGAAATCGAGACCATCCTGGTCAACATGGTGAAACCCCATCTCTACTAAAAATACAAAAAATTAGCTGGGCGTGGTGGCAGGTGCCTGTAGTCCCAGCTACTCGGGCGGCTGAGGCAGAAGAATTGCTCGAACCCGCGAGTCAGAGGTTGCAGTGAGCTGTACTCCAGCCTGGCGACAGAGCGAGACTCCATCTCGAAAACACACACACACACACACACACACACACACACACAAACAACAAAAAATTAGCCGGGTGTAGTGGTGTGCACCTGTAATCCCAGCTACTCAGGAGGCTGAGGCAGGAGAATCACTTGAGGTTGCAGTGAGCTGAGATCACACCCCTGCACTCCAGCCTGGGAGAAAGAGTGACACTCCGTCTCAAAAAAAAAAAAAGCCTTTATTATTCAAAGCAATTGGGTTCTGGGTGGTCTGCTCCTTCCAACTGAATGCACCCGAGTGCTATAGGCCCTTAGTACGGCGCTTGGCACTCGGGAAATGCTCACTAAATACCAGCTGTGGCATCACGGAGATGTCACAGCATGGTCGCCTTTATCTCTGTGCTCAGCAGGTAGAGAGGAAGTGAGGAGGGGAGAGTCTGCGGTGTGGGTGACCCCGCCTGCCTTTCCACTCCATGGCTGGGTGTGGTGGAGCCACGGTCCCTCACAGGGCACAGATGGCTTCCGGTGCAGGAGCCACCGAAGAAACCAAACTCCACCGCGCTCAGCGAGGCTGCTGTAACTGACAGGTGCCGGCATCGCGCCCCCACCTCTTCCTGGAGGTTTCAGGGGTAATTCCGCGCACCCCCCGCCCTCATGCTCGGGCTCTGGAATGATGGAAGAAACACAGCGTCGTGTTGTGTTTGAGTCAGAATTGCCAAAGGTGCTCGTTACCCCCGCTGGATGGAGCAGCTGAAGGAGAGCTGACAGGTGGAGGGGCTGGCCCCACGCCAGAGGTTCCTCCCTGAGAACAAAGAGAGACAAAGGGAGAAACTTGGCCTCCGTGATCATTTTAGTCTTGATGTCTGAAGGAATGCCGTATGCCAAAATGGACCCTCCTGTGACTTCATTTCAGTGTTCTGGCCCAGAGTTAACACAGGCTTGGGAGGGAGACGACTTCTCAGGAGCTGGCAGCGTTCACATGAAATGTCAGTGGAGGTTAGGCAGGCCGTGGTGCCTCATGACTGTAATCCCAGCACTTCTGGAGGCCGAGATGGGCGGATCACTTGAGGTCAGGAGTTCGAGACCAGCCTGGCCAACTAAAAATACAAAAGTTAGCCGGGCATGGTGGCAGGTGCCTGTAATCCCAGCTACTCGGGAGGCTGAGGCAGGAGAATTGCTGGAATCCGGGAGGCAGAGGTTGCAGGGAGCCGAGATAGGGCCACTGCACTCCAGCCTGGGTGACAGAGCGAGACTCCATCTTACAGTCAGGGATGGAACCACCAAGAGGAATACATTTGGGGTCTCGGCCCCTAAGGCTTTCTTTTTAGCTTCTCGGGTTGCAAATATTCTGGTTTTGTTTTATTTTGTTTTTCTCAAGGAGGTAGAGCTGTGGAGAGGTGGGAGTTAGGGGCACGGGCCCTGCTCTCCATTTGCCCATCTGAGCAATGGGAATAATGCCTGGCTCCACCTCCCCTGGTGTCACATGGGTCCGCGGGGCGAGCTCAGAGCGCAGAGCCTGTTGGTGAAAATGCATTGCTCCGGGCGTCCTTGGGGCCAGCCATGTAGCTCTGCCCTCATGCAGAGAAGGGCACCTGAGAGCGCAGATGAGGAATGGGAGGGCCTTGAGCCGTCTCGCCCTGTCCGCGCGGTGCTGATGGACCCAGCGTGCAATGCCTCAGACATCTCAGAGACAGAGAGGCAAATCTCCAGTCCTGCACCCTGCAGAGCTGTCAGGAGGCCGACTGGTCTGCACCTCCCCCTGGGAATGGCAAAAGGGTAGACCCCAGGGCGTTTGACCTGGAAAGGGCCTCTGGGTCACCTCTGCCCACCTCCCCCGTGTACAGTGGGAGATGAGGCTGGGGAGGCTGGGGGGGCTTCCCAAGGTGATCGGCGGGGACATGCAGAGAGGAAGAGACTCAGCATTGAAGAAACAAGCAGCACTGTCGGAAGGACGCCGGTGAGGGCAAGTGAAAGCAGTGCACACTTGTGTGCAGACATTTTCTTTTCTTTTCTTTTTTTTGAGATGGAGTTTCGCTCTTGTTACCCAGGCTGGAGTGCAATGGTGCCACCTCGGCTCACTGCAACCTCCGCCTCCTGGGTTCAAGCAATTCTCCTGCCTCAGCCTCCCGAGTAGCTGGGATTACAGACACATGCCACCATGCCCAGCTAACTTTTGTATTTTTAGTAGAGACGGGGTTTCACCATGTTGACCAGGATGGTCTCGATCTCTTGACCTCGTGATCCACCCGCCTCGGCCTCCCAAAGTGCTGGGAAGTAAACACCCAGGGAAAAGCCACAGAGGAGGGCCCACGTGGGCTGGGGCCACTGCTGCGGTGGCCACACTCTTGCTCACCTGCAGTGATGCCAGGACCTGGCCTCAGTTCAACCAGCGCACACAGTGGAGGAGCACCTGGACCCCAGATGCACGGGCCTTGGGCTGTGACTTGGGATAGGAAAGGATCTCCCTCTCAATACAAGAAACGTACAGGCCGGGCACGGTGGCTCACGCCTGCACGCCCAGCACTTTGGGAGGCTGAGGCAGGCGGATCACGTGAGTCCAGTTCTAGACCATCCTGGATAACACAGTGAGACCTCATCTCTACAAAAAAAAAAAAAAGAAAAGAAAAGAAAAATTAGCTTGATGTGCTGGCATGAACCTGTAATCTCAGCTACTCGGGAGGCTGAGGTGGGAGGATCACCTGAGCCTGGGGAGGTTGAGGCTGCAGTGAGCTGTGATGGCACCAGCCAGGGCCACAGAATGAGACCCTATCTCAAAACAAAAACAAAACCAAAACCCAGAAATGTATTAGCTGGGGGTGCCCTTAGCTGCCTGTTGAACTAACAGAAGGTAAATGAATATACTAAAACCCGGAGCTGCAGGGCGGGAAGGAAAGAAGACTGGTCATCTCTTGGACACTCTGGCCCCATGGAACACACTCCACACCCTTCGATCTGGTCTTTCTTGAATTCCTTTTCTTTTTGAGATGGAGTCTCACTCTGTCGCCCAGGCTGGAGTGCAGTGGCAAGACCTCGGCTCACTGCAACCTCTGCTTCCCGGGTTCAAGTGATGCTCCTGCCTCAACCTCCTGAGTAGCTGGGATTACAGGCACCCACCACTACACCCAGCTAATCTTTGTATTTTTAGTGGGGATGGGGTTTCACCATGTTGGTCAGGCTGGTCTCAAAGTCCTGAACTCTAGTGATCTACCCACCTCGGCCTCCTAAAGTGCTGGGATTACAGGTGTGAGCCACCATGCCTGGCTGAGCTGGTCCTTTTCGTTGTTGGGTTTGTTTTTAGTTTTTTTTGAGATTGAGTCTAGCTCTGTCGTCCAGGCTGGAGTGCAGTGAGTGAGTCTCCTGTCTCAGACTCCCGAGTAGCTGGGATTACAGGCACATGCCACCACACCTGGATAATTTTTTGTATTTTTAAACAGGATTTCACCATGTTTGCCAGGCTGATCTCGAACTCCTGACCTCGTGAACCGCCTGCTGCAGCCTCTCAAAGCCTGGGATTACAGGCTCAAACAGCACCCGGTCCTGAGCTGGTCCTTTTAACCTGAGATGGTACCAACTCTCTGCCCCTCCCTTCTTCCTGCTCTTCCCCCCTTCACTCCCCGACCCTAGTCAACGAAGCCAGCGTCTGCTGCCCTGATAGTGTTTGAGTGATCTCCCCAGCTGTGCCCCCAGACCTGGTCTGCTCTGGGGCTCTCCCTCCCACCCAGAGCCTGGCCCAGATCTCAGGAAAGATGCATCACAGAGCCCTGAACGCCAGCCCCAGGGCTGAACAGCAAAGCGCTGACCAGTGGCCAAGGGTGGACACCAGAGCCCTGAGGCCCAGCCTGGCCGGGGCACCAGGAAGCACATGCCCAACGCCCGGCCGGTGGACACGGCCTGCACATCAAGAGGAGAGCCCTGGGTGCTGCTGCTGCCTCCTCACTTAAACTCCGCCAGGGCGTCGTGGAAACCGGAGAAGCCTCAGAGACAGACACCCCTGCCTGGGAACACCTGTCCTGCCCCCTCTGCTAGGGAGAGAGGCTCTGTCTGCCCTCTGGCGGGGGCCCTTTAGGGCTGCAGGAATTCAG
Organism: Saimiri boliviensis; assembly: GCF_048565385.1. Taxonomy (NCBI): domain Eukaryota; kingdom Metazoa; phylum Chordata; class Mammalia; order Primates; family Cebidae; genus Saimiri; species Saimiri boliviensis. The sequence goes on from NC_133465.1 coordinate 23,861,209, forward strand.
GGTGTGGCTGCTCAGGCTTGGGCGGGGGTGGGTGGGTGGTGGGAGAGCCCTGCCCGCAGCTGGAGAAGGTCCCTGGCCTCAACTGTGGCCCTAACCGGGCAGGGACACCTTGGCCCTAAGCAGACAGTCTCTTACCTGTGAACCTCCGGGCATCCACAGTGCAGTCCTCGTGGCGGCTTCCCCTAAATGAGGGCCTCCCCGATCCTCAATCACCTGCTGGGGACGTGGGGCCAGGCCCGCCTAAGGGCTCTGGGCGTGCCCCTCCCCCATCTGCACCGTGGCACCTGGCAAGTCCCGCCCACCTTCAGGCTGTCTGCTTTTGTGAGGCATCTCCTGTTCCAAGGGAACCAGAGGCACCTGCTCTAGGATGTTCAGACCCCCACCCAGCGCTGGGACCAACATGCAGACACGTTGTGATCAGACACAGAAGTGGCCCTGGACGCCCCCTCTAGTCAGCTCCCCCTCACCTCCCAGCTGTCTGCCCTCAAGCCCCAGGCTGGGGAGTGGGTTTCGCCCCGGCTGGCACAAGACTGGCCTGGAAGCCAGGAGAACCGTTCCAGGGTACACCTGGGGCCCCAACCTACTGTGCAAACCCCAGCAAACCCCATCCCCTCTCTGGCCCTCACCTTCCTCTCTTGAATGGAGGCTGGGGGTGGGATGTACGGGGGGGACCAGCTGGCCTGTGAGGCTTTCTCCCTCTGTGGAGGGAGAGAGGTGGTGGTCTGTGGTGGTCCACATTGTCTTAGGGAAAGGCTTTTGCCCAGAGGAAACCTTCCCCAGAGAATCTGGGACTGCTCTGGCCGAAATGGCCACACACAGGGCCTCCCGAGGAGACAGAGCCTACCTGGCCAGCCGCTGAGCCCTGGGGAGTCCTGGCCCTTTCTGCCTCAGTGATCCTGTTAATACAGCCAGGCCTGGACAAGGAGGGTCTCACCAGCCATTTGAGCCCCCCCACTCCAGGAACTCAAAAACCTCCCCGGCTGCACCTCTGGCCTCCTCAAGGGCTGCCGGGACCACCAGAACCCCTGGGACTGCAGCCCGTCCCCTGCTTCCAGCCTCCATGCCTCCACCCAGCCTTTACCCACTGGCCACCAGCAGGTCTCTGGGTTCACCCTTGGCCCTTTCTTTGTGTTTACTGAAGGCAGATGTGAGGAGTGAGTAGGGGAGGCCAGCAGGAAGCCAGCCACAGTCTGGGATCTGCCAGAGAAAAAGAAGCCTCTGCAGGTCCAGCAGAGGCTGAGCTTGACGTGGCAGAGGAGGATGCTCTCTTTCCATTGCAAGGGGCAGAAGCCTGATTCCAATGGGCTGAAGCACAAGGGGAAAATTATTGGGTTATTTCACTGAAAAGTCCAGGGAATGGATGGCTTCAGGAATGGCAGGATCAAGGGCTCTCAGGTGACATCTTTAAGAATTCATAGCCGGGCGCGGTGGCTCAAGCCTGTAATCCCAGCACTTTGGGAGGCCGAGGCAGGTGGATCACGAGGTCGAGAGATCAAGACCACCCTGGTCAACATGGTGAAACCCCGTCTCTACTAAAAATGCAAAAAAATGAGCTGGGCATGGTGGCACGTGCCTGTAATCCCAGCTACTCAGGAGGCTGAGGCAGGAGAATTGTCTGAACCCAGGAGGCGGAGGTTGCGGTGAGCCGAGATTGCGCCGTAACACTCCAGCCTGGGTAACAAGAGCGAAACTCCGTCTCAAAAAAAAAAAAAAAAAAAAAAAAGGAATTTACCTCTCAGCTGGGTGTGGTGGTTCCTGCCTGTAATCCCAGCACTCTGGGAGGCAGAGGTGGGAGGATCGTTTGAGCCCAGGAGTTCGAGACCAGCCTGGGCAATGTAGCAAGGCCACATCTCTACAAAAAAGACAAAAATTAGCCAGGCATGATGGGGCATGCCTGGAGTCCCAGCTACTCGGGAAGCTTGGGTGAAAGGATCACTTGAGCCCAGGAGGTTTAGGCTGCAGTGAGCTGAAACCTATTTCCTCTGTGGTGGCTCAGTTTTCAGCATTCTCTCCTCATGGCAGTAACGTGGCTGCCAGCAGCCACACCCAACATCCCACCTGAGTGACCCACCTCCCAGGAGATTCTCTTTGCCAGTGGTTTCATCAAAAGCCTTTGATTTGAGGCTAGACATGGTGGCTCACGCCTGTAATCCCAGCACTTGGGGAGACCAAGGTGGGTGGGTCACGTGAGGTTGGGAGTTGGAGACCAGCCTGACCAACATGGAGAAATCCCGTCTCACTAAAAATACAAAATTAGCCAGGCGTGGTGGCACATGCCTGTAATCCCAGCTACTGGGGAGGCTGAGGCAGGAGAATCGCTTGAACCCGGGAGGTGGAGGTTGCAGTGAGCCAAGATTGCGCCATGGCACTCCAGCCTGGACGACAGAGCGAGACTCCGTCTCAAAAAAAAAAAAAAAAAAACACCTTTGATTTGATTCTCCTAATGGGCTCTCACGGATATGGGTTCTGAGCCCATCCCTGGACCAGTCCCTCCAATGCTCCAATTGGTTACATGGAGTCAACAGTGCAGGAGGTCGGGGAGGGGGTACCCAAAAGACAGTCAAGGTGCAGACGTTGGAAGAAGGGGTGCTGAGCAGGCAGCAGGAGGACAGCCGCTGCTGCTGGCAGGGATCTCATTCTGTGGGTATCAAGTGGAGCGCTGCTCTGTATGAGCTCCAGTGAGGAGCCAGCCCCAAGCTCCAAGTAGCATCCACAGCCGTGGGGGTGCGCTGAAAGCACAGCAGCCCAGAGACTGAGCCTCTCGGACAACGCAGGGTCTGGCAGTGGGCCTGTGGCCTCAGCAGACAAGTCCCTCCTGGGTGGCTGGGAGATTGTTAAGGGAAATGACATTTGATCCGTATTCTTAGAAACAGGAAGTGGTAGCTTCCTGAGAGCAAACTGACCTCATCCCTGAGCCCTGAGATGGCCCCGGGGTCCAACCACTTCCAAAGGGATGTGGCCACCTCTCACGCGGGGAAGCATTGTGGCCAATCCACATTTATTTACTTATTTATTTTTTTGAGACAGAGTCTTGCTCTGTTGCTCACATTGGAGTGCAGTGGTGCAATCTCGGCTCACTGTAATCTCCACCTCTCGAGATCAAGCGATTTTCCTACCTCAACTTTCCAAATAGCTGGGATTACAGGCATGCGCCACCAGGCCTGGCTAATTTTCTGTACTTTTAGTAGAGACGGGGTTTTGCCATGTTGGCAACACTGGTCTCGAACTCCTGACCTCTGGTAATCCACTCGCCTTGGCCTCCCAAAGTGCTGGGATTACAGGCATGAACCACTGCGCCTGGCCAGTCTGTTTATACTTCTATTCTCAAAGTGAATCATCATCCATTTAAATAAAGGTCCTTGGTAAGGGAGTACTGGCTGTGTGTCATAAGCTTTACCTACCGAATCTTCTGATTCTGATGCCTCCGATGTGCTAACACCACCCATGTGCTAACACCACCCATGTGCTAACACCACCCATATGCTCATCCCTCCCATGCCCTCGTCCCTTCCCTGTGCTCCTGCACTGTGCGCCGGAGTCTTCCAGGAGCAGATACCTTCCCGGGGACTTTGAAGGGCTTTCACTGAATAGCACAGAGCAAAACTTGTAACCACCTCTACCTTCACCTGGATCTTGAAGGCTCCCTGCGTTGCGCTTCGGTCAAGGTCAGTGTCTGGAAGATGAGCGATGGGGGCTGTCCCCAAATCCTCCCCAAAATGATAGTTCACAAAGAAATTCCTGCTGTCTCTCTGCCAGCTTATCTGGCTGGAAGAGCAGGGGGCAGAGGAGCTAGAGCTGGCAGACGGGGGTCTGGGTACAGCCCTTGGCCCTGGCCTGGATGTGCTGTGTGAGTTTGGGGAACTCCTAGGGCTTCAGAACCCCTCAGGGCCCCCTCAGCCCCCTGGCTCCCTGTTGGCAGATTCTTGGCTCCCAGGTGAGCCTGGGTCAAGCCACCGCCTCTCTACCGCAGCCTCTGCCGCCACCTCCACCCAGTGGTTCCCATGGTGGCGGCCCCCAGTTCTCTGTTTACTCAGCATGGCGTGATTTTTCCACAACCGGCCATCGAGAACACAATGCCAGCTTTTCCCCAGGGAGGTGCAGCAGAGCCCACGCCCGCAGCCAAACAGCGGATGTGACTTTGCAGCCGGGACAGACACGGGCACCAGACATCTCAGACTCCCACAGCCCCTCCTGGACCAAGACCTCAGCTTTCTGCAACGGGGTGCTCAGAGCCAGGCCAGCCTGGGGTTCCAGCCTCAGAAACGTGTGTGAAACCCCAAGCAAGTCACTGTCCCTCTGAGAGGACGCTGAGGCTGAAATGGATCACATCCTGCATGCAATTCTAAAAGCCCACACCTTTCTGGGCTCTTCCCAGAGAGGCCGCCCCACAGCCCCTGCCCGGCAGCCCCAGACACAAAGGGTCGGGGACTCGGGCAGCAAACGCTTCCTGCCAGAGCCGGCTCGGAGCCAAGCACAGCCTGGCCATGCCCAGGTCAAGCCAATAGTGTGGCCTTTGCCCCCGGCCTGCAGTCCCGGACAGGGGCAGACCTGGGTTAAAACGGCACTTCGTGGACCCAAAGCTTCCCTGGGTTCTCTACTCCCAAATGGATACAACCCCCGCTGTGAAAAATCCGACTTGGAAAGAGTGAGAAGATAAGCGTCATTCAGCATCTCGGCACCTCCTCCCAGACTTTCCCAGGCACGCGCTGGTCACCGACCCCGGCTTGTCGTTAAGTGCTGGCTCCAGGCTGAGGGTATTGCGTGACTTAAATCGCTTTAGCCTTCCCTGAGGCTTTCCTCCTTTGACTGTCCAGGGGTTCAGAGGCTCAGAGGGCTGAAGCCACTTGCCCAGATCACACACATGTTTGCAGTCGATCCAGGTCTTGAACACTGATGGATAGCTGGATTCCTGAATTCACGAACTTGACCCCGACACTATGTTGCCTGGAAACGCTAACATTGATTGTTTTCAGGTGAGGCACGGGGCCAGTTATTTTCCCAGAGGCTGAGAACTGTTAGCCAGCTACTATAAGCCCTGTGGCCCTCTGAGGGACATTGTCCTTCGGGACCATCCGAGGTAGGGGTGATGAGGGGCTCCAGGCTTCCTCCTGCCTCAGCCTCACCCCAAACCTAGCCTCCAGGCTCTTGGTGGAGCTGGCCCTTCCCCTTCAGCCAGTGGCGGACCCCTCCCCTCCCAGCCAGCCTGCCGTCCCTGGTCCCTGCATTTGCAGTTCCCTCCCGCCTGCCCTAGTTGCTTCCCCTATTGCTTTATCTTTCTGCCCAGGCTCTGCCCCCATGTTATCCCTTCCCAGTCAGCCCCTCCCCATCCTCCCAGACACAAACCATCCATGACCTGGGTCTGGTGTTTAGTGGGTCTATCCCTTTCGGAATGCTGCGAGCGTGTCATCTCACTAGGGTTCTCAGGGGACCTGGGAGGCTCCTACCCAGGGGTCTGGTCAGCTCAGACAACTGAATATCCACATGCAAAAGAACAAGGTGGACTTTGGTCAGGTGTGGTGGCTCACACCTGTAATCCCAGCACTTTGGGAGGCCAAGGCAGGGGGATTACTTGAGGTCAACAGTTCAAGACCAGCCTGGCCAACATGGTAAAACCTGTCTCTCCCCAAAATACAAAAATTAGCTGGGCATAGTGGCATGTGCCTGTAATCCCAGCTACTCGGGAGGCTGAGGCAGGAGAATCACTTGAACCCAGGAGGCAGAGGTTGCAGTGAGCCAAGATCATGCCACTGCACTCCAGCCTGAGTGACAGAGCGAGACTCTGTCTCAAAAAAAAAAAAAAGACCAAGTTGGCTTCTTACCTCACACCATATACAAAAATCACTAAAACTGGATGTAAGAGCTAATACTATCCAACTCTTAGAAGAAAACATGCGGGGATGGGCATGGTGGCTCACACCGGTAATCCCAGCACTTTGGGAGGCCAAGGTGGATGGATCACTTGATGCCAGGAGTTTGAGACAAACATGGCCAACATGGTAAAACCCCATCTCTACCAAAAAAAAACAAAACAAACAAACAAACAAAAAAGATAAGCTGGGCATGGTGGCACACACCCATAGTCCCAGCTACTCAGGTGGCTGAGGCAGGAGAATCACTTGAACCCAGGAGATGAAGGTTGCAGTGAGCCAAGATGATGCCACTGCACTCCAGCCCAGGCAACAGAGTGAGACTCTGTTTCAAAAAAAAGAAGAAGAAGAAGAAAACGTGGGAGTAAATCTTAATAAACTTAAATCTGATAATTTTTTTTTTTTTTTTTTTTTAGAAATAACCCAGAAAGCATGAGCAACGAAAGAAAATATAAACTGGCCTTCCTCAACATTAAAAAGTTTTGTTCAGCAAAGAACACTATTGAGAGTGAGAAGACAGCCACAGGACAGGGAAGAATCCTTGCAGGGCTGCTTTCCAAAAGTCACAGGATAAACGGGGTATTTTATTCAAAGGTTTCTTGGGGGAACTTTTTTTTTGAGACTAGCTCTTGCTGTGTGGCCCAGGCTGGAGTGCAGTGACTATTCACAGGCGCGATCATGGCTCACAGCTACTTTGAACGCCTGGCCTCAAGCAATCCTCCTGCCTCAGCCTCCTGAGTAGGTGGGACTACAGGTGTGTGCCACCACACTAGGCTGAGGAAACATTCTTTACATGTTAAAGCAAAATTTACACAAAATGTAGGTTACAGTGGGAGACATTCTGAAGTTTGGGATCTGAAGCCAAGCTCTTTGGAGGAATTCAAGTTCAACTTTTTGGCATTGTGTCAATGAGGGGGCTTGGGTGGGACGGTTCCCAAAATCTTCAGAGATTCTGTGGATAGCAGGACCCGGAGGGCTGACTTGCTGGGTGGGGCTGCTAGGGAGATCACAGGCAAGGTCACAGGCAGGTCACAGGCAAAGTCACAGACAGGTCACAGACAGTTCACAGGCAGGTCACAGGCAGATCACAGGCAGGTCACAGACAGATCACAGGCAGATCACAGGCAGGTCACAGGCAAAATCACAGAGAGATCACAGGCAAAGTCACAGACAGATCACAGGCAGATCACAGGCAAGGTCACAGGCAGATCACAGGCAGGTCACAGGCAAGGTTAGTCACAAGGAGGAAAGCTGGGGCTTACAGGACTGTGGACGCTGCAAGGCCGAGATTGGCCTGCCAGGTCACCCCTGGATCTCTGGCCGCCCCCAGCACCTGATTCCTAACTCACAGAATCTGTTGGGCCTCTTCTGGTTCTAAGTGACAGAAACGATCTCAGAGTAGTTGAGCAAAAATAGGAAACTCTTGGCTTATGGGATGGAAAGCCCAGGGTAGCCAGCCTCGGCTTGTCTGGGGCAGGGAACACGCGTCAATGCACTTTCCTGTTGCCCTCGACAGGCTGAGGCGCTCTTCTCCCAGCAACCCCAGGAGACAAACTTCTCTTTCTCCACCGTTGTGGCAGACATCCTGAGGTTGCACCTTGCTGGGCTGACTTGGGTCTCATGTGGATCGGGTGCCCACCCATGGGGCAATCACTGCAGCAAGAGAGCGAGAGGCTCGGGGTGGCCAGGCCTGAGTCACCGGCCTGCTCCTCGGAGTGAGCCACAGAGGGAGAAGATGTGTAGGGGACACGTGCAAACAGCAAGAACAACAAGGCTCACACGACAGACTCCTAGAGATGTAGGTAGAGCGAAACACACAGGCCTGGCTGTTCTGCTCGGTGGCCTGGGTGCTCTGCTCAGTAGCCTGGGTGCTCTGCTCGGTGGCCTGGGTGCTCTGCTCGGTAACCTGGCTGCTCTGCTCGGTGGCCTGGGTGCTCTGCTCAGTGTGGAGTGGGTGCTCTGCTCAGTGGCCTGGGTGCTCTGCTCGGTGGCCTGGGTGCTCTGCTCGGTAGCCTGGGTGCTCTGCTCGGTGGCCTGGGTGCTCTGCTCAGTAGCCTGGGTGCTCTGCTCGGTGGCCTGGGTGCTCTGCTCAGTGTGGAGTGGGTGCTCTGCTCAGTGGCCTGGGTGCTCTGCTCGGTGGCCTGGGTGCTCTGCTCAGTAGCCTGGATGCTCTGCTCTGTGGCCTGGGTGCTCTGCTCGGTGTGGAGTGGGTGCTCTGCTCGGTGTGGATTGGGTGCTCTGCTTGGTGGCCTGGGTGCTCTGCTTGGTGTGGAGTGGGCGTGAGGCCTGGCAGAGTCCTCAGCCTGCAGGGCCATGCGGTGTCCCAGGCCCAGTGGGCTACCCCTGGTCAGGGCTCCGTGAGAAGCAGGCAGCTCCTGTTTGTTCCAAACTCCCAGTGCCTCTCAGGCAACCCGGACAAACACAGTTCCCCCAGCAGGAAACCCGCCACATATTCCAGCCTGGAGCCCAGAAAGCCAAGCCCTGTGAAAAATTTAAAAACAAAACTTGAAAATGCCAACTCTCACAATAGAACATTTTTTAAAAAACACTTTGAGGCCGGGGTGGCCGCAGTGGCTCATGCCTGTAATCCCAGCACTTTGGGAGGCCGAGGTGGGCAGATCACCTGAGGTTGGGAGTTCAAGACCAGCCTGACCAACATGGAGAAACCTCATCTCTACTAAAAATACAAAATTTGCTGAGTGTGGTTGTGCACACATGTAGTCCCAGCTACTGGGAAGGCTGATGCAGGAGAATTGCATGAACCTGGGAGGCAGAGGCTGCAGTGAGCCAAGATTGTGCCGCTGCATTCCCGCCTGGGCAACATAGCAAGGTCCTGTCAGAAAGAAAAGAAAAGGAAAGAAAAGAAAAAAGAGAAAGGGGAGGGGAGGGGAGGGGAGGGGAGGGGAAGGAGGAAGACGGGAGGGAGGGAGAAAGTGGAAGAGGAGAAAGAAAAGGAGAAGAAAGGAGTAGGAAGAAGAAGGAAGGAGAAGAAACAGTTGTTCATCTACCAGATTGGCAAGGATGAAAATGAATGAAAAGGCTGAAATGAATGAGAAGGCACGATCTTGGCTCACTGCAACCTCCCCCTCCCGAGCTCAAGCGATTCTCGTGCCTCAGCTTCCTAAGTATCTGGGATTGCAGGTGTGTGCCACCATGCCCCCACCTTTTTTTTATTTTTGGTATTTTTAGTACAGATGATGGGGTTTCACCATGTTGGCCAGGCTGGTCTTGAACTCCTGACCTCAGATAATCTACCTGCCTTGGCCTCCCAAAATGCTGGGATTACAGGAGTGAGCCACTGCACCTGGCCAACATATCCTATGTGTATTCAAAAATAAATATTTATAAATCCATTCGTTCAACTGTCAACCTAAATAACAAACAGGGAGAGGCTGTGTAAAAGGAAGAGCCTGCTGGGCACTGTGGCTCATGCCTGTAATGCCAGCACTTTGGGAGGCTGAGGCAGGCAGACTGCTTGAGCCCAGGCATGTGAGACTAGCCTAGGCAACGGCAAAATCACTGTCTCTACAAAAAAACCACAACACAAATTAGCCAGCCACGGTGGCGTGCACCTGCAGCCGCAGCTACCTGTGAGGCTGAGCTGGGAGAGTCACTTGAGCCCAGGAGGTTGAGGCAGCAGTAAGCTATCATGACGCCACCACCCTCCAGACTGAATGACAGATCTCAACATTGTTTTTTGAGATCGTGTCTCGGAAAAAACAAACAAACAAACAAACAAAAAAAACCCAAACCACCAAAAAAATAAATAAATACATGCATAAAATAAATACAAGTAACAGATATTTATTATCTCCAAGTAACGGACACACAACTAAGATTTGGTAAATGCCCTTAGGATCAGGCTCTGTGCTCTGATTTGGTCACAAAATGATGAACAAAACAGGTATTGTCTCTGCCACCACGGAGCTAACAGGGAGATGCTGATACAAAAATAAATAAATAAATAAATAAATAAATAAATAAAATTCCATGTCAGTCTCTGTACACATGTGATCAGAGCTGGGAAGAGAAAATAACGGCCCCTCCAAGATCCCTGCGATCCCTGCGATCCCTGCGATCCCTGCCTCCTGGAAGTCAAGCCCATGTTTCATACCATCCCCTTGTTGGGGTAGGACTCATTGGCTGGCTGATCACAAACACTAAAGCAGAGGTGATGGAGTGTGGTCTCAGAGATTGGATCATAGAAAGACTGTAGCTGGCCAGGGGTGTGGTGGTGGGCATCTGTAATCCCAGCTACTCAGGAGGCTGAGGCAGGAGAATTGCTTGAATTTGGGAGTTGCAGGTTGCAGTGAGCTGAGATTGCACATTGCACTCCAGCCTGGGAGACAGAGCGACTATCAAGAAAAGAAAAAAAGTCCCACTTCATCATGCTCCAGAATTTACGTGACGTGAATTTGGCTTGCTTGTATTTTGCTGTGTCCATCTGGATTTCACATCCATGTTCATAAGAAACATCGACCTGTAGCTTCCTCTTCTTGGGATGTATTCATCTGGCTTTGGTGTCCGTGGAATAACAGCCCTCATAAAATGGATTGGGAAGTGTTTTCTTCTTTTCTATTTTTTGAACAGTTTGTGAAGACTTGGTATTAATTGTTATTAATTGATTTTGAGATGGAGTCTTGCTCTGTGCTGCCCAGGCTGGAGTACAGTGGTGCCCTCTCGGCTCACTGCAACCACTATCTCCCCAGATCAAGCGATTCTCCTGCCTCAACCTCCCAAGTAGCTGGATTACAGGCACCCACCAGCACGCCCGGCTGATTTTTTGTATTTTTTTGTAGAGACAGAGTTTCACCATGTTGGCCAGGCTGGTCTCAAACTCCTGATCTCAAGTGATCCACCCGCCTCGGCCTCCCAAAGTGCTGAGATTATTTTTTAAATGTTTGTTAGAATTTCCCACTGGAACCACATGGTCCTGAGCTTTTCTTTATGGGTAGTGTTTTGATTATCTCTATTTGTTATAGCTATTCAAATTAGGTTTCTTCTTCAGTGAGTTTTGGTAGTTTACGTCTTTCTATAAATTTGTCCATATCATCTCAGTTATCTATTTTGTTAACATGCAAAAGTTCATAGTATTCTTTTATGATTTTTTAAAATTTCTGTAATGTTGGTAGGAATGCTCCTTCTTTCATATCTGATTCTAGTAACTAAAGTCTTCTCTCTTATTTTCTTGGTCCATCTAGGTTTTCCATTTTGTTCGTCTTTTTATAGAGCCAGCATTTGGTTTCACTCATTTTCTCTATTTTTATATTCTCTATTTCATTGATTTCCACTCTAATCTTCGTTCTGCTTCCCTAGGCTTACTTTGTTCTTCTCTTACCATTGTCTTAAGGTAGAAAGTTAGGTGACTAATTTGAGATCTTTTTTGTTTTTTTTTTTTTTTGAGACGGAGTTTCGCTCTTGTTACCCAGGCTGGAGTGCAATGGCGCGATCTCGGCTCATCGCAACCTCCGCCTCCTGGGTTCAGGCAATTCTCCCGCCTCAGCCTCCTGAGTAGCTGGGATTACAGGCACGCGCCACCACGCCCAGCTAATTTTTTTTTGTATTTTTAGTAGAGACGGGGTTTCACCATGTTGACCAGGATGGTCTCGATCTCTTGACCTCGTGATCCACCCGCCTTGGCCTCCCAAAGTGCTGGGATTACAGGCGTGAGCCACCGCGCCCGGCGAGATCATTATTTTAATGTAGACCTTTACAACTATAAATTTCCCTTCTACTAATAAGTTCTTCCCTAATAAGCACTACTTTAGCTGCATCCTGTAAGTTTTGATATTTTCTGTCTTCATTTTCATTCTCCTCAAATTATTTTCTAACCTCCCTTTTGGTTCCTTCTTTGATGTATTAGTTATTTAGAAATGTGTTGTTTAATTTCTGTATATTTGTGAATCTCTCCAATTTCTTTCAACAGAATAATGACTTCTAATTTCATCCCATTCTGGTTGGAGAACATGCTTTGTGTTATTTCTATATTTTAAAATTTATTGGGCTGGGTGTGGTGGCTCATGCCTATAGTACAGCATTTTGGGAGGCTGAGGTGGGAGTATTGCTTTAGTGGAGGAGTCAAAGACCAGCCTGGGCAATATAGTGAGACCCCAGCTCCATAAAATAAAATGAAATGAAATAAAATAAAGTATACTGAGGTTTGCTATTGCTTAGAATATGGTCTGTTCCGGGCAATATTCCATGAGTACTTGAGAAAATGTATATGCTGCTTTCGTTGGGTAGAGTGTTCTATAGAGATCCATCAAGTCAAATTGGTTTATAGTGTTGTTCAAGTCAATTTTCAGGCTACTTGGGAGACTGAAGTAGGAGGATTGTTTGAAGGATAAATTTTTTTTTTTTTTTTTTTTTGAGATGGAGTTTTTGCTCTTGTTACCCAGGCTGGAGTGCAATGGCGTGATCTCGGCTCACCGCAACCTCCGCCTCCTGGGTTCAGGCAATTCTCCTGCCTCAGCCTCCTGAGTAGCTGGGATTACAGGCACGTGCCACCATGCCCAGCTAAGTTTTTGTATTTTTAGTAGAGACGGGGTTTCCCCATGTTGACCAAGATGGTCTCGATCTCTTGACTTCGTGATCCACCCGCCTCGGCCTCCCAAAGTGCTGGGATTACAGGCTTGAGCCACTGCGCCTGGCCTGTTTTGTTTTAAAGTCTATTTTGTCTGATAATATTACAGCTACTTCAGCTTTCTCGTGATTGCCCTTTGCATGATATATATTTTTTCCATACTTTTGCTTTTCATCTATTTGTGCTTTTAAATCTAAAATGTTTCTCCATGGACAGCATATAATAGAATCTTATTTTTTTTTAATCCAGTGTAATAATCTTTTGATTACATTAATACATTTACATTTAATGTTATTGGTATAGTTGGTATGCCTGCCATTTTACTTTTTTGGCATTTTCTTAATTGTTGATCTAGGGTTTTATATACTTTTTTTTTTTTTTTTTTGAGACAGCATGTCACTCTGTCACCTGGGTTGGAGAATATGGCTCACCACAGGCTTAATGTGCTGGGCTTAAGCAATCCTCCTAATTCAGTCACCTGCGTAGCTGGAACTACAGGCATGTACTGCCATGCCTGGCTAATTTTGTTTTTTGTAGAGATGAGGTCTCACTATGTTTCCCAGGCTGTTCTCCAACTCGAGCTCAAGTTACCCTCTTGCCTTGGGTTTCTAAAGTGTGGCATTACAGGCATGATCCACTTCACCTGGCTATACATTTTAACTTACTAGAATCAGCTTCAGGTTTATTTTTTTATTCTTATTTATTTATTTATTTTGAGATGGAGTCTCACTCTGTTGCTCAGGCTGGAGTGCAGTGGCACAATCTCGGCATACTGCAACCTCTGCCTCCAGGGTTCAAGCAATTCTCCTGTCTCAGGGTCCCCAGTAGCTGGGACTATAGGCATGTACCACCACACCCAGCTAGTTTTTGTATTTTTTAAAGTAGAGATGGGTTTTGCCATGTTGGTCAGGCTGCTCTCAAATCCCTGACCTCAGGTGATCCATCTGCCCCAGCCTCCCAAAGTGCTGGGATTAAAGGCATAAGCCACTGCACCTGGCTTCAGCTTAAGATTTACATTAACTTTAATTTCAGTGAGATGTAGAAACGTGATTCCTATATACCTTTTTTCCCTTTCCCTCCTTTTTGTGGCATTATTGTCACAACTATCACATCACTGTTACAAGCCCAACAATAAATTGTTACAATTATTACTTTATTTTGTCTTTTACAGAAGCTGAGAGAATAAGTATGCATAGCTTTTAGTATATTAATCCTCTTTTTTAAAAAAAAATCATTTCTGGTTCTCTTCATTTCTTCTTGTGGATCTGAGTTACATCTGGAAGTCATTCCCTTAGACCGGTACAGCTTTGCTCCCACCCACCTTTCTTGTCTTGCTTTTGGTAAATATATTACACTTTCTATGTAATAAGTCTAACAATATGTTATATACATATTTATATAGTTGCTTTTTAAATCAGTTAAGAAAAATGAAATGTATACTGTCTTTTATAATTGCCTAATTACATTCACCACTGCTTTTTGTGGATTCAAATTGCCATCTGGGGTAACTTGCTTTTAGCCTGAAGAACTTTCTTTAGCATGTCTAGTAAGGCAAATTTGGTGGGAACACATTTACTCAGCTTTTGTTTATCTGGGAATCTCTTTTGCCTTCATTTTTGAAAGGTGGCTTTGTTTGATACAAGAGTCTTGGTTGACGGATTTTTTTTTACCTTGAGTGCTTTGAATATATTACCCTACTGCCTTCTAATCTCCATCGTTTCTGACAAGTCAGTTGTTAATCTTATTGCAGTTACCCTTAAATGACAAGTCGTTTCTTTTCTTGCCACTTTCAGTATTTTCATTGTTGCTGATCTCTCTGTGCTCATCCTACACGGATTCATTGAACTTCCTAATGTGTAGACTATTTATCCATGAATTTGGGACGTTTTTAGCCATTATGTCCTTAACTGTTTTTTTCCTCCCCCCTCTCTCTCCTTCCATTACTCCCATTTCTCATAGGCTGGTAGGCCTCCTGCTGCCTCACATTTCCTTGAGGCTCCCTTCATTTTTTTTTGAGACCAGAGTCTCGCTCTGCTGCCCAGGCTGGAGTGCAGTGTTACCATCTTGGCTCACTGCAACCTCTGCCTCCCAGGTTTAAGTGATTCTTAAACCAGCCTCAGCCTCCCGAGTAGCTGGGATGACAGGCGCATGCCACCATGCCTGGCTAATTTTTGTATCTTTAGTAGAGACGGGGTTTCACTATGTTAGCCAGGGTCTTCTTGAACTCCTGACCTCAAGTGATCTGCCCACCTCGGCCTCCCATAGCGCTGGGATTACAGGTGTGAGCCACCATGCCTGGTCTTGCCCCATTTGGTTTTGTCTCGAATTATATTGTGTAATGCTGAGTACCTCTGATTTTCTGTTTATATCTGCTTGATAGACTTGTGCTCATTCTTCTGCATTTCACCTTTTGTTTTGTTTTGTGTGAAGAGCAGTTGTTTGAGATGTCTCTCTCTCCACTTCTGTTGCAACTTTCTATACTCGCTAGTGGGTAAGCGGCCCGCCACCTCTGGGGGCACCTTGCCTGGCTGGTAGTTGAGTGGTTGAACTGATGTGTTGACAAGGCTCACAATGGCTGCATGGGGGCTTCCCTCGCCCGGTTTCTGCCCATTGTCATGGATGCCATGTTGCTCAGCAATTCTGAGATGATAACGCAAACTCATGGGTCTCCTAGGTAGCTTTTAAAACAGTAAATTAAATGACAGCTAGAAGATACCAGTCAACAGCTCGGGAAGCCTCATATAAAGAGAGAGTGAGAAGCTCTCTCCACTGGGAAATCAGCAGTGGTGAGTGGCCGGGTGCAAAAGGAGGATAGAACCATCAGCTAGTACTCTCACGTTTGCCCTCACCTTCCTGAAAGCCCAGGGGGAGCAGGGCAGGAGAATGAGCCCAGGAAAAGAGGAGGAAGAGGCAGGATGGAGGGCAGGGAGAGAGGCTGACCTGACATTCTTGAGCCCCTGGAATTTAGCTTTGCCTGGAGTTAGATGCAATCCTTGGGTTCTTCAGTTTTGCAAGTCAATACATTTCCGTCTGGACTTAGTTTGGAGTGACTTTAAGAAAGCTCAACGCATCCTGCAACAGTGCCTCCAGATCAGAAGTCTGGGGCTGGCTGGTCACGAGCAAAGTGACGTATGCAAGAACCCCAAGAGAGAAGAATTCGGCGACGGCTGCAACTGGATGGCATCTGTGGCTTAACTGGATGCTGTGGAGGTCTTTTTATTTGCGGAATTTTTACATTTCCCTTCCATATGCTGTCCATATTAATATGATGAGAGGAGAGCTGTGACATTATTTCAACCTGCTGGAGCCAAATTGCTGCATCAAGTTGGGTCAGAAAAGCTTCCCGCTGAGGTGAGAGGAACCTTGCCATGTTCTCTCTTCCACCTGCCTGGAGATCGGTCGTTCTAGGGCTCAGAGAATGGAATGAACGAGTCAGACTCCTGTCCCTCTGCCCCCACGGACCCGGAACGTTGGCTTCTCAGCCCCCAGCATTTTACCTGATGGCGGCAAGACTGTGTGGGAGGCCAGGCATCTCGTCCGGGCAGAAAGGGAGCACCGAGGAGCAGAGCTCCCTCCCAGAGCCTCTGGAGAATGCAGCCATAGAGCCGCCTTGTTGCCGGAAAGGGGTGCCAATCCAGACCCCAGAGAGGGTTCTTGAATCTCATGCAAGAAAGAATTTGAGGCGAATCCATAAAGTGAATGCAAGTTTATTTGGAAAGCAAAGGAAAAAAGAACGGCGACTCCACAGGCAGCCCGCCCTGGGCGCTGCTCGTTGCCCACTTTTATGGTTCTTTTTATTTATTTTGAGATACAGTCTTACTCTGTCGCCCTGGTGTGATCTTGGCCCACTGCAACCTCCGCCTCTTGGGTTCAAACAATTCTCCTGCCTCAGTCTCCTCCTGAGTAGCTGGAATTATAGGCGGCTGCCACCAGTCCTGGCTAATTTTTGTATTTTTAGTAGAGACGGGGTTTCACCATGTTGGCCAGGCTGGTCTTGAACTCCTGACTTTGTGATCTGTCTGCCTCGGCCTCCCAAAGTGCTGGAATTACGGGCATGAACCACCACCCCTGGCATATTTCTTGATTATATGCTAAACAGGGGTGGGTTATTCATGCTTCCCCTTTTCAGACCATATAGGGTAACTTCCTGACGTTCGCCAGGCCAATTGCAGACTGTCACAGCGCCCGTGGGAGTGCAGCAGTGAGGAAGGCCAGAGGCCACTCTCGTCGCCATCTTGGTTTTGGGTTTTGGCTGCTTCTTGACTTCAGCGTTTCATCAGCAAGGCCTTTAGGGCCCGTGTCTTGTGCTGAGCTCCTATCTCATCCTGTGACTCGGAATGTCTGTCTGGGAACACAGCCCAGCACATCTCAGCCTCATTTTACCCAGCCCCTATTCAGGATGGAGTTGCTCTGGTTCAGGCGTCCCTGACAGCCTCATTGCAAGAAGGGCTGGGACACAGAAGTGAGCTTACCTGGCAGGGGAGAGGGGACTTAATCACGACTTTCCTCAGGAGCTGCCTTTCCTGAGATTAAATTAGCTACAGTCACCACTGGAGAAAACAGGCATTTGTCAGCAGGGAAGGAGGGGATGGCAGGAGAGGGAGCGAGGGGAGCGGGAGGGCCGTGTCTGGACCTGGCTTCCGTCTGAGCGGCTGGGCTGCTCTGGTGGTTCTGCTTGGAGCCCGGCCAGGGTGTGTCGGGGGCGTGTGTGGAGCGGATGGGCGTGCACTGCGCGCCCCTGGGGGCCTGGGCTCCCTACCTGTTTCCGTGTGCTTCCAGGCTGATCTCTCACCGTGTCTCCTTCTTGATGAAATGAGGAGGCTCGGCTGGTGGAACTCCATGTTTCTCTTCAGTTCTAGAAGCCAAGGCTCAACTCGCCATGATTCTCTGTGCCCTTCTTAGTCCACTGGTGCTGGCTCTCAGCAGTGACCTTAGACATGCCAGCCGCCAGCCAGGCAGGGCTCCGATGGACCCACCTGCTTTTCAGAGTGAAGCCCCAGTGTGCTCAGAGACAAGTGAGGCGGGGAGGATGTAAATATTTGCACCAGGCCCTAGAGAGCGCCTCCAGAGTGGCACAGGCCTGGGAGCACTGTCCTGCCGAGTCTCACGCTGAACCCAGTTTCTCTCTGGCCTGAGGGATCGCGAGGGCTGAGGCTGGGTCCAGGCCCTGCTTGGGGCTCCCTAACAGCAGTCTGGGGCTTTGGGGGATGAGTCACACTCTGTCAGACTGGAACAAATGGGCCTCAAAGGCTGGTTAAGTGCAGCCCCGGCAAGAAGGCACTCTAATTTGCCAGACAGTCCTCAGCCCCAGGATGCCTCGGGGAAGGGGACAGGGCAGCGCGTGGCAAACCAGAGACTGGAGGGAGGAAGAAGTGGGAGGCCCAGGGACTGGGAAACCTCAGGCCACACCTGGGTCAGAAGCGGGGTGCAGAGGCTGGCGGGAAGGCGGCCAGTCCCTGGAGGGAGGCAGGCCACTGACTGGGCCCTGCTTTCCTCTCCCTGCTCCGCAGAGTGTCCTGCGGCTACCAGAGCGGGCCAGGGCAGGTGGCGGGCCAGGGCAGGTGGCGGGCCAGGGCGCCTGGCTGGGGAGCAGAGACCCCGAGGGTGCCGTGCGTGTGGAAACCTCCGCGAGGCCACACAGGGGGGTGAACTCAAGCCGTGGGATCTCGGAGGATGGCCTGGAGGAGGGTCTGCGGCAGCGCTCCACTCCTTTCAGGCCCGATTCTCCGCCTCGCAGCAGTTCGGGCGCGGTGGAATCTCCACGCCGGAGCTCCACGAGGTACAGCGGCGCGGAAGGAGAAGGGAGAAACGAGTCCACACACAGGCGTACCTTATTATATAGAATTTGTACAATATATTTCTCTTCATTTGCATATTTTACCCACAACTTATCCTTTTTACAGGCTGAACTTACTCAGCTGATAAAATCAAAATTCTTCCTTTCAACCAAATAAGAAAAATTCAAAATCGTAAACCCGTAAGAAAACAAATTAAAAACGGTGATGAAAATACGTCACTCCTCTCATTAGGAACAGCGGCTGTCTGTGCAATAGGCCTGCTCTGAACGGGGTTTCTTTACAGTGTAGGCACATGGTTCCACCGCCGCTCTGCGGGATTGGCCTCCTCGGGCCGGTGGCTCCGGCTCGGCAGCGCCACCCGGTGGCCTGAGGCAGAGGCGGCCGGGCGTGGTCGGGACAGCAGCGCCGCGAGCGGACTCGGGGAACAGCAGGGCAGTGAGCGGAGGGCAGCTCTGAGGAGCCCAGCGTGTATTTACAGCCGATCTTCAGGGTGACTCCCGCCGCGCCGCCCGCTTGCTGGGGTCGGGGGTGTGGAGGGCTAGTGGCGCTGTCCCCTGGCCTGCCTCCCAGGCTGGCTGAGTCTGAGCACCGAGACCTGTGTCCTGTGAGACCTCTGGGGGTCTGCGGGGCGCAGAATGTGGGGGCTTCTCTAGGGGGGAGTGAGAAGGGTGCAGGCAGCTCCCAAAGCAAGGTCGGTTTGGCAAAGAGCGAAAGCTGGATGAAGGGTTTCCATGGCGTGAGCAGCACCTGCCTCCCCAGGAACCAGGCCAGGCCCGCACACCAGGGCGAGGGCCTCAGGCCACAAGTTTCAGGGCTGTCCCATGCGTTCCTGTCTCCCGTGAATCCCACCCCGTGATGGTTCCACCTGAACTCCTGGGCTTGGCGGATAACCCGAGTCCAGCGCTGTGAAGCCCACTGCACCTGGGTGTCCTGACCCACAAGGCAAAGGTGCTCACAGGAAGATGCTCTCAACCCGAAGACTCAGGCCCTTGCAATCCAGACCCCTGCAGACCCTGAGCAGAGGGGTCTTGGGAGGCCACGGGGCTCACCGGGCCAGGCAATGCCGACCTGGTCAAGCCTGGCCTGGGTGGTGGGGCCCCTTCTCTGGCCCTGGCGCTGTGTGGTGTGACATGCTTCATCCCCGCGGGTCCCCCTGAGGCCGGCATGCGGCCCACACGCCAGGACTGCTTCATGCTCCCAGGCGTGCTCTGGAGGGACAGTCATCATCAGCACTCCAGGGCAAGACTAAAACCACAAAAAGGGAAATGTAAAACAGCACTGACTAGAACTCATGTAGTTATTGCTACAAGTGACAGCTGGACAGCCATGCAGAGTCCCAGAGGTGGGTATGACGGACTCCCATGACCGTCAGGCAGAAATAAAATCGTGTGATGTTTACTCTTAAAATCAGATACCCTCTGATCATCTTCAAGGTACGGAGCTCAAGCATATTCCTCGAGTTTTGCCACTTTCACGATTCGACCTCCTGACTGGTCTGTCTCCAGTCACGCCCTCAAGGCCCCCCAAGGGAGGCCACCGGTGTGGTTCTGCTCTAGAAACATGAGGCGGGCACTGAAATATGTTAAAACACCTGGAAACTGCGGCTGTGCTGACTGGCCCTGAGCGGAAGCACATGGGCACCTGCCGGCTGCTCCCAAGGGCACTTGTTCTCCTCAAGGAGCTCTCTGGGAAGGCGCGGCCGTGCAGGGAGCCAGCGCCACACCGGGCACTGGATGCTTGTGGGTCAGTGATGGCCAGGAGGGGCTCTCGGCAGGTTTGGTTTGGTTTGGACTACCCAGTCAGAAGAAGCAAAAGCGAAGAGGTGGTCCCAGGCCGGGCTACCGCCGCTGGGGGTCTTGCTGGAAAGGTAGATCTGGGTGGACTGTGCCTCCCTCTCAAGGCAAGTACAGGCAGTTCCAGCTCAACAGAAACAAAACCCAGTCCAGAGAGGCTGTGTCCAAGTCTGCCGGGGCCCACAGCTCCTGCAGGGACCGCCCCTGGAGAAGGCTGCTCTCTGGGCCTTCTCAGGGGCCCTTTCTGCAGCACTCTGCACTGCTTACTTATTCTCAGCACACTACAGCGCGTGCTCGTGTCCAGCCTACGCATGGGAGCGCTTGGAGACGGGGCTGCTTGGCGTCCTAATCGGAGTGGAAGTGAGCTCAAGGAGAGCTGGGCACTGTGCGACAGGAATTTTCCTGAATGAGGTTACACGTCTGCTCTAAAATCCCTGTGACAGATTAGCTAGCCCCATGCATGCCATACCGAGGGCTAACACTCCACATTCCAGAGGCGGGTCGCCTTGTTCGGGTAGTTGATGGCCAGGCTGATGGCAGCAATGTTCTGCAGAGCCTGCGGAGGGAAAAAGAGTTGTCGCCAATGTCAAGAGCCACTCCCTCATTCGCTGAGTGCTGATAACAAGCCCTCAGCTGAGTACTGAGGATGCAGGGATGGCCTCAGAGAGGCCCTGAGATGAATCAGATGTGTTCCCCTCCCCCAGAGGCCCGCAGGGTGGAGGGAGAAAATGCTATTAAGACCACGTGAAAGCACCAAATGTAAGGTAGAAATCCTCGCTGCCCAGAGAGGCAGTCCCAGTGCAGGGGCTCAGGAGGCAGTGTGCAGGTGGGAGGGCCCGGCACTCACAGGAAATCAACAGCCAGCGCTGGGGACCAGAGGGAGCGCAGAAACAGGGCCAGGAAGGCACTGGGAATCAGATGGCCTGGAGGTGCGGGCAGGCCAGTTGGGCCTTCACGGTCTGGGCAGCAGGAGAGTGGAGGTGGCCGAGGGAGGAAGCGGGCTGGCAGGGAGAGGTGTCAGGACACTAGTGCAGTACCCTCGACAGGCCGAGGGGAGGGTCATATGCAGCAAGAGAAACCCGCCCACAGGCAAGCCGCCACGCAGAGCTTTGGGGCCAGGACGGTCCCACAGGAAAATTTCGTTACGTGATGTCATAAACCCTGGGGTGGCGGTGGCAATGCTGTAGGCAGCTGCTGAGGGGGAGGGAGTTTTTTCTCTGCCTACAGGTCTCAGGTGGGTTGACACAAACTCCTCCTTGTATGCTGGGGGCATTCCCACTTCCAAGAGTACATGTCAAAGCCTAGGGCTGGAAAGAAGACCCTTTTCCTACAAAAGGGCAGCGTTCTGAGAACATTTCCCAGGGACAGAGTGCCGCGCTGAGGCAGGGATCCTGGCTGGGGGTCCCCCCACAGGTAACCCTGTGAGCCTCGGTCTCGGCAGCTGTCCTCTGGTGGGGGTTGTTGGGCCACAAAATGTAGTCTGGGGCCAGGGAACTCCTGAGACCCTTTCGGGGTCGGCAAGGTTCCTTTTTCACTTTCCATCTGGTGAGCATGTGGTGTAGTGTTCCAGAGCCGGACGTGTGGAACGACTGGCTGCAGAACAGAGGCAGATGTGAGAACACAGCTGTCTGTCAGGCCAGGCACAAGAGGGTCTGCCAGGATGGAACCCCGCGTCACCCTCTGCAGTAATCCTTTGTCCCAGAGCACTCAGCAATTACTTTATTTTCAAAAGTTAGAGTCGTTTTTCACAAGACGTGTTATTCATATGAACATGAAAGGGGTTCACTACTTAAAAAAAAATAAAGGTTTAACCTTGTGCTGATTTGGAAATGGAAAACCTCATTTCTCATGGCACGTGTGGTTACACGTAATACACATCTCCAAAAGCTTTCTGAGCTCCTCCATCAGTGAAAAGCTCAAAGCGTCCTGAGACCAAACAGCTGTCAGGAGTTCCGCTACCAGAGAAGCAACTCACATCTAAAAATATGTGAGCTCTAACTCCACGGAAACTTCCAGAATCAGCCAAACTAAATTTAAGGCACTGGTTGTTTTGGTTTTAAAGACACAAATTCTTCTGACCCCACAGTTTAGATGAACGACTGTGATAAATAGGGCTCGTGCACGCTCTCTGAGCACCGGGAGGAAGCGACTGCACTGGGACGAGCTCTCTGTAAGCTCCGGGTGGATTCTGTCCTAGTCAGACGCAATGCGCAGACTTCTCTGCCCTGGCAATGGGGAGATGGTGGCACCCCACAGGTCAGCTCTGCTGGGGTGGAGACAGTACCTGTGTCGCACAGCGGAGAAGGTGGTCGTCCGTGGTGAGGGCCAGCAGGTAATCCTGCAGCACACCGAGCTCCTGCAGAGAGAGCGGGGGCCGTGAGCGACAGTGCCAGAGGCGCAGTATGGCTCTCCCACACCACCTGGGACACCTGCTCACGAAAGCAGAAGCCTCCCGCGGGTAGACGCTACTCACTCTGCCAGGCCCGCATGGCACTGCCTTGCTCAGAAGCCGGCAGGAACCTGACCGGCAGGAGCCAGGTGCCCAGTGCCAGGCCGGGCCCCTCCTCGGGCCAGCTTCCTCAGGTGAAAGGAGAGGACAGCTAAAGAACTCTGAAAGGCCCCTTCAGCTCCCACATTCAGTAAGTCTATTGTGCTGAGGGAAAAAGCGAGGAAGCAGACAGAAGCCATCCTTTTATTCTCCAAAACTCACTGCCGGCAAGGGCTGCTCCCGGGCGGTTTTCCCCCTTTGGCTCTAGGCCTGACAAAATAAGCCATGTCAGAGCTGACCTGAGGGCCTCAGACTCTCAGCCACGCTTGTCCTGTGTGGCCTGCTGAGACCCCTCAGGCTCAGATGGGGTGGCGAGTTCTGCCCGGGGTGGCAGAGGAAGCAAAAGCCCACGGAGACACGGGGCTCCCTGTGCAGACCTCAGGCCTCACCTGGGCACGGTTCTCGGTGACGAAGAAGAGCTCTGTGAGGGCCCGGTGCAGGGGAAGGAGGATGCCGGGCTGCGTCACGTCCTCAAACAGGCCGTACTCCATGTGGGTAAAGAGCTGCCACAAGGGTTTCAACAGTGCCAGGTCACACAGGTCGCTGCAGGAGGAGCCCCGGAGGTGGTCAGTTTACTGAGGGCCACGCCAAGGTCACACGGCTGACAGCTGGCAGGAGCCGCAGCTCAGCCCCTCCCTCTCCCACCGCTGGTACAAGTGATTACAAAACGGTTTCACCTATGCTCCCCACAAAACAGTCACCAACAGCAGACGAGGAAAGGGGCAGACCCTAAACTTCAAAACCAGGCTCCAAGGGAACAGGAGGCCCGGAAGCACGGGCATGGGAATTACTGTGCACCTTTAAAAATGGATGTTATGGGCTAGACACAGGGCTCGCACCTGTAATTCCAGCACTTTGGGAGGCTGAGGTGGGAGGATCCCTTCAGCTCAAGAGTTGCTCTGGGAAACAGAGCGAGACCCTGTCTCTATAAAAAATTTAAAAAAAAAGAAAACTAGCTAGGCATGATGGCATCCAGCTACTCCAGAGGCTGAGGTAGGAGGATCGCTTGAGCCCAGGACTTGGAGGCTGCAGTGAGCCATGACCACACCACGGTACTCCAGCCTGGGCAACAGAGTGCGAACTTGTCTCTTAAAAAAAAAAAAAAAAAAGTTGGCTAGGGGCAATGGCTCATGCCTGTAATCCCAGGAGGAGGCCAAGGCGGCCAGATTACAAGGTCAAGAGATAGAGACCATCCTGGCCAACATGGCGAAACCCCATCTCTACTAAAAATACAAAAAAATTAGCCAGGTGTGGTGGTGTGCGCCTGTAGTCCCAGCTACTCAGGAGGCTGAGGCAGGAGAATTGCTTGAAACCGGAAAACGCAAGTTGTAGGGAGCTGGGATCGCACCACTGCACCCCAGCCTGGCGATAGAGCGAGACTCTATCTCAAAAAAAAAAAAAAAAGTTTTGCTTTCCAATGACAGTGGGAACTCATTTCAAAATAAATATTAAATGAAAAAAAGCAAGATATAAAACTTTATATACAAAATTCAGAAATAACCTGCATATACAGTATTTTCTCTATGCAAATGAAAAACCACAGGAAACAGACACAGCAAAAGATGTCGCCAGCAGCTGTCCCTCTCGGCCTTCTAGGTTTTCTACAGTGCGCATTGCTTTTATTATTGGAAAAGAACACTTAAAAGACAAGCATGGTGGCTCATATTTGCAGTCCTAGTTACTCAAGGGGCTGAGGTGGAAGGATCACTTGAGCCCAAGAGTTCACGCTGCCGTGAGCTAGGATGATACCACTGCAGTCCAGCCTGGGCCACAGAATAAGACCCCACCTCTAAAAAAAAAACTAAAAAAAAAAAAAAAGATGGCCGGGAGCGGTAGCTCATAGCTACAGTCCCAGCACTCTGGGAGGCCAAGGTAGGGGGACTGCTTGATCCCAGGAATTTGAGACCATTCTGGGCAACATGGTGAAACCCTATCTCCACAAAAATTACAAAAATTAGCTGGGTGTGGTGGCATATGCCTGTAGTCCCAGCTACTCAGGAGGCTGAGGGGAGAGGATCACTTCAAGCTTGGGAGGTGGACGCCGCAGTGAGTTGAGATCGTGCCACTACACGCCAGCCTGGGTGAAAGAGCCAGACTATGTTTCAAAAAAATAAATAAATAAAAGATAACAATGACTACCAGTGTTATGATTTGAGGCTTGGCTTATGAAACACAGAATACGCTTGGAAAGTCGCTCAGGCAGAAATCTTTTCCCTAAGTAAAGCAGAACCCCTGCTGAGAGAATGAACTGAGGTTTTTTTTGTTTTTGTTTTTTTTCTATTTTACTCAGAAGGAGGCTGTGCTTTAATTCCAACTCGATATCCTTTGAAGAAGAAAAATTATCAAATAAATAATATTCTAGAACTTGTTACATGGCCATATATATATACATAATGTTGGATTTTCCTTTTTTTTTTTTAAAGAAATTTGCTTTTTCTGACTTGAAAAATTATTCAGTATATTTAATTGTTATCTCAAAGCCAATCCCTTTCTCCCAGAGGAATAAATCTTCATAAAACAAACGGAAAAATTCCGAGAGCTTTACAGCTGGGCTTTCAGAGAAGCATTAGCAGGTGAAGTAAATGCACCTGTGAGCTGAGAGGGTCCCTCTCCCGAGGGCTGCTCGGCCCCCATGTGGCCTCCGGGTCAAGCCCTGAGGCAGGCCTCTCTCTGACTCTATGAGGAGCAGCATGAAATAGCCTAGGGTGGCAAGGCAAGCTGGGAGTTCCCTCCAGGCTCGGGACAGAGGGTTTGGGAGTGTCGCCACTGGAAAGGTTGCTAACTGACAGGAGAGTGTGCAGGAGCACAGGACTTCCTTCCCGCTGCTGGCAGGGAGGGCCACCAGCCAGGACACCATGGAGAGGTTACATGCTTCATAAGCACTGCTTGACCGGGCTATCCTTACTGGACTCTACGCTCAAGTGAACAGAGCTAAGCCTGTGTGGGGCTAGGTGATCCTGCCTGCCCTTGAGGACATGGGGGTAACAGCAAGCACGCCCAGCTCTCCCCTCTCTCTGCACTGCCTATGCACTGACCACACAAGCCATCAGGTTCTCTCCCCGGACTTTGAGAGTCCTTTATTATTTTAATGAAATCTCCATATTCCATGAGAAGACAACCTGTTACTTCATATATCATCATCGCACTCTGGCTGGCATTCTGTGTGTCTATCTATGTGCCTTAGACATGCAGGAAACAGGAAGAATGAACCCTGGCAGCTAGGGTTCTGAGCAGGGAGGGTGGGGCCAAGTATACAGACAGCATGACTGGCACAGTCACTACCACCTTCCCTCACAGATGAGGAGTAAGGCCCTCACGTCCACAATCCCTGATTCTATTCAACACTGCATGTCCGACCTAGTGCAAAAGGCAAGAACAGTGCCCGGGCTGAGAGAGGAAGAAATCGCACTCACTTATTTACAGATGATGTGACTGTACCCAAATAATCTACATAGGTAAGTCTTTTTTTTTTTTGAGACGGAGTTTCGCTCTGGTTACCCAGGCTGGAGTGCAATTGCCTGATCTTGGCTCACCGCAACCTCCGCCTCCTGGGTTCAGGCAATTCTCCTGCCTTAGCCTCCTGATTAGCTGGGATTACAGGCACGCACCACCATGCCCAGCTAATTTTTTTTTTTGTATTTTCTTTAGTAGAGACGGGGTTTCACCATGTTGACCAGGATGGTCTCGATTTCTTGACCTCGTGATCCATCTACCTCGGCCTCCCAAAGTGCTGGGATTACAGGCTTGAGCCACCGCGCCCGGCCATAGGTAAGTCTTAGAATGAACAAATTTAGTTGCTTTATTAGGCAAAAAGAAAAAACAAATTTCATAAGGTCACTGGATACAAGGGCAATATACAAGAATTAACTGTACATCAGCAAAAACAAAACTAAAATAAAAATTGCCAATTGTAGCATCAAAAACATTAAATACTTAGTAATAAATTTAACAGAATGTTAAGTCCTCTACATAGAAACCTACAAAATATCACGAAGACCTCAATGATAGAGGAACATAAACAGAGGACTATATAATGGTTGTGGATTAGAGGACTCGGTGTTCTAAAGATCTTGATTCTCATCAAATTCATCTATAGTCGCACCAGCCTGGACAGAGCGAGACGTCGTCTTAAAAACAAAAAGAGACTCAAGTGGAGAGCCGTATGGATCGAAACTACCTTGACGCCTACCCCCTTCTATCATACACTAACACGCATTCCACAGGTAGATACCTCTCTAAGTGTGAAAGGAAAGACACGCTTCTAGAAGGTAATACAGGAAATATCTTCATGACCTTCGAAGAAGGCAAACATTTCTTCAACAAGACACCAAGAACACTACCATAAAGGAAATGACTGAAAAAGGGGAAGACATTAAAATCACAAATGTTTTTTCATCAAAGACACCACCAAGAGAATGAAAGGGCCAGTCACAGAGCAGGGTACGTATGCCTGGCAAAGGCCTCACATCCAGGACGTGGGCGGCTTACCTGTGGCTGCAGCACCGTACAATCCTCAGAAGTAAGTGGATGGCTTTTAACCGCTGATGGCCAGTCTGGCGACAGGCCACGCCCACCAGCCATTCCCAAATTTTTGCCAATGGGAGATGAGGCACAACCCTTTCTTCTAACAACATCTGCTTCAAAATCTCGAATCCTGGCCAACACCCAAAACACAGATATATGAACAGAGACATGTAATAAGTAGTAGTATTATATAAAGTATAAAAATTGTGTACATTAAGAATTATACATGTTATAAGCTGCTCAAAATTTTAAAAATAGGATGAAATGACTGCGATCATTTAAATTCTGACTGAAATTAAGGCGTTTGTAAAAATAACACAGAAGCAGTATTTTCAGTTCCTTCTTCTATCAAAATGCCCTGGCAAATCCTAAGAGAACAAGCATCTTTTTCTGGTCCTGACAGAATGCCTTTCAAGCTGGCCATTCATGTTTCAACTAGCCAATGAAATCATACTTAAGAGTGACAGGTGTTGGGTTTGTGACACAAATTTGTGAAAGTGTGAGAGAAAAGTACCTGCTTTGATTTAACCAAGATCAGTGACATCATGGCACCCAGAGCCATGGAGTGTCCCTGGCAGGCAGATGGTGTGAACGCAAAGCCCCGAGCACACACCTGTCTGGAACCGCCCCAGGTGTCCAGCCGTCACGGTGAATTTGTAGCCCCACTCGGTGTTGCTCATGTCGGAGGTGAAGCGGTAATACAGAGTGTCTCCTAGGCACACAAGAATCAGGCAGATGAGGAACTGCAGCAACAGGAATGGCAACAGAGAAGTTTCCGATGGAAGGTACTAAACCCTTTAAACATTCTCCAGTAAGTTCCCTTCTCAATATCAAGTGCAAACGCTGCCTGTGAAGAACCTGTATCATCGAGTATTTGTTTCGCTACCTGGAAGTTCAAAATCTTTCCACTTCTGCTGGGACCCGCTGAAGCTGTGTCGGTCTTGCTGGAAGTCACTACTGCTGGACATGGCTAACTCGTCACAGCCCTCCTCCGTGTTGCACTGCGAGTCGAATTTGATGGAGAGGTAGATGGCACCGGGAATGTGAACTTTATCCTAGAGAGGGAAACGAAGAACACCTCTGTGGATACTGCTCACTAGACATTTACTGCAGCTGCCCCATACCGAGTCCTGTGGCTGGACCCGGGAATGGGAGAATGAGGAAGCCACAGCCCTGGCCTCCAGAAGTGCAGTCCAGCTGGGGCAAGGAGCACGCACAGGCTGCAAGTATGGCGGGGCAGGCGACACGGGCTGCTGTGCCGACTGAAGGGTACGGGAGAACCCTGTCGGAGAGAGCAGGAGTGGGAGGCAAGGTGATGTGAGTGCCTGGGGCGCATTTCAGGCCCGGGAAGAGCACTGGGAACAACACTGGGAAGGCGCAGCACGTCAGGGGATGGGAAGGAGCTTGGCGTGCTTGGAGTTAAGGGTGTCTACGTGGGCACATATGCTTGGGAAGTAGGAAGAGGGATAAGACATGACCCCAGAGGGGTTGGCAGGGGCTGACACTGAAGACCCTGTGCCCTAAAATGAGGCACTCAGGCCCTGGACCACAGGGGAAACCCCACAAAGCTCTGGCGAGGCTCGCACGGTGGTAGTATCACTGACAGCTGGTGTGGCGCAAGGCCAGGCTGAGGCAAAAGGAAGGAAGCAGAAAGTAGCAGCAATAGGAACCCTAGAGAAGAGCAAGGAGTGTCTAGGGTCGGTGGAGAAGACAGGCCTCTTGGGGGTGGAACGCGGTGGCTGGCCACATGTGCCTGTGTGCAAGGGAGTGGAGCGGGAGCCCAGGAACCAGGTGAGAGAAGACGCTTGGAAGGAAGACAGTCAGGAGGTTATACTTCGGAAAAACAAAAGCTCAGCTGGCCAACCACCCGGTTCTAACTTGCTTCCATCCTCCATCATCGCTGCTGTGGGTGCCTTCCACTCAGACGAAGCTGCCTCAGCAACTCCACCATTTCTTTTTCCTCTCCAACATTTTTAAAAGTGCTAAAGGGGGCCAGGTAAGGTGGCTCACGCCCGTAATCCCACCACTCTGGGAGGCCAAGGCAGGAAGATCACCTGAGGTCAGGCGTTTGAGACCAGCCTGGCCAACGTGGTGAAACCCCATCTCTGCTAAAAATACAAAATGTTAGCTGGGGACGGTGGTGGGTGCCTTTCTTCCCGCTACTCTAGAGGCTGAGGCATGAGAATCACTTGAACCTGGGAGGCGGAGGTTGTGGTGAGCCGAGATCACACCACTGCACTCCAGCCTGGGCGACAGAGAGACTCTGTCTCAAAAAAAAAAAAGTGCTAAAGGGATACAGATGGCCTTAAGTCAATGAGAATAATGGAGGCTGCCTCATTCCTGCCTCAACAAAACTCCAACCTCCCTGCCCAGATACAAAGTTAAGGATGGAAAAGAGACTGATTCAGTTCTGGGAGATTTTAACAAGGGGCTGTGGTACCCAAGGTGTGGGCAGGTCATTAGGAGGCAGCTGAAGAGCGAGGGTTCAACCTGGACCACATTCAGACTCCCTGCCTCACTGTGAAGCCGAGGACTCCCTCTCAGGAGCTTGGTGCAGGGAAAGTAACACTCTCTTCCAGGGCCAGGTGGCCCGTTTTCTTGTATTAAAACAAGAAAGGCACGGAGAGAGGAGACTTGCTTGTGCAGAAGCCCTGGCCTCAGGGAGGCAGACCACAGCTTGTTCAAGGAGGCACTTCCCTGGCCAGGTCTGCTGGTCAGGGAGAAAGAGCCCCTGTGGGGCTGGTGAGGTCCCTGCCACTCAGTGGCCCTCATCGGGCCTGCCAACCCTGGATCGTACCTCAAAGTTGGTGTTGTTGTTATACGGGTGTTTCGATTCCCTCACTTGCACCTCCATTCCCGGCTCCTCCATGAACTGGCAGGCAGCCAGGGCCATGGGCCCCAGCATGTCTTCTCGGCAGCCCTGGAGCACTTTCTGCAGGATCTGGTGGGATGCAGGCAGATAAGGTCAGGGCCCGCTAGTGGCATCGGGAAGAAGGGAGAGTTTACTTCAACCCAAGGCCCACCCAAAGGTGCTGCATCACCTTAGACCTAGAAAGAGCCTCTGTGACTCCATCACCCAAAACCAGCTCCACCAGCCACCTCTCACTTGATCAGCCCCTGCTGTCCATCAGGATACTGCAGTCCTTTCAGAACACTACTGCTTAGAAGTGGTCTGACAGAACTAACAGAACCAGTCATAAACGTCCTGGTCCTTGAAGGGGTCCCTGCCAAGCAAGTGGACTGGCCTACGGAGAAATAATGACCACGCAATGTGATCGGGTGCCTAGAGTGAGGTGCAGAGTTGGGAGCTCCAGGTGGCGAGAACCAGGGAGGATGCATCCACGTAGGGGGCGAGTGGCGGCAGGACAGCTCCCTTTGCCCCTTCCCAAAGAGAAATACGCCAGGGCAAGCCTGCCAGCACCTGCAGGGCTGTGAGGCCGGGACAGGACCTCGTGGTCTGGTGGTGAGAGGCCAAATGAGCTTCCTGATGGACTGTGTGTGTGTGTGAAGGTGGGTGAGCGACCGGGTGAAAAAGGAGCTACCAAATGTGCCTCGAGATTTCTGCACTTAGAAACTGGGAAGGTGGCGACAAAGCTTTCTAGTTCAGCAGGAAATCGCGCTCAGGGCCCCTGAGTTCCTCAGCAGCCCAATCCTTGGGAGAGGAGACAGTGGCCCTACCTTTGCTGCATTCACACCTGTGAGGGTAGCCTCGCTCCAGGAAGCACTCACTGGAGGAAGCCTGTGGGGCAGAGGAAGAGCCCAGTGGGTGAGCGAAAGCGGGGTCTGCGTAACTACCTTCTCCCACTCGTGCTTCTCCTCTAGTTGCATGAACATATCCAAAATGTAGGTCATGTGGGCAGGGCCACTGAGCTCCAGGATGTCCTCGCTCACTGGCACGTGACCGGGCCACTCGGCGAGCAGGGATGCAAGCACATGGCGGGCGTACAGGACGGCTGTGGCCTCGTTCACTCGGAAGAGGTAGTCCCGGACAGCCCTCTTACTCTTGCAGTTCAGCTCCTTGTGCAGCAGGGCAGCGCTCTTGCTACGGCGCTGCTTGGCGTAGCTCTGCTGCAGTTCACTCTCTGTGCTGGAGATCAGCTTCTGGGTCACAGGGTTCGATTCGGCAGTGGCTTGGTCACAGCGTGCAGGCCGGGACTGCAAACCCAAGACCACCATTACAGGAGTCCAGCCTTCTTACAGTGGCAGTATGGGGGCAGGGATGGGGATGCAGACACGTTGGGTCCAAGGTAGGGGGACATACCAAGCATGGCAAGATAATCATGTCTGTATCCACGGCTTTGGCGCTCTGCTCTTCCAGCCTCAGACTCTTACTGGGCTGCCACTGCTGAGCCAGGGACCGTATCCGCTCATCTGTGGTGAGCTCATCGCCGTCAAACCTTAAGAAAGGCAGCACAAAGTTGAGGACCAAAAGTGCAGAAAGACAAGCGTTTTCACCTGCACTTGAACTTGCCAGCAATGCTGATCAGAGTGGTTTTTCTGTTAGTGTCAATGACATTGTCACTTACTGTATTTTGCTGACTGGATTCACAGCCTTCAGTTATTCATGGATACAGAATGCATGTAAGCTTTGGGCAGAGGCTGCAAACTCGCTTGAAAAATCCATTCTCCTCTTCCATCTTTTTCATTTTTTAAATTAATTCAAATGTTTTCTTTTCATTAAAAAACATTTTTTTTGAAATTTGTTTTTTTAGATGATTTGGTTTTTTAGAGATGAGCTATGTTGCCCAGGCTGGACTGGAACTCCTGGGCTCAAGCGATCCTCCTGCCTCAGCCTCCCTAGTAGCTGTGATTACAGGCTCACATCACCATGCCTGGATGCCCCTTTTCTCTTTTGTTTTTAAAGAATTTAACAGAGTTTGAGCAAAGAGTGATCCCCGAATTGGGCAGCTCCTGAATCAGAATGAGTTCAGAGTGACTCTGCTGCTGTGGCTGGAGCTTCACGGACAGAAGGCGGCAGATGACACACAGAAAACAGAAGTGAGGTACAGAAACAGCTGGAATGTCACAGCCTGGTGTTTGCCTTATTGCACAGTCTGAACAGTTGGACAACACTGGTAGACACTCGGTGACCCTTCTCTCTCTCTCAAACTCCCCAGAGTTTTAGCAAGAGAGACGGTCACCCAGCTGGAGACATGGTTGGCAGCTAGAGTGGTGATGCCCCTGGGATCTTGGCGGTGGCAGGTGAGAGTGGTGGTGTGCCACCTCTGGAGTCTACACTCCCTTCTCCATCTTCCCCGTTTCCTCTGGGCTAGAACCTAGAGGCAGGGTGGCCAAAGCAAGCTGTCACTCCACAGGTGAGAACGCTGGGATTTCTGGGTCACTCTGTGGAGCAGAGTTGTCACCCACCCCAGACTCTGCCTACCTCTGGACTGTTACGTGAGAGAGAGAAAACAATTCTCTCTCCTACCTTTACATTCTATCCGTCCATTATATAAATTTTATCTGCCTGTCCATTGTATTTCTGGTTTCTTAGTTACGGCAGCTTAGACCGTACCCTAACTGAGCAACGCTGCTTATCTCATAAAGGATTTTAGGCAGTATATAAGAAACACGTACAGTAAAGAGAAATACGAAATACAAAATGAAAGAAAAATTAAAGGAGACTTACCATAAATTAGAATAAGAAGTCAAAATTAGGATATGGGGGATGCAGGAGGAGATGAGATTCCAGATTTGTAAAGTTCTACCCAAATTAAAAAGCTGGGCCCAAGAACTACCTCTGAATTTCCTGGCCAAGAGAAAGGGAATGTTCTTAATTTTAAAAGTCTCTTGAGCTGCACTTCCTGCTCCGTGCTATCTGCTCACTGGGATTATACACGAGACACATCTTGGTGCCTGCGCAATATCTGCGTCTGTGAAATGAGTTTACTCTCCAAGGCTACAAACATAAGTTTTCAAGAGGAACCCACAGTGCACTTGGAAGACGGTCCATGTGGTGTAGCCCAGGTGCCCTTGACATCACTTTACGAAGGACTAACAGCTGCTTCCCCGCCTGCCGGCGCGTCCGTCCTGAGCCCGCTGTCAGGAGGTGCGCCCTCCCACCCGGCCACACTCCGGCGGCACCGAAATGTCCCTTACCTCTTCTGAACCTCCAGGAAGAAAGAGTCGGTCTTTTTCATCTGCAGTTCGTATATGGCCCGGAGAATGTGCAGAGGGGCATTGAGGGCATCGTGAGCCATCTGAAGGCCCAGGGAGGAAGCAGACAAGAACCATATAAAGCACTTCGATACATTACTGGTAAACTGAACTTAAACCTGAGAAGACAATATATCAAAAGCTTCTACAGGTTGTAACTGAAGAACACTGTATGGGTAGTTTAAAAAGCATATAAAACTGTAAGCACTAAGATGTGGACTATAACATCTGCATTACTACTGTAACTTCAAAGGAAATTATAAAACACTAAAACCCAAAAGAAATAGCATATCAACAAAACACAATGCTAATAGTAAATACTCAGTTTACCACATTGCATTCACTGCTAGCATCTCTATGCCGTTTTACACTCTGGTTTGACAACCAGCACATACCTGGGCACTATATTTTCCTTTTTTGACACAGGGTCTCACTTGGTTGCCCAGGCTGGAGTGCAGTGGTGAGATCATAGCCTACTGTAACCTTGAACTCCGGGGCTCAAGTGATCCTCCTGCCTCAGCCTCCTGGGTAGCTAGGACTACAGGGGCATGCCACCATACCTGGCTAGTCTTATTTTTGGTAGAGACAGCATCTTTTTATGTTGCCCAGGCTGGTCTTGAACTCTTGGCCTCAAGAAATCCTCCTGCCTCCACCTCCCAAAGCGCTGGAATTACAGGTGTGAGCCACCGTGCCTGGCTGGGATTTGCTTTTTCTGACATTCTACCTACATTCTGTTTACTCTTCATTTAGTTACACATTTTGAAGTCCAAGCCCCCATCCTTCTCATATTGTTCTGAAGAAGAATAGACTACTTAGAGAAGGTAAGAGTGTATTTCTGAGAAACTGTGAGGAAGGAACTACCACTTAAGAGTTCACGTACAGGCCTTAGGGCTTTAGTGGAAATTCATGCAAAATTTTACATGCATATCTGAATGCGTATTTTATGGGGAGAGAGGAGCTAAAGCTTTTGAGTTTATAACCAAAGATATTAAGAACTATTGCTGGGGGCTTTTCTGTTCTTCTGGATCAATTCTGCAACCACACAGATTGAGTCTTTAGAAAGGGAATTCTCAGGACATCAGATGGAAGCATTTTCATGTTTAGGCTGAAACGTGGCCTGAGCCAAAGAGAAGCCATCCCTCAGAAGCCCCTGTAAAAACCACATGGTGACTCAATAACACACCAAGAAGCATATTCTGGTGGGCTCATCCAGGCCCTCGAGGGGGTCCAGCTTTTTCTGCTCTGGGTCGCCAGGGCTGCTGGCCGGCCGTTCCTCCTCTTCCTCTCGGTCTCCTCGCTCATCTGACTCTAGGTCTCCGTGCTCAGCCAAAGCGCTCATCTCCTTTTTTGAGGAGTACAACATGATGGACAAAATCTACACAGAAAGAAAACCCGCAGAACATGAGCGCTCAGGAGGTGGGAAGA
This sequence comes from Saimiri boliviensis, assembly GCF_048565385.1. Taxonomy (NCBI): domain Eukaryota; kingdom Metazoa; phylum Chordata; class Mammalia; order Primates; family Cebidae; genus Saimiri; species Saimiri boliviensis. The sequence goes on from NC_133465.1 coordinate 23,895,903, forward strand.
TGGCACGGTCCTTTAATCATGAAAATATCTGCCCTAACTTTTTAAGACATCAGACTTTACTTGAAGAATGTGAAATGAGAAAAGAAACACGAACGTATGTTTAATTATACTCTGTAACCGAAGAAACACTAACTGCATACCATGGGGACCTTTGTGTTGATTAACTTTCCCACAGATGGTATAAACCGCCATCATGCTTTTTAGAACTGGTTTTGGCAAAATGTAAACAGCTATGAAAATGCTCATATGCTTTCACCCAGCAACTCATCTGTTATGAATAATGTAAAATATATAAAGTTATTTTTACTGTATGCTCAGTAAAGCACTAATGGCAGAAAAAACCCTGAAAGCCAGCTTCATGTATTATATGTAGCCAGAAAAAATGGTGGTTGTGAAAACTACATCAAAACTTAGAAAGATGGCCATATGCCATCAATTGATTTGAATACTATGCTCGTCACACAGTCTAGAGTTACGCACGTACTGTAGATCCACAGAAACAAAACAAGAGGGAGAAAATACACGGAAGGCTAATGGCAGCTGTGTTTGGGATACACAGTTTGGAGGGGTTTTTTCCTTTACAGTTTTCTAGTATTCTGCAATGTGGTTCTAATAATAAAGATTTTAATTTAATATATTCCCTAAGAATAAAAGTTCAAATACTCTCCAAATTATCCATTCATCTGTTTTAGCATATTTCCCTTAAACCTAACCAAATCCTCTTCTGGCGACTGAGAGCTGTTTCTGCAGGTGCCGGCTCTGCTGGGCTGTGAATGGCCACGCACTCCCTCCTCTGCAGTGGCAGCCTTTCCTGGGCCTAAAGCTGGCTCTGGGCACAGAGAGTCCACAGGGAACCACAGAAATTCCACTAAGAAAACTCCAAGGTCTAAGGCGAACAGCAATAAAAGTGACAAATATCAACTAAAATCCTACATAAAATAAACGTAAGTGAGGGCAAATTTAGAGGCTGACTGTGGCTGAAAGGAACTTTAAAGGGAAATAACAATTCAAGGGTGTACTTTATGACCACGATATAACGCTTAATCACGTGTTTCCATAAAATGCTTCTCTTCCACTGTTTTTTAAATAAACATTAAATTCATTTTCCCTGACAGGGGTAGACAGGTGTCATAATCCCTATTTCCAGAAGGGAACACAGAAGCAAGGAGTTTCAAACACTGTACTAAATGAGTGTGCACAGGGCAGAGGCAGCTGGAACTTGCTGACACGTCTAACTCCTAGGCCAGTACATCTGCACCAGGCAGGAGCAGCAGGAGTCGCTCTGTCTCTTACTTCCAGGTCCCGGAGGAGCCACGTTTTACTAAAGCCAGTCCCTTTGCTGCACTTTTTCACCAGCAACTTCAGTAAATCGGTCTGAAGGAAGGTAGCATGGGTCTCTTCAAAACCGTGGGCCTGCCAAGCAGAAAAAGAATGATTTGTGACTGCCTTGGAGTCAAGAAGGTACAACCTTAGCTATAACTCACTGTCTGTTCATTCACTCTCATTCATTCATTCAACAAATACTTTTGAATGAAGCCTATTGTATGTCGAACTTCCAAAAGCTTTCCAGTGCTCTTTAGGCTAAAATCCAGGCCTCTGATCATGGTTGACAACATCCTACAAGGTCCCTGTCTGGTTCTATATGGAACCAGTATGGAAAGACAGAGAACCTGACTATCAGGAAAATTGTATTTCCTCTTTGAAGTTATCTGTGCAAGGCCCAGGTGTTTCTAAAAATGATGAAGTTCCTATGGTTTACCATCCATCGAAATCAGATGGCATTTCCTCCTAGTTAATCCCCACGCAGATGTCAAATTATAGACAGATCTATTGCCAACTGGAGAAGCTCACCATTACCTTTAATGTTTTATACAATCCTTTGAGGGCCAGAGACAGGACCCAAGTTGCTTCCACTGCCTCGGGACAATGGCTGTCCATGCTGGTTTGCAGAAGGTGACTAGCAATAAAGGCAAAGTGCTGGGAGTACTGGCTCAGCTGGGCCTGAGAGTCACCACACTCTTGTCCTCCTCCCTTCTGGACCAGCTGGTAGTCCTTCACTGAAGGGTGACATCAGGCAGAAAGAGAAAGGCACAGAAAGTACAGTTTATGCTTCCAGCAGCTGTTTCTTCCACAGTAACATGCCTTACTAAAGTAAGGACTGCAGAAACACACATCTTCCGGGCTCTATCTTAGCCAGTAAACCCAGCTTGCAGGTAAACACAAAAATGGTAACGGCTACCTATCCATCAGGAAACCGAGTGGGACAATTTACATTCTTACTATTGTGCATAAGCAGGTCGTCTACAAAGGTGTTAACAAAAGTTCTTAAAAATAGTATACAAGAGCCCGGGCGTGGTGGCTCACGCCTGTAATCCCAGCACTTTGGGAGGCCAAGGCAGGTGGATCACTTCAGGTCAGGAGTTCAAGACTAGCCTGGTCAACATGACAAACCTCTGTCTCTACTAAAAATACACTAATTAGCTGAGCATGGCACACATGCCTGTAATCCCAGCTACTCAGGAGGCTGAGGCCGGAGAATCACTTGAATCCAGGAGGCAGAGGTTGCAGTGAGCTGAGATCGCACCATTGCACTTCAGCCTGGGTGACAGAGCCAGACTCCATCTCAAAAAAAACTATTACTATGCATGAGATTGCCACTTCCAAACAAGACAGAACAAAAGAGACTGGATTTACTCTCCCACCTTAAACAACCAGAACACTGAAAAAACCTGAAACAACAGCTTGCAAACATTGGGCAAAAGGCAGTACACGACTATGATCTCCGAGACAAGAGATATAAACTAGATTAGACCTCCAATGGCAGCAGCTATCTGGAGACGATTTCCAAGCTGCAAAGTGGGGAGCAAACATCCAACCAGAATCCAGCCGTCTCAATGAATTAAAGAAACAGAGACGAGAGTTCAGGGAAGTCAAGGCAGCTACAATGTACAGGGTAGAATATCACAGAGCAGAGGGAGGCACAGAGAGAGGTGTGGGTTGCGGAGAGCTCTCTGGAGATCCACAGAGGGCTCCTCATGAGTCTGTAGCTGCATGCTGACTTGCACATTTCTATGACAGGAAACTACTGGGGCCAGAGAAAGAGCAACACTGGGCAGAATAATTCCTGGAGCTCACAGAGAGCTGGGGATATTTTGGCTTTCCACCAGTGAGAGTGGAAGTGTCCTGGTGGAGATGAGGATGGGGACAGAAAAAATATTTGAATACATAATGGTCAAAAATTTCCAAATCTGATGAAAACTATAAACCTCAGGAGTTCAATAAAGCCCTAAGCAAAAGAAACATAAAGAAAATCATGTCAAGGCACATCACAATCAAATTGACAAAAATATAGCCAGAGGAAAAAGACACATTACAAAAATGTAGCAAAAAGAAGAGTAACAGCAGGTTTCATCTTAGAATCCATACAAGCCAGAAGACAACAGACCAAAATTTTTTTTGTTGTTGTTGAGATGGAGTTTTTGCCCTTGTCGCCCAGACTGGAGTGCAATGGCACAATCTCGGCTCACTGTAGCCTCTGACTCCCAGGTTCAAGCAATTCTCCTGCCTCAGCCACCTGAGTAGCTGGGATTACAGGTGTCCGCACCACACCTGACTAATTTTTGTATTTTTAGTAGAGACTGGGTTTTACCATATTGGCCAGGCCTGTCTCAAACTCCTGACCTCAGGTGATCCACCCGCCTTGGCCTCCCAAAGTGCTGGCATTACAGGCGTGAGCCACCATGCCCAGCCTAGACCAACATCTTTAAAGTATTCAAAGACAAAACTCAGCTTAAAATTTTTTACCCAGCAAAATTATCTTTCAAAGGTGAAATAAAAAAAGGAAAAAAAAAAAAAATCCCTAGGCAAACTGAGAGATTATGTAACATTAGACCTGCACTACAAAAAACATTCAGTGCAGTTTTTCAGGTTCCCCAAAAAACTAAAAAAGGTATCAGATGGAAAATTGAGTCATTAACAATGGAATGAAGAGCACTAGAAATTGTATATATATATATATATATATATATATATATATATACACACACACACACACACACACATATATACATACATATATATGACTAAATATATTATTTTATATATATATATATATATATATATATATATAAAGCTATTGTTTTCTCATTTTAAAATATCTTAAAATATCTGTCTCTCTTGCTTTTTTAAAAAAATTATTTGGTTGAGACAGGGTCTTGCTGTGTTGCCCAGGCTGGCATTGAACTCCTGGCTTCAAGCTTTGTGATCCTCCTGCCTTGGCCTCCCAAAGTGCTGAGATTACAGGTGTAAGCCCTATGCAACCAGTAGTATTTCACTGTTTTTTGTTTTGTTTTGTTTTGTATAAAAGACAAGATCTTGCTAGTGACAGGCTAGAGTGCAGTGGCATGATCATAGCGCACTGCAGCCTTGATCTCCTGAGCTCAAGTGATCATCCTGCCTCCGCTTCCCAAGTAGCTGGGATTATAGGTGCGTGTCACCACATCTGGCTTTTTAAAACATAATTTTCAGTAGAGATGGGGTCTAGCTATGCTGCACAGCCTGGTCCCAAACTCCTGGCCTCAAGTGATCCTCTTTCCTTGGCCTCCAAATTGCTGGGTGGTGTGAACCACCATGCCTGGCCAATACCTCACTTTTTGAAACAAAAAAAAAAAAAAAAAAAAAAAAGTGAGATTTATATCATACAGAAGTAAAATGTATAACAGCACAACAAATGAAGGTGGACAATGTTTTAATGTTTCCACACTATATGTGAAATGGTATAATATTATCTCAAGGTAGACTATAATTTAAAGGTATATACTGTAAACCCTAGAACAACATCTAGAAATTATTTAAAGGTACACTACTGTAAACCCTACAGCAACCACAACAAAACCCAAAAAGATATACTTAAAGAGACAACAGTGGGAATAAAATGAAATCATTAAGGAAAACAAAATAACCCAGCACTCTGGGAGGCCGAGTGAGGTGGGAAGAGTGCTGGTGGATAGGCATTTGAGACTAACTTGGGCAACATAGCAAGATTCCATCTCTACAAAAATAAATAATGACAATAATAATAATAATTAGCTGGGCATAGTGGCACACACCTGTGGTCCTATCTACTTGGGAGGCTGAAGTGGTAGGATCACCTAAGCCCAGAAGCCCAAGGTTACAGCGAGCCATAATTGCACAACTGTCTTCTAGCCTGGGTGACAGAGCACGAGCCTGTCTCTTTAAGAAAAGGAAAAATAGGCCGGGCGTGGTGGCTCAAGCCTGTAATCCCAGCACTTTGGGAGGCCGAGGCGGGTGGATCACGAGGTCGAAAGATCGAGACCATCCTGGTCAACATGGTGAAACCCCGTCTCTACTAAAAATACAAAAAACTAGCTGGGCGTGGTGGTGCATGCCTGTAATCCCAGCTACTTAGGAGGCTGAGGCAGGAGAATTGCCTGAGCCCAGGAGGTGGAAGTTGCGGTGAGCCGAGATCGCGCCATTGCACTCCAGCCTGGGTAACAAGAGTGAAACTCCGTCTCAAAAAAAAAATAAAAATAAAAAAGGCCGGGCACGGTGGCTCAAGCCTGTAATCCCAGCACTTTGGGAGGCTGAGGCGGGTGGATCACGAGGTCGAAAGATCGAGACCATCCTGGTCAACATGGTGAAACCCCGTCTCTACTAAAAATACAAAAAACTAGCTGGGCGTGGTGGTGCATGCCTGTAATCCCAGCTACTTAGGAGGCTGAGGCAGGAGAATTGCCTGAGCCCAGGAGGCGGAGGTTGCGGTGAGCTGAGATCGCGCCATTGCACTCCAGCCTGGGTAACAAGAGCGAAACTCCGTCTCAAAAAAAAAAAAAAAAAAAAAAAGAAAAGGAAAAATAAAAGAAAAATAAAACAAAATACTCAATCCAAAAGAAGGGAGAGTAAGAGAAAAGGGTACGTAGGCCGGGCGCGGTGGCTCAAGCCTGTAATCCCAGCACTTTGGGAGGCCGAGGCGGGTGGATCACGAGGTCGAGAGATCGAGACCATCCCGGTCAACATGGTGAAACCCCGTCTCTACTAAAAATACGAAAAAATTAGCTGGGCATGGTGGTGCGTGCCTGTAATCCCAGCTACTCAGGAGGCTGAGGCAGGAGAATTGCCTGAACCCAGGAGGCGGAGGTTGCGGTGAGCCGAGATCGTGCCATTGCACTCCAGCCCGGGTAACAAGAGCGAAACTCCGTCTCAAAAAAAAAAAAAAAAAAAAAAAAAAAAAAAAAAAAAAAAAAGGGTACGTAATAAATGAGACAAATAGAAAACAAGCAAGAAGAGGGCAGATTTAAATTCAACCATCTTAGGTCAGGCAGGGTGGCTCATGCCTGTAATCCCAGCACTTTGGGCCAAGGCGGGCAGATCACCTGAGGTCAGGTGTAAGAGACCAGCACAGCTAACTTGTCTCTACTAAAAATGCAAAAATTAGCCAGACATAGTGGCAGGCACAGGTAATCCCAGCTGCCTGGGAGGCTGAGACAGGAAAATTGCTTGAATCTGGGAGGTGGAGGTTGCAGTGAGCTGAGATCATGCCACTGCACTCCAGCCTGGGTGACAGAGTGAGACTCTGTCTCACAAACAAACAAACAAACAAACAAGATATTCCTAAATTCAACCATCTTGATAACTGCAGCAAGTGTAAATGGTCTAAACATATCAATTAAAAGGCAGGGATTATCAGATTGGATTTTTTAAAACAAGACAAGAAATCCACTTTAAAGACACAGGCAGGTTAAAGTGAAAAGATGAAAAACATGTGAAACCCATGGATATGAAGGGCCAACAATACTTTTGATTTGAGGTTGGTTGAACCTGTGGATGCAAAACCCACAGATATGGAGGGCCAACTGTAAGGGACTTGAGCAGCCATGAATTTTGCTATCTGTGGGGAGTCCTGGAAGTAACCCTTTGAGAATACTAAGGGATGACTATTTTTAAAAAGGCAAGAGAGGCTATATAAATATTAGATTTCAGAATGAGAAATATCATTAGGGAGAAAAAGGGACATTTCATAATAAAAAGAGAAACATACAATTATAGTTAGAAACTTCTATAGTCCTCTCTCAGTAATTGTTAGAACAAGCAGACAAATCATCAGTAAGGGCACAGAAGACTTGAATAACATTATCCATTGACTCAACCTAAATAACACCTATAGGATACTCCACCAATAGCACAGTACATGCATTCTCTTAAAGTGCACATGGAATCTTCATGAAAACAGACCTAATTTTGGATAATAAAATAAACTGTAATAATCATAATAGGACTGAACTAATTAAAAATATGCTCTCTGACCACAAGTGAATTAAACCTAAAATCAATAACCAAAAGATATCTGGAACATCCCCCAAATATTCAGAAATTAAATATCAAACTTTTAAATAATCCACAGAGCAAAGAAACAAAAATCACAAGATAAATTAGAAAATACTGTGACCTAAATGAAAATAATACATCATATAAAAAATTGTGGGATGTTCCTACTGAATCCAAGGGACACTGGAAAAGAAAAAAATTGTAGATGTGGCTCAGTCATATTTAGAAGGAAATGCAGAGAATTAAAATTCTTCTATTGGCAAGGAAGAAAGGTCTCAAATCAGTGACGACTCCTACCTTAAGAAACCAGTAATCCCAGCACTTTGGGAGGCTGAGGCAGGTGGATGAGGTCAGGAGTTTAGGACTAGCCTGAACAACATGGTAAAACCCTGTCTCTACTACAAAAATTAGCCGGATGTGGTGACATGTGCCTGTAATCTCAGCTGACTCAGGAGGCTGAGGTAGGAGAATCGCTTGAACCCAGGAGGCAGAGGTTGCTGTGAGCTGAGATCACGCCATCACACTCCAGCCTGGGCAACAAGAGTGAAACTCCATCTCAAAAAGAAAGAAACCAGAAAAGACTCATGCCTATAATCCCACCACTTTGGGAGGCTAAGGCAGGAGGATCACTTGAGTCCAGGAGTTTGAGACCAGCCTAGGCAACATGGTGAGACCCTGCCTCTACAAAAAAAAAAAAGAAAAGAAAAGAAAGAAAGAAAGAAACCAGAAAAGCAGTAACAACACATCAAACACAAAGCCAGAAGAAATAAAGCAGTTAATCTGGGCAAAAATCAAAGAAAGAGCAACGAGAAATAAAAGAAAAACAAATGAAACCTAAGTTGGTCCTTTGAGAAAATAAAATAACTTCGTAGCTCTCTGGCTAGGCCATCTAGGAAACAAAAAGAGAAGACATAAATTGCCAAGATTAGAAAACAAGAGAAGACAGCTAATACCCCAATGTGCTGGACCAAGAGAAATTAAAGAAATCTAAACTTATTTTCTAAATAAACTGAGAGATGTACCATGCTCATGGGCCAGGACTCAATATAGACAGTCCCTGACTTATAATGGTTCAATTTAATGATATTTCAGCCTTCATAATGTGTTTATCAGGACATAACCCCATTATAAATTGAGGAGCATCTGTATTGTTAAGGTATCTCCTTAAATGAATCTATACAGTCAATGCAATGCCAATCAAAATTCCAGAAGTCTCTATATTTTTTGAGATAGGGTCTTGCTCTGTTGCCCAGGCTATAGTGGCGATCATGGCTCACTGCAGCCTTGAGCTCCAGGCACAGCGATCCTCCCACATCAGCTTCCCAAGCAGCTGGGACTACAGCATGCCACCACATCTGGCTATTTTATTTTATGTAGCGATAGGGTCTCTGGAAAGTGCTGGGATTACATGTGTGAGCCACTGAGCCTGGCTCCTGCAGGCTCTTTTATAGAAACTCTTCTACAGGAGCTGATTCTAAAATTTACACAGAAAGGCAAAGAAACTAGAAGAGCCAAAACAATTCTGAAAAAGAACAAAGTTAAAAGACCTGATTTCAAAATTTTATACAAATTTAAAATAGTCTGGCTAGGTGTGATGGCTCATGCCTGTAATCCCAGTACTTTGGGAGGCCGAGGTAGGTGGATCACTTGAGGTCAGGAGTCTGAGACCAGCCTGGCCAACATGGTGAAACCCCATCTCTATTAAAAATATAGACATTAGGCCAGGTGTGGTGGCTCACATCTGTAATCCCAGCACTTTGAGAGGCCAAGGTGAACAGATCACCTGAAGTCAGGAGTTCGAGACCAGCCTGGTCAACATGGTGAAACCTTGTCTCTACTAAAAATACAAAAAATTGGCTGGGTACAGTGGCTTATGCCTGTGGTCCCGGCACTTCAGGAGGCCAAGGTGGGCAGATCACCTGAGGTTGGGAGTTTGAGACCAGCCTGACCAACATGGAGAAACCCCAGCTCTACTAACAAAAATTAGCTGGGCATAGCGGCACTTGCCTGTAATCCCAGTTACTTGGGAGGCTGAGGCAGGAGACTCACTTGAATACGGTAGGTGGAGGTTGCAGTGAGCTGAGAATGTGCTACTGCACTCCAGCCTGGGGAACAAGAGCGAAATTCCGTCTCAAAAAAAAAAAAAAAATTGCAAAAAATCAGCTGAGCATGGTGATGTGTGCCTGTAATCTCAGCTACTTGGTAGGCTGAGGCATGAGAATTGCTGGAACCCGGGAGGTGGAGGTTGCAGTGAGCTGAGATCATGCCACTGCATTCCAGCCTGGGTGACAGAGTGAGACTTGGTCTCAAAAACAAATAATAAATAAATTTACAATAGTCAAAAAAGTATAGTATTAAAGTAAAGACATATGGATTAAGGAAACATAATAGATCCATAAATAGACAGACACATGTGTGTCCATTTTCAACAAAGGTGCCAGGATAATTCGATGGAGAAAGGATGATCTGTTCCACAGGTGGTCGTGGATCAAATGGATGTTCACATGCAAAAGAAAAGAAATTAGACATTCACATTCATGAAAACAGCGCAGACACTAATGCTGACGCGGAGTGAAAATGTAGACTGCTTCACCAGAACTGGTAACGTAATAGGTAGATACTACAGACTGCCTGGGGTTTGGCAAACTAAGTCAGAAGGGCATTTGTGATGCAATACTTTTAGTGTTCTACTGATAAAACAAAATGGAAACTTACATGAATGCTAATACAATTATTTTAAGTGTAGCCACCTGACTCCATGTAGTCACCTGACTCTGCAATATGGTTAAATTACTCGCAGAAAACAAATGACACCGGCAAATGGAGAAATGAAATGTTCCAAACCTATGTATCTAGCCAACCAAAAAACACAGAGCCAGATACACAAAAAGACAGCATGGAAAGGGGCTTTCGAAATTGTCCCAATTCAACACATCTTTTCAGAGATGAAGAAAAAGCAGCTCAGGGAGCTATAAGTTGCTCTTGAAAAAAAAAAAAAAATCAAACGCAGGCCAAGAGCCAAGGTAATTTCATTGATTTTAGGGTATGCGGGGATTAGACACTTTTCTTCCATTCTTAGAAAACAATAATTATTCGTGGTACCTGTTTTCCTCTTCCGAGTTTTGACATCAACAATCACAGCCCTGTTCTTCTCAGTAAAGTGCTTCAAGATGATCACATTATGGGGTTCGTTGGCATTATCCACATAAACACAGCGTGTTCCCACACAGAGGACCTAGAACGTGGGAGATGGAGACAAAAGGGCAACTCAAGCATCGCGACCAGAAAGAATACTTAGACACAAGCCCAGCATCCTTTGTGCCTCTGACTTCAACAAGCATGCAGGGATAGAGACCTTCTCATCTCAAAGTCCAAAGAATCTGGCACAGGCCTGGCACAGAACTGGTTTCGGTCCTTGCTGGATGAAGCCCTGTTTTTACAGGCCCCCTTGTCCTAATCAGTTGAGACATGAAGATTAGAAATAAGGTCAAGATGAATGCCAAAATGAAAGACAATTGTTCTTTGAAGTTATTTGTAATTGAATGTATTACAGTTACCTATCACTCAAAGCCAACTATTGGCTCCTAAGTGAGTCAAATGGCTTAACTGTCAAAAATGCAAATTGAATAAATTATCCCATAATCCTGAAAATACGTCAACACTGTGAAAGCAAGGCATACAAGCAAAGGAAAAAGCTTCCGAAGATATCTATCCCTATTTCTACAGATGCCATAGACACTTTGGTGTGCACAGAGAAGACTGGAAGGGGTGACCAGGCCCTCAGGCCTTCAGAGTGTGGTACCTGGGGGAAGCCAACCAGCACGAGCAGGGTGAAGATGTTGGTATGCTTCAGCTGGAACGGGAGCTGCTTGATGCAGTGGTCTGTGAAGGTGGCGATGACATCCCGCCACAGTGGGGCGCTGTCGAGTGAGCGCAGGATCTCTGCCATGGAGCACGCCCAGTCCAAGCCCACCCGGCTGGAAGGCAAGAGCTCCATTAGGGGCAGGACACAGGGCTCCAAACTCATCAGAGCTTTTGCCTTCATCTCTGTTTTCCAAATTTCATGTTGCAGTTATGTTACTTTTATAATGAAAACAGATTTATTTTCTTCAACCTCAAAGCCTACACTTACTGCTCGTAGAAAAAAAAATGAGAATATGCCTCATCAGAGAGCTGAATCAGCAGCCAGTGCTGAGACTGCTCAGCTGTGTTAATGCTGGTGTTAAGCACAGTTTTAATGTGGGTTGACAGCATTGCTCATGAACCCAATTCTATTTCCACAAAACTCTCAGACAACAGAACTGTAGCACACTGAAATTAATCAACAGCCAGACCTTCAACTTAAACAAACACCACGGTGGGTAGAAGGCAGGTGGCTAGAGGAGCGAGAACCCAGGCTACCTGTCCAGACACACAGCTCCCAGGCTAAAGAGCAGGTGGGTGGTTTTCCAGCCATCTGGCACAGTGGAACTGTCCCCTGCAGCAAACAAGTTGTGTTTGGCTGAGAGGACTTTGATGACTGCGGCGTCTACCTCTGCTGGCAAAAGACGGATAATTAACTGGCCGAGAAGACCCAGGGTGAGATGGTAGGTTTCATTCAGGTGGCCGGCATTTGAGATGACAACCTGAAACATGAGTGGAAGGACGTGCTCCAGGTCTATGAGGGGAACTGTGGGGCCCTGTCAAGAGAGGGAGAGAAATCTGTTCAGTACAAAATCCACACAACCAAAGCATCTAAATATTATATCCCCTCCTGCTTTATTTACAACTGGCCTAGTGCTAGAATCATGTCGTGGCTTTCCTAAATGCCATACGTATAATCATTTATAAAATAAACATCCTCAGACCTCATCTTACAATCCTACTTCTAATATTCCTTTACCCTGAAAAACAAACTTAAATATTTGGTTCCCCCTACCTTCCAAAATGTCCACTGTACAATAATTTAAATAATTTGGAAACACGCAAAATCTAAAGCTCCCCTAAATCCCCTCCCTGCAGCCACACCTAGGAGATAGATAGCAACTCTTAAGTTTGATGAACAGCCATTCAATCTTTTTCTATGCATATTTACATGATTGCATACTTACATGATATATGTAAAACAGGCCAGGCATAGTGACTCACGCCTGTAATCCCAGCACTTTTTTTACATGATTTTCTATGCATATTTACATGATATATGTAAAACAGGCCAGGCATAGTGACTCACGCCTGTAATATCAGCACTTTTAGGAGGCCAAGGTGGGAGAATCACTTGAGCCCGGGAGTTCGAGACCAGCCGGGGTAACATAGTGAAACCCGTATCTACAAACATACAAAAATTAGCCAGGTGTGGTGGTGCATGCCTGTACTCCCAGCTACTTGGGAGGCTGAAGTGAGACAACTGCTTGAGCCCAGGAGGTGAAGGCTGCAGTGAGCCGTGGTCATGCCAACTATACTCTAGCCTTGGCGACAGAGCATGACTCCGTCTCACAAAAAACCCAAACACAAAACATACACACACACACACACAAACACAGACACACACACACACGTGTGTGTACGTAAAATAAAAATTTTAAAGTTATTTTTCTTTAAATATTGTCTTGCAACTTATTAACACTTTGTTTTCAATTCTACATTATTATAAAAAATATTCAGCTCAATAGCCTGGTACAAACATTTCTATACTTATGCCATTTGTTATTTTCCAGAGGAAAAAAATAACACAAAAAACTGAAGAAAACTTTCAAAATGTTTGAGTTGTTATCCTCAGAGTGATTCAAGAGGGCACTATATCCATAATATGAATACAAAGCAATCAAAGAACAAAAAGTTCTTGGAAATAAAAAGTGATTCTTAAGAAGGTGTCTCCCTGAAACGGCAGCCTGGTAGGGGTGTCACAGTCCCAGAAGAATTCAGAAGGTACCTAGGCAGGGGCTGGTCTGGTATAGGCCACAGGGTGTCAGAACCCAAGCAGGGTATGGAGTTTCCATGGAGAGGGCTTGGCAGAGGAGTCAGAGCACAGGTGGGGTAAAGGAGTCACCCAAGCCCAGGACTGCCCAGGCCTCTGGAGTTGGAGCTTGGGCTCCGAGTGAGGCGAGGAGGGCATCAACACAGAAGGGCAGCCTGTCCAAACCTAAGAGGAGAGGTGAGGGCATCCGTGTGGGGAGTTCAGCCTGGCACAGGGGCTCAGAGTCCAAACAGCATAAAGAGAGTGTTGCCACTGAGTAGCAGCTTGTTGTGGGTGAGGGTGGTCTCACTGCAAGGGGACAACCTGGATTAGAGAGGTGGACCCAAGTGTTGTGGGGAGGTATCCATATCAAGAGTCTACTGTAATCCCAGCACTTTGGGAGGCTGAGGTAGGTGGATCACCTGAGGTTAGGAGTTCGAGGTCAGCCTGACCAACATGGTGAAACTCCATCTCCATTAAAAACACAAAAATTAACCAAGTGTAGTGGCGGGCACCTGAAACGCCTATAATCCCAGCTACGTGGGAGGCTGAGGCAGGAGAATAGCTCGAATCTGGGAGGCGGAGGTTGCAGTGAGCAGAGATGGTCCCATTGCACTACAGCCTGGGTGACACAGCAATTAACCTATCTAGTGCTCAAACTTCATTTCTAAATACTATCCTCTACCAAAAGGCATGAGGTCACCTTAGAGAAATGGCTGATTCTAGGGCTAGGGGAGGAAGAATTCATGAAGTACCTGAAATGATGGGGATATGTCAAAAGGACATAGAAGTCAGCCTGAATGGGTTCATATGGTCAAAATAAGTAATTAGAATAATGAATTATAGCTCATGAAGTAAAACAGGAAATCGTTAACCCATTCTGATAAAACTAACTAAATAGTCTGATGAGAAACAGGATATTTACATAGTTTCATAGACTCTACCCACTAAATATTTACTAACAACAAAAGGGGAAAGATGATAGTGGAAAAGGCTAACTGACACCACTTAACCCAGTGATCAAAGTAAGCAAGATCAGTAATGAAATACGTGAAAACTGTGTTCTACCTGACAGGCTGCAGTGAGAATGCAGCATCTCGTCTGTGACTTTCCTACCCAAGAAGCAAAACCTGAACCTAATTATGAGGAAACTTCAGACAACTTCAACCCCAAAGAGAAAGATATTCCACAAAACAGGTGGTCTGTAATCTTCAAAAGCATTGTGATCATGAAAGGCAAGACTGGTAACTGTTGAGGACTAGATGTGATTAAAGGACACAACTACAAAATGCTACACATTTTTTCTTTCTTTTTAAGAGACAGAGTCTCACTCTGTTGCCCAGGCTAGAACGTAGAGAGGTGCAGCCTTGGCTCACTACGACTTCAACCTCCTGAGCTCAAGTGATCCTCCTGCCTCAGCCTCCCAAGTAGCTGAGAGTACAGGTGTGTGCCACCATGCTGGATTAATTTTTCTATTTTTTGTAGAGATATGGTCTTCCTATGTTTCCCAGGTTGGTCCAGAAACCCTGGGTTCAAGCAATCCTCCTACCTTGGTCTCTAAATTGCTGGGATAACAGATTCAAAGCACTGTGCCTGGCCTATACATTAATTCTGATCCTCCTGCCATAAAAGACATTTTTTGAGCAACTCGTGAAACTTGAATAGGGACTAAGGATTAGATGGTAGCCATGTACTGATGTTAATTTCTCTGGCTTTGATGACTGCTGTCTGGTTACACAGGAGAATCTCCTTGTTTGTAGAAAACACACACTAACATATTTGGGGAGAATACAGCATGAACTTGGCAACATACTCTCAGGCAACAAATTATTTGAATAATACTCTCAACTTTTATGTAAGTCTGAAATTGTTCCTAAATTTGAGAGGATATGGAGCAAATAAAACTTTCACGTGTCGCTGTGGGAGTGTGAACTGGTACAAACATTACAGAAACTGTATGGCAGACCAAGCGTGGCCTGGATTTGGATGTTCAAAAGCCACATTCGGGTGTGCTCATAGTACTGTCTGCAGGAATTTCCAGTTTGGAAACACTCAGCAATAGTAAACTTTGAAAGTATGGTAAATGGAATTCTAGAAAACAGTGAAAACGAATGAAGGAAACTAACCACAATGACATGGATGCTTCTCACAAACACAATGTTGAGCAGAAGTAGCCAGACACAGGCCAGGCGTGGTGGCTCATGCTTGCAATCCCAGCACTTTGGGAGGCCGAGGTGGGTAGATCGCTGGAGGCCAGGAGTTCGAGACCAGCCTGGCCAACATGGTGAAACCTCATCTCTACTAAAAATGTAAAAATTAGTTGGATGTGATGGTAAGTGCCTGTAGTCCCACGGGAGGCGGAGGCTGCAGTGAGCAGAGACTGCACCACTGTACTCCAGCCTGGGCAACAGAGCAAGACTCTGTCTCAAAAAAAAAAAGAGCCAAACACAAGAGGAATGCACCACCTATGTAAAGTTTCATAACGAGCAAAACTAACCTGGCGATACAGTAACCTATGGTGATAGAGGCCTTTTTATTATTGGGTTGTAAGAGCTCTTTATGTATTCCTTATAGGACTCTATCTAGGCATTTTTACACTAAAATAAAACTAATCACTTCCCCTCCGAAGTGCCTGCTAAGAAAAAAAAGATTATCGGGGAAAATAACCTCAGTGATAATTTTTAAAAGTCAACTTAATGAAATCTCTCAGAACAAGAGATAAACCCATGAAAAATATGACCAAACTGAAGACAAAATGGAGGGTAGATTCAAGGGTCCACCCTGGTCAGGCACAGCAGCTCACACCTGTAATCCCAGCACTTTGGGAGGCGGAGGTGGGCAGAACACTTGAGGTTGGTAATTCAAGATCAGCCTGGCCAACGTGGTGAAACTCTGTTTCTACTTAAAAAAAAAAAAAAAAAAAACACAAAAATCAGCAGGGTGTGGTGGCACACGCCTGTAATTCAAGTTACTCGGGGATCTGAGGCAGGAGAATCGCTTGAACCCGGGAGGCGGAGGATGTAGTTAGCTGAGCAGAGGTCGCACCACTGAACTCTAGCCTGTCAGCCTGGGAGACAGAGTGAGACTCTGCCTCAAAAAAAAAAAAAAAAAAAAAAGAAAAGAAAAGAAAAGAAAAAAAGAGGAATACCCTGCATCCAGGAGATGCAAATGGGGCAGATACAGAACACAGCCAAACAATGGCAGAAGGGCATTTCCTCGGCAGAAGTACAAATGGAGTTTTCATCAGAAAAGCAAATGATGCTGGGAAGGAACATAGAAAGAGAACATCTTTTGAAAAATTATTGTACAAAACCTTTCTCACAGAGAGAATATCTATTTTGACACAGTTTAATGAAACATCTGAGTTCCAATGGTAAAAAGAAAACATTTGGTCAAAAAAATCAGACAGTTTCCACACAGGATATGATGAGGGAAATAAAAGCATCTTGTCAAAGAATAAAAGGTCTCATTTTGTTTGGGAGGAAAGGTAAAACAGTGACACGGTTAATTAAGATAGAAATATAGGCTGAAAAAAGTGGGTAAAAATTTAACTACAACTATGTTTAGGTAAGAAATATGATACAGACTTCATGAATGATTAGAAAAAAAAGTGAAAAGAACTTAGGAAGGGGCGGGGAAAATGTGCACTGGAGCAGGGCTGGGATGGGGACAGCTGGTTGGCACGGAGCAGTTAACCAGCTCATCCCATGAGAAGTAAGCTGGTTGCCTGTAACACAAATGGGTATAACACAGTGGAGACCAAGCCAGGAAAAGGTCATTTACAGTGAAATGGGTAAAATCAACACAAAAGGCTAACAGCCCATTGCAGAAGGGCCCCACCCCAAGAGAGGGTTGCTCAACGCACTGCCCGGTGAGATACGGAAAAGGTGCGGCTCTAATTGACACAGAGGCAACTGAAGTGAGCAGAATCAGTGGTATTAAGAGAGAAGAAAGGCTTGGGCTGATGTGCCTGCTCAGTCTCCAAAGGTTGGGGAGGGAAGGCAAAGACCAGGACAGTGCCTGCGCTGTCCAAGCCTGAGGGTGCTGATTTCAGAGGTGCATTACTAGCTCCCTATACAGATGTGCTGCTGCTGGGTAAGGCCCATTCACCCGGGTGAACAGAAACACATCTTTAAAACATCCTGTTCTCCTCATTCTAGTTCCACGTGCACCATATAACCTTCTGAGCTACAGCGTAGTCTTCTGGAAGGATTTCCATAACAAGAGGGAACCCATATTGATTTTCCTGCCAGACACATACCCCTGTGAATTGTGACTGATTTATAAATCAGCCTCAACTCCCATGTAAAAGTTGATTCTTTCGAGTTTGAGCATCTCCAGGCAAACTGCTAGAAAAAAAGTCCTTGGACTCCAAGATCTGAGCACCAAACCTTGGGTCCTGTGGGAACCTTCTCTTCCCCAAAGCCCTGCCACGTTGAGAAGTCCTGTTTCAGTAGCCTGCTAGCTTTGTGTTTGATTCCTTTCTGTTTACTAGAGAAACTGGGAGACTGCTGTAAAAATTGTCAGCTATTCATAAATTAATAAATAAATTTGCTACCAGCTCAGTGAAAAAGCTAACAGGATCTTTTCTTTAATATGATAAAAATGACACTAGTGTTCATATGGAAAAAATATACATGCAGGAATAGTCTAGAAAATTACTGAAAAGAAAAATGAAGGCATATCTAAACTGTCCAGAGTCTTTAAAATGTCAATGTTTTGAAAGTTTAAAAAAAGGCAAAGGAAGCAGATTAAAGATGACATCTAAATGCAATGGAATTTTTAAGCGGATCCTGATTTTTTTTTTTTAAACCTGTAAAGCACATTTTGAGGATAACTTGGAATATCTGTATTGGGGCTATATGTATAAGATAAAATTATTCTATCCATGCTAAAAGTATTAAGCATGATAATGACATTGTGGTTATGTAGGAGAATGTACTTTTTTTTTAAAGGTGGGGTTTCACCATGTTGGTCAGGCTGGTCTTGAACTCCTGACCTCAGGTGATCTGCCTGCCTTGGCCTCCAAAGTGCCTGGATTACAGGCATGAGCCACCATGCCCGGCCAGGAGAATGTACTTTAAGGAGATACAGGTTGAAGTATTGAGGGTGAAGTGTTAATGATGGCTTCAAGTCATTTTCAAAAGTTAAGGAAAAAAATATAAATAGAGATAAAGCAAAATATTAACAACTGATATTAAACTAGATGAAGATCTAGATATTAATCTAGGTGAAGATCTTCATTCATTGTTCTTTGAAGTTTTCAATGAGTTTAAAACTTCAAAATAAAACAGTAGAAAATATTAGCATTATATACATATAATGTTGTTATACACACACACACACACGCGCACACACACACACATATACACACATATATATTTACAAAATACAGGAAGAGTCAGAAGAAAATAATTCTAACTTACAATCCTACCCTCAAGGATACAGAGATGATTGTCATCATTTGTTTCCGTATATGGCTTCCCAATTTTGTTTCCTATACATATCACCACTCCCTCTTTGAAAAATAAATTGCCCTTACCGACTTTAAGGGAGGTAGCATGGCTGCTAGTAATCCCAAAATCCTCTTCTGGGAACACTCAGCAAACACTTGCTCAGGGCTTGGGGTAACTGCTTTTTCCTCTGTGGGCTTCTGAGATGACGCTTCTGAATCTTCAGCATCTAAGTGGTTAAACAAACTTTCAGAATTTGTCCGGGTCTCTACATGGATGAAGAGGCAAGTAAACCACTACAACTGTCCCCTATGCTGCTATGGAATAAAGCTGGGATTTTATTTATTTATTTTTAATTTGAGATGGAGCCTCGCTCTGTTGCCCAAGCTCGAGTGCAGTGGCGAGATCGCAGCTCACTGCAACCTCCACCTCCCAGGTTCCTGCGATTCTCCTGCCTCAGCCTCTGGAGTAGCTAGGATTACAGACGTCTGCCACCATGCCTGGCTAATTTTTGTATTTTTAGTAGAGATAGGGTTTCACCATGTTGGCCAGGCTGGTCTTGACTCTTGACCTCAAGTGATCTGCCTGCCTCAGCCTCCCAAAGTGCTCGGATTACAGGCGCGAGTCACTGCGCCTGGCCTAATGCTGGGCTTTTAAAAACCTATGGCTGTGCATGTCTGCGCTCAGCTGTCTCCTCCTCCAGGAGGCCTGCCTGAGCCCTGCTTAAGTGACATCCTGCCCTCCCCCAGCTCTCTCACCCCCGCCCTCCCCATTTCCCTGAGCCTGCTCTGCTGTGCTCACAGCATTTCATCTTTTCACATTCCACATAATTTATAATTATTGTTTACTGTTTGCCTTCCTTCAGATGTTTGTTTCTTTCAGTGATGTATCTCAAGCACCTAGAGATGTTTCTGGAGCATGGCAGGTACTTAATACTTGATGAAAGAATAAACTGCCTATGAACCAGGATGCTGATCCTTAGGGGAATCAGACTCCAGTGAATTCTGATGATTTGGATTGAAGTAGAGTGTCAGACTGCTTTCTAGAACTCAGATGAGCGTCAAACAGACAAGGCAGAATGCCAGGTGCTCACTCTGCCATCACAGAGCAGGAAAGTGGGGAAGATCCTGCACCCCCTGGGCCACCATAAGGAGGAGCCTGGGACTTGGCTCCATTCTCTTGAGCCCACAGCATGCTCCTCAATCCTCCTGAACCAGCTCTGACCTTGCTGCTGCTATCCTTTGGCAGGCTGAGGCCTTGAGCAGCATCTCCTTCATCATCCTCCAGGGTTCCACTCCATCCCTACACACCTGCCAGGAGGGGCTTGTCCTCTTTGGGGCCTTTGCTCATGTTGTCCTTTCTTCTCTGAATGCCCATCCCCACTGCAGATCCAGCACATTAAGGGTCCCTGAGATCTCGTCCTCTATAAAGCTTTCTGAGGACACAATCTGTCCCAGAGAGACACCAATTACTGTTACAAACCCCACTTACACCTCAATCCGCCTCCAGCGACAGTTACCTGCCTCTCTGTCTTAAGCCTCCTAGACTGTGAGCTCCAAGAGGGCAGGAACCATGTGTCTGTCTGACTCAGCCCGTTTCATCCCCAAGGTCAAGAACAGTGCTTGGCATACAGAAGGTGCTCAGTAAATACAGGAAATAAGCACGGTAGGAAAGCAGTCAAAGTGAAGAAAGATGACATCTGGAGTGTCATCAGCACCACCTGAACAGAACTGAGAAACCATGCAGCCCTGGCATCTAGCCAGCATCAAGCTGTGTGCCACAGACAGCTCGGGGATGGGTATATGTGCATTTTAAGATGAAAGAGATCAAGATAACGGTCAAGTCATCTTTACCTGGAAGTCCTGTAGGTGTGCTGGCATCTGCAGGTGAATCTGAAATTTGGGTCTGGCATGAAGGATCCTTCATTAATGATACACCTTTATCTGCCTTATCTCTCTGCTTGAAATCTACAGGTCTGACTTCCTCATGAACAGCTCTCCTTCCCTAAAAAAAAAAAAGTGTAAA
The DNA here is from genome assembly GCF_048565385.1 of Saimiri boliviensis. Lineage (NCBI taxonomy): Eukaryota > Metazoa > Chordata > Mammalia > Primates > Cebidae > Saimiri > Saimiri boliviensis. The sequence continues at coordinate 23,916,660 of NC_133465.1, forward strand.
AGAAAGTTTCTTATAATAAAGTTTGCTCCATCATTATAATAATTTTTTAATGATTAGTCAGTCTTCGAAGACTGAAAACCTTTTGAATGCCCTTAGGAAACACCATTCATTTCTTATGATAAATCTATATTCTAACTAAGACAGTAACCACTGGACTGGACGCAATGGCTCACACCTGTAATCCCAGCACATTGGAAGCCAACACGGGCAGATCACCTGAGGTCAGAAGTTCAAGACCAGCCTGGCCAACATGGAGAAACCCCATCTCTATAAAAATACAAAAAAATACAAAAAATTAGCTGGGCATGGTGGCTTGTGCCTATAGTCCCAGCTACTCAGGAGGCTGAGGTGGGAGAATCACTGGAACTCAGGAGATGGAGGTTGCAGTGAGCCAAGATCACGCCACTGCACTCTAGCATGAGCAAAGAGCAAGACTCCATCTCAAAAAAAGAAAAAATAAAAGACATTAACCATTGCATCGCATCCCCATCTTCCAAATGTCCCTCGTCAGAACCTGCGGTCCCATAAGCAATGGCTCTATTAAAAACCTCTCGTACATTCTATTTAGCTTTCAGAAACCAAGTATGGAAAGTTGTTCCCTGAGGAAAAGGACCAAGCTGTGAAATTCTTTCTTTCTTTTCCTTTTGACCCTGTGAGTATAAAAAATTGTGACTTCTCTTCTAGTACACTCCGGTGACCACCGTTATGTACTTTGTTTTTCTTCGGTATAAAAACCAAATCTTTATATACAGAATAATTAGAAAATTCTTAATATCTAACATTATCTTTAATATTATGAAGATAAGACTACATCGATTTTATAGCCTAGAAATATGACATTGTTTTTCACTGCTATAGATGAAGCTATTTTATTGCTGTAGAAACTGGCATTCTGGGGGCTGTGGGACAGGGCTGTGGGTTCTATCTATTTCCTCTCTTCCTTTTCTATAGAACTTGCCTTTGTTAGTTAACACGGTAGGTGTACATAAGCCAATCACACATCACTTGATCAAACAAAACTGGATGCTGCTCCTAAACCGAATTCCTCATACCCGCTCTAACAGGTTTTAGCATTCTTTCCTAGCTGCCCTTTATTTTAAAAAACAGAATAAGCATACTTTGATGCCCTTTTGAGAATCCTATTTTGGCAACGAAATTTGCTAAAGGGGCCCTCCCTGGAGGGGGGAAGACTTTTCTGGAATCAGAAGTCTAGTGGTAAGCTGCCTGGATGGGCAAGGTGACAGTCTTCAGTTGCATGTCCTGAGAAGTCACTCAGAAGCCCCCAGTGACCCTGTACTCCTGGGACCTCAGGATGCCTTTCCTTATTGTCACACAGGCTTATATGTAAAACTGTGGCTACATGGGGAGTCTTCTGTGCATGGTGGAGGCACCCCAGGTCCACGTCTGAGGAGGCCAAACGTGACTTTCACTCTCTGGGGCCAAAGGTGAAGTGTTATGCAACACCAAACATTCAGGAGGAGGCATGCCGTCTCCCAGGGCACCTAACTTCCCCTCTCCTCTCTGTATACGTAACCTCAACATCAACCCTACCTTCAACCTCTTTCTGAGAAAAAGGTGACTGTAAGACTGTCCTAAGAGAGGAATGAAACTGGAAGAGCTACTTGCTTTGTTAAGTGCACCCTCTGAAAAGATCTGACACCGTATTCCCTGTACCATGTGGCACTTGTGAAGACAAGACAATTCCAAAGTGCTGGCAAATGACCTCATCTTCTTTCCTGTTATCAAAGGACACTGTAGACAGAATCTTCTGGATAATGCTTCTGGCTAAGGCTGGTTTCTCAGTTGTTCAAAACAAAAAGTCACTGAAGGAGAAAGGGTAGATACCCTTAACAGGGACTTGGGGTTGCTTTAGAAGCATGTGAGAGCTGAGAAACAGTGACTTGTCCTAGGGGCCCCAACAGGATATGGTCCTTAAGGTCACTGTAGTGGCAACACTCAGGTCCAGTTGTGGGGACAGTGCTGAAAATTGCTTGTGAGTTTACTAGAAGCCTAAGAGGCTGAGCCAGAGGCAGGAGGTGCCCCTGGCTGCTCGTGGGAAGGCAACCTGAAAGGTGGGAATGGCTCAAGAATAAAAACAATGCCCTAGAACTCTTTGGAGAAAGTCCCATTTCAATCCTGAGGCTGGGAAGGCCTAAAACAAGCCTGAAACATCTTTATCAAAAATTAAAGAAGTGTTCAAAGAATAACAGTAACATATCAAAAGAACACAAAAGCCAGGTAGGAGCAGTTTCCACTGCCCAAACATGGGACCATTTGAGCACCAAAATAAATAATGGGTCAGGCACAGTGGCTCAGGCCTGTAATCCTAGCACTTTGGTTGGCTGAGAAGGGTGGATTGCTTGAGTCCAGGAGTTCGAGACCAGCCGGGCAACATGGCAAAACCCTGTCCCTACAAAAACTACAAAAATGAGCTGGCATGGCAGCATGCACCTGTAGTCCCAGTTACTTGGGAGGCTGAGCTGAGAGCATCATTTGAGCCCTGGAGGCGGTGATTGCTGTAAGTCGAGATCACACCACTGCACTCCAGCCTGGGCGACAGAGTGAGACCCTGTCTCAAAAGAAAAATAATAGTAAAAGTAATAGATTTTAATTCATTGAATTAAAAAAAAAAAAACACAAAAAAACCTGTGAGTCCATTCTGATGTAAATAAAAGGATAAATGGGGAAGCACAGTGCTTACTGGTGGCAAGTTAGTTGTAAGATGCTGAGCGCTCACAAGAAGATACAAATACTCCCAGGCTCAAAAGTGAAGACTACTGATTAGTCCCACTTCTCCCAACAATGTTCTCTTTGTTCCCAACATAATCCACGGGTGATTAAAGTGTTGCCTACAGAAGGGGTTTCATGGTAAAAAGTGTGGACAGCTGAGAGACAGGCTTGAAGATTACGTGGCCTATCTGCTATTGACTCTCCGGCTGAGCAGAAATAATAAAAATGTTCATGTTTCTTCTGGCCAGTTTTGCTTTTGTATTCCTCTACGTGACAGTAGGATCTTCGGGAGCTACAACCCCCAGATGGGGGAATCCCTGAACCAGTAACCTGACAGAGACAGAGGACAGCAACACCAGCGACTCCTGTGGCAGTCAAGGGCATTTTCAGCATAAACTCAAGCTCTGGAGGCAGCATCGCAGAAACAATGGCGTGCTCGTCCATAAACAGTCTTTAGTGCCACTATCACAGGTTACACCTGGATCCAGAAAGGCCTTTCCGTTTATGCAACTGTGTGTAAATTACTGTGTCTACCTGGTAAACAGTAAGCACTCAGTAATACCTAATTATTGACTGAATATTAAAATAGCTACACAGATATAGTGCTCACCATGGGCTAGGAGTTAATTTTTTTTTCTTTTTTTTTTTTTTGAGATGGAGTCTTGCTCTGTTGTGCAGGCTAAGGTGCAATGGCGCAATCTCGGCTCACTGCAACCTCTGCCCCCCAGGTTCAAGCGATCTCCCTGCCTCAGCCTCCTGAGTAGCTGGGAATACAGCTGTGTGCCACCATGCCTGGCTAAATTTTTTTGATATTTTTAGTAGAGATGGGGTTTTATTAGGTTGGCCAGGCTGGTCTTGAACTCCTGAGCTCATGATCTGCCCACCTTGGCCTCCCAAAGTGCTGATTATACAAGTGTGAGCCACCACATCCGGCCAATTAATTTCTTTAGGCGCATAATCTTGTCCAGTTTTTATAAAAACTACTAAGAGACAGGTAATGGGAGTAGTTAACACTGACATGGAACTTACTATTAACTATTCTAAGCACTTTACATACAGTAGCTCAAAGTATGTAATGTATACAACTCCTCACAGTAAGTATACGTTATAGGTATTACTGTCATCCCCATTTTCAGATGAGAAAACAGGGAGGCCGGGTGCAGTGGCTCATGCCTGAAATCCCATCACTTTGGTAGGCCAAGGCCAGCAGATCACTTGAGCCCAGGAGTTCAAGACTGCCCTCGGCAACATGGCGAAGCCCTGTCTCTACAAAAAATACAAAAATTAGCCAGGCATAGTGGCACACGCTTGTGGATACAGGCACTTGACAGGCTGAGGTGGGAGATCGCTTCAGCCTGGGAAGTCAAGGCTATAGTGAGCCGAGGTCACACCACTGCACCCAGCCTGGGCGACAGAGTGAGATCCTGTTTAACACAACAACACAACACAACACAACACAACACAACACAACACAACACAACACAACACAGAAGAGATTATAATAACATGCCCACGGTTTGATGGAGCAGGCATCTGAACCCAGCAGCAGCAGTCTGGGTCAGGAGCTTGTGCTCTTAACCTCTCTGCTATGCTGCACTGAGGGAATGGCTCTCTCGAGTTTAACCTGTGATTCTGTGTACTAAAGAACTGTCATTTACATTGCAGTGCACAGAAGGGCCGGCTTCTGACCGCTCAGCACCCTGGACAGCTTTCTTTTCTAGCTGCTCCTCTGATGCTTGGGTGGGCACAGTGGCTGGTAGGGCCTGATCTTCTGGCAATATTCCAAGCAGAGCTAGAGCTTTAAGACCTATATGAGAAGCAAATAAAAGAATGGTTAGAAGTTTTATAATGAGTTATTTTCAGCAAGTGCCATAAATTACTTTGCCATTATACCAGAAATAGATAAATGAGTTCTGCAGAAACAGAATACTATAGTACTCAACGCAAACATCCCTCACGATTTAAATCTATTCAGCTCTTCATCTCAGAGGGTGAGAGGCTGAATAGTAAGGGATACTTGCACTTTATTAACAACAGAAGATAAAACATATAACCAGATTGTCTGTTTAGAAAATAATCAACATTACACATTTATAGTGGCCCCACACAAGCAGACTGCAAAATTCTCACTGGCAAATGGGTAAGAGAATTGCTCTGGGGCTGGTGTGGCCCATCTTCTGTCTAATAAAGGTCTGCTTCCCTAATGTTGACTAGAACGGGGATTCCATGATCTGAGGGAGTTTAGATGTCTCCAAGATTTAACTTTCAAGCTGTTTTCTTCCTCCCGCCCCTCAGTGAAGTCTGATTCATGTAGATGCATCGCTAAACTATTTTACTCATGAACAGCTCTCATCTAGAATACAGTTGTGTGGAGGCAGATTTATACTGCAGGTTAAAAAGTCTGATCTTTCAGAAAAGTTCGGTAGATTCAAATACTAGATTGCATCCACAGATAGAGTTTTAGTTACTATTTAAAATTAGTTTGAGGTATTAATATTAATTTTGGAGAAACTAAATATTAATTCGATGCTAACATATCTCTAAAATGCACCTGGAAACTTAAAATTAAGTTCCACACCAGGGTAAGCCCCTTTTGTGGTAAACTGGATTTTGTCGCCTGTAAGCTAAGCTTAGTATTTTACATGCGCCAAGGCTTTTTTTCGCCAGCAACAAAGGGCTGGTTTTGGTTTCTGTGCATGGGGAAGTCACCTTTTCCCTGGTGGGCCTTCATCAGACAGTCCCCAACGAGCTGCATGCACTGGCTCCGCAGGGCGGCGGCACTGCTGCGGGTCTGGGGATCCAGCTTCTCCCCATCCACATCTTCTGCACCAGCCAGGTGGGCACTATAGAGAGCCAGGGCGGCGAAGAGCAGCCAGGAGTAGTTGTGAATATACGGCTGGATGAGCCTCTGACGGTCACTGATCCGAATGGTTACCATTGGGTGGGCCGTGATGCTGTGGGTAGGCAAATGGCTGCAAAGGCAAGGCACATTTAAAGCTTACAAGTCTCCAAAAGCTTATGAGGCTCCAAACAGGGGCACCAGGCCTCAGGGGAGCACATGGTCACAACTGGGCATTAGCCACCTCTAGGCTGTGGTTACTGAAAATTTAAAGAAAGGTATGGGCCCTCTCTCCAGAAAAATGAAGAAACACAAACACTAGGCATAGCTTTCAGGGTTTCACCATCCCCAGAGACTGTCTGTGGAAACTGGACTAAGGAAGAATTGCTTATGGTGATTTTGTAAGGTGTGGTAATAGCATTTTGGTAATGCGAAAAAAAAAAAACTCGTAGTTTTTAAAAGTGGGTATGAAGTATGTAGGAAGGAAATAATTTAAAGCATGGAATTTGCTTTATTTATTTATTTTGAGATGGAGTCTCGCTCTGTCACCCAGGCTGGAGTGCAGTGGCACAATCTCAGCCCACTGCAACCTCCACCTCCCAGGTTCAAGCAATTCTTGTGCCTCAGCCTCCAGAGTACCTGGGATTACAGGAGCCCACCACCACACTCAGCTAATTTTTATATTTTTAGTAGAGACGGGGTTTCTCCATGTTGGGCAGGCTGGTCTCGAACTCCTGACCTCAAGTGAGCCACCCGCCTCAGCCTCCCAGGCGTGAGCCACTCTACTGGCCCTGGAATTGGCTTTAAAAAACTTTAACAAAGAAAAAAAGACAAAGGAATAAACTAAGCACACATTACAAAATCTTCCTAACTGATGAATCTGGGTAATGGGTACATGAAGGTCCACTGTGTTAGTCTCTTTATTTTTGGTTATGTTTAAATTTGTAAACAAAAAAATCCTTTTTTTAAAAAAAGAAAGAAGTCCCTCTTCAAGTGAAGGAATGTGTAAAGAAAAGGCTTTGTGGCTATGGTTATCTGAGACATACCCATAGGAATACTTCTTTGCTGCGTAGCATCCGTAGCAAAGATCAAAGTCATCACAAACATTGCAATTCATCCTCCGGCCTATGATCAAACCCTGGCAGTGGTCACAGGTGAACTCCATGTTGACCATTTCATGGTCATCTCCGTGGCCCTCAGGCTTCACTCCACCTAGGGAAAAACACAGCAGTGAGAGGCAGATGAGGCAGAGGGCTCCTAGACGGGCTAGTGTCCAAACCCAAACCAATCCCAGCACCAGGGCCGTTCCCAAGTGGCTGCTCAGGGACGCAGGGCCCACAGGCATTCTCTGGAAATAGGATGCTCTGCCTGGGTGGCTCGAGGCAGAAGAGTGAGATTCTCGGCACACCATTTCTCAGCAATGGTACAGTGAGATCAAGCGTATTATCAGGCCTGCTGTTTGGTGGAAACAGTCCGCATGTCAATTTGTGAGATGTCTCGCATGAGCCCTCCTCTAACAAAGAGTAAGCGTGTGTTATGTATTCCTGATAACGAGCACTGAGGAGTGATCAGGATATCTGCTCTTCCTTTTTCACTCCAGAATCATAGATGAAAACAGAGTTCCAAAAAAAAAAAAAAAAAGGCCAGGCAAGGTGGTTCATGCCTGTAATCTCAGCACTTTGGGAAGCTGAGACAGGTGGATCGATCGCTTGAGTCCAAGAGTTCAAGACAAGCCTGGGCAACATGGTGAAACCCTGTCTCTACTAAAAATACAAAAATCAGCCAGGCGTAGTGGCAGGCACCTATGGTCCCAGCTACTTGGGAAGCTGAAGCAGGAAAATCACTTGAACCTGAGAGGTGGAAGTTGCAGCAAGCCAAGATGGCGCCACTGTGCTCTAGCCTGAGTGATGGAGTGAGAACCTGTCTCAAAAAAAAACAAAAATGGAGAAAAAAAAAAGCCAGACTCAGACTCACTGAGTAAGAGAATAACAGTCATGAAAGAGATGGGCTGCGCTGGTCTCCTTCTCACGCTAAGGCCCTTGGGTCTCCAAGCTCTGTCATGGACCCTGCAGAATGCTCCTAATGCCCGGCCCACTTCCGTTCATTCCCACTGCCACGAACCCAGGCCAGGCTCCCATGCCCTTGGGAATACTGTGACTTATTTCCTAAAGGAGACTCTTACACAGACAGAACCACCTTCCTCTAGCATAGCGCATCATGCTATTAGTAATACCTACTTCAAAATCCTTCCCCACTGCCTCTAGACTATTCAAACTTCCTAGCCCACTATCTTGGGGTCCCACAATTGGGGCCCCCACTTGTCTTAATCCATTACTTAGTTGGGCAAACATTTCAGCACGTCCATCTAAACTCACTATAGACATTCCTCTGTCCCAGGGCTTGCTATGCCCTTTATGGTGACACTGTCCCCAACATTTCCTACACATCATCCAGTTATAACTTCCCTCAAAGACCAATTCTCATTCCACCTCCTTCAAGCCTTCCCTGCAGCCATGCTGCTGCTGCTTCTAAACTTTTCCAGAAAAAATCTGTACCCTCATTTATAAAGCAGCAGACACATTCTTATACTGGAACAGACATTCTGTGGATATGTCCAGTCTTCCTGCTGGACTGTAGATGGTTCCAGGGCAAGTGATATGTCTTTTACCGGTGGGCCATGCACAGAAAGGGCGCTCGCATGTGGATCTGTTTAACCTCAGCACCTACAGGTCAAGTGCATTAGAGGACTGTTGAAGCTTGCGCGTGCACGCGTGCGTGTGTGTGTGTGTGTGTGTGTGTGTATTTTGCTACACATAAGCACTGCATGACGCAGAAGCCAACACCATTTCCCGAAAACTCCGCTGAACATACACACATCGGTCCCAAGTGTTTGTTAAGTGGCGCACCCAGTGTGATAGAAGAAGGAAGGATGACAGATACCAGAGCAGCGGAAGTTTTCATTTACTTGAGGAGATAAGGCTCATGCTTGCCAAGAAGTCAGAGAGTACCACTGGGCAGTACTTTTATTTAGTACAATGACAGTTTTTTTTTTTTTGAGATGGAGTTTCACACTTGTTACCCAGGCTGGAGTGCAATGGCGCGATCTCGGCTCACTGCAACCTCCACCTCCTGGGTTCAAGCAATTCTCCTGCCTCAGCCTCCCGAGTAGCTGGGACTACAGGCATGCGCCACCATGCCCAGCTAATTTTTGTATTTTTAGTAGAGACGGGGTTTCACCATGTTGACCAGAATGGTCTCGATCTCTTGACCTCGTGATCCACCCGCCTCGGCCTCCCAAAGTGCTGGGATTACAGGCGTGAGCCACTGTTCCCGGCCTAATGACAGTTTTTAAAATGGCAAGATCATAGAACTTAGAAGTGATTACTACCTTTGGATATGGCAAACTCAGTTCATGAAATTTACCTAGGAAACAAGTTTTGCAAAGATCCATGTCACTGCACTGCAGACACCGGTAGCGATGCCAGGGGGCAATCTCATCGCATCCATCGCAAGAGATGTCCACGTTTAACAGGTCACAGTAGCGAGCAATAAACATGTGCATCTATAAGGCAAAACAAATACAATTAACTGACAGATCTTCTAAGATGGCCACAATTCACTCATCAATTTCTCCATTTGATAGGTACCTAAGATGTTCCAGGCACCGTACTGGGTGCTGGGCTTGGAAGAATAACAAGCTCTTCAGCGTCTAGTTGGGAATTCCCTCAAGGAGATGATGACCATTTAGTGTGACAAGGGCTTTCACAGGCAAATTCAGGAGGCTCAGAGAACAGAGGACTATGGCTACCAATGAGTATTCAGAAGGTCAAGGAAGCTTTTCCAAAGGAGAAAGTTCCTCAGCTGAGACTCGAGGGACAAACAGATAATACCTGGGCAGGGATAAGGGAGGTGGGCATGTCAGATAGGCATAGCAAATCTGACAGACAGCAAAAACGGGACTAGAGAGGGGTTTATGAAATTGGCATGAATATAGTACAGTGTGCAGAATACAGTACAGAGGGGAATAGTCAGATGAAGTGAGAAAGGTTAAACCCCAAAGGGCCCTGAATGTTAGTCTCAGGAATTACAGATTGTTTTTAAATAGTAATGTGATCAGACTAGAGTGCTCTAACAGTACTTCTGGAAGCCGAGGAAAGAAGGGATCAAAGAGGGCAAGCTGGATTCAGGGAGACCTACCACGACCAAAGCGTTAAAGGAACCCCACAGCACGTCGTAAGGGCTGGGACTGAGTAGAAAGGTGTAGTAAGGGATGGTGAACAGTGCGTGGATTTGAAAGGTGTTGAGGCAGAAGTGAGAAACCTTGGTGACTGCCTGGCTATGGGGAACCGTAAAAGGGAAGGATCAAGAACAACAGGCAAGTTCCTGGCTTGGGCACTTGGCTGAGCAATGGCAGTGCTCCCAGATACGGGAAACGCTGCAAAAGGAGTATTGTCCCTGGCACTTAAAGGCAGACTTTCTGCAGGGAAAGCCTGGGCACTGCTTCATGAGCAAACACATTGCTTTACTGCAAAGTACCTGGAGACTGCAGGATCGTTTATCTTTAGGTGCTGGAAATGAGGGATCTCAATCACTAAGTCACCATACAGTAGTAGACCCGAACAAATATGCCAAGTCACCTTAAGACTACAGAATGGCTCCCAAACGGTATTAACATATGAGAGAAAAAAAGCCACAAGAGCCCATGTGGCAAGCTCCGTCCAAGCACCACAAAGGTGCTCTGTGATCAAAGTGGCTGGCACATAGTAGGCACTCAATACTTAGAAAATGAATGAATCTGAGGCAGCAGATGCTCGGCACATGTGGTAGTGATGGATGTAACAGCTGACGTGGAGACGGACACGGTGGGCTACCTGAGCCTGTGCCTTTGCACACTGCAATCACGTAGCGCTGACATATACATACAGCTGCTCGCATGCTCACCAGGCAGCCTTCTGATGGAAATGTGGCTTCCCAAGCTGCTTGTCTACAGAGGTGTGCCACTCCAAGGACACAAGAGCCCAGGCCCCTCAGCAATGCTATTTCTCACTGTAAATTAGGAAACTGGCACCTCATATTTCACATCAGCTTTAAGAGGCAATTTTCCAGTGAGTCTAGTTCTGTGACAGGGAGCCGCTCTGAGTGTGCTCAAATCAGGGTTACAGCCCCTCAGGTTAAAGGTTAAAGACCAGGCGCTATGGCAGCAGTCCCCCTTTTTTGCACTAGGGACCAGTTTTGCGGAAGACAATTTTTGCACAGGACCAGGTGGAGCATGGTTTCGGGATGAAAACATTCCACCTCAGATCATCAGGCATTAGATTCTCAGGAGCGCACAAACGAGATCCCTGGCATGCGCAGTCTATTGTGGGTTTGCACTCCCGTGAAAATCGAATGCCGCAGCTGATCTGACAGGAGGCCGAACAGCCTCCTTTGCTTGCCCACTGCTCACAGCCTGCTGCGCGGCCTGGCGGCATTCAGTGGCTGGGAACCCCTTCACTAGGGTACTGAATACCACCTGCAACCCCCCCCCCCCCCCCAGGCAAACTCTCCTCTCCAAACTCCTAGCAAATCACTTCAGAGTACTCTAGTTGAGAGGTCTTACTTTCCTCTGCTTCTCTGGATCTTCCTGGGCTATTTTTTCATACCAGGCCTCAAACATGCCATCCTGACACTCATCCATCCATTCTGAATTCTGCTTGGCATCAGCAAGCTCATCTTCTTCACTCCATTGGCTGAAAGAAGGACATAAAGAGAGAAAAGCATGCCTCTCCCAATCACCAAGGAAAGTGCTGGTTAGCAGACTCTGAGTCCTACGGGTCTATTATATTGGGTATTTTTCAACTTCTGAGAGGGAAAGGTCAACTGCTTTTCAAAGCCCCAGGCATTTGTCAAGTATTTGGTGGATATATGCCAAGAAAGAAGCCCTTTCCAGAGTAGACTACCAGGGAGAAGAGTAAGAGTTTGGAAGGTTGTACCACATGGCATAATTCCACTGGATAATCATTTATGGTGAACCTACTATGTGCCAGGCACTAGGGCCAAATATAGTTTTTTTTCTCTTTTTTAAAGTCTGATTTGGACATGCTCAGCACATCCTGTTGAAATCAGTATGAGAAGGGAATCAGGAGACACTGTGACTTCAGCTCTACCACCAGCTGCTGTAAGGCCTTGACATGTGACTCAGCCCTGGTCCTCAGTTTCCCCATTTGACAAGATCGGGCACATTCAGGGTAGTATGGCCATAGACAGTTTCTTCATTTCAACTAAAGAGTTTCAGGTAGATCATCTTATAAGCTCTGCTCAGATGCAAAATTATAAATTTCCATAATTTCAGTTCACAGCTCACTTTAGCAACCAGAAGTTTAACAGAAGATGACTCACTTGATAGCAAATACAAAATATTTACCAAGCAATAAATACAGGTTCATTCATTCACACATTCCATTAAAACGATTTTGGGCCTCCTCATACTTAAGCTGTGGGCTGGGTGTGAGGAGGGCTTACTGTGAAGGGCGTGCTTCCATCCCTCAGGACTGTGAGCAGGCCCACAGCCAAGAACCACATGCTGATGCCCCCTGGGCTGTGTCCCCCGTCTCTGCCAAGGGCGCTCTACCAGCAAGGCAACGGCTGAGGTTCATGAAATAGAGACAGCTCTAATTCTGTCCCTTTTCCCTTGGAACACTCTGCTGAGAGAGTGTAAGTGTCCCAGTGTTGACTCATTCATTTACTGCCTCGCAGGTCTCTCCTCTGGCACAGTCCTTCTTCCCTTCTCCTCTTTCTTCTCTACACATGAACAGCTGCGAACTGGGAAGTGGACTTGAGTAGAGTGGAGAGATACTGGTCAAGTTGGAGGGAAAAAACCTTCAATACACTATATTTTTCTAACGTAGGTCCTTATAATGTGCAAGAGTTAGAGTGGCTAATATCGTATACACATGTAACAAAAATTATGGAAAAGGACTTCCCAATTCAACAAGCTACACTAAGATCTCCGTAATGCAGGGGATTCTCGGCCTCAGAGCTCGTGAGACCACCAATGCACATAGCTCTGCCGCATGCCGGATGCTGTTCTAAATGCTGAAATATATAACTCAGGTATTCTTCACAACAGCCTGGGAGGCCGCACCGTTGTTATCTTCAGCTCTAAAGATGAGGAAACTGAGGCACAGAGGAATTATAGGACTTGCACAAGGCCACTCGGCTAGGCTGTGGCACAGCCAGGCTCTGACAGACAGTCTAGCTCCGGAGACTGTGCTCTCAACACCCCCACTATGATCCTTGCGTTTCACAATCCACATCAGAACTGCAGAGGGCAGGACCATGCTCTTACCTGATCACACTGTCATGGACACTTATATTTTCCTGTGACATTTTCATGAGGAGATCTGGTAACTGAATATCAACGAAGAAGGCGAGATCACTGGGTTCCCAGCCCATATCCAAAAGATGAAGCAGGGCTGTTTGAACACAGGATAAGGCAGGCAGCAAGGACCTAAAGCGGCCATGAAAGTGACAGTTAGCAGCGCTGCCCATCACAACAGTGTCAACAGAAGCATTCAAGTAGGTGACGGGGTTTGTAATTGAAAGCAGAAGGGAACTTCACAGTGCTGGTTTAGGTTCCTGTCAAATTTCTCATACTTCACGCAAACATTCTTCAAAGCTTAAAACTCTGAAAGGTGTAAAGTAAGGTTTCCACCCTGCCAGGATCACCACTGGACTTTCTTTTTTTTTTTTTTTTTTTTTTTTTTTTGAGACGGAGTTTCGTTCTTGTTACCCAGGCTGGAGTGCAATGGCGCGATCTTGGCTCACTGCAACCTCCGCCTCCCGGGTTCAGGCAATTCTCCTGCCTCAGCCTCCTGCGTGGCACCACCACGCCCAGCTGATTTTTTTTGTATTTTTAGTAGAGACGGGGTTTCACCATGTTGACCAGGATGGTCTTGATCTCTTGACCTCGTGATCTACCCGCCTCGGCCTCCCAAAGTGCTGGGATTACAGGCTTGAGCCACCGCACCCGGCCAACACCACTGGAGTATCTTATGGTAAAGAACTGAGAAGTAAAAATCACCTCCGGAAAAACTGCAAGATCAGGGACAGCTCCAAATTAGCCAAGGTTGTGCAGTTTAGATTTACAGAAGAATCATTTGATTTGAAGCTTATGTCTAAACCACTTACTATGATGACTGGGAAATGGCTTCATACTCCAGTTTTAAAACTGCACATCATACATAATATACTGGCTGGGCGAGGTGGCTCACGCCTATGATTCCAGCACTTTGGGAGGCTGAGGAAAGAAGACTGCTTGAGCCCAGGAACTCAAAGCCAGCCTGAGCAACATGGCAAAATCCCATTTCTACAAAACCTAAAGAAAATTAGCAGGGCAAGGTGACATGCACCTGTAGACCCAGCTACTCAGGAGGCTGAGGTGGGTGGATCTATTGGGCCTGGGAGGTCCAGGCTTCAGTGAGCCACGATTGAGTCACTGCACTCTAGCCTGGGTGGCGGCACAAGACCTTGTCTCAAAACAAAACAAAAAAACCCCTAATATACCACAACAGAAAATAACAGGTTAGAAATTCTTAGAAAAACCCAGACTCATCCCCTTAAACAGAAATTATACACACCAGACAGAAAAAGGGCTGGGAGGAAATACTCGAATTAAGTTAACATTAGTGATTAGCTCTCTAGGTGGGAACATTAGAGGCTGTTTTTATTTCATTCTCTGTGCTTTTTGGTATTTTCACAGTGAATATATAGTTCTTTTATAATCAGAAAAAAAAATACATTTCTTTCCCTAGAAATGATAAAGTTATCCAGTACCTGTCATTTATGCTACTGAATCCTTTAACTGCTTTGACCAAAAACAGAACCAGTTGATAGTAAGTGTCTCGAATTTCTTTGTGTAGATTGGCACCACAGCCTTCCAAGTGTCCAAAATAACTAGAAACAGAGGAAATCACGGATTCACTTAATTGCCAGAACATCTTCTACTTAACAATCACGATTTCTTACGTGAAAAAGAGCCAGCGGCAGCAAGCTGAACCAAGTGGCACAGGAGCTGAAGTAAATACGAATGTAATACCTACAGAAAGTCATGCACAAAGCAGCAAGCGAATCCGTTTGACTGGGTCAAGAGAGTTACTCAGAAGTATGGAGATTAGAAGATTTATCTTCTTGGTGAATACAGAAAACCACCCCTCCCACCACGACTTGGGTGCCAGATACTGTGTTAAGTATTTCACAAATTGCCTCATTCGATCCTCTCCACACAAGCATGCTCACCCCCTGCCTCCTTTCATTGGTGACTTCGGCACCAAGCTCGCTGTCTTTTCTACCTTCATCCTGGCCACCCAGGTGACTTCAACATCCATGAGAATGATGTCTCCATTCCTTTTCCCCTCAATTCTCTGCCATGTTCCTCTCTGATTATCTTCTTTTCCGTGCCCTTAGCCATCCCAGTTTGATGGTCATTTCCTGGACCTTGTTATCATGTGATGACATCATCTCTGAAATCCCGACGCCAGAGCACCCTACTCTGACCCCAGCTCTGCTGCTCACCCAGGTGGGACTCCCACAGCATGCCTTTCTTCAATGCCAACGGGCCTTAGCCCAGGACACTGCCTCATGTTCACCATCTACTGCTCCTGCCATGCTTTATCTTTGCTCCCTTCTCAGTTTAGACTCCATGGCCCATAATCACACCTCAGCAAACACTAACTCCCATGCCCCTTCCTTCCTCCATGTACTTGCCTGAGCAATCTTATACCTATATTAAAACAACTGAATGTCGTGGAGGAAACAACACACACCCAAGTCGACTACTATCACTTCAAATTCACAACCATAATCATCAAATAAGCACTCAAAATGGTCAGGTAATTCAGTGGGCTGGGTTTCTCAATTTTCATTCCTATCTAAAACCTTCCTGTAGGCTAGGCAGAGTAGTTCAGGCCTGTAACCCCATCACTTCGGGAAGCTGAGGCGGGCGGGTCAATTGAGGTCAAGAGTTTGAGACCAGTCTGGCCAACATGGGGAAACCTGGTGTCTACCAAAAATATAAAAATCAGCTGGGCATAGTGGAACACACTTACCATCTCAGCCACTCAGGAGGCCAAGTCGAACCTGGGAGGCGAAGGCTGCAGCAAGCTAAAATGGCGCCACTGTACTCCAGCCTGGGTGGTGCAGTGAGACTCTGTCTCAAACACACACACACACACCGACCCCCATTCCTCATCTAAAAACCCCTTCCTGCTTCTCCTTATGCCACCACTACTACTCCTCATTTTTCAGTTCTCTCTGATGACTATCCTTACATTTTTATTTTTTTTGTTTGTTTTTGTTTTTTGTTTTTGTTTTGCGACAGAGTTTCGCTCTTGTTACCCAGGCTGGAGTGCAATGGCGCGATCTCGGCTCACCACAACCTCCGCCTCCTGGGTTCAGGCAACTCTCCTGCCTCAGCCTCCCGAGTAGCTGGGATTACAGGCATGTGCCACCATGCCCAGCTAATTTTTTGTATTTTTAGTAGAGACGGGGTTTCACCATGTTGACCAGGATGGTCTCGATCTCTTGACCTCATGATCCACCCGCCTCGGCCTCCCAAAGTGCTGGGATTACAGGCTTGAGCCACCGCGCCTGGCCTACATTTTATTTTTTAAAAGAGAAACTTAGGTATCTTGAGAAAGAAAAAAAAAGTGACAGTTACATAGGAATTCCCTTACCTTTGCACCACCAAGTATTGACCAGCCAGCTTGTGGACACTGTGTGTCCGGCTTCCCCACTACTAAATAAAGTGCCTCCCTGGTTCACTCTTTTTTTTTTTTTTTGAGACGGAGTTTCGCTCTTGTTACCCAGGCTGGAGTGGAATGGCGCGATCTCGGCTCACCGCAACCTCCGCCTCCTGGGTTCAGGCAATTCTCCTGCCTCAGCCTCCTGAGTAGCTGGGATTACAGGCACGTGCCACCATGCCCAGCTAATTTTTTTTTTTGTATTTTTGGTAGAGACGGGGTTTCACCATGTTGACCAGGATGGTCTCGATCTCTTGACCTCGTGATCCACCCGCCTCGGCCTCCCAAAGTGCTGGGATTACAGGCTTGAGCCACCGCGCCCGGCCTCCCTGGTTCACCCTAAAGCCAATCTCTCTACTTACACAACTGCTATTGCAAATTATCCCCTCTCTTCCTGAACCAAACTTTCCTCGTCACTGATTCATTCCCGCCAGCATACAGAAGTACTCTTACATCTCTTTCAAACCCTCAGTTGATCTTGCATCCCCCTTCAAAAACGTCCCCATTTCTCTGCTCCCTTTGAGGCCACATTTCTTAAACTAAATGTCTGTAGTCCCTCTCTCCATTTTATCATCCTCAGCCTCACGGGCCTTTTGGTCCCATGGCTCCAGTAAGGCTGTTGCCAAATACAGTGTGTTTTTATCTCATTCACTTTTTGTTTTTGTTTTGTTTTGTTTTGTTTTTTGGAGGTGACCTCTGCTCACATTATCTCGTTCACTCTCACATCAGTATTTGACACAACTGACCATTCTTTTTAATTTTTTTCCAGGATGGACACTCACCTGACATTCTTATCTTTTGAGATCCATTCTTCTCTTGGTTTCTGGGACACCAGCATCCCCTGGTTTTTGATCCACCTCACTGGCCACTGCTTCTTGATCGCCCTAACTAACTCTCCTTCCTCTGCTTGACTTCTAAGTAAAAAAGTTCCCCTAAGGCCCCTCGGTCCTGGGCCCCTTCTTGTCCACCTCTGCACTCTTTCTAGCAGCTCTTATAGCCCTAAATGCCATCAACATGCCAACCGCATCCAAATTCTATCCCTAGTCCTGACTTCTTTCCCTAACTTTCTATCTTTACTTGGTATCTTTACAAAAAACCATTTCCAGCTTAACATGGCCAAAACAACACTTTTGATTTTCACCCCAATCTGTTTCTTCCATATTCTTTCCCTCAGTAAAATGCATCACTATCCACCAGCTTCTCACTCATAAATCCTAGGAGTTTCCCATGATTCCTTTCTCATTTACCCTCTCCATTGTATCTACCCGTTAAGTCCTGACAATTCTATCTCTAAAATATATTCTGAATCTCATCCTTTTCCCTCCATCTCCAGTACTTCTCTCTGGGTCAAACCACCATCATCTCTTGCCTGGACTACTGCCCCAGTCTCCTAACTGCTTTTCTATTTCCACCCTTTTTCATTCAGTAGCCAGGGGCATCTTTTATAAATATAAAACAAAGTGTGATCCTCCAGGGCTCAAAAATCTCCAGTGGTTTTTCAACTACAACTCAGTATAAAATCAAAATCCTTTATGGTGATAATGGTCCTGCCTTTCTGACCTTATCCCATCCATCTTCCCCATCACTCGGTCACACTTGTTTTCTTTCTGCTTCTTGGGCTAACTCCCCACTCTAGAGCGTTGACACTCTTCCTTCTGCCCTTAAGCCTCTTCCGTCTGATCTTAACTGGTCATTTATCTCCCAGCTTTCATTTCCTCAGCCTGCCTTCCCTGACCATCCAAACTAGGTCACTGTATTAATCTCCACATAACAATATCACTATCTGGTATTTTTTCATTTATTTATTTTTTACTGTCTCTCTCTCTCTCCTCAATGTAATACAAAATCTGCCTTGTCTACTGCTGCACAAATAATACCCAGAAGACTTCCTAGCTCACGAGACACTCAAAAGGTATTTACTGAGTTAATCTAAAGAACCACCTTATGAGGTACTCAGACTAATATCATTTCTGTAAGCCTTAGATTTAGCTCACAGTTTCCAGGAGCCAAATGATGTATATGAGTATATGAGGAATGCTTTCACCATCTGGTAAAGTTGAGCTCATCGACTCACCAGGGGCAATAAACATGTTCTTGGCAGTTACACACTAAAAGGGAATAACCCATCTTTCCTTGGAATGAAAGAATGAATTAACCAAAAATGTACATTTGTATCCTACATAGAAATGATGCAGTTATTAATGAGAGAAGGCAATCAGGATTTATTCACAATGCTCTTCGTTGTTTTCCGTGTGGACCTGTCATTTGTACTTACTTGGTGAAATCTTTCTGGCAGGTCAGAAGTTCCAACAGGAAAAGTATGAAAGGTGGCTGGAAGCAGTGAGGCTGCCCAAGGGATTCTGCACAGTACTGAGTTATCTTCAGGACCTCCAGGATGCCCTGGGCCTGGGCTTTTCTCAGGGCCAGGACCTTCACAATGCTGGAGACACAACGCAAGTAAGGAATACCTAGAAATCTCTCGAGCTGTGGCAGAAAGAAAATATCCCCCTGCAAAGCCCTGATGCCGTATATTAAGAAGGAAATACTATTGTGAGGCATTAGAAACACCATGGAGGAAGAGTACCCATACCTCTTTACTATTTTTAAGTCTTCACTCAGCAGCACTACAAATCAGTTCATGCCTACTGTCCAGAAGTCCAACAACCCATTATTTAAGTTAATTAATTAAAAATGATCATTGATATTTTCACTTTCCATAGAGACAAAGCTTTAATTCTTAGGACAGGAAAGTCCTCACTAACTTAAACATGCAATACTTCCAGAGATGAAGGCCTATGAACAAATAATTTTGTTGGAAAATATCAAATCCTGTTTGGGCATGGTGGCTCACACCTGTAATCCCAGCTGATGCAGAAAGATCCCTTGAGCCCAGGAGTTCGAGACCAGCCTGGGTAACATAGGGAGACCATGTCTCTAGAAAATGCCAAATTCTAAATTTCTCCCTGGGTTAAAATAAGACAAATTTATAAGTGGCAGCTACCCAAAAAATGCTTCCTTTTAAAATTCTAATGGTACATTCTTGAGATATACTTTGTATACAGTAAAATACATAAATCTTACATGAAAAAGTATCTTTTTTTTTTTTTTGAGACAGAGTCTTGCTCTGTCATTCAGGCTGGACTGAAGTGGATGTAATCTTGGCTTACTGTAGCCTCAACCTACCTGGCTCAAGTGATCCTCCTGCCTCAGCCTCCCAGGTAGCTGGGACTACAGGCATGTGCCACCACACTCAGTTTTTGTTTTCTTTTTTTTTAAACAGCGTCTTGCACTGTTGCCCAGGCTGGAGTACAGTAGCGTGATCTCGGCTCACTGAAACCTCTGCCTTCCAAGTTTGAGAGATTCTCCCACCTCAGCCTCCCAAGTAGCTGGGATTATAGGCGCCCACCCCCACACCTGGCTAAGTTTCGTATTTTTAGTAGAGACAGGGTTTCGCCATGTTGGCCAGACTGGTCTCAAACGCCTGACCTCAGGTGATTTGCCCACCTCAGCCTCCCAAAGTGCTGGGATTACCGGCATGGGCCACTATACCCGGCCTCAGCTACTTTTTTTTTTCTATTTAATGGTAGCTATGAGCTATTTTTTAAAAAACGTTTTTTGTAGATGGGGTCTCACAATGTTGCCCAAGTTGGTCTTGAACTCCTGACCCTAAGTGATCCTCCCAAACTACTGAGATTATAGGCATGAGCCACCATGCCCACCCAAAAATTACTTATTTAAAGAAAAAAAAAAATCAAAAATTTTCCTGAATATTCTAAAACAAATCTTGATCTATCCTCTGACTAGACTGGGTAGCTACAGCTAAAATAGAGAAAGTGCCAGGAAGGCAACGACTGGCTTACCTCCTGTGCGAGAGCGACTGGTCCTTAATGAAGTCCATGACGTCCTTCAGCACAGGGTATTTCTCTTTCACTGTGGGCACCAGTCTGGCCTCCTCCATGGATCGAAAGGAGAGCAGCCGGAGTCGCCCTCGGGTGAAGGGAGGCCGCCGGGTGGGTGTGGAAGGTGACACGGGCTCTTCAGCTGCAGCAGGCGACACGTCTGTGGCAGGAAGGCCACTGCTGGGCAGCAGCCTTGGCTGGGTGTCCAGGCCAGGACTCCGGTCTCCTGTGGCAGGGGGTGCTGCTTCGGTGGGAGATACCGAGGCTTGGAAATGCTCTTCCACCACAGAGCCTGTCCTCTGGCGCTTGTCAAGCGGCTGGAGATGATTGGTTTCATCAGCAGTCACCAGCTTGTCGCAGCTTTCTTGTGAACTCATGCCCGTGGGCAGAAACTTTAGTAATAGAAGACTCTTCTCAATACACTCTTTTGCTAAATGCAAACAAGAATCACAATTGGAAAAAAAAAGTTTAAATGTATTGCCTACTTCTGGAGAGAAAATGATCTATTTAAACGTCACGATTTAGGGCAAGAAACAGCTTCATGAATAAAATGATGCAGGCCTGGTGCAGTGGCTGACACCTGTAATCCCAGCACTTTGGGAGGTCAGGGCCAAGGCGGGAGGATCGCTTGAGCTCCGGAGTTTGAGACCAGTTTGGGTAACATGGTGAAACCCCATCTCTATAGAAAATACAGTAAGTTAGCGGGGCATGGTGGCACACGCCTTTAGTCCCATCTACTTGGGAGGCTGAGGCTGAAGGATTGCTTGAGTCCGCGAAGTTGAAGCTGCAGTGATCCGAGATCATTACTAGGTTTGGGTGACAGAGTGAGACACTGTCTCCAAAAAAAAAAACAACAAAAAAAAACTGATATAGTGATATACATATCTACTGACAGAAGAGAAGAACAGAATCAAATTTTACCTCATTATAGAAATCAAAATCTCACCAGGACCATCAGCACACTTTTAAAAAGAGTTTTATTGTATATGTTTTCAAACATGTATATGGAGAAAATACCATAAGGACCTCTCCATGTACCTGTCACTCAGCTTCAGTAATTATTAACCCAGGGCCAATCCTGTTTCACCCTCATCAACTCCCCACTCCCTAGATTATTTTCATGCATATTCCAGCACCACACTATTTCATCTGTAAAAATTTAATATATTTCTCTTAAAAATATATGAGCTTAAAAAAATACAACCATCACATTTAAGAAATAGTAATAATTCTTTAATTTCACTGAATATTCAGTGTGCGCACACTTTAAAATCATAAGGCTAAGTACAGTGGTTCGTGATAATCCCAGTGCTTTGGGAGGCTGAGGTGGGAGTATCACTTGAGGCCAGGAATTTGAGGTCAGCCTGGGCAATACAGTGAGACCTCCACCTCTAAAAAAAATTTTTTTTAATTGCTTAGGCAAGGGGGATACAAAGAAGAAAAAAATTAATCAGGTATGGTGGCATCTGCCTAAAGTCCCAGCTACCCAGCAGGCTAAGGTGGGAAGATCGCTTGAGCCCAGGAGTGGGAGGCTGTAGTGAGCTATGGCTGCACCACTGCACTCCAGCTTGGGCAACAGAACGAGACCCCATCTCAAGAAACAAAAAAGATGTAGCTCAAAAAGTTCCCGATACCTCCTGAGAGAAGTGATTAGAAGATGCTCCACGTGGAGAAGGTCAATAAAAAATTACTCCTCTCTGGCATTTTCTCTGTTTATGATACATCCTTGGATACTACATTTAGCACCTGATTTACTTTCCTTAGGTCAACACGGCCTCAATTAAGATAATCCAGAAGGTGAGTCATTGGTTTTCCAGGCTCTACAACAAAAGCAGAGGCTCAGGGACAACAGCTGGTGTTAGCACTCACCCAGGCTCTCAGGGTTCACCTCAGTTGCTTCTGAACTGCGTTTTCCTTCTGCCTCGTTCCCCAGGCTCATCAGGGACTTCTGCTTCATCTCTAACTAGGGGAGAATTTGAGCCACATAATTATGCTGTTCAGGCGGGGAAGCAAGGGTAGCCACAGCAGACGACTTCAAAAGCACACAGCACTGAGATCACAGGGTACTTTACAGCCACTGCAGTTGAGGATACAGGACTGAGCTGTTCTTGTCTGTCCTGGAGGTCATCCAGGCTTTGAAGCGGTCTGACAGTATATCAACAAAACTACCTTCCCTTCAACTATGTGTTATTTAGGAGGGGTCTGTAATTCCCATGACCTTATTATTTAAAGGTTTCTAGAACACGGGTGCTGGAGGGGGCTTTTTCTAAAGCCCATCTGGTACTGACAAAGAAGCAGCTGAGATCTAGAGAAATGACGAGTCTTGCTGTAGTCATAAACCCAGCCTGCCGCAGAGTTTTAACCAAAATTTCATCCCTATTCTACTCTGAATGAAGCCACATCTCTACATGATTCTGAGACTTACAGGTAGAGAATGGTGCTTTTAGTACCAGCCCAGGCAATGGTCATAGCATGGGCCACAACACTGACAGCCAGGTAGGGGGCCGTATGTGACATCGGAGAGGCCAAGGTCTTGCAGAGAAGGGTGGCCTCTCATCCAACTGCAGGCAGTCTGCCCTATGCTAAACCAGAAGCATCATCTACAACACACTTTGTCAACTGCCAAATGCTTTTGACTTGAACTGTCTGTGATAGATGACTTTATCAGACACCGTTTTTCTTTAAATGCTACGGTCTTGGTTTGTCTGTCGATATCCTCTTCTGATTCTCCTCCTAGCTTTCTGATAAGGCCCTCTAGTGTCTTTTGCAACACCTGTTCATCTTGGTCTCTGTTTATCCAGTCTATACTGAGTACCAACTATGTTCTAGGTAGTCCCTGTGGATTCTGTCCAAGGCTGTCTGTTCCTGGATACATTCGTATGAAAAACGAACAAACTATTACAAATGACTGGAAGTCATCCCCATCCCTGCCTTGACATTTCAGTGAAGAATCGGCCCTTTAGATTCTTCCATTTACTAAATTCTCCAGCCAGCAGGTTAGTGCAAAAGTAATCCCAGTTTCTGCCATTAAAAGTAATTTTAATGTAATTAAATTTTAATTACTTTTAATGGCAAAAAAGTAATTGCTATTACTTTTAATGGCAAAAACCGTGATCTTTTGCTTAGATATCTCAGATAACTAGATATGTTCTTACTCAACCAGTCCAAAACTGAACTTACCTTCCCATTTCCAGATCCAAGAGCATTTTTCTTTCTTTCTTTCTTTCTTTTTTTTTTTCTGAGACAGAGTCTCGTTCCATTGCCAGGCATCAGGTTGGACTGCAGTGGCGCAATCTCGGCTCACTGCAACCTCTGCCTCCCGGGTTCAAGCAATTCTCCTGCCTCAGCCTCCCAAGTAGCTGGGACTACAGGCATTGCGCCACCACACCCAGCTAATTTTTGTATTTTTAGTAGAGACGGGTTTCACCATGTTGGCCAGGATGGTCTTGATCTCTTGACCTCATGATCCGCCCGCCTCAGCCTCCCAAAGTGCTGGGATTATAGGCATTGAGCCACCGCGCCCAGCCCAAGAGCATTTTTCTTATCCTGGTCAATGTTTCTACCACCCACAAAGTGACCCAAGCCAGGAACCTAAGAACTGTCCTAAATTCCTTCTTCCTGTTCCCCACTCACAGCAGTCACAAAGTCCTGTTGATCATTTCCTCCCCTACACTGCAGAAGCCATCCTCCTATAACTCCTGCAAGCAGCCTTCTGCTTTCAATTTAGTTATCCATCCTCTACCCAGTTATTTACAGATTCTCCCACCCCCATTACTATGTAACATGTAGGATGCAGGTAAATATATAAAGAAGAATACTGGCCAGGCATGGTGGTTCATGCCTGTAATCCTAGCACTTTGAGAAGCCGAAGTGGGCGGATCACCTGAGGTTGAGACTAGCCTGGCTGACGTGGTAAAACCCCATCTCTACTAAAAAAAAAATACAAAAATTAGCTGAGTGTGGTGGTGGGCACCTGTAATCCCAGCTGCTTGGGAGGCTGATGCAGGAGAATCACTTGAACCCAGGAGGCAGAGGCTGCAGTGAGCTGAGATCACGCCACTGAACACCAGCCTGGGCGACAGAGTGAGACTCTGTCTTAAAAAAAAAAAAAAAAAAGAAAAAAGAAAAGAGAATACTACTACTATGTAGGTACTCATCTCTATGCCCAAGAAATACAAACAATTCTTCTGAGTTTCGTGTTTGGTACCACCATGCATCTGTGTAATTTTACTACATATCTATGCACGTATCACATGGATTTGGTTTGTGTAAAATCATACTGATGCGTTCTTCTACAACTTGATTTTTTTATTCATCAAAGTTTGTGAGAGCTGACACATGCAGCTCTATTTCCTTCACTTTTATTGTAATACAAGTGATATAGTACTATACAATGACATACAATTTTCTGTCTGTCCTCCTACCAATGGACACTTGGTTCTTCCAGGTAACCGTTTTTACAAATAATGCTGCAGAATCATTTTTCTAAAATGCAGATCTAAAAGGCCTCTCCTCTACCCAAAGCTGTCCATGGCTACCATATGTAAAGCCATGCTCTTCCTCTAGATTTGTGGAGTTCCATGCAGGGATCGGGGGAGGCTCAACTAAATCCCATTTCCTCTATGTTCAACATCATCCTGACTATGATTTCAAGAGCTGTAAATTATTTTACATCTATTCATGTCACTAAACCTTAGCTTAACAAAAACCCTGAAGTTATATTCTTGAAAAAAGAACAATTCATCTTAAAGATTCCATGATGTCATGGTAGAAAACCTAAAATATATCAAAATCACATGCAAAGGAAAAATCTTACCATCCATATTCGAATCCCATCTGCCAAGGAATAAACCTGTGCAAACTCTTCACTCAGGGCTATTCTGCCTCCACTGTGGACTGGGGAAAGAAGCAGAGATGAAGATTACATTCAGGTCACACAATTCACTACTGCAACATTAACACTAAAGACCTTCTAAATCTGCTGAAGTACAGAAAAACTCCTCCTGACATTCACACATTGGGGGTGGTGAGAGAGGCTTAGGGAAAAAAATAATCAATTAAGCCACAAATACCTGTATGGGTTCCTGTGTCATTTCAAACTAACTTTTCTCAAACTAATAACTTCTAAAATAGAAATTATTTTAAAAGTAAAATATTAAAAGTAAAATGTAAAAAACACTAAAAGTAAAAATTTAAAAATATTAACAGCGAGTAAAAAAGTTAATTATTGATAAAGAAGAAAGTTCATGGTATATTAAGTAAAAAAGCAGTTTATGAAACAGTATAAACAAAATAATCTTGTGTAAAGAGAGTATATATATTTAAAACATGGAGCCCAGTGCAGTAGCTCATGCTTATAAACCCAGCACTGCTTATTTTTATTATTCTTATTTAAAAAAAAATTTTTAAGAGAGTCTTGCTCTGTCACCCAGGCTGGAGTGCAGTGGCACCATCATAGCTTACTGCAGCCTCAAACTCCAATCCCAGTGCTTTGGGAGACTGAGGCAGGTGGATTGCTTGAGGCCAGGAGTTCAAGACCAGCCTGGGCAACATAGCAAGACTCTGCCTCTACAAAAATAAAAAATTGTCCAGGCATGCTGGCATGTACCTGTAGTCCTAGCTACTAGGGAAGATGAGGTAGGAGGATCACTTGAGACAAGGAATTCAAGGTTACAGGGAGCTACAAGTGTGCCCCTGCACTCTAGCCTAGGCAACAGAGCAAGACCCTGTCTCTAAAAACAAACAAGCCAACAAAAATGTATGGAAATATATGAAGGTACATAGAAAAATGTTCATAAAGGTTCTAAGTGGTGAGACTGTAGTTGATAATTATTTTAAGCTTTACTATATTTAAGTTTCTATATAAATAGGTTTTTTTTTAATAATTAGAATAATAACAAAAAATTTTTTTAAAGACGTGGCTGGGCGCGGTGGCTCAAGCCTGTAATCCCAGCACTTTGGGAGGCCGAGGCGGGTAGATCATGAGGTCAAGAGATCGAGGCCATCCTGGTCAACATGGTGAAAACCCCATCTCTACTAAAAATACAAAAAATCAGCTGGGCATGGTGGTGTGTGCCTGTAATCCCAGCTACTCAGGAGGCTGAGGCAGGAGAATTGCCTGAACCCAGGAGGTGGAGGTTGCGGTGAGGCGAGATCGCGCCATTGCACTCCAGCCTGGGTAACCAGAGCGAAACTCCGTCTCAAAAAAAAAAAAAAAAAAAGAAAGATCTATCAGGCTTGCCCCTTATCTTCATCTAAAACCCAAAAGGTAATATACTAGAACAGTGTGATGCTCTCTTTTGCATCTATGTTACAATGCAGTATTTCCTGAAGCCCTAAAATACGCTAGGGTCTATACCAGACACTGGGAATGGTATGCTGAGAAAAACAAAGTTTTTGCCCTCATGAAGCTATATTTAAGTTGAAAAACTCCTCCCTGACCTTTCTACCCAGAAGAGTGACCGATTTTAGACAAAGATGAGCAAATTTGCTAGACAAAGACCATTCTCAAAGTAGTTCGGTCTTAGAGAACTCAGAAATAGTCCTTAGACATACAATATCTGTATCAATGTTGTAAAGCAGAGATAGAAAGAACTAAGACAAGCCTTGCCTCCTTCAAACCAACCATGGCAGGCATTCTAGAAACCACCTGCATACAGACATTTCTAGTTCCCACAGCTGACTATGTGTTTTCTCCTCTGCAAACAGGTATGTGATATTTGAACACACCCTGAACTTTCCCACAGCAGGGTGCCTTCTATTTCTCAGCTCTGAACCCACAAGCTTTTATCCCTCTACTGAAAATTCCCTCAAGTAAAAAGATTATCCAGCTTTCTTACTATAATTTGATTACAAAAATACATATTGACTTCTCCCTGCCCTAACTCACACAGGTTACATCACTCCCTCCATTCCTTAGCAGAGAGAAACTCTTCCATACCACATTTGTTTCCAGAAATCACTCATGTCTCAATGCAGTTTTATTTGAGCAGCTTTTTAAAGGAGATATTAAGATTTGGGGATGTACTCAAGATGTTTTAACAATTAGAAAATAAATTCTGCAACGTGAAATCCAAAGGACTGAGCAATAAAGGTGGTAGGAATAAAAATATCAAAAATAACAAAATGAGGCCAGATGCAGTGGCTCACGCCTGCAATCCCAGCACTACGGGAGGCCAAGGTGGGTGGATCACCTGAGGTCAAGAGTTCGAGAGCAGCCTGGCCAACATGGCGAAACCCTGTCTCTACTAAAAATACAAAAATTAGTTGGGTGTGGTGGCAGGCGCCTGTAATCCAAGCTACTCGGGAGGCTGAGGCAGGAGAATCGCTTGAAACCGGGTGACAGAGGTTGTGGTGAGCTGAGATCGCACCACTGCACTCCAGCCTGGGCGACAGCGTGAGACTCCATCTCAAAAGAAAATAAAATAAAACAAAATCAGCAGCAGTCACTCACTCTAACGGAAGGAAGTTTCGGTTTTGCTTATTTCACCTGCACTGTGTAAAGAACACACACCCTGCCAGGTGCTTAGGAAAACCCAAACCTCATCTCTAGGTAGGGTTTGAAACACTTTGTCCCTGAATAACAATGAGTGCAGAGAGAGACTCTCCCGCCTTGTGGGTCCTGCTAGGCGGCAGGCTACACATAAGGTAAGTACAGAGACGGCATCCCTAGGAGACATGAAGAAAAGAGGTGGGGAGGAGAAGCCGATCAGCAAAGGAAGCCTTGTGGGATGATGCTACCAAGACGCGGCAAGCCAGCTGAAAGTTACAGTTAAAAACTACAGTTTCCTCCTTGGTTATTACTACATTCAAGAACTTAA
Organism: Saimiri boliviensis; assembly: GCF_048565385.1. Classification (NCBI taxonomy): domain Eukaryota; kingdom Metazoa; phylum Chordata; class Mammalia; order Primates; family Cebidae; genus Saimiri; species Saimiri boliviensis. Next base: position 23,944,726 of record NC_133465.1, read on the forward strand.
ACATCTGCGGTTTTAACCGGAATTTCTTAGAATGTTTGAGCAAATCAACCCTAAACCAAGTTTACAGATAAAGAAGCTGAGGTGCAGAAAGGCTGTCTGATTCACCTGAAGCTGCACAACTTCTGAGGTTTTGCACTGGGACCATGACCCACGGTAAGGTTTCTTTCCATTAAATTTCTTAGCAGTTTTCCATGAGAATTCTGATAAAGACAAATTGCCTGCTAATTCTGCAGCTCCAGGTTAGGTGCTACACATTATGCTCTGCTAACCATAAATTGGCCAAGAATCTTCTAATAGGTAAAGTAGGACTAACAAGATGATGTTTACAGTTATAGCAATGCGTCTATATTGAAAAATATTTACAAATGTTCACTTAAGATAGGCTTTCTTAAAACTTAGCAATTAGCCTTCAGATCAAAAATATTCCCTGTAATAAAGTTACCATATTTTTGCAGCTTCTCATATAAATCTGGAGTGCGATACACCAGAGCAGCAAAGGTGGCGTTCACAGCTTGATCAATAGTGGAACCAGCAACTATATCTGTCTTTGGGGCCTGTTTTCTACATGCCTGTATAAATCCTTTGAAAAGTTCTGAATATGGCCCACAGAAGTTCTGAGCAGGCTCTGACTGGGCAAATTCAAGAAGAAAATGGCGGCAGGGGTCGTCAGGAATGTTCTTAACCTGGAAACAGAAAATAAGCCCATCACATTTAACACATTCATTCAAAAAATAAAATTTATTGAGCAAACTACTAGGCCAAAGCAGAAGTATAAAACACAGTGAACACTCTCCGGAAGTTTATATCAATTTTTAGGAAGACCAGACAGAGTTTTAAGTTAAAAAAAGATAAACATAAATAAAACAGTAAAAGCAATAAAACTAGCATTCCCATAAAGCAAAAGAGTATCAAGTACCAAATGCCTAGAAGGGATACCCAATGCTGAGAGTTCAAAGGAGAGAGATCCTGGCAGGTTAAAGGAGTTAAGAAAAGCCTCCTGGAGGATATGGACTTTGGTCTGGACCCTGAAGGACTGGCAGATTCGGCCCTGAGGAGCATAACCATTAGCAGAGGTTACGAGTCAGTAGGGAGACTGACCTGGCCTGAAGTCTCAGCTGGGGAGTGATGGGAACTAGAGTCAGATAGGTAAGGTGAAAGGAGACTGCAGAGAGCCTTGACTGTCACATTGAGGAGTTAGACTTCACCCTGTGGGTAATGGGGAGCCATTAATGGTGCTTGGCAGTGGAATGACAAGATAAAGCAGTGGTTATCAAAAAAACTTGGTAGGTACCAATGTCATAAGGCAGGTGCAAATGAGGGCCTGGATAAAGATGCAGACAGAGGAAAGGACAGAGATGAACAGCATGAGGAAGAATCCACAGGACCTGCAAGCTGACTGGATGGAATGGGGAGACAGGTGAGGACAGGGAATGCTGGGGAGCAGTGGTTTCAGGCCTGGGGAGACAATGACAATCACAGAAGTCACCAGTCTTTGGTTTTACACTTCTGAGTGAAGAGGAGTCAGGACACTGAAATGGAAATGCCTCACAGGAAGATGGAAACAGGTACTGGGAGCGGGGAGAAGAACCAGACCTAGATACTGATATCAGGAATTAGTGCCGCAGTGTGACAGGAGAAGACAGTAGGGAGGACGAAGTCTTGGTGGGCTGTGTGTGGGAAGGGAGGAAAGCCTGAATAGAGCCTACCCTTTAGGGAAGGAGAAATACAAGAAGTCAGTGAAGGAGGCAGGTGGGCAGTGAGATGTAAGAGAAGACAGTGGACTAGCATGGATCCAAAGAAGAGAGGGTCTGAAGGAGCCAAGTTGAACAGAGGCAAGCAGAACAGAAGCTGAGCAGGGGCCACTGGATCTGGCACTTAACTACTGAATAACGTGGGGCAGGGCAGGGAGGGAAAGGAAGAAAAGTAGAATAGAGAAATAGAGGGAAGAAGGGGTGAAAAATAGAGACAGGGCAAACTTTGTAGTTTTAAAATATTATACACCTAAATCATGAGCTGTGAGTCTATACTGAACAGAAGGTATAGCACAAATCATTCCTCTAAAGTTGGACTCAGCAGGCACTAGAAGTACGCTCAGTTGTTTGTCTGCTACCTCCATCAACAGAGATTTACTGAGCACCTCTTCCATGTCACCCAAGTCATGCAGTCAGTATTTCTCAACACCTATTGTGCACTGGCCCCTGTGGGTCACAGTGGAATTAAGTTAACAAGGTATAGTTTCTGGCCTCAAGAAGCTAACTGCTTCATGGGGACAGGAAGACAGAATCACAAGTGTTTACAACTTAAAGTCACAAATACTTATAGGCGGTTTCCACTGTAAATAGAAAGAGAATAGAAGAGTAAATACCTCCTTACTGTCCCGGTGTGGGTGAGTGGGCCAGCTTGCTTCTAATTCCAACTCTGGACAAATCTGATGCCTGAAGACAGGTTTCCACAGAGGGGAGTTTAGGACTAATGCCATTTTTGCCTGAGGTACTGCCATGTTACTTCCCAACTCTAGAAAGAGACGACGTAAGAGAGTTCTATTTTTGCCTTAATACACTGAGAATCTTTGAAATGACAAAGAAAAGGTTTTTAAAAATGGGTAGAAAGAAAAGGTTTAAAAAAATCAAAACTTAGAGAAAATTCAGCCACACACCAGAACGTAATTGTGATACTTTGTAAACACATATCACAGATTAAGCTAAACCAGCAAGTCCTGAAATACTGTTGTTCTGTGGAACAACTTCAGCTACGAGGTACCTTTGAAATGACTAATCTGTTTACGGTAAGCTGAAAACAGGATATGAACCATCTCTGGCATATAACATGAGGTCATTCAAGAACATTTAATTATGGAAAAACATCCACAATTTGTAAACTTAATTCTGTAGCAAATAACAAATATCCAGCACTGATGTGTTTAAAATAGGCACAGAGAAAAGGACAGGTGGAAATAAAAATACTGATAGTTATTTCTCTCTTTCTTGGAGAAATATGAAAAGAAAAAAAAATAGTTACTTCTGAGCATCACAATTAAGGATGATTCTATTTTCCTTTGTTTCTTTCCAATACATAATTTTTCTATAATATTTTACTTCTAAAATTGAAAAAATTCAAGAAATGATTAAGAAATAAAATACAGTAGAAAGTTTTATTCTATAATTCTTGCTCCTTGGAATAAATAAATAAATAACTAAATTGAACAATTTTTTTTTCTTTTTCCTTTTTTTCAAGAGATAGAGTCTCTGTTACCCAGACTAGAGTACAGCAGTGTGATCACAGCTCAGTGCAGCCTCCAACTCCTGGGCTCAAGTGATCCTCCTGCCTCAGCCTCCCAAGTAGCTGAGACAAAAGGCATGTGCCACCACACCTAGCTAATTTTTAATTTTTTTTGGTACAGATAGGGGTCTCACTATGCTTGCCCAGGCTGGTTTTGAACACCTGGGATCAAGAAATCCTCCCACCTTGGCCTCCTAAAGTGCTGGGATTCCTAGCATGAGCCACCTCGCTCAGCCCTGAACAAATAACTTTAAAACAAAATCCATATTCACATATCTACATATATTTACATAAATATTCACATTTAAAAGACATGCAATTAACTTATACTACATTCCTGCCTTCTGGATGAACTATACCTGTAACTACTTACAAAAAAAGGAAGATAATGTTGCCAAAAAAACTTGCTATCCTCCATAGACAGAGAACCCATGGCATCTTTTGTGCTATGTTCCAAAGTCTAAGGCAAAAAGCTTCGTGACAATGGTGTCGAGGGGACACTTTGTTCTTCTGGTTTAAGGGAAACTGAAAGGGAATGTTACTGATCCCCTGCCATGAGGCGGAGATGACCTACAAAACTGCAGGCACGCACCTCGAGCTTCACGTGGGCGTAAGAAGGGAAGGAGCAGGGATGCGGACTTACGATGCGCAGACTTGAGTGCCATGCACTGGGACGCCAGGCGTCCCATCAGCCGGGAGACAAGGAGTTGTAAGTCCAGCCCCCAAGACACGGCAACATCGGGCAGGCCATAGGCAGTCACGGTGAACTTGTAGCCCCATTCGTTGTGACTGCTGTCAGAGTGAAAGAGGAACTGCAACCGAGGACCGGCCTTGAAGGTCACTTTCTAGAGACAGACAGAAATCATGTGGTCAAACAGACTAGAGGAGTGTTTCCGAAATAAACATGCTGTTCGTGACTAGAAACATCTTAAGTTTAAAACTGATCTCTAGTACCACATGTCCAAAACTATTAACGGAGAAACGCACAGAGGGATGACGGAAACGGCAAATTCGCAGCCGGACCCCACGAAGGAGGAGAGCTGGCAGAACCCTGCTGCTCGGCTTTCGACACCTTGCGTGACCGTCCGTCCACTACCTGCTCGGCCAGTGGTCACATTTCCACGCCTCTGCTCCCACCAACAGTCTGAGGCAGCACTGACCTCCGGCCCAAAAGCTCAAGCAGATCCACCTGGGAGGCGGACTCTCGGCTGTCACCACATGGCCTGGGCGACCCCCTAGACCCACCAGCCCTTCCTGCTAAGGATGAAAGCTCTCGCTTACTCTAGACACTGTCTGCTGCAACTACTCCACTCTGCCACTGCAGTGCCAAACAAAGCAGCTACAAACAAGACATAAACAGGCAAAGCTGTGTGCCCAAAAATTCATGCAGAACAAGTGACAGATTCTGATATAAATCCTTCATTTCCCAGAAGGGTCACATAAACGCCTCCCTTCAAAGACCATGCCTCTACTGCCCCCTGAAGGCTGACAAAAGGAAAAGCCTTGGTGCAGCAGCAGGTCCCTCTTTGCGGGACTCACTCACCTTGGGCCATTTATCAGTGCCAACTTTTGTGTCGTAGCGTGTTTTCCGACCTCTAGCGTCGGTAAATTCCAGATAATCATACCTGTGAGAGCATAATCTCTATTACCTTCCTTCTCACATTTTTGACCTATTATTTCTTAGGGGAGAAAGAACGTGTAGGTCTTACCTTTTTTCAGTTTCACACCTCTCATCAAATTCCACCTCAAAATAGGTTGCTCCTGGGCTAACAAAGACAGATACCTCATGGCAATTATTTTCATAATTGTGGGCAGATTCCTTAGTCCACGTATGTAACACCACAGGCTGCTCCTGTTGCCAGGTCTCAACATCCAGCTACGAAAACAGACGAGCCGGGAGAAAAAAAGGTTCTCATCACTCTACACGCAGCCACACGCAGCAGACTGTTTCTCTCTTAGGGCTCCAGGCAGAGGGGCTTTGCCAGCCCTGCACAAACCATCATGCAGGCTTGAAGACGTACCTGACATGCCCATTTTCACCGACAGATCCACACACATCTATCATTCAGCAGAGCAGAAGTACTTTTACTAGACTACCTTTGACTATGACAGAACTACTTCTTACAAATCATTACCGGTGTGAATTTCCAGTGGAGTTTAGAAACCTCACATTCCTACTTGGGACACTGGCAAATCTGGACCCACTCTCCCTTCCTCTCCATGCTTTTTTCTGTTTTTTTACCGATTAAATATCAATATCTTTTCTACTATCACAGAGTTGTTGTGAAACTCATACAAGACAGTGATTAAACATTACATATGCAAAATTAAGTAAAGGAGAAATTTCTTCTAAAGATAAAACCTTCTAATTTGCCTTTCAAGATACATTTTCTCTTTTAGACTTCAATTTGGTCATTCACTTACGTGGTATTTATGTAACTTCATAAACTACAAAACGACGAGATTCATCTCTACAGCTTTTTCTCTGTGTCTCCTTTCTAATGCTGACCATGCCAAATCAACCCGGACTGGCATTACTCTTGCTGGCAGGACCGCTGGTAAAATACAGGCAGCCTTCTAGAGGCCGCTCAGCTGTGTCTGTGTGCAGTCAGCAGTCAGAGAGAATGCAGGACAGGTTCAAGTCCTGACTCCAGTTACCTTAGTCAGTCCTCCTTCGGGGTCACCACAGAGCTTCTTCAACAGTCCTGTGAGGGCGCTGAACTCTCTCAAGAGCGTGCAGTGTGAGATGTCTAAAGTGCAGAAGTCCAGCAGGAAGATAACCTACCAGAAGATGGATGAAGCACTTAGTGTCCACCTCAGGCTGTGCCTGGGGACGCAGATCCCCAGCCCCCTTCAGGCTCGTTACAAATAGCTGCCACTTTTTCTTACCAGTTGACGAGCTGCCATTGAAAACACAGAATTACATAATCTTTCTACTATGGTTTTTCCACTATATTGTGACAAAAGGGATTCCAAGATCACTCTCATGCTTGCCAGAAACTGTCCCACATCTACCAAAACAAAGAAATTAATTAATATTTTACATAGCAGAAATATCACATGCTTAGCTATCACCACGGACAAAGACACAGAGGACTACAGAAGCTGTGGAGGAGACACCACAGCAAAGACCGCAGGCCACTAAGTGTCACCCTGATGCATTCCTCTGGGAGGAGGGAGCAGTGCAAATTTCAGAAAAAGACTGCTCTGAATGGGATGTTGCGTTTTCGTCTCTTTTGGTGAAGTGGAGAGGCACTTCTGGAAATGCAGTTTCATGGCTGATGAACGCAGCTGTCAGCCTCTCCCTTTCCTTCTGTTTACAAGGGGCGGTGCGTGAGGTCTACCAGTCTAACAGGCCAAGCTCTAGGTGGCAGGACCCAACATAAGTGTTTCCCTCACAGCTGCTGAGACCAAGTTTGATGGTACTGAATTTTCCACATACAATCTGTCGGTACCTGTTGGGTTTCATATCATTTTCTGTGCATTTACAGAACACGAATCTAATTATTCCCAGTAATTAGCCAAGGTCACAGGAATGTTCATACACCTTAGACTTTTAAAATTCAAGACATGCATTTTTAGATGATTCAAACAGGCATAGACTCTCCTGAGGAGTGAGACATCATGTAAAAGTGCCGTACGATTGCAGAAGCCATGTTTAGGCTGTGAAATGACCTGATTCTGCAATAAAAATACTTCGGCATACCACCACATTCAGACAGGAAACTCTGGACAAAAAGTCATGCTGTAGAATTCTATTTTAATTAGACCACCCAGTCCAAGAATGTGAATTGTAATAGAGAAAGCCATATGTGCAGTCAATGCATGTTACTACAGAAGAGAACATACTCAGAGTCAAAACCCAAACGCCCATCTGTTTTCATGCTGAAACTCACATTTTTCAATAAGGTCCACGGCAGTATCTTTGGCTCCAGAGTCCGTGCTCTTCAGCTGCAGGTAGCACCAGGATAGCAGGCTGCCCTGGACGGACCAGAACAGGGAGAAGAGCACAGAGCCAGCCTCCCCTGGGGCCCCACTGAGCATTAACAGCTCACACTACAAGGGAGGAGACAAATAGAAAGTGTCCATGACAAGGCCATTCACAGAGCATAGCCAAGGGCATTCTCTAAAGCAGCAGCTGCCACCAGCAAAAACATTCTATAGTTATGGGGAACAGTCACGAAACAGCTTGCAACCCAGCAGTGACCGAGAAAGATGGTATTATGAAAATGCCCCTCTTTCTCTCCAGCTTTCTAGAACCTTTACCAATGTTTTTACTCCACATGGCATCTCCTTTTGCCACCTCAGGAACCTTGCCCCACTGGGTAGCTCTTCGGGCAGCTCTCCTTTCTCTTACATCTTAAAATCCCCTTTCTCTGGCTCCTTCCCTCAAGCCTTCAGTCAAATCTCTCCCATCTTAAAAAAAACAATTATTCGTGTCTCTATGGCTTTCTAACCATCATCTTTGTTGACAAAGTTTCTTTGAAGAGTTATCTGGCCTCCAGAGATAAACTCTTGCACATAAGAACAACAAAGTGTAAAGAAACGAAAATAAATAAAAAAGAACCACAAGGTCTGCTCCTATCAGCTGGACCTCAACAATCCCTCCAAAGTAAGGTGGATACATAAACTGTGCAATGCTCATAAAGGGAATATTGCGCACCAGTAAAAACAAACAGCAGCAACAAACCAACAGGGAAGAAGCTCAAAAACGAGTGAAAAAACATCACGGGTACAGGTCAAAGCCAGGCAATACAGATGTGCCTTGTAGGAATAACCAGAGAGAAGAATAAGGAAACGGTGAACACAAACTTCAGAATGATGATTCCGTCTGGCAGGAAAGGGAGGGAGCAAGCCATGACAGGGCAAGTGGATGGAGGGGACTGGACAGCAAAGATACTGGTAATAGCTAGTCCTTGTAAGAGACAGATGTTTCTTTCAGCTGTCCATTCACACATACCCTTTAAAAAGTTTCCAGCACCTGGTCTGGTTGTGCTTTTCCTCTTCCTTCCTCTACTGCTTCTTGTGAAACTACTCTTCAAAGGCATCAGTTACCACCTAGAGGACAAAGCCCCTCCACTTGACCTTGGAGACTGCTGACCACTGTCCCTCTTTAAACTCTCCCCCCTCAGGTCTGTGTCCCCTGAATTTTTTCCTGCCACTCCTTACTCTCCTGGCTGCCCCTTCTCTGTAGATGTCTCTCAAGATGCCCGTGGACGATGTGATGCCATCGACAGTTATGGCTTCACTTAGAAGTTGCTTGTCACTCACTGCAGAGTCTCCAGCACTGACTCATCTCCTGGGGCACAACCAGATCTCATCACCTGCAGCCCTACCAGAACCATGCGCTGGCATGCTCAGAGTCTCTCCATCAGCATTCTCCTCTTCAGATACCTGTTCCTCCCCATCTCATCACCGGCCTTCTGCACATGCCGCTGCCTCCACCTGCAATGCCTCCATCCTCTTCTCTTCTTGGTTAAATCCTATTCATGGTCTTGAACTGAGCTCCAGCACCACCTTCTCCAGAAAGCCTTTCCCCAGCTCCACTCCCCACCTCCACCAGACAGGGTCAGGTACGCACTTTCGTGTCCCTCGATCCCGGGCTCACTTCTTTGATGGCGCTTGCTGCTTTGTTTCAACTGCCTGATTATGTATTGGCTCCACAAGACTGTACTTGGTTATCACTGTATCCCCTGTGGCCTAGCACAGGGCCTAGCACACATCAGGCATTCAGTGGGTCTTTGCTGAATTTAACAGATTCGTGAGAAGAATTTCAGACTAGGTACATTTCTGACCACCTTTAAATTTTTTTTCCTAATTGAACCCTAACTCTTTGGTACAACCATCAATGTCTTTTACTGAAAGAGAATTCAGGGAAACACATTAATAGCTGCATCTCTAGCAAGAAGGTTCTATGACACCTATAGCTTTTGTACCACAGGTAAGTGAAAGAGAAGAAAAGACACATGTCTGATCTCCAAATGGTCTACGATTATGGGAAATTCTCTTGGGCAAATGCTATCTCATTACTCCATATACATCTTAAAGTAAGTCTGGCCTACCTTACCTAGTGGAGATAGGACAAGACTCTGAGCCGAACAGCCCCGGTTTCAGCCCTGGCTCTACCACCTACCCGCTCCGCACAGGCGGGCAGAATTGACGCCTATGAGAACCAGGTGAGAAGGCTCAAGTTTTCTGCCCGATGGCACTGATGATGTAACCACAGAAGACAGACTGGTGAGGAAATAACTTAGTTCAGGCTTCAGGGACCTGAGAAACAGGCAGAATGCAGATGAGCTCCAGAAGAAAGGGAAAGTATGGGAAACTGCAGAAATAAGGACGGAGATCAGAATGAGCCACGCCTAACTGGGCCGAGAACACCTACTGATGAGCAGTAGACTGAACCGAGTTTTTAAAGGAAGACTCAGAGATGGGCAGAAGAGTCTGGAAATAAGCCAGAAAGTGGAAAGCAAGAGAAAATTAATCTGACAGCAAAAAATAAAGCAAAGTTTTTGATCAAAAACAAAGTTGAGGCTTATAAAGTCAATGTTACCCTGGATCTAAATCAATACTAGGTCTAAACAGTGGTCAGCCTAAGAGCAACCTTGGCAAATGAGAACCTAGGCAACCTGCTGAGGTCCCTACCAGTGAATTGGGGGATACCTGCTGATGGCCTATCACTCCAGGCAGCTGGGGATGAATGAAATCATGGCTCTAACAGCAACTCAAAAATAGTAAGGCACCCGCAAAAATGTAAGAGATTTAAAGACACTAAGTTCAGTCAAAAGATACAAGATAAGTTATCAGCCACAAAATAAGAGATACGTTATCTTGAAGTCCACATCATTAGATACCTGAAGGCTGTGGTTTGGATTAGTCTACCACAAAATCTCCTCTAACTCTCTGGTTCCCACATGTAGTCCAAAGAGGTAATTCCTGGTCTCCTAGTACCGGGTGCCATCACTTCAGAATCTCTCAGTGTGCTTAGAAAAATGTGGGTTCTTATGCCCTATTCCTAGGGATTCTGAATCAGTAACTTAGGGTGGGACAAAGAAATCTTAATTTCTGTCAAATATCCCAAGTGACTGATCCATTTGGAGCAGAAACTACATTTAAGAAAGAAAAATCCCTTATATTTCAAAAAAAGGCAAATTAAAAAAAATTAACACAAAAAAGATAACATAATTTCAAATTTGATTAGTCCACAAAACTGCTAAGAAATCTGAATTTTTTTTTTTTTTTTTTTTTAAGATGGAGTTTTGCTCCTGTTGCCCAGGCTGGAGTGCAATGGAGCGACCTTGGCTCACTGTAACCTCCACCTCTCAGGTTCAAGCGATTCTCTTGCTTCAGACTCCCAAGTAGCTGGGATTACAGGCATATGCCACCATGCCTGGCTCATTTTGCATTTTTAGTAGAGGCGGGGTTTCTCCATGTTGGTCAGGCTGGTCTCGAACTCCCAAACTCAGGTGATCCACCTGCCTTGGCCTCCCAAAGTGCCAGGATTACAGGCGTGAGGCACTGCGCCCAGCCCTGAATGTCTTTTTTTAAATTTTTCTTTTTCAGAGACGGGGGGCTCTCTCTCTGTTGCCCAGGTTGGAGTGCAGTGGCTATTCATAGGCGCGATCCCACTACGGACCAGCATGGGAGTTTTGACCTGCTCCGTTTCCGACCTGAGCTGGTTCACCCCTCCTTAGGCAACCTGGTGGTCTCCCGCTCCCAGGAGGTCACCATATTGATGCCGAACTTAGTGTGGACACCCGATTGGCATAGTGCACTACAGCACAGATCTCCTGGGGTCAAGAGATCCTCCAGCCTCAGCCACCCCAGTAGCTGGGACTACAGGCACACGCCACCGCACCCTGCTGAATTTCTTCTTTACAGTCAAAGTAGTGTTCCTGAAAATTCACACCACTAACACACAACTACGTGTTGGGCTCACTGACAATCACTATGAGGGACACAAGGGGACCTGATACAAATCCACTCCTCTTTTTCCACAGAAAGTGTTACCATGCACTTCTGTGTTTTATTGTTTGCTCACTACCAAGAAAGTAAGTGTGACCTCACTCATTTGCAAGGACTGGCCGGGGAAACTTTTTGATCATTTGTAAGGATCAATAACAAACTACATTCATGCCAGGCACAGTGTCTTATATCTGTAATTCCAGTACTTTGGGAGGCCAAAGTGGGAGGATTTCTTGAACCTAGGAGTCCAAGACCAGCCTGAGCAACATAGAGAGACCCCGCCTCTACAAATAATTTAAAAATTAGCTGGGCATGGTGCCTGTGGTCCCATCTACTTGAGAGACTGAGGTGGGAGGACTGCTTGAGCCTGGGAAGCGGAAGGGGCAGTGAGCTGTGATTGTGCTGCTGCACCCCAGCCTGGGTGACAGAGCAAGACCCTGTCTCAGAAAAAAAAAATAATAATAATAGTAACAGAAAAAAACACAGCAAAGTACATTCATATGGCAGAGGCAAAGAGGGGCATAAGAGGCTGCCGCATCACGTGCTCCCAGAAGCGTGAGGCAGGGAAAACAGGGGGGTAGCCATCAGATACCTCTCGAGCAGCAACAGAAAGGAGAGTGTTCATGACTGCCAGAACTTCACTGATGTTCATGTTGGCCAGGTCGTTCTTCTCAGGTAAAAGCAGAAGGCCGCCTGGATCCTTGTCACTGAAAGGATACAAACTATCATGACACCTGGCTTCAGGAGAAAGATTTCATACTGTCTTACAAGATTCCAAAAAAGAACACAGAAAGATTTCAATGTCAGTTCCACCGGATGGGAGGAAGCTGGGTCAGGAATACATGCTGTGGAGCCAGCTGGGACTGTGCCTCTGTCTGTGCACATGTCCTTCATTAGCACAGACTCACAAACCCTCCAGTCCTGGAAGAGATTCTGAGGTATAAAGCTGATGAATAAATCACCTTGGCCACTGAAGTGAAATACACCTAATCTCAGGACTGCTAGCTTGAAAGTCCTGGCTAAACGTTCCTTGTGTCTTCAAATGTTCTCACGGGACAGCCCCAGACCCTTTCAGCATCCTTGCTACTGGATTCTGAGCCCTCTAAGCCTGGCAGCCACACCAGGTAGAGTCTGACCTACAGGCAGCTGCTCAGGATATTAGCTCCCTTCCTTCAAGAGTCTATCCCCTCTAGTAATGACGCCTACATGCCCATTTAGCTTCTCTGGTACTTAAAACATGCACAAACCTCCCTCCCAGCACACTTCCCTCTGCAAACTATCATTCTGTGCCTCTGCAGCTGGCTTTAATGTAGACACAAATACAGGACTCTAAATTCCTTTGGCTTTAGTTTTAGTTGTTAAACATCACTTGGAAACTGAAGTATTCAAAAAGACCCTCAACAGCTCGATTTTAAACTGTCTCAAAATGGATGGAACTGGATCGGGCTGTCAACAAGATTATTACTTCACCACTATTTGGGTCCCTTCTACCACTATTTGGCCCAGCTTTCTAGCTGAGCAGAAGGAATTACTACTCCAACAGCACATGGAAGGAAGGGCGAGCTCAAGAAAACAACTTTGTCAAGATTTTGGTTAATTGACGACGAAAAACTATCAACTTACCTAAAATACGTGCACAGTGAACGGAAAGTGAGCTGCAGGGACTGCTTGTGCTCCTGCTCGGTGACATTCTTCTAGAAAACCAGAAACTGTACATTCAGAAAATCTATTCCATGACATTCCAGAGACCTAGAGCAGCAATGAAATATCACCACCTGGCTGAGCGTGGTGGCTCATGCCTGAAATCCCAGTTCTTGGGGAGGCCAAAACAGGTGGATCCTGAGGTCAGGAAATCAAGACCATCCTGGCCAGCGTGGCAAAAACCCTGTCTCTACTTAAAATATAAAAATGAGCTGGGGGGTGGTGACGTGCACCTGTAGCCCCAGCTACTCAAGGGGCTGAGGCAGGAAAATCGCTTGAACTAGAGAGGCAGAGGTCGCAGTGAGCTAAGATCGCGCCACTGCACTACAGCCTCAGTGACAAGAGACTCCATCTCAAAAAAAAAAAGTATCACCACCCGCTGTTTCCAAGAATGAGGAAAGCTAGGGTCAGGAGACTACCTCACAGCACCCAACTAAAACCTGGTCAAGTGCTAAGAGGAAGCCATCTAAACACAAGGTGGCAGGTTCACTTTGTTCACTGCCAAAGTCAACACAAGGTTCAGGTTTCCTGCTTAGGAAAATGACCTCAAAAAGATACACCTTTTTTTTTTTTTTTTGAGACAGAGTCTTGCTCTGTCACCCAGGCTGGAGTGCAGTGGCATGATCTCGGCTCACTGCAACCTCCCCTTCCCCGGTTCTTGCAATTCTACTGCCTCAGCCTCCAGAGTAGCTGGGACCATGGGTGCATGCCGCCATGCCTGGCTAATTTTATGTATTTTAGTAGACAGGGGTTTCACCATGTTGCCCAGGCTAGTCTCGAACTCCTGAGCTCAGGCAATCTGCACTCCTCAGCCTCCCAAAGTGCTGGGATTACAGGTGTGAGCCACCGCGCCCGGCTGACACATGCTGATATACGCTTTTTACCATTGGACATGCCATCCCTGGAGTAATAGTATCTCCCGAGGGTATGGTATCAGAAGACATTGAGGAGGTACCTGATGGAGAGAGAATCGCTTAGCACTATATAAAAGGTTGGCAGTGCTATTTAACTTCTCAGCATGAGAAGACACCAATGTCATTCAACAAGTCATATGTCCTGTTTCTATTTTCTGTGTAGGAAACGTGCTAGGAAAATCATCATTTGCTCAGCTACCTGGTAAACGCTTGCATCAAACAAGCAGGATAGAGACCCACCCACACACCAGTGATGCTGTCAAAGGTTATATAACTCACAATGTGAGAAGTGATTCATCAAGCTGATATGCAAATTTTATATGTAGCTGGAATATTATACAAACAAATATCCTTCCTCTTCTCTGAAACCTTCCTCAATCTCTTAGCCTCAATATGATTTTCCTCTTGCATATGGAAGCAGTTTTTCCTTTTGGCAGGTGTCCCCAATTAGACTGCAGCCTTTTGCCATCAGGGACCACATTTTCCGCTTCTTTCATCCCCCCCTTATTTATACATCCCACGGTCTGCATCCCACAGACCACTTTCCTTATGTTTGCTCATTGGTTGTTGCATTAGAAATGCCTTTTTAAAATGCTGTATCTGGTTTTCTTTGTCAAATTCTTTTAAATAATTCTATTAGTTGCTTGACTACACAGACATTAAAAATAATCTATAATCATCTCCAAAGAAATATTTGTTTTATTCTTTCCAATTATTATTATTATTATTATTATTATTTTGGAGACGGAGTTTCGCTCTTGTTACCCAGGCTGGAGTGCAATGGCGCGATCTCAGCTCACCGCAACCTATGCCTCCTACGTTCAGGCAATTCTCCTGTCTCAGCCTCCTGAGTAGCTGGGATTACAGGCATGCGCCACTATGCCCAGATAATTTTTTGTATTTTTAGTAGAGACGGAGTTTCACCATGTTGACCAGGATGGTCTCGATCTCTTGAACTCATGATCCACCCGTCTTGGCCTCCCAAAGTGCTGGGATTACAGGCTTGAGCCACCGCGCCCGGCTTCCGATTATTATTTTTAACACTTCTTTTTCAAGTCCTACAGCACTAGCTAGGCCCTCCAACGCAACATCAAAGAGAAGCAATGACAGTGGGCACCCTTGTCTTAGTCCCCATTTTGAAAGGAATCCTTCCAGTAACCTAACATCAAATACACGGCTTACTGTAGGTTCTGGATACATGCCCTTCACCAGATTAAAGGAGTTTCCTTCTATTTTCAGTTTGCTAAGAAACCATATTGTTTCATTGTTTTAATCATTAGAGTTTCATATTATTAAATTTTTTTCTGCAGTTAGTGATAGTTTCTTTTCCTCTCTGATTTCATTTACAGATTTTCTACTGCTGAACCTTCACTGAATTTCCAGAGTAAATCCAACTTGGCCATAATTTTGTTTGTATGTTGCTGGACTGGTACATTCATTAGGGTTCTTCTATGTTCATAAGCAAGACTGGCCTATAATTTTGCTTTCTTGTACACATTTCTCTAATTTATCCACTTGGTATACACATGTTCCCTGTATTTTACCATCATGGTAACACAGCAACCTCTAAAGTTCCTCTACCTAGGTGTTTTTGATGTGGCCTAGAGAGAAAAATTGTTTTGTTTTATATTATCATTAATATTTTTTCATGTATCGTATTCATTTTCATATAGAAACACTTCCTTCAGAATTAAAAACCTGGATCTTTGTATAGGATATTGCATTTGGTAACACAATGCTTATAAATGCCAAAAGCATTTTTCAGCCCCAGTACTACGGTCTGAATTAACACGAAGAAGTGATCTAGAAGAAGAACCATTTAGGACTAAAACTTGGTGACAATGGCCAGGTGAGTGGCTCACACCTGCAGTCCCAGCTCTTCGAGAAGCCAGAGTGGGTGGATCATTTGAGCCTTGGGCTTTAAGACCAGCCTGGGCAATATGGCAAAACCCACCTCCACAAAAACTACAAAAATTAGCTATGCAGCGCCTGTAGACCCAGCTACTTGGGAGGCTGAGGTGGGAGAACTGCTTGAGCCCGGGAGGTGAAGAACCCAGTAAGCTGTGATGGTACCACTGCATTCCAGCCTGGGCAACAGAGCAAGAACCTATCTCAAAAAAAAAAAAAAAAAGAACTTGGTATTATTTTTACAGATATATACTAAAATATTTATGAATAAAATGTCAGGAATTTGCTTTGAACTCATAATGGGGAGGGGGAAAGGAGGAAAGCAGGAGTGAGGTACGTTGTAGATAAAACAAGGTTATCCTGAGTTTGTAACTGTTGAAGCTAGGTGACAGGTGCATTTGGGGGACAAGGGCATTCACTGTACTATTTAGTTGGCTTTGGTATTTGTTTTGAATTTCTCTATAATAAAAAGTTAAAATGTTAAAAGGAAAGTACGACTGCAGGCAAGTCATAAAGATGAAGAAGACTACACTGTCACTTTGTGAGACATCAGATTATGAAACACAGATTGGGAATATCTGTCATCCCACTTTGAGTAGAGCACCATGTCCTTAGAAATCTGTCCCACACAAAGCTCTGCATATAATATTAATAAACATAATGGAAGTTGCAACAGACAATATATTCAGAGACAACAAAGCCTAACAAATTTCATCCTCACAGACTTCAGAAACTGAATCCAGACTGTTAGTTAATAATTACCATCATGGTGAAGAGATGGTTCCGTCGGGTCTGCCGATTTGGAAAGAAGATGGCAGCCCCGTTGAGAAGGGTATTCCTGACTTCTTCTTTTAATATCTCCATGGGCACAGAGTCTCCATCCACCCTGTCTACCACTGATAAAACAAACAATGGAATCAGCTTTCATACATTCCATCGATTCACGTATACAGCTGCTGGAACAAGCCTATAAATTCACTACTCTCCATTTTGTACTTAATAACAGAGCAAAGAAATATTTCTTTACAGGCCAGGCAGTATTAAAAATTACTATTTTTTGCTTATATTTAACTAAAACGAAAACAGTATGTAGCAGTCTTTATGTCATTACTTCCCCATCCTTTTGAGACGTAATTTGGCAAAGCCTTAAATACAACTTCAGATGGCCACGAGTTTCATCCTCAACTTATCGTTACGATCTCTCCCCCTATCTATCAGCCTCATCTCAGTAACTCAGTGGAAGTTAAGGCTCCATATAGGGCAAGAGTAATGACTCTCAACATAACACAGCTATAGATCTGAAACCAGGAGGAAGAGAAGTCAGTTGAGGAAGGACTAGATCTTGAACTCAAACTAGTAACTCCAAAGAGCATCAGAAGAAACACTCGTTTCTGGCTCACATCATCATAGGACACCCTTCTTCTCTATAGCAAGAGGCCCCCGGGCTACCTACGCAGGTTTGTATTGAAGAAAAAACCCAAATCCCTACCATCACACAAGTGTGTGTACAGCTCCTTGGCAGCCTCTACTCCTTTAGGGCTCTGGGTTGGAGCCTTTTCCTTCTCAGAAGCAGCCAGTACATCTCCCTGCAGCACGGAGAAGCAGCTCTGGAGGAGCTGCAGAAGCAGGGTTTGGGCAGAGATGCATTCTTCCCTCGGGCTACAGAAAGACAAAAAATATCAGAGAACAAAAGGTCAAGTTGCATTTACTCTCCAAAGCCATACAGCTGTCTACAAAGGACTTTCCTCTAGGCATCAGGCTTGGTGAAAATAATGCCAACGGAGAGGAAGAAGGGTGGACCAGAAAAAACACGGTACTAGAAGTCTGGAAACAGACCCTACTGATTCTGTCCACTGTGGGGAAGGAGGTTCATGTCTGATCCTGTTTCTTCATCTGTAAAATGAGGATAGTACTGTAACATTTGACCTGCTTACTACTGCCTAAATAGACTATTTTATAGAAATCCGAGGCGTTCTTTTCAATAATAACCAAATCTTTCAAATCACAACCATAAACACTGGTAGGAAGTAAAGAAAAAATTCGGAAAAAAAATCATCCTCTAATAGTAAAACTCAGTGTTTTCAGTTTATATGATTATCACCTTGTAACAAATTCTGACTTACTTTTGCTTTAATTTACTGTAAAAATTCCAGAAGATCTGCAAATCAAGACCCGCGAAGTCCAGAAAAGATTTATATTTTAAGCCACTTTCCTTCTGCTGCACCTAAAAAATTATAAAGATCAGAAAAAAGAAAATTGAAAAATGCATTTAGAGAAATACTATGTCTCATTTACTTCTCATTGTAAAGGGATGAGATGTCTCTACATGAGTGGGATTTTCATATTACTGATGCTTACTCTTAACTACAAAAAAGTTTGCTAACAACTATTTTTGGTTTGAAACTTTCTGAAATATATGTGTGTGTTATATGTACATATGTACATATGTGAGTGTATAAACACACAAATATGCACACACATGAACGCTACTGACTTCCTAACACAGCACATAAGCCAGTCCTTCCTGGATGATCACTGTCCAGGACTTACGACAATGCATTGAACCCTTCCCCACATGTGGGCTGAAAGGAATCAATTCTACTGCAAGCATGCCTGCTATTTCCAGGCATCTCCTAACTTGCTCTTTCCTACTGTGATAGAAGGTCTGAATAACAAAGACAAAACAAACCTTATATAAATGAGTCACTGGCCTCTGAATGTGTCCTGAAGCAGAATGAGGATCAAGAGCTTGAACATGACATGTGAGAGGGCTCCACTCAACTCCTGAGGCTACGGTGATGGCTCTAAGAACCTTCCTTTGGGTGAGCTGTCACTGTGTTTTATTTATTTTTGAAAGTCAGTTTCAAAAAAGTCAGAAATCAAAAAATCACTTTTGATTTCAAATCCTGACATTACTTTAGTATTTTCAATAAATAATGAGAATTCACCTAGACTTCAGCCATAATTCTTCTAGGACTTAAAGAAAATGCAAATCCCATGAACTTGTTTGTTTCCCTGTGGCATCGACGGCCAGGGATCTTGAGGCTGTGTCTACAGGTCTACTCCGGGAGCAGTCAGAGCAACGGCCACAGCCACTTGGTCCCTCACTGACCGATGCCAAGGATCCCCAACATCTCACTTCCCCCAGCTTCTGAGTGTCCGTGCAGCAGCACAATGCCTGTCCGACTGGCTCCAGCAGGGGCAGGTTTTATCAGCGGGTGCTCATGTCTCTTAATATTGTCATTCGTTTTTCCTAAAGGAATGCAGTCTAACAACTGAGGAAGCCCTACCAGGTCATGGGCGAGCTGCTGGATAAACTGAAGGGTCTTGAGGAGCAGCGTGGCCCCACACACACTCTCCTCTGTGTCCTTTCTGCAGTGCACACAGGTGACGCTCTGTTCTGCTTCTGCTCTTGCAGGCCGGAGGTACCCACTGATGCTCAAGCCTTGCACTCCCAAGCGCTCTGCTGACTCCTGACGGGTACAGAGGAACTTCACCATCAAATACTGGAAAAGACAAGACAGACTTCAAGAGAAGAACTCAGACTCCCTGAATACTGATCAAAGAGGGAAAAAGGCCTTTCTGGGAAGGTCTTCCTATGACTTTCATAATTTATGAGGGAACACTATGCTCAGAACTAGGGACACAAAATTTAAGTCCAGCATTTACAGTAACAGAAAAAAAGACAATACGAATGCTGAATCAAGTTGGGTTTGGGTCAAGATCACAGTAGGGGAAGTAGCATCATTACTCCCTCTTTGAGGCAAAGACAGGAAAAGAGAGTATGAATAAAAGTATGTTTGCTCTGTGGCAATCATTTTGAAAAAAAAAAAAAATAGATATATGATGAAAACAGACAATGGCCTACACCTCAAAGCCCCCAAATGATATGTGAACCCCATGCTAGAAACCCAGGGAAACAGTCCTGTCTACTCAACTCTAAGCCCATTTTCCAAACCCGACTTCCATGCAAACTACCTGCTTCTTACAGTAAAAGTTCTCTGAAGCACCTTTCAGAACACACTACTCAACTGCATATTTACCAAGCACCTACTATTACATGGCCTTAAGAGAGTTCCTAAGTCTATTTAAGCCTGAGATTGACATCCAAGGTTTAGGAAAAAAATAAGTAGTCAAATAATGGCTGGTCCTTTCTATGGAAACATCTCTCTGTCGAGTTTATGTCTGTGTTCTCACTCTTCCCTCGGCCCGAGAGGCCCTCCTCCACACACTGTAGCCTGGCTAGATGACTCAGTCGATCTCCAGCATTTGGTATCACACTACCTTTCCTGAGAGGCTTTCAAGTTAAATCTTTTTCCCCTGAGTGCCAACAGCCCTCTGTTTCTCCCTTTTTCATAGCTCACATCACACTGTCTTACACATCTGGCCCTCCTACAGGGTATGAACTCCCTGAAGGTCGATGTGCCGCTGGGGTTCCAGCGTTCACCACTCAATAAACACAGAACAAGAGGAGCGGAGTGGGCAAAGAACTCACGGATGCTTACTTTAGCAACTCTGCACTGTTGCAGCTTGACATCTGCTTCGTCCCATTCTTCCTCCAGTTCAAACCAGCCAATAGGATCGTCCTCTCCAAGGTCATCAGATGAGCAACCAATCCTGTAAAGACGAGAGTATTCACAAAACATTTTCTCATTTCAAAACTTCTCAAGGGTCTAACAAATACAGTACCATCTAAGTGGCATGGAGCTTGTATCTGTAGCCTGTCAATTAATAGTCGAGAGCTGGGTGTGGCACCTGGTACCCTGTGAACACATGAAACGGTAGTATTGCCTTTCCATTGCTCAGTCTCCTTCTCCATGAACTGGGAACTACATCAACCCCAAACCTTAGTTCCCAAATCTAGGAACTAAGGAGAAAGTCTGCTTCTCTCGATAACTGGCTCATCTGAAGAACGAGATAGGAAGTCGGGCATCTTTGATGAGATGCTCAGGAGTAAGGTACAATGTAACAGCTGGCATGTGCTTCTGGAAGGTATCAGAAAAGAGGCAGGCTTGTTTTTCTTTCCCTAGCTCTGGCTAACATCTTTATGAACAGCCTGAGGTTTGGGTCACTTGCCATAGCTGATGGGTAAAAGTCTGAGGGCTTCCAGATCCTGGAGTTCCAAAAAACAAAAACCTCAGCCCTCACAGGCCTCAGTATTTGTGTCTGTTTCTTAAGAAGTCCTTTCAGAAAAACATTACAGCCTTGAGGCTGAAGATAACACCACTGTATGCCATTTCTTTTTAGAAGCCGGATACTTACATGCTACTCTCTCAGGAATTAATAAGAAGCGCCAGGCACGATGGCTCATGCCTGTAATCCCAGTACTTTGGGAGGTTGAGGAGGGTGGATCACTGAGGTCACAAGTTTGAGACCAGCCTGGCTAACATGGTGAACCTCGTTTCTACTAAGCATACAAAAGGTTAGCTGGGCATGGTGGTGCACACCTGTAATCCCAGCTACTCGGGAGGCCGAGGTGGGGAAACCACTTGAACCCAGGAGGCAGAAGTTGCAGTGAGCCAAGATCACGCCATTGCACTCCAGCCTGGGTGACAAAGCGAGACTACATCTCAAAAAAAAAACTAAAAATAAATAAATATACAAATAAATAAGGAGAAAAAGAGCAGTTTTTTCAAATAGTATTCCTAAAACTTTACACTATTCTGTCTGTGATACAGCCACCAAGCTGGCAACACATCAGTATTCTGTACTGGTGAAACCACCAAAAAGAGGAAATTATGGCAAGAAAACAATCCAGAGGAAGTTCTGTAACAGAGAAGAAAAATGTCCCTTTTTTTTTTTTTTTTTTTTTTTTTTGAGACGGAGTCTTGCTCTGTCACCCAGGCTAGAGTGCAGTGGCGCAATCTCGGCTCACCGCAATCTCCACCTTCAGAGTTCAAGCAACTCTCCTGCCTCAGCTTCCCAAGTAGCTGGGGTTAGAGGCGCCTGCTACCATGCCAGGCTAATTTATTTGTATTTTCAGTAGAGACAGGGTTTCACCATGTTGGCGAGGCTGGTTTCGAACTCCTGACCTCAAGTGATCCGCCCGCCTTGGCCTGCCAAAGTGCTGGGATTACAGGTGTGAGCCACTGTGCCTGGCAAAATGTCCCTTTTTCATGTAAGTCTTTCTTGGCATAAACCTTTCATGATATAGTTAACCCTAATGGGAAATGGTATTTTCTTAATCCAAAACCATGTCAATGAGTTTCATCAATAGCATGAGCTTGAAGATTTTTTAATCTACTCTTTGGGAGTGGTCAAGAACATCTTGGAGACAGGAGCTGGCAGGATGTCAGAGAGTGGAGAGAAGCAGTCTTCTTCCCTATACCGTACTGCATGCTGGGCAAGATGCAGGAGAATGGAATACCAGTCCTCTTACATAAGCACAGCACCAAACTGCTGACCGTGGAGCGTGCTGACTGACCAACGCCTGACCAGGAACACACGACCAGAAAAAAGGCAAAAAGAAAGGGCATGCACATTAACATTCGGGTTTCCACACTAGAGAGGGACTGGGAAATATGCAGGCCAACTAAATCAGGATTTGAGTCATCAGGCTGGAATCAGGAGCTAAAATCATTAAGGGAGTAGTGAATAGGCCTGTATGTAGGTTAAAAAAAAATCATCCTGTATAAGATGTAAAAGACCGTGTTTCACGGTAGGTTTAGGGCAAACAACCTATTTTAGTCTGTCCCAAGAGTAGGACATGGCTGCTTAAAACTCAGTGTCACCTCTAGCTATTATTTAAAAAGAAAAGAAGCACTTAAAAATGCATGCATGTGTTATGGAAGGGAGATTTTAGAGTGAAGGACATTGTTTCAATTCATTAGAGGGCTGAAATGAAGACCACCAAAGAGAAATTAAAAATGTGCATTTCTTTTTTTTTTTAAGACAGGGTTTCACCACGTTGGTCAGGCTGGTCTTCAACTCCCGACCTCAGGTGATCCGCCCACCTTGGCCTCCAAAGTGCTTGGATTACAGACGTGAGCCACCACACCCAGCCAAAAAAAAAATGTGCATTTCAACTGAACAAATTTGGATTACTGAAGTGTCTGATATTCGGTTGAGTTTTCCAACCAAGAGTATTGCAGAGAGGCTCATCAAACCTTTGCCAGGAATGCTTCTAAAGGAACTGCAGCAAAAAAGAGTGAATCCTCATGATTTCAAGTGTGATCCACAGACAGGTAGCATTAGCATCACCAGAGAGCCTGTTAGAAATCAAGGCCTCAGGCCCCACTCAGAATTCCTGAATCAGAATCTGCATTTTCACAAATTCCCTAGCTGATGTGCATGCACACTGAAGCTCAAGCAGTAGGGCAACAGATGCCATTAAAAGGCTTCTATTAACACCAGCAACCCATTATCCCTGACATAACGGAGTGTTAATAACGGGCACGTTCAGAGTGTCAGCTCCTTGAGTTTTTTGTTGTTGTTTCTTTGGTTTTTTTCTTGCCTAAGCTCAAGTTTTAACTCACTAGTAGCAATAAGGGACGCAACCTTCTCCAAGGGGGGCACCAGTGACTCATGTGGCCACATTCGACAGATCCACTTTTAGACTTTATCTTCTGAATTCTGGGTCACATCTGACACCACTGCCCGTTCCCTACCTCCTCAAACATTCTTTCCCCTTAGGACACAGCTTTCCTTCATGAGGCCCTGGCTTTCCTGCTGCTTTTCTGGCTGAGTTTTCCTCATTGCCTCTTAAAGCCTGGTGTGTCTCATGCTGACCTAAGTTCTGTTCTCTTCCCATTCACATACTCTTGCAGAATAACCTCTTCTATTTCTACGTTTTATTTAATTAATTAATTATTTATATTTGAGACAGGATCTCACTCTGTCACCAGGCAGGAATGCAGTGGCATGAAGATAGCTCATGGCAGCCTCAACGTCCAGGGCTCAAGGGATCCTCCCACCTCAGCCTTCCAAGTAGCTGGGATTACAAACACATGCTACTGTGCCCAGCTAATTTTTATATTTTTTAGAGACAGGGGTCTCACTATGTTGCCCAGGCTAGTCTCGACCCCCTGGGCTCAAAATCCACCTACCCTGGCCTACCAAAATGCTGGGATTACATGCACGAGCCACTGCACTTGGCCTATTTTCTACATTTCAAATTATCGTTGAAATGTCTCTCAGCAGCACAAACTTCTCTTCCAGGATCCTGACCTGTTTATCCAGTTGGCTGCTCAACCTCAAACGTTTCTCAGAACTTCAAATTCATCAGAATGAAATCTGAGCTCATCCTCTTCCCCACAGTCGTGTTTTCCCCCAGCATAAGAAAGGCACTACCAATTTCCCCACCTGCTAAAGCAAAAGCCAGGACTCGCTGCCGATGATGCTTTTTTCCGTCACCTGCTCTACGTTCAGTCAGTCACCAGGTCCTGCCGCTTCTCCCTTCTAGTGGTCTCCTGGTCCGCATCTCTCCATTGCTGCTGCTGCTCTAGCAGAGGCCACGCACACCTCTGGCTCCCTAGGCGGTGAGTGACAACCTCCTCCCAGCCCAGCTGCCTCCAGACTTGCTCTTCTGCAGTCCATATACACACTACGTGATCCTAAGTGTGCTTCTACAGCACACATTTGAGCTCCTCGCTTTTCTGGAAATGCCTCAGCACATCCCTCACACGATGCTTTATAAGGATAAAGTCTAAACCCTGAAACACAGACAAAAGCCCTTAATACCCTGCCCTTTCCCAGCTTTCCAGCTGCATCTCTCATCACCCTCCACCTCCAAGCATTCTCAGCATCGCGGGACCTGCCAGCTCCTTGAATGTGCCATGCTTCACCTCTGGGCCCATGAAGCTGCCCTCTCTGCTTAGAACATTCTCCTTCTGCCTCTTCCAGTGGCCGATCAACTCCAACTCATCCTTCATAAACAGCATAACACCACTTGCTCCAGAAAGCTGTCTCTGATCAGAGGAGCTGCTCTGCCTTTTCTACCCTACAGAGCATTCATAACATTGTTGATACTGTAAGTTTTCCTATCTGTCTTCTGAGCTCAACAGTAAGCAACATAAAGCAAGAACTGTGCCAATTTCCTCATTACGGTATCCTGAGCATCTAGCATCAGGCCTGGCATACAGAAGGTACTTAATATTTTTAAGCAGGAATGGAGAAGGGGAGCTGGGGCAATGGCTGAAGACTGCAGGCTGTCTACAATTCAGGCATGGATCATTACCCAGCCATTGTGAAGATGTGTGCCTCTGGTCACAAAAGGGACTGAGTAACAGGCTATGAACAAATTAACATACACATCTTCATATATGCTGCTAGAAAGCAATGAACGCTCACGGCCACTGAGATGATCAGTGGCACTTTTCTATGAAGACAAGAAAGGACAGTTCACCGATAAGAGCATGAATACCTTCTGATTAACTACAAAGATTTCTGTTCTGCTTCTTACCTGCTTTTTACGAACTGCCTAAGCTCCTGAAGCTTCCACTTGTCGTATTTTGCAAACCTTTTGAAGTGTTCTTCTGCATAAAATTTATCAGAAGATGAGTTATAGGCAAATACCAACCCACACTGGGCACCAATGCCACCACGTCGAACCTGGAAACGGAGATTAGGATGAAGTCTATCAAAGGGGTAAAAGCACTGGGGCCGTTTTGTTTCCAGCATGGTTAAATTCAAACAGGTTAAAGCAAAACCAAAACCAGACCAATGAGTAATACTTCATACATTAAGCCATGAAAAAATAAAAAAGCTGTTTCCCAAGAAATGCTCCTTAACTTTCTCAATCCTCACATTCTCACCATTTCAAAGATTTACCAGCTATCCATCTTTGTGTCCCTGCCCTCTGCTACAGGCTCGACAAAGAGTCAAGAATCACTAAATGTTCAATGAGAAACCCGTGACATGGGCAGCTATACATCTGACTTGACTTAAAAAAAAAAAAAAAAAAAAAAGGCACCAGGCGTGGCGGCTTATGCCTGTAATCCCAGCACTCTGGGAGGTCGAGGTGGGTGGATCACTTGAGGTCAGGAGTTCGAGACCAGCCTGGCCAACATGGTGAAACCCCATCTTTAAAAACAAAAATAAATAAAATTAAAAAATGAAAAAAAAAAGGCAAACACCAATGACATGGCCTTCTGAAATGTAATACTATTATTTAAAAAGGTAACATTCAATAATAACTTAATCGTACAAGTAAAAATAACTAAAAGAGTGTAACTGGATTGTTTATAACACAAAGACTAAATGGCTGAGGGAATGGATAGCTCATCCCCATTCTCCATGATCATTTCACATTACATGCCTGTATCAAAACATCTCATGCACCCCACAAATATATGCACCTACTAATACCCACAAAAATTAAAACAAAAAAAATTAAAAACAATACAAAAGAAGGAACATTGCTTAAAGAAGGCAGTATGAGAATTACCATAATTCTTATCTGTGTAACTTGGAAGGCAGATTCAGTTCCTGTAGAAAAAATAGTGCTTGCTCTGGTTTTTCCAGTCTCTGTAAGAAAACCTGAAAAACGGAAAAACTCTAGTTAGGTAACTAACTGATTTTTATAGCCCTAAGAACTAAGATCAACAAAAACAAACCATATCCTTTGAGGCAGGGGGTAACTGGTCTATCTGATATCTTCACAAAAATTAGAGAAAAATTTCCTCTTTGGACAGAGGCAACCCCAATGACAAATGCTTAGGTAAGCAGAAAACTGACCAGGTATTAGTTCCTCAGGGCACAATCTCCTGCACCTCACAGGTAGCCCTGCTCTGCGGTAACAATAAGAAAATAAATGTTTATAAAACAAGCCAAAGAGACACAAGACTGGACAATCATCTTCTTAAGCCACACCTACAACCATGGCTGACAGCTGACTGGGCTGATGAAGCCTAATGGCTTAGAGCCTAAGAAAGGGATTAGTTAGCTTCTACAACACTTTGTCAGTAAAGTTTATGAAAGGCTTTGAAATGTGCAAAAGAAAAGGATCACTAGGCCGGGCGTGGTGGCTCAGCCTGTAATCCCAGCACTTTGGGAGGCCGAGGCGGGTGGATCATGAGGTCGAGAGATCGAGACCATCCTGGTCAACATGGTGAAACCCCGTCTCTACTAAAAATACAAAAAATTAGCTGGGCACGGTGGCGTGTGCCTGTAATCCCAGCTACTCAGGAGGCTGAGGCAGGAGAATTGCCTGAACCCAGGAGGTGGAGGTTGCAGTGAGCCGAGATCGCGCCATTGCACTCCAGCCTGGGTAACAAGAGCGAAACTCCGTCTCAAAAAAAAAAAAAAAAAAGAAAAAAAAGAAAAGGATCACTGGGTGTCCTGCCCCGTCACACTCTTTGGGTCATCTCTACCTTTTGTGGTCTCTAAGCTATTGCACAGTTCTGTAAGCTATAGAACACTGGTAGTGATGCACATGATTCTTGTTCACAGAAATAAACACTGTGTTCTGTGGAAATGTTGCTGATCGTTTCCTATGGATACTGACCAATATCATACCTATGTGCAGATTCATTTTAGCATCCCTAGTAGTCTGTATATATTTTATGGATTCTCCTTACAACGGTTTGTAACATCTTACTGGTTCCCTCTAATGAGGGAACAAAAAAAACAAAAATTAATGAGCTAAATAAAAAGTCTGGGCCAGGCACTGTGGCTCATGCCTGTAATCCTAGCACTCTGGGAGGCTGAGGCCGGTGGATCGCTTGAGCCTGGGAGTTCAAAACTAGCCTGGGCTGCATGGTGAGACCCCATTTCTAACAACAATAACAACAAAAAAATCAAGCCAGGTGTGGTGGCTCACGCCTGTAATTTCAGCACGTTGGGAAGCAGAGGCCGGTAGATCACTTGAGGTCAGGAGTTCGAGACCAACCTGGCTAATATGGGTAGAGAAAACAGGTGTGTGCCACCTGTTTCTGTGTTTAGTAGAGATCTCTACTAAAAACACAAAATTCGCTGGGTGTGGTGGCACACACCTGTAATCCCAGCTACTCAGGAGGACGAGACAGGAGAATCGCTTGAACCCGGGAGGCGGAGGTTGCAGTGAGCCAAGATCGCACCATTGCACTCTGACCAGCCTGGGTGGCAGTTAAAGACTCCATCTCAGGAAAAAAATCAGCCAAGCATGGTAGTGCACACCTGCAGTCCCAGCTACTTGGGATGCCGAGATGGGAGACTCACTTGAGCCTGGGAGGTGAAGGTTGCGGGGAGCTATCATCACACCACTACACTCCAGCCTGGGCGCTAACACTACCTCCTCCCAGCCCCACCCACTTTGGATGGCAGATGCATCACAGCCGGCCATGGCCTTCAGTGTGGCTGCAGATGGGCGCAGTGAAGAAAACGTTTCTGCAGAGGCTGAGCTGCTCAGGGAAGACCACAGGGAAACAATCCTGTTTAAGCATCTATGGCTGAAGAGGAGCACAGAGGAGAGGAGGTGCAGCTGGGAAAAGCGTGTTCTCCCAGGGTCTGGACTCCACGAGTGCTGAGAATGGATACAGGAAACAGGACAGAGAAGAGGCAACCACTGAGAGTATGTGAGGACCCGGTGCTGGGAGGAAAGCTGAAGAGAACCAGTCACGAAGCAGCAAGGCCAGTCCCTTCAATGTCTGATCATTGCTGGAAGATTCTACCTCCTCTAGCGAATCAGCAAGATTCAAAGCAGTCCAGTGAGAAGAAAAAGGACACAGCAGGACAGTAATGGGGCGGCCACCAAGATGGATGAGAAAGAGACTCACAGACACCCACAAGATACCAGAGCCTCCAGCAAAGTTGAAAAGCACATCAGCAATTATTATGTGGACATTAGCCTGCCTCCAGACACTCAAATACTAGATCAGCTGTATCTGGTAATATCCTTCTTTGTTTTGTTCTTTTGAAACAGAGTCTCGCTCTGTCACCCAGGCTGGAGGGCAGGGGTGCAATCTCAGCTCACTGCAACCTCCACCTCCTGGGTTCAAGCTATTCTCATGCCTCAGCCTCCCAAGCAGCTGGGATTACAGGTGCCAGCCACCACAACCGGCTAACTTGTAGCTTTTTACTGGAGATGGGGTTTCACCATGTTGACCAGGCTGGTCTTAAACTCCTAAATGCTGTGATTAGAGGCATGAGCCATCGCGCCCGGTCTGGAGACACCCTTCTTAAATGATGTTTTCAGTAGTAGAGTGCTATTGATCCGCTGAGTTTCCTACTACCTGAAGATAACACAATGGAAAGACAACTGGAACTGAAAAAAAAAAATGATTAAAAAAATAACAGTAACTTTTTATATTCCAAGAGAAAGAATCCTTGCTTTTCAAAACTTCAGGCTCTCAAATACTTCTAAGTTGTTATAGGTCATTGACACCTAGGCAGATTACAACTAAACCACACAAGCTCTTCCAGAACCATGGCCAACTGAAAAACAACCTAAAGTTGAAGACTGTACACCTCGAACATTTCAAAGCCCAGTGTGCTTTCACACAGCTGACTACTGTCTACCGAGCTCACTCGAAACAGACCCCCCCACTCACCATCCCTAGTCCACGGCTCAACAAGGAGGTTTTCAGGTCCAGACTTCTCTTCTTTTCCTTTGACATCACATGCCTGAAGAGTCAACTGGAGAGGTTTACCTGATCAAAGAAAAGAAAGAGCGAGCCTTAAGCGAACACGTGAAGAACTGAAAACTAGCAGGCCTATCTGTGGAAATAGTCCTGTGGCTACCAGGACTGCTAACTAAAAATCTCCCTGTGTAAAAGCTGAAACAGAGCAGTCATATTAGACAAAAGCTGACGCTCACCCTCTGTGCTTTCCTGAAAGAGACAAAGTACAGCTTATGTCCCTGAGAGATTCCAAGGACAGCTTTCTAAAACAGCCATTGTTCTGGAAAAAGGACATCACAAGATACAGGTTGATAACACAGATTAAACACATTGGGGCGGGGAGCATTCCTAAAATACTGTTTTGGAGTCAATAATTAACTTTGTTGCAATTGCATATGTGTGTGTATGTATATATATATATATATATATATATATATATGTCTTGTTTATTTAAATCATCTCTTCAAGCAAAATTTCTATTTGAAGAATTAGAAAAAACTTTTTCAGAACACTTGGCTTTGGCAAAAAATTACATCTGTTTATATATATATAAATCATCTTTTGCTATGATGATCTGAAAATGTTTTCCTTTTGTTTTAGTAATATAATGAATACCCGTTCACCTCTGATATGACCTAGAACTAGAACATGACCCCTAGACATACCTTCCTATCATCCACTGCTCCTTGCCTGAATAACCATTCATCTGAATTCCATTCAGCTTCCAGACACTACCTGCTATCCCTCCCATCCAGCCATGCCTGCTCTGGACTGTTCACTAGCACCAGCCCCCACCACCCAAAAAAAAGATCTTTCAAAATTTAGGGGAGAAACTAGATTTACAGGACATTAATTGTCTAACTTTAAAATTTAAAGAGGCAAAAGAAAAAAAATTAAACAGGCTGGGCATTGTGGCTCATGCCTATAATCCCAGCATTTTGGGAGGCTGAGGTGGGAGAACTGCTTGAGTCCAGGAGTTTGAGAGCACCCTAGCCAACACATGGAGGGCTCATTTCCACAAATTTTTTTTTTTTTAATTAGCTAGGCGTGGTGGCATATGCCTATAGTCCCAGCTACTCAGGAGGCCGAGGCGAGAGGATCACTTGAACCTGGAAGGTGGAGGTTGCAGTGGGCTGAGATTATGCGACTGCAATCCAACCTGGGTGACAGAGTGGGACCCTGTCTCAAACAAACAAACAAAAATAAAAACTTAAGTCATTAAGTCATTCATATTAAGACAATGGTACAAACGTCATGGCAGAGGCCAGGTGTGGTGGCTCACACCTGTAGTCCCAGCATTTTAAGAGGCCACGGTGGGAGGATTGCTTCAGCCTAGGAGTTCAAGACCAGCCTGGGCAACATAATGAGACCCCATCTCTACAAAAAAATGTTAAAAATTAATCAGCTATGGCCGGGCGAGGTGGCTCAAGCCTGTAATCCCAGCACTCAGGGAGGCCAAGGCGGGTGGATCACAAGGTCAAGAGATCGAGACTACATGGTGAAACCCCGTCTCTACTAAAAATACAAAAAATTAGCTGGGCATGGTGGCGCATGCCTGTAATCCCAGCTACTCAGGAGGCTGAGGCAGGAGAATTGCCTGAACCCAGGAGGCAGAGGTTGCGGTGAGCCAAGATCGCGCCATTGCACTCCAGCCTGGGTAACAAGAGTGAAACTCCGTCTCAAAAAACAAACAAACAAACAAACAAAAAAACAAAAAAAAAATTAACCAGCTATGGTGGCATGCACCTGTAGTCCAAGTACTTGGGAGAATGATGCAGGAGAATCGCTGGAACCTGGGAAGTCAAGGCTGCAGTGAGCTGTGATCATGCCACTGCACTCTGGTCTGTGCAATGGTGCAAGACTCTCTCAAAAAAAAAAAAAAAAAAAAAAAGGCAGAAATATCACAGTAATATTGTACAAAGATGAGACCTAATACCATACATTGTGGAGTCCAGGAAGGTTGTGCTTGCAGGAGGAAGTGTTGCACTACAGTCCTCTCGGAGTAACTTTATGGGCTCCTGTGTGGAGGAGGATTACAAGGCCCCATTCTGGCTTAGCAGAAAAGTGCTCATATGAATTACTGCTAGGCCCAGGAGGGGAAAGCAGTGGCAGACATGTGTGCAAATCCTTCCAAGCAGCTATGATGGGAGTGCAGAGGGATGCATCTAAGACAAAGATCCCTTTGCACCCTAGCATGGCCACCTTTCTCCCTCTGACAGGTAAGAACTACTCCAACCCTGCTGGCCTACACAATGAGATACTTTGGTACTTCACCAAAGATGGCTGTGTTCAAATGGCCACCAGACCCGAATAATTTTGCAAGCAGACGGTGGAGTACAGCCCTGTGGACACTCAAGCGCCCTCTTCTGGTGATACTGTCATAACATAAATGAACCCAAATGCCCCTCCTCCCTGCCGATCCTAGTAAGGTCCAATACTCAGAGGATATGTTCATCCAGGAATCATGGTATAACTACAACAACCCAAGGAGATGAGAAGATACCAGGAGGTCACATGGTGAAGAACGGCTTTACGATGTGTCTACTGTTGGCACTTCCGTCACCCCCATGTTTTACCATATTTACCGTATTTGAGGAGCAGGTTCTGTCTGACTGAAGCCATGGACAAGAGGAGGGATGAGGCATCGTATTGTGTGTCCAGATGGTCAGTGATGGTGCACAGAGAGCTCATCACTTTGGCAACACTTCCTCTTGCGAGTGCAAAAGCCAGAAGAGTCAGTTCTACCTCTGGGGTAGAACAGCAGCTATAAAGAAGCAGCAACAATGTTTCACTTCTTAACAACATGAAAAAATCCAGGTAGCTCAAACCCCATGTAAAAAGTGATCACCACAAGTAACATTAACCTGCCATATGCCTTCTACAGGTTTATCAGAAATATTTTTCAAAATCCTTAAGATAACCTAAGGAAAAATTAAATCAATCCAGAGAACCAGGGAGTGAAAGCCTTACTTCTGTAACTTTTAATCTTTAAATATTACATAATACTAATAAGCAAAAAATAAATGAGCTACTATAAGCCTCTGCTGTTAAGAAGCTGTGGGTAATGAGTTGGTTTGGCCAGAGAGCTGAGGGTTTATGTCTGAAGCACCAAAAATTTATTTTAGATCTACTCTGAATCACACTTCTCTGCCTTTTCATTTCAACATATTACACTGAAACGTTAAAAATTGTCTAGACGGCTCAGGGACTGGTTTGTCGTCTAATACAGCAATGTCCTCAGGGCTCACTGAGGTAGAAGTGTCCCCACACAAACTGGTCCCTACTATCAAGCTATCCAGGCACCCTTTCTCAGTTCTGTAGGTAACCAGGCTCCCTGGACCTGTGTGTAAAGGTC
Organism: Saimiri boliviensis; assembly: GCF_048565385.1. Lineage (NCBI taxonomy): Eukaryota > Metazoa > Chordata > Mammalia > Primates > Cebidae > Saimiri > Saimiri boliviensis. The sequence goes on from NC_133465.1 coordinate 23,977,383, forward strand.
AGCAGGTTCTGAGTGAGGACCACAGGCTAGACACAGCAGTAAAATGCGAGACTATGCCACTTGGACTTTGAGACATCTGTCCTGTCAGAATCAAAGGACTACTCCCCCTGGGCCCTGCAACACCACCCCCGGCCCCAATTCTTTAGGTCAGGTCATACTGCTAAATAACAGACTTTGGATGAGCAAACTATTATGTCACTTTCTCTTTAGAGAAAAAGCAACCATTTTTAGTGGCGATCTTTAAAAGATTAACATATATATATATATATTTGTTATTGTCATTAGAAAAACTCGGCAAAGGCCGGGCGTGGTGGCTCAAGCCTGTAATCCCAGCATTTTGGGAGGCCGAGGCGGGCGGATCACAAGGTCAAGAGATCGAGACCATCCTGGCCAACATGGTGAAACCCTGTCTCTACTAAAAATACAAAAATTAGCTGGACATGGTGGCGTGCACCTGTAGTCTCAGCTATTCGGGAGGCTGAGGCAGGAGAATTGCTTGAACCCAGGAGGTGGAGGTTGCAGTGAGCCAAGATTGTGCCACTGCACTCCAGCCTAGTGCCTGGCGACAGAATGAGACTCTGTCTCCAAAAAAAAAAAAAAAAAAAAAAAAAAGAGAGAGACTCGGCAAAATGAAATTCCTGTTTATTGTTGGACAATACTGTTTCACATACGCATCAAACAGGCCAAAAAAAATAAATAAATAAACAGCAACTTCACAGACAAAAAAGGAAAAAAAGGAAACATTTTCATCTTTGGCCTTTTCAACCATCTCATCCAAACCAACTACAGTACAGCTAAGTACATACACAAAAAAGGTACTGGAATGCTCGGAATACGATTGTTTTTCTGTTGCCGTTTTCACTTTTCTTTGCAAGGTTTTTTTCTCCTTTGAGATTATAATGAAATGGTCATAGCACAAGTAAAGTCAGAAGTAGGACACAAAACGCTCCGAAGGCTGGTTTGGTCATCTGAGATCATTACAAATGGCTGACCCTGGCCGGGCGCGGTGGCTCAAGCCTGTAATCCCAGCACTTTGGGAGGCCGAGGCGGGTGGATCACGAGGTCGAGAGATCGAGACCATCCTGGTCAACATGGTGAAACCCCGTCTCTACTAAAGGTGCAAAAAACTAGCCGGGCATGGTGGTGCATGCCTGTAATCCCAGCTACTCAGGAGGCTGAGGCAGGAGAATTGCCTGAACCCAGGAGGCGGAGGTTGCGGTGAGCCGAGATCGTGCCATTGCACTCCAGCCTGGGTAACGAGAGCGAAACTCCGTCTAAAAAAAAAAAATGTAAATTAAAAAATACAAACTGATTTCTGTTTTCAAGTACTTTTAAGAAAAAAAGCAGGGCCCTGGAAGCTTTGGTTCTTTCTTCCTCCTCTGCTGCACATTCTCATGGTTTGGGTTGGGTAGTGGAGAGCGCATCGGGTCATCTGCGGGTGGCGCTGCCCGTGGTGGGCGGGCCTCTCTACTTGAAGGCGACCACGTTTAGATTCTGAGATGGGAAGTCAGGGTGAAGAGGTCACGGCAGCTTTTTTTTTTTTGGTTTAAGTTTTCCTTTTTTGCTGCGTAGTCATCGTCGTCGGTCTTCTGCTTCTCGGCATCCACATCGTCGTCTTCATCATCGGCAGCTGCCCGCTTGCCCGTAGCAGACTCAGCCCCCCATCTTCATCTCCATCCTCCTCCTCACCATCACCTTCTTCCTCCTCCTCCTCTGCCTCCCCACCTTCCTCTTCATCTACCTCATTGTCAGGCTCCCGCTCCCCATTTTCCTCATTCGCATTCCCGTTAGCAGGGGCGTCTCTTCCATTTTCCGCCTCTTCCACAACTTCCTTCTTCTCCTTCAAGTCCTTGGTGGTGATTTTGGAGCTGGTGTCTACGGCTGCGTCTGACATGGTGGGGCGCGCCGGTGATCAATGCACAGGATTAAAAAGAAGGCGAGAGTTGGGGACTCTGGCAATAAAGCTGCCGGAGTCCGCGGCGGCCAAGGGCCTGGCTGAGGTGGCTGCGGTGAGCAAGGAGCCGGACGAGGAACAATGCAAAGATGGCTTTTCAGAGCAGCCAGTCAACATTTATTTTTTAAAGACTTAACAAGCACATATGCCCTCCATTCCTCACAGTTTACCCTCATCAACCTTGCTTTTACCTAGTAATCCTTATGAGGAAACTGTCCACTTCTTCCAGCACATTAGGTGACAGGAAGGTTGAGAAATCTGCAGATCCTGGTGAGAGAGAAAGTGGAGGCATGTGCTGCAGTGCCTTCCTGGAAGAGCAAAATGTAAAATCAGACAAAACCAGAATAATAGACAGGAAATAAGCAGTTACAAGCTTGTTTTGACTAATCTCTGATAAACAGACAGTGTTCCCAAAGAGAAGCTGGCACACGATATAAACTAGGCCTCCTTTTTTATTTGAGACGGCGTCTTGCTCTGTTATCCAGGCTGGAGTGCAATGGTGCGATCTCGGCTCACTGCAATCTCCACCTCCTGGGTTCAAGCAATTCTCCTGCCTCAGCCTCCCAAGTAGCTGGGATTACAGGCGCTCGCCACCATGCCCAGCTAATTATTTTGTATTTTCAGCAGAGATAGGGTTTCATCATCTTGGCTAGGCTGGTCTTAAACTCCTGGCCTCGTGATCCACCCGCCTCAGCCTCCCAAAGTGGTGAATTACAGGCATGAGCCACCGCACCCAGCCTGAAGTAGCCCTTTTTAACCAGAGTCACAGTGCTAAGTAGTCTAATAGGGTTTTGTCTTTCTCTTTCTCTTTCTCTCCCTCTCTCTCTCTTTACACCCTCTCTCTCTCTTTATCTATCTTTCTGGTTTTCTTTCTTTTTGGAAGTTCTGCTTCCCTCTGTTGAATAAAGCTTATTCAACTCTCTGGAATCCAGCCTTGACGTTAAGTATTGTTAAAAAAAACTGACCCAAGAGGCAGAGCAACTTGTGGATCTGTAGAAAATTTATTTTATAATTTGTTTAGCAGCAATAGGGAAAAAAAAGAAAAGAACATTTTCTACCTGCAATCGTAAGATCTATGAGATCTACGTATCTAAAGATGGATCACGAATTTCGTTTTCTCCTGACAGATCAGCATGCCACCGTCTCCACTCCTGCATGTTTCTTGGCCTTTCCGCCTTAACGTCTGTTTCAATGTTTCTATTTTCTTGTCTTTGCTTACGTTTATCTCTCTGAATCCCCCAATAGCTTTATCTCCTCTAGATTAGCAGTCATCAAAAATGTATGCAACACATGATTTCTGAGTCCTACTGTGTGCCAGCAACTGTGTAGGTAAGTGAGTGTGCCATGACAATTTCACGGTATTCTGTGAATGTATCAAAATAACTCAAAATTCTACAACTCACAGTTGCTTCATGATAATGGTAACGAAAAACCCTGAAACAATTTCATTTCTACATTTTAAAATGGAGACAATACAGCAAAACTAACACAGTGTCCGCTCATACTCTGCCCTAGTTTCTGTTCCTGTCTACATAATGAGTCATTTTTGGGTTGCACACACATGGCAGCTACATGTAGATGCAGCTGCTCAGTGAGGTCTAATGCACACAAGTAGCATGCAATCATTTCCTGAATTTATTTCCCCTGCCACAGGCAAACACTTCTGTCCCAAAATATTCTTTCCTTACCTATTTTTTCTCATTGATATTTTTTCCAATAAATCTTTAATTTTAAAATAGATTTAGATCACTGATCTTAAAAAGGCAGGAGTGCATGAAAATATCATTGCAGATAAACTAATAAAACTGATCAGGATCATAAACTTTAAAATATGTCCATTCTTCCAGCCGGGCATGGTGGCTCACACCTGTATCTCAGCACTTTGGGAGGCCGAGGTGGGCAGATCACGAGGTCAGAGTTCAAGACCAGCCCGGCCAATATGGTAAAACGCCATCTCTACTAAAAATACAAAAATTAAAGGCCAGGCGCAGTGGCTCAAGCCTGTAATCCCAGCACTTTGGGAGGCCGAGGCGGGTGGATCACGAGGTCAAGAGATCGAGACCATCCTGGTCAACATGGTGAAACCCCATCTCTACTAAAAATGCAAAAAATTAGCTGGGCAGGGTGGCCCGTGCCTGTGATCCCAGCTACTCAGGAGGCTGAGGCAGGAGAATTGCCTGAACCCAGGAGGCGGAGGTTGCGGTGAGCCAAGATTGCACCATTGCACTCCAGCCTGGGTAACAAGAGTGAAACTCTGTCTCAAAAAAAAAAAAATTAGCCAGTGTGGTGGCGTGCACATGTAGTCCCAGCTACTTGGGAGGCTGAGGCAGAAGAATCACTTTAACCTGGGAGGCAGAGGTTGCAGTGAGCCAAGATCACTCCACTGCACTCCAGCCTGGGTGACAGAGTGAGACTCTGTCTCAAAAAAAAAAGTGTCCATTCTTTAACCACTTGGCACATCTACCAAAAAATAATGTAGAAACCTCTTCCTTTTCCTGAAATCCAGTCCATAAGATGGGGCTGTGCAACACAGGGATTTGTATGTGTTGGGGAGAAAGGGGAGGAGTCATGGTGGCCTACAGTGAGGTTTCAGAGCCTCAGCCGGATGAGAAAGTTATCTTCACAAAGGTACAGCCTGGCATGCAATGCAAGCACCAAGTGGGGCAAGAAGGGTGGCCTGGCACAGGGTACAGTACTCAGGAAAGATAAGAAAGGCATGGATGCAAGGGTAGCCACAGCAGTAGCCCTGCAAAAGATGCTGGAGCAGGAATGGGACAGGGAGGGTGTCCACGCAAGGGCAAGGGCAATGGGACACTGGTTGCTAGAGGTGGACTGCCTAAGTACGGAAATATATCAAGTATGATGGGAAGCAAGTTTCTTAAAATCAGAGAAGGGACTCACAAATACACAAATAGGCTGGGCATGGTGGCCCACGCCTATAATCTCAGCACTTTGGGAGGTCGAGGCAGGTGGGTCTCCACCTAAAGAGCCCCTGATTCGGAAAAATGGCTGATTCCAGGACTAATGCCGGGAACATTCAAGATAAGCCTGGAATATTCTGTGTCAGAACGTATGGAAGTATTCCAAGAATGAGACATGTCAAAAGAACACACAAGCCAGACTGAAGGGTTTGCCACCAGCCAACTCCAGGATAATATAAGCACCAAAACTGTGGCTGATTATAATCTACATATAAAATAGGAATCCACTAATACAAAGCTTTGATGAGGAATGAGATATTTACATAGTCTCAAAGTACCTCCTTCAATGCATTTATTAATTACGAAGTGAAAAATAATTATTTCACAATGGAAAAGTCTGGCAAAAACCATGTTAATCAAGTGATCAAGGTTGACATGACTGCACTAGAATTCGGATGATCTGAAGCTGGGTGCCACCCGATGGGATGCAATGAGAGCAAAGCATCACATCTAGGATATTCCTGCTAGAGATACATACAAAACCTAAATCTGATCACAATGAAACATCAAATAAACCAGAACTGAAGGACACTCTTCAAAATAACTGATCTGTCATTTTCAAAAGTATCAGGGTCATGAAAGTCAAGGAAATACTAAGGAATTGTTCCAGAATGAAGGACACTAAAGAGATATGACAGTGAAATGCAGAGTATTTCGTTGGATACTTTGGCTGTAAGGGGTGTGACTGGGACAACCTGCAAAACTTAAAGGGAGTCTGAAGATGGTAGCAACCGACACCAAGGTTGATTTCCTGATTTCGATGGTTGTCAGTGAATGTTCTTGTTTATAGATAAAACACACTAAAGCATGCAGGGACATGGGGTGCAGGCTGGCAAATTACTCTCAAATGACTGAGGAAGAAATAAAAATTCTTTGTTAAATGTATACTTGCAATGTTTCTCTAAGCATGAAATAATTTAGTGAGAAATTAACCATGTTAAAAGAGGAAGAAAGAATGAGGTATGGGCAACTATTACCCTTCAGAACTAGCATTGCAGCCATGTTATTTGCTAAACAGTTTTACTCAATAGTGCTAACAAATCTCAAAAGATGTCTAGAGAGCAAAATACTAGCAATCTCTTTTTGGCTGATACTCTCACAGCCTACACTGTAGGTGCCTATTATCAGTTACTGAATCTGCACGGCACAATACTAGTATTTCAGTGCTGCTATACCTGGTTGTATGTGTCTTAGATGTTAGTACTTGGTCTTTTTGCCCTAATTTTTTTTTTTTTTTTTTGAGACAGAGTCTTTGAGAGACAGTTCTGTCACCCAGGCTGGAATGCAACGGTGCAATCTCGGCTTACTGCAACCTCCACCTCTTGGCTTCAAGTGATTCTCATCATGCCTCAGCCTCTCAAGTAGCTGGGATTACAGGTGAGTGCCATCATGTCCCGCTAATTTTTGTATCTTTTAACAGATGGGTTTTCACCATGTTGGCCAGGCTGGTCTTGAACTCCTAGCCTCAAGTGATCTGCCTATCTCGGCTTCCCAAAGTACAGAGATTACAGGTATGAACCACCATGCCTGGCCTCTACATCATTTTATAAAAGAAAAATTTCAGAAGTATTCTACATTTCAAAATAAATTATTTTAGTACCCCTGAAAAGATTTCACTCACTAGCAGAGAGAGCCCTCAACTTGGATATCCAAAGACCAAGATTCAAACTCATCCATTATTGCCTGGTCATGTGACTTTAGGAAAGGTCACAACATCTGCATCTATAAAATGGTAATTTTCACAGGTACATTTCAGTGTCAGTAGGTAATATAATAGATAGTATCTGAAAGTTTTTTATCCAACATCGAATCCTATATAAACATGGGCAATTATTTCCCAATGGACAAGGAAGAGGGACAGCATAAATGACCTTCTCACAAGACTGGCCCACTTAGAGAGCGGAAGAAGAACACTGTAGAACTGTATGAGGAGGAGCAGGAAGGTGGAATGGGCACTTTTTTAGTCTGCAAAGTGAGAACGTCAATCAAAGAGAGAAGCAGTGAGGAGCCGAGAGGCACGAACAGGAAACACTAGGGCGCCTGAGGCCGAGCTGACTGAGCCACAATGGTCAATGATGGAAGGCTGCTCAGTGATAAGCCCTAAAGGATGAGGGGAGAATGACAGCATGCCATGTTGAGGGGCTGGAAAACAGAGAGAATGACTTACTGAGTATTGTGCAGCACTGTCTGGACAAAGGCGGGATTTGTCTCCATAGAAGCCGTCACCAGAGATGTCAGCAGAGACCAATACCATATTGCAGAAGCATCTGAGACTGAGACCCCAGACTTCTTAACTCTCTGAAAGCCAACAGCCCTGAGACCATGAATTCTAGTGTCGCAGCCATCGCTAAGACAACGCTTTATGTTAATCTGGACATCTGTTGAGCACAAACAAAAAATTCAGTATTGGATTAACTTCTTTAGTTAGGCAAATGCTAGGCTCCCAACTAATAGCAAAATAGTAACAGACATTTTGAAAAGAAAATGCTGAAGATGTATTTTGATGACAGAAATAAATAGCACGTGCAATGGAACTAGTATATAATAAATTTGGCAAAGATTATTGGCAAATCTAAGAAATCATAAGAATAATGTGTAAAATTAAGGGTGGCTTAAGTCTTTACAACAAAACTTCTTAGGAATTTAGGAGTCTTGAAAATTACACAAAGAATACTTTAAAACAAGCCTGACTGAATACATGGTAAAAACATTTCTAGAATTCTTTCTAGGGTTCTGAAATTTGGATTAAATTACAGAACAGTAGATGGCTTATAAGCAACTGTGAGAATTTTTTTTTTTTTTTGAGATGGAGTTTCGCTCTCGTTACCCAGGCTGGAGTGCAATGGCACGATCTCGGCTCACCACAACCTCCGCTTCCTGGGTTCAGGCAATTCTCCTGCCTCAGCCTCCGGAGTAGCTGGGTTACAGGCACGTGCCACCACGTCCAGCTAATTTTTTGCACCTTTAGTAGAGACGGGGTTTCACCATGTTGACCAGGATGGTCTTGATCTCTTGACCTTGTGATCCACCCGCCTCGGCCTCCCAAAGTGCTGGGATTACAGGCTTGAGCCACCGCACCCGGCCGAGAATTTATTTTTAATAATCAAATCCAAATAGATGATATAGACATGACTCGGTTTTAAGAGATGTCACAATTTCTTATTTGGGTCGGAGGAGAAAAGGTAAGAAGTTAAAAAGGACACAACTTAGAGAAAAGATCACAATATAAGACAGGAAGCATCTAATCCACAAACTTAACTACTTATTTGCCTAGGGGTGAGACACAAAGACTCTTCCTCCCTAGGCCTCAGTTCCTTTGAGCAAAGATACTTCTTTTGGCCCAGGAAAGCATTAGAAGAAATGAGATAAAACATGAAGCATTCTGGTTCCCTAAATGAAATAAGCCTGGAAAGAAATCACAGACTTGTGATTATTTCCAAAATGCTATGTGTAAAGCAAGGTTATAATGGTATAAAATTGGAAACAACCTAAATGTCCAAGAATAAGGGGTGGGTTCAAATTATGGCTTTTTTTTTTTTAAGGTTGAGATTACAAGTGTGAGCCGCTATATCTGGCCAATTACAGCAGTTTTGTTTTGTTTTGTTTTGCTTTTTTGAGACAAAGGCTTGCTCTCACTCTGTCACCCAGGCTGGAGTACAGTGGCATGATCTTGGCTTACTGCAACTCCGCCTCCCAGGTTCAAGCAATTCTCTTGCCTCAGCTTCCCGAGTAGCTGGGACTACAGGTGCACACCGCCATGCCTGGCTAATTTTTTGTACTTTAGCAGAGATGGGGTTTCACCATGTTGCCCAGGTTGTTCGGAAACTCCTGAGCTCAGGCAATCCGCCCTCCTCAACCTCCCAAAGTCCTGGGATTACAGGTGCGAGAAAGTGCGCCCAGCTAATTACCGCATATTTTTACAACACTAAATAAGGGTGCTCATGAATATAACACATTCTAAAAAATTAGAGAACAGGCACAGACTATTAACATTTTTGTAAAAAGATATGTATAGATATATGTGAACAGATACATAAAACTCTTTTTTAGGATAAAAGGTGTGTAAATATGTCTGCGTGTGTGTGTGCATGTAAACCATGCACACACTTACACAAATACACAAACACAAGGAAAGGTCTGCAAGGATTCACAACAAGGCAGTCACAGTAACACTCCCTGGGTAGTATAAGTTGAGTATTTTTGTTTATATTTTTCTAATTTTCTGATAAGAAAATGGGAATATTGAGTCAAAGAGGATCATTTTGGACCTTTAATTTTAAAAAATGGGAATAAAATATTTTAATGAAAAAAGCTATTTCACTGCTCTTCTATAATTATAATCTTTCTTTCTTTCTTTCTTTCCTTTTTTTTTTTTTTTGAGGTAGAGTCTTGCTCTGTCATCCAGGCTGGAATGCAGTGGTGCAATCTTGGCTCACTGCAGCCTCGGCCTCCCAGGTTCAAGTGATTCTCCTGCCTCAGCACCCCCAAGTGGCTGGAATTATAGGTATATACTGCCATGCCTGGCTAATTCTTGTACTTTTAGTAGAGACGTGGTTTCACCATGTTGGCCAGGCTGGTTTTGAACTCCTGACCTGAAGTGATCCGCCTGCCTCGGCTTCCCGAAGTGCTGGGATGACAGCCGTGGGCCAGCATGCCCGGCCGCGAATCTGTAATTTCTACAACACTTAATGGATGAAATAATAACCACTTTAGTGTACGTCCTAAGAAGCGAATCAAATCTCAAAAACTAACAGCCTCTCCACTTCAAAGGGCCTTCTGCTAGAAAATATTACTTCCTTGCCTCTTCCCATCCCCTCAGTTCTGTTGAACTTACAGAGCTGACTGATGTTGGCATTTTCCAGCAGCGTCACATAGCCGGTGACATTGCTGGGGATGTGCACATCTCGGACTTCCTGAAGATCGCTGGCACTCCTCCCCACAGCCACCGTCACCTGCTGTGGCATGTAGCTCTGGTCAGTGGCAGCCACTGCAATGGACAGGTGCCTAAGCACAACATCCGGCTTCATTTTTAAACTAGAAAACACAGAGAGCCGAAACCAGAAATGTTTATGTGAACCAAGAACTGACAGGATCCAGAAGTCTCATCTCAAAGATCCTACATGTGATACACCCAAAGGTTGATTCTCCCAACAGCAACTAACTTGAAATGCTGGCTAGGAGTTTCAAAGTCCTTATGACCTTCCTACATCTCTAAAAGACGTTTCGGTTCCAGATTAATCTTATGATTCCTTTTAAGCTATTTGTACAGGAAGGAAAGAACAATATGAACATTCTAACAAAATCCCTTTACCTGGCAAAAAGCAAATTTTAAACCATGTACAAAGAATTGAGTAGATTTCCTCATCTATAAATTAAACGTCTAAAGGTCAAATGTGCCCTCTAGGAGAAAACAATATAATTACTTCTGGCACTTACTTCTACCAACTGGAATTAGCCTGTTTTCTGAGGGGACAGGTGAAAATTTCAGTAGCAGCTTCCGAACTTCCAGAAATACCACAGTTTGTTATCATCAGCTCCACTCTAGGATTCCTGACCATACCATTCCTTCTTCTAAAGTGACCAACTCACTTGCATACAGTGAATTTCAAAAATGTATAGAAATGGGCTGGATGCTGTGGCTCACGCCTGTAATCCCAGCACTTTGGAAGGCTAAGGCGGGTGGATCACCTAAAGTCTGGAGTTGGAGACCAGCCTGGCCAACATGGTGAAACTCTGCCTCTACTAAAAATATAAATATTAGCTGGGTGTGTGGTGGGCACCTGTAATCCCAGCTAATTGGGAGGCTGAGGCAGAACTACTTGAACCTGAGAGGCAGAAGTTGCAGTGAGCACAGATCGCGCACTGCATTTCAGCCTGGGCATCAGAGCAAGACTACATTTCAAAAAAAAAAGTATAGAAACGAACCGGGTACAGGGACTCGCGCCTGTAATTCCAACACTTTGGAGGTCAAGGTAGAAGGATTAAGGCCAGGAGTCTGAGCCCAGCCTGGGCAACGTGATGAGGCCCCGTTTCTTTTTCTTTTCTTTTCTTTTTTTTTTAAATAGAGACAGGGTTTCACCATGTTGGCCAGGCTGGTCTCAAACTCTTGACCTCAGGTGATCCACCCACCTTGGCGTCCCAGAGTGCTGAGATTACAGGCATGAGCCACCGCGCCCGGCCTGTGAGACCCCGTTTCTACAAAAAAGTGCAAAGAAACTAGTGAGGCATGGGGGGTACATGCCTAAATCCCAGCTATTGAAACTGAGGCAGGAAGACTGCTTGAACCCAGGAGTCCGAGGTTACAGTGAGCCATGACTGCACCACTGCACTCCTGCCTGGGTGACAAAAAGACATCCTGTCTTAAAGAAACAAAAAGGAGAGAAAGGATATTTCAACATACAATCACATATAAGTACTTGTTCTCTGTGATGAGAAACTAGTGAAAAAAGATATAAAATCAGTACTAATCTGAAATTAATCAAATGTTATTTCCTCCTTAAAAATATCAGGGAAATTTTCTGTTTATGAATATCTAATCCAGGTTACATGATTTCACATGACTCCTTTTGCTTGATTCTTTAAGCACCTTCACAGATAGCCACTTAAAAAATGAAAGCAGTTAAGAAGAAAACGTTCCAAAATTAAAAAAAATTAAAAAGTCTGATACACCACCCACCGAATCCAGTGCGAACAGGCACTGCCATCTGACTGCCAGTAGGAAGAGGTTTCTCCGTTGGTCATCTTGTCAATGTCGGCAGAGTTGGAGGATGTTTCTATATAAGCATAGCACTTTGCTACTGACTTGAGTTTATCCATCTCTGGGCTTCTAGTCAGATCTCCAGGGCTTTCTGCAGGGGAAACCAGAGTTTATTATATGACATCTCTTTTGCAAGGGGAAAAAAAGAGTCACTCTAAATATCTAACAGAAATACATTTGGTACTTTGGCCCCAGAAACACAAATCTCCCTTACAATCTCCTTCCAGATCCTTTTGTAGTCAGTGTCATGAGTGGGTTTTCATGCACATACCTGTCTAATGTGAAAATCATGTCTCCTTCCAAAGAACCCACTGGCCAAGGATTACCCCGTCATCTCATATTAGTGCGATTCTTTAATCACTGATACATTTGCAAGACTATGCCGAGAAGAAAATGGTGAATTACAGTTTGAATTTATATTTTAAAATAATGAGTGACACTTTTTAAGCTGCTTGCTTCTGAGTACAGTCTAGTCCTGCCCTCTTCCATTTTCTTCTGGGTCAATTCAAATATTTTCTATACATTATCAAATGCATATATAAACATATATACATAACAGCTAACATTGGAGTGTTTACTAGGAGCCAAGCACTTTTTTGTTGAGATTTTTTTGAGAGGGTCTCACTCTGTTGCTCAGGCTGGAGTGCAGTGATATGATCACAGCTCACTGCAGCCTCAATCTCCTAAGCTCAAGTTGATCCTCCTGCCTCAGCCCCCCAAGTAGCCGGGAATACAGGCATGTGACACCACACCTGGCTAATTTTTAAAAATTCTTTTTACAGAGATGGGGGTCACCCCTGTGTTGCCCAGGCTGCTGTCAAATTCCTGGCCTCAAGTGATCTTCCTACTTTGGCCTCTCAGTGTACTGGGATTATAGGAATTAGCCACCATGCCTAGCCATGTGCTTTTTATACATTCTTTATGTATTAATTCATTTCAAAAATAAAGAAACTGGCTGGCCTCAGTGGCTCACACTGTAATTCCCCTACTTTAGGAGGCCAAGGCAGGCAGATCACTTCAGGTCAGGAGTTCAAGACCAGGCTGGCCAACACAGTGAAACCCCATCTCTACTAAAAATAAAACAATTAGCCAGGAATGGTGGCACATGCCTGTAGTCCAAGCTGAGGCTGAAGCTTGAGAATTGCTTGAACCTGGGAGGTGGAGGTTACAGTGAACCAAGATCATACCACTGCACAGCAGCCTGGGAGACAGAGTGAGACTCCATCTCAAAAAAATTAAACAAATAAAATAAGGAAACTGAGGAACACAGAGTAACATAATTGCCCAAGGGTAGAGTTAATAAAAAATTTAGTCAGTCAATTGTGTCTTTAACATGTTACAAAATGTATTTTTGTTACCTAGAATGCCATTTGTTTTTGACTCTGCCTATGATACCTTTTGCTGTGAGGAAGGTTGAATTTTCATACAGACTAATTTATTAATCTTTTCTTTCACAGATTCTGGGTTTCATGTATTGCTTAGAAAGGCTGTTCCGGCTGGACAAGGTGGCTCACGCCTATAATCCCAGCACTTTGGGAGGCCGAGCCAGGAGGATCACCTGAGGTCAGGAGTTCCGAGACCAGCCAGGCCAACATGGTGAAACCCCGTCTCTACTAAAAACACAAAAATTAGCTGGACATCGTGGCACACACCTGTAATCCCAGCTACCTGGGAGGCTGAAGCAGGAGAACTGCTTGAACTCAGGAGGCAAAGGCTGTAGTAAGCCAAGATCGCACCACTGCACTCCAGCCTGGGCATCAGAGCAAGACTTCCTCTCAGGAAAAAAAAAAAAAAAGAAAGAAAGAAAGAAAGAAAGAAAGAAAGAAGGAAAGAAAAGAAAGAAAGGCTGTTTGGTATTTTACAAAGTGGAACTATTTTCTTCCAATATTTTTAGCATTTTATTTTTAGTTGAACTTTTTGATCATCTGAAGTTTATTTTAGTGAATGGAATGTATTAAGAATCTAGTTTCAGCTAGGTGCTGAGGCTCACGCCTGTAATCCCAGCACTTTGGGAGGCCAAGGTGGGTGGATCATCTGAGGTCAGGAATTTCAGATCAGCCTGACCAACATGGTGAAACCCCATCTCTACTAAAAATAGCTGGGCTTGGTGGTGCATGCTTGTAATCCCAGCTACCAGGGATGCTGAGGTAGAATCACTTGAACCTGGGAGGCGGAGGTTCTGGAGATCACGCCACTGCACTTCAGCCTGGGCAACAAGAGTGAAACTCACTCTCAAAAAAAAAAAAAAAAAAAAAAAACAATTTAGTTTTATTTTTTCTTCAAATGGCTAATGAGGTGCCCTAATTCCATCTGTTGACAGTTTGCCTTTCCATCCTGATTTATAACACTGACTTTATCCGGTACCATATTCTTACATATTTATGTCTGGACTCTGTTATGTTCCACAGACCTATCTACACACGTCATGAACTTCTGTTGCCAGCTCTGAGTGAGTCTGTGCTGGGTTCCCTCATTTATCCACCAAATACTCATTGAGTACCTACGATGCAACAGGCCCAGTGCAGGAATATGGAAACACACAACACAGACGACATACAAGTGAATCAACAGTGCTACAACTTCAGATAACAGTAAGAACTACTTCGACCATGGCCGGGCGCGGTGGCTCAAGCCTGTAATCCCAGCACTTTGGGAGGCCGAGGCGGGTGGATCACGAGGTCGAGAGATCGAGACCATCCTGGTCAACATGGTGAAATCCCGTCTCTACTAAAAATACAAAAAAGTAGCTGGGCATGGTGGTGCGTGCCTGTAATCCCAGCTACTCAGGAGGCTGAGGCAGGAGAATTGCCTGAACCCAGGAGGCGGAGGTTGCGGTGAGCCGAGATGGCGCCATTGCACTCCAGCCTGGGTAACAAGAGCGAAACTCCGTCTCAAAAAAAAAAAAAAAAAAAAAAAAAAGAACTACTTCGACCATGAAACCTGCAAAGGTGATCCTGACCAGAAGCTGGGGAGTGGGAGTGGTGTTAATCAAATCAACAGAAAAGGCATCCCTGAAGTCACATCTGAGCAGGGAAGTGAATGATGAGAAACCAGCTATGTTAGGAAGGAAGAAAGGGAATGAGGATCACATTTTTATGCTACAAACTCATTACTCTGTATTTTCAGAAATAAAGGTAGGGAAAAGGATTGGCTCATTTTATCAATACTACATTTAGAAGAAACGATGAGAATTTTCAAGAGAATCCTCCATACACATACCCTTTTCTTTTTGTACCAGCTGATCCAGAGACTCCTTGAGAACGGAAGACCTCATGGTGCACATGTTATTGCAGTGCTCCAACATCGGGTAGGGCATCACTGCACTGGAGAGACGATTGCGGTGCAGGAAGCGCAGTATCATTGACGAGTGAACACCAAGGGCCTCCTTTGACTCTGAGAATATGTCTACGAAACCTAAATAGACAAAATCCACTTTTGGCATTTTGGGGAAGTCACAGCAGTTTCCACATCCCCTGCCTGGTGTCTATCTGAGCTGGCTAAATTAAAAGCAGTCATTAACAACTTTCACTGGCATTTTCAGTTTGAATCATTTAAAAATCTAAGTAAGTTTTAAAGAAATGAATCAGTAGCATTCTGAACTTAAGAATTAATTTAGGCCACATGTGGTGGCTCATGCCTGTAATCCTAGCACTTTGGGAGGCCAAGGTGGGCAGACCACCTGAGGTCAGGAGTTCAAAACCAGCCTGGCTAACATAGTGAAACCCTGTCTCTACCAAAAATATTTAAAAAATTAGCTGGGCGTGATGGTGGGTGCCTATAATCCCAGCTACTTGGGAGGCTGAGGCAGGAGAATCCCTCGAACTCGGGAGGCAGAGGTTGCAGTGAGCTGAGATCACGCTATTGTACTCCATCCTGGGGAACAAGAGCAAAACTCTGCCTCAAAAAAAAAAAAAAAAAAAAGAATTAATTTTAGTTGAACAGAGTTTCAGAAGTCCTAGAACAATGATTATTTGTTTCAATCCAAACTTCAAAAATATATAAGCACTTAAACACTAAGTTTTTAATGAAGTCTTGCATATAGAATACGGGGTAGAAATAAAGTTCAGTGCATTAAGAGTAAAAGCATAACTGCTTCTATACCAAGATACTAAGACAATGATAATGACAATAAAATCACTGCCATTACCACAATTTCCGATGGCATTTTACAACCAGTAAGGTGTTTCAACGTACATCATATCATTCCATCCCCACAATAAGGTGAAGGGGAGGCACAGAAGGTACAGGTAGCCTTTTTAACCACTAAGGAAAACGAGGCTCAGGTGATACACCAAGATGTCAACTGATTAAATAGAGAACCCCCCCATGAGGCCATTGGTGCACGCTGGGAGAGAGAAAGCAGGGTGGCAGGAATGGGGACCATGGGCATTTGAGCCACTGCCTCATGTAACTTACCTGTGCCTTCAGGACCTGCCCAAGCCCAATCACAAATATACCACTTCCATCTGATGATGGAAAGCTGCTGTGCATGACTCACTCCATGGCCGGATGGGTCAGAAAGCTCCCAGTTCATGAAAGGCAGTTCAGGTCACAAGGTAACTTGGTGACCCATAGTCAAATGTTCAGTTTTGACCAAGGCCCAGTCACAGGCCAGGAGCTGTCTCTCAAAAGGAGAGCAGTTATCTGCAGAATATGGTAGGGCCTTGCTCCAAAATCCTAATGGCCTTCGCTGTGATTCACCTATAGGGTCGGCCGAAGGCTCCAGACAGCAGCTCTGTCTGCACTGACCCCCAAGCACCACTGGATCTGCTGAATCATTACGACCCAAGAGGCAGAGGAGCTTGTACAGCAGCCTGGGCCTGCTTGCAGAGCCTTCTCCTGTTCTGGACCCCACTTAAAACTGGCAGCCTTTCGGGTCACTCGATAAACAGTCCAGAGTAACATATCCAAATGAGAAATGCGTTGCCTCCAAATCCACATCGGTCCACTAGGTGTTGTGCCTCTTTCTTTGTTGTAGGAAGGGCCAAATCCAGCAACTTACCCTTTACCTTAGAAGGAATGTTTCCACAGGCCCCACACCACTGGACCCCTAAAAACTTGACTGAGGTAGAAGGTCCCTGCATTTATTTCAGATGTATTTACCGCCCCCCTGGCACACAAAGGTCTCACGAACAAGTCCAGTGTGTTTGCTATGTCTCCATCACTGAGTCCAGTCAGCATAATGTCATCAATGTAATGGACCAGCATGATATCTGGTGGAGAGGAAAAGTGACAAAGATCTCTGCAAACAAGACTGTGACACAAAGCCGGAGAGCTGATAGACCCCTGGGGTAAGAAAGTGAAGGTATACTGCTGGCCTTGTCAGCTGAAGGCAAATTGTTTCTGGTGGGCCTTATGGACAGAAATGGAGAAAAAGGCATTTGCCAAATCAATGGCTGCATACCAGGTA
Organism: Saimiri boliviensis; assembly: GCF_048565385.1. Lineage (NCBI taxonomy): Eukaryota > Metazoa > Chordata > Mammalia > Primates > Cebidae > Saimiri > Saimiri boliviensis. The sequence continues at coordinate 23,994,485 of NC_133465.1, forward strand.
CCAGGAGGTGTATCAATTTGCTCAAGCAATGAAACCACATCTGGTACAGTAGCTGCACTTGGAGTCACCGCTTGGCTAACCTTAAGATAATCCACCGTCACTCTCCAAGATTCATCTGTCTTCTGCACAGGCCAAACAGGAGAGCTGAATGGGAACGTGGTGGGAATCACCATCCTTGCACCTTTCAAGTTCTTGATGGTGGCACCAGTCTCTGCAGTCCCTCCAGGAGTGTAATATTGTTTTTGATTTATTATTTTTCTAGGTAGAGCCAGCTCTAATGGCTTCCATTTGGCCTTTCCCACCATAACAGCTCTTATCCTACTGGTCAGGGAGCCAATGTGTGAGTTCTGCCAGCTGCCAAGTATGTCTATTCCAACTATGCATTGGGTCCCATTCTTTCCCAATCAATGCCCTCATTTTAACAGTAGATACCTACTGAGGCTGAGCATGCAGCTTTAACTACAGGTCAGTCACTCAAATGCTATGAGCTTATGTCTGATTTTCCAGAATTTCAGCACTTTGTTTAAAGGAGGTAAGACTCTCACCTAGGGCAATTTTGGAAGATGTGAGGCTAAGGTATGCATTTCTGGAGATAAAATCCCTGAGCTCATCCTTTCCTTTCATCACTTTGTCCAGCAAACTTAGGAGCACCAACCAATTAAATGGCTAACTCCAAAAACTCCAAAACCAACTAAAGAAATCCATCCTTAAAATTCTCTTCCTCTAGAACCCTTTCTGGTATCAAAATCTCTATTAGTCAGGGTCCTCCAGAGGGACAAAAATAATAGAAATGTGTATATATATATAAGGGAGTTTATAAAGGAGAACGAGCTCACACAATCACAAGGCAAAGTCCCATGATAGGCCGTTTGCAAGCTGAAGAAGAAAGAAGCCCATAGTGGTTCAATCTTTTTTTCTGCTGACTCCACAGTAACACCGAGTTTCATATTTATGATACTGCTGATACTGCAGTGATTTGCTCAAAACCCATGTGAAAAGACAGATCTGGTGCAGTTGCTCACGCCTGTATCCCAATGTTTCAGGAGCCGAGACAGGTGGACTGTCTGAGCTCAAGAGTTCAAGACCAGACTGGGCAACATGGCACAACCCTATTTTTAAAAAAAGACTTAAAAAAAAAAAAAAAAGACTTCATATGCTGAAATATTTGGTATATTAATTTAGTCTTCAGTAAATGAATTCCAAGCCTCATGAATTAGGAAAAGGTACTGTCTCTTTTTTAAATGCTTAAGCACCAACACCATGAGATACAAAAGGAGCCAGTTTTGGTGTAGACAAAGGTTCGACACTAAAACATCCCACCACCAAAGCAACTTCGGCTTACAAAGGTGCATTCCAAGACTGATAAATTGAGTGCTGATGAAAACTTTTGAGTAGAAGTCCTAAGTCACAAGCCTGCTATGTAAGTGCCGTGAGATTTGGACCCTGAAGTTTTCTCAGTCTAATCCCCCATTTTACCACAGTTGCCCAGCACAACAAACAGTACACTACGAATTATCTGTTGGTAGAATCCCAGGTCTCAACCCCTTTGCTTTCCTGCCTAAAACTGTCTGAGGTGTCCAAATAAAGCTCCTCCTGCTATTCACATGCTGGTAATGCAAAAGTGGAGTAATATGTAAATGCTAAAATATAGGCTAGCTAAAGATAATCCAGGCCGGGCATGGTGGCTCACGCCTGTAATCCCAACACTTTGGGAGGCCAGGACGGGTGGATCACTTGAGGTCAGGAGTTCAAGACCAGCCTGGCAAACATGGTTAAACCCCATCTCTACTAAAAATATAAAAATTAGCCAGGCGTGGTGGTGGGTTTCTGTATTCCTGGCTACTTGGAAGGCTGGGGCAGAAGTATCTCATGAACCCGGGAGGTGGAGGCTGCAGTGAACAGAGATCCCCTTGCACTCCAGCCTGGGTGACAGAGCGAGACTCTATCTCAAAAATAATAATAATGATAATAATTTTAATTGCCATGAGACTAGGGAAAAAAGTTAACATGTATAAAAATTATATAATTAAAGACAACCTGAAGGAGAATGGAAATGCACATTTTTTTTTGAGATGGTCTCGTTCTATCACCAAGGTTGAAGTGCAGTGGCGCCATCATGGCTCACTACAGCCTCAACCTCCTGGGCTCAAGCAATCCTCCTGCCTCAGCATCCTGAGTAGCTAGAACCAACAGTGCACACTACCATGCCCTGGTAACGTTTTTAAGAGATGGAGGTCTCACTATGTTGCCCTGGCTGGTCTCAAATTCCTGGCTGCAAGCAATCCTTTTTGGCCTCCCAAAGTGCTGAGATTACAGGCATAAGCCACCATGTCTGGCAAAAAGTATATATTCTTCATTAATATATGGACACTATCCTTCCCTAGCTGAATAAATCACTCAGCAGTAAGTAAGCCAGAAAGTCGAGGACAACCAGATTTACACTTACGTTCTATGAAATCTATTTTGCCTCCATTGCTGCCCTAAGTATTATGACGCCAAGCACACAGAGCAGGAAGAGTTCTGAGATAAACTAAACCAAGACTAAAAGGAAAATGTACAAGGTGTTTTTCTCTTTCAAACACAACTGTCTTCTCACTGGAAAAAAAAAATGTTAATTTTATTATGATACTGTCTTTACATAAGTGTCAGCTCCCAAAAGAAACCATAAAACACAGGCCATGTCTTTTCATATGCACCATGTAGAAGCTCATTGTTTAATTTTAAGCTATTTTTATTGTTAAATTTCTGAATATAGTAGTCAACCCTTATCCACAATTTAGTTGAATATGGTACAAACAGATATTGTGAGAGAGACAGAGAGAGAGAAAAAAAAAAGAGGGGCCACATTCTTGTAGTTTTTATTATAGTGCATTGTTATAATTATTCTATTATCAGCTATTGTTATTGACCTCTTATTATGCCTATTTTTTACACTGAAGTTTATCCTAAGTATATATATATCAGAGAAACACGTAGTATACATAGGGTTGGGCTATCCTTGGTTTCAGGCATCCGCTGGGGGTCTTGGAACATCTCCCGCATGGACAAGGAGGCACTACTGCAATAGCTTTCTAAGAAAACCACTAAGTGCTTAGCACACGCCAAAAAAAAAAAAAAAAAAAAGTGCCAAATGTGAGGACACAGCAGAAGTAAGACAGAAGGTCCCTGGCCTCGTGGAACTACCGTATAGGAGTGAAGAAACACTTCACCAATAATTGAATAATGAATTGATCAATTACGATGGTAATATGTTGCCAAAAAGAAATGCAGGATCCTAAGGGAATCAACAGTGGCGGCCAAAGGCGGCTTCTGCAGAGAGTGAAATAAAGAGATGTATAAGGTAGGCAGCCTCGGACCAGGGTTCATCAAGTGGTAGAAGCGCTGACACCACCGTACCGGGGAACAAAGATGACTCTACTGAATGCCAATTCAGATCGCATGCCTAACAAATACTGTTGGGGGAGATCACTGCATGTGGCCACAATTTTGCCTCATTTCAATCAGCAGTATGGCAAAGTTCATTTGGGTTCTAAGAGAGCGCTCAGATGAAAGCCTCACCTGGAACAAGAGAACAGGCCTGGAGTTGTCTGATGATGTGGCTCAGCTCCCCCTGAAGATTAGCTCCACTGGAATTCTTGAGGGCCTCCAGCATGTTCTCAGCATCAACTGTCCCATCACCCTCGGCGTCAAACTGGGCAAAGGCCTACAAGATAAGAGATGCAAGATAATCAGGGCTGTTCCAAGTAACTTTTTCTTTTATTTACAATTCTCAAGACCAGTGGTTTATTTATTTTTGGTTGCAGGGGGAAGAGTCCATATATATCAATCAAAGATAAATTTAGAATAGGAACTCACTGTGCTTTGTAGGATGTATGTATACAAGTACACAAAGAATATACGTGTGTGTACACAATTTAATCTTATTGCTATTCCAATCTATATTCCAAGAGAGTAACCATTTAGTTATCCAAGAGAGTTAATTATTCAGTAAGCCTCCTCCCCACTAAATAACTTCAGAAGGAAGCAGCCAGTGTAAAACTTTTCAACTGGTTGCAAAGTGCCAAAATATAAAGAATTGGCTTAGAATACCACCTCAAGTTTAGTTGGACTTTTTCTTTTGAGATGGGGTTTTGTGCTTGTCACCCAGGCAGGAGTGCAATGGCACGACCTTGGCTCAATGCAACCTCTGCCTCCCGGGTTCAAGCAATTTTTCTGCCTCAGCCTCCCGAGTAGCTGGGATTACAGGTGCCCACCAGAAAGCCTGACTAATTTTTTTTGTATTTTTAGCAGAAATAGGGTTTCACCATGTTGGCCAGGCTGTTCTTGAACTCCAGACCTCAAGTGATCTGCCCACCCCAGCCTCCCAAAGTGCTGGGATTACAGGTGTGAGCCACCGAGTCCAGCCAGGCCTTTTCTTTTAAACACTCTTTTGGACACAACAGCTAACTTGGTTTATCTGTTTCACAGCCCTGTTTTCACTAACCTTTAAGCGTAATCGAACTAGCCCCTTGCCCATGTTGGGCCATCTGGGGAACCTGGTACAGTAGAAATCTGGTTTAAATCTGCTCTATCACTACTCTGCTATGCAGCAACAGCTTCTTGATCTGAAATATCGAGCAAATATTGTCAAACTCACAGGCTGCTGCCTGGATTAAGTAACATCTGAACAGAACCCAATAAAACAGAACTCCCCTTCTCCTTTCTAACCTTACCATCTCGTGTCCCTGACCCCTTTCCTTCACATCCTGCAAGACTTACCTCACTTAGCAACTGCCCCCTCTCTCCAGATTTCAATCCCTTCCTCAACAATGCCTTCTGTCCTCCTGCTGATACACTCACTCACACATCCCCCTCACCATGGAATACTTCAGGAGCCTTCCAGCCTCCTTTCCAAGTAACCCTCTCTCTTCTTAAAACTCCTGCTTTTTATTTCTCTCCTCCATGAAACAGGAAAACATCCCACTGAAGGTTCATGACTAACACATATACCCCCATTTCCATCACAGACCCCTGAACAATGCAGTGTTTAAGAGGAACAAATGCAAATTCCTGTACTTGAGTCCAAAAATCATGGGCAAAAATGCAGTATGGGGAGCAGTGAGCTTAGAAGCAACATGAAAGAGATCATAGCATTCTTTTTGCCTCTGTTCAACCTGGCAAGATTATCCAAAAAGTTATAGGATCAAAGACTACACTAATCAAGGTATAACATTCAAAAGAAAAGGAGATACTATCTTGTTCTACTCTGACTAGACCTAATCAACAAAGGTGAGTTTGGTTTTGAAGCGACACACTAAGAAGAAATGAATAGAAGAGATCAGAGGACAGAAACCACGTTAGAGAGAAAGACCAGAAACTGTGCCCTGCGGGGGAATTTTAAGTGTGGAAAAAAGAGGCCTGGGAGTAACACAGTCCTGATGGGATGTAATGGGAAGGAGGGAAGTAGCAATTAAAATTAAAGTCATTGGATAGAAGATAGAGGGAAATGTTCATCATAAAGGTGGACCTGTCTGTTGTCATGGGGTATAAAGATGGATTAAAAGGCCAGCCATGGTGGCTCACGTCTGTAACTCCAGCACTTTGGGAGGCCAAGGCAGGTGGATCATGAAGTCAGGAGTTCAAGACCAGCCTGGCCAAGATGGTGAAACCCCGTCTCTACTAAAAATACAAAAAATTAGCCAGGTGTGGTGACAGGCACCTGTAATCCCAGCTACCTGGGAGGCTGAGGCAGAGAACCGCTTGAAACTGGGAGATGGAGGTTGCAGTGAGCCAAGATCGTGCCACTGCACACCAGCCTGGACGACAGAGTGAGACTCCATCTCAAAAAAAAAAAAAAAAAAAAAGATGGGTTAGGAGGCTCTGGGAAGAAATGCCTACCCTATCCCTCAAGGCTTCAGAGCAGTATCTGGATAACCAGCCGTCAAGAGTGTTCACAGTTCAAAAAAGTCATACTAAACAAATGTATTTACCTCTGTTCCCTCCAAAACCCATTAAGACAATATTACAAAGAGATCTGCGGTATATGTATATGTTTTCAGCACACAAACGAAGAATACAAGACACAATAGCTACCAAATTTTGGAAGCTCAGAAACAGGGGGATAAGTAGTACCTGGTTGGTTGATCCAAGAAGGTGGAATTCTAATCTAATCTCAGGCAAGGCTGAGAAGCAAACTGCCCCATGCTGCAGGCCCAAAAAGACTTAGGAGCTGGTAGCAACAGGTGCTGTGGAAAGGGGATGTAAGTGGTAAAAAGGCTATTTTAAAAAGCAGAACTGGGCCAGGTGTGGTGGCTCATGCCTGTCATCCCAGCACTTTGGGAGGCCAAAGTGCCTCCCAAAAGGGTAGATCACTTGAGGCCAGTCTCTACTAAAAATACAAAAAAATGAGCCAGGCACGGTGGTAGGCACCTGTAATCCCAGCTACTTGAGAGGCTGACGCAGAGAACCGCTTGAAACCGGGAGGAGGTGGTTGCAGTGAGCCAAGATCGTGCCACTACAATCCAGCCTGGGTGCTAGAGCGAGATGCTGTTTCGCAGAACTGATTGGATAAACACTCATTTTTTTTCTTTGAGACGGAGTTTCGCTCATCACCAGGCTGGAACGCAGTGGTGCGATCTTGGCTCACTGTAACCTCCGCAATTCTGCCTCAGCCTCCTGAGTAGCTGCCACTACGCCTCCCTCATTTTTTGGTAGAGACAGAGTTTCGCCATGTTGGGCAGGCTGGTCTGGAACTCCTGACCTCAGGTGATCTGCCTGCCTCGGCCTCCCAAAGTGCTGGGATTACAGGCCTGAGCCAACGCCCCCAACCTTTTTTTTTTTGAAACAATCTCGCTCTGTCGCCAAGTTTGGAATGCAGCAGTGCTATCAGCTCACTGTAACCTCAAACTCCTGGGCTCAAGAGATGCTCCTGCCTCAGCTTCTCAAGTAGATGGGACTACAGGCATGTGTCACCACACCTGGCTGATTCTTTCATTTTTATGTAGAGAACGGGTCTCACACTTTGCTGCCTACGCTGGTCTCAAACTCCTGCCTTCAAGCAATTCTCCCACCTCAGCCTCCCAAAGTGTTGAGATTCTAGGCAAGAGTTGCCACGCCTGGCTCTAAATGATCTTAAGGAGAAACTGGACTTTTTGTTTCGCTTTGAGGAGAAAAGGGTGATAGTAGTGTTGCATGTCTTTTTTAAAGTGCTATTTTGTAGAAATACATAATGAAATATTACATATTAAATGATCCGATGTCAAGATTCACTTCAAAATAATTTGGATAGGGAAAAGAAAAAGTAGGTGAGGTTTAGATCAAATCAGATTGGCCTCAAGCTGGTAATTGTTGAAACCAGCTAACTTTACTCTTATTTTTACTTTCTTATGTTTAAAATTTTCCAATTAAAAAAAGGCAGATTCCCCTTTCCAGTCTTGGCAGGAATCTGGGGGTGTATTCCCTCGAGAGCAGTAGGTGTGTGGACTGGAAAATACCAGGCACAGCTGAAAGTGAGAATACCACACTGAGAACAGGGGCACTGATGTTTACTCGCCACATGCGCAAGACTCAATCTTCCCCCAGGTTTCCCAGAATGCTGGCAGCTAGCCTCACAGCCTATGAGCAGAACACTGGAAAAGTATTACCTGGGGAACCCTATAAGCTCAGGAAACGTACCTATAGCCACCAACACTGGAGATCTCCCAACGAAAGGGCCAGCCAGTTCATCTTACTGTGACGCGGCCAGTTGACAAGCGAGAAACAAAGAGCATCCAGCTTTTTAGTCCCCCATTCTTTAATGAGTGGACAGCCCAGGACACCTGGACATTTGAGTAAAGCCTTAGTATGAAACACAGAAAAAGCAACTAGGAGAGGCTGGGTGCAGTGGCTCACGTCTGTAATCCCAGCACTTTGGGAGGCTGAGGCCGGCAGATAGATCACTTGAGGCCAGAACTTCAAGACCAGCCTGGCCAACATGGTGAAACCATGACCCTACTAAAAATACAAAAAAAATTTGCTGGGTGTGGTGACAAATGCCTGTAATCCCAGCTACTCGGGAGGCTGATTGCTGTGGCACAAGAATCGCTTGAACCCAGGAGGTTGCAGTGAGCTGAGATCGTGACACTGCACTCCAGCCTGGGCCACAAAGCCAGACTCTGTCTCAAAATAAAACCAAAAACAAAACAAAAAGGCAACCAGGAAAAAAGACAGACTATGCAGAGAAAAGAAAACTTCAAAAGGATGATTAATAGCTTCAGAGAAATATTTTTCTCAAAAAAACTCTTTTTGAGATATAGTCTAGTTCTGTCACCCCAGCTGGAGTGTAATGGCAAAATCTCAGCTCAACGCAACCTCTGCCTCCTGGGTTCAAGTGATTCTCCTGCCTCAGCCTCCTGCGTGTCAGGCCTCCAAGTGCAAGCCCGGATCCAGAAAGTCTAAAGTCCTGCCTGCCTCGGCTAATTATTCCCCACCCCCAGCCTTTGTTCGCCATTATCCCTGATCGCCCAGCTTCCCCCCACCTTGCCATCTTAACTGTTACTATGATAATGTGAATACTCTTTACCCCACCCTGCCATCTTAACCGTTTTTATAATAATGTGAATACTCCTCACCCCACCCTGCCATCTTAACTACTCTTAACCCACCGCCACTGTAACTGATCTTATGGTAATGAGATCCTTGCCAGTACCCCCACCACTGTAACTGATCTTACTCCGTAACACCCCTGCTCCCTCCCCCCAAAATTTGCCCCAACCTATAAAACCAACTACTATCCCCCTGCCCTTCCCTAACGCCCTTTTCGGCCTTAACCCACCTGCACCCAGGTAAATAAACAGCCATGTTGCTTACACAAAGCCTGTTTGGGAAGGTCTCTTCATTCAAAGCGTGCATTTTAACACTGGGTAGCTGGGACTACAGGCATGCATCACCACACCCAGCTAATTCTTTGTATTTTTTGGTTGAGACGGAGGAGTTTCATCATGCTGGCCAGGCTGGTCTTGGACTCCTAGCCTCAAGTGATCCGCCCACCTCAGCCTCCCAAAGTGCTGGGATTACAGGTGTGAGCTACCGCACCTGGCCAAAAAACATTTTTAATACCAGCTTTACTAAGGTATATAATTCACACACTATAAAGTTCATCCTTTTAAAATGTATAACTCAGTAGGTCTTAGCATACTCAGAGTTGTGCAACCACCACTATCTGATATTGGAAGCGTGAAAGAATAGGATACTACTAGTAAAAACAGGATATTGAGAAAATGTTTAAAAGTTCTTGAAGGGAGTATAAATTAGTTTAACCACCGTGGAAAGCAACATGGTGATTCCTCAAAGAGGTAAAAACAGAACTACCATTTGACCCAGCAATCCTATTACTGAGTATACACCCAGAAGAACAGATACCATTTTGCCATAAAGACACATGCACACAAATGTTCGCTGCAGCACTATTCACAATAGCAAAGACACACAGTCAACCTAAATGTCCATCAGTGACAGACAGATGAAGAAAATGGGTAGTCCTTCAACAGAAGTAAGGTAAAAAGACAAAAAAAGAGGGCCAGGCGCGGTGGCTCACGCCTGTAATCCCAGCACTTTGGGAGGCTGAGGCAGGTGGATCACAAGGCCAGGAGTTTGAGACCAGCCTGGCTAACACAGTGAAACCCCGTCTCTACTAAAAATACAAAAATTAGCCGGGCGTGGTGGCAGGTGACTATAGTCCCAGCTACTTGGGAGGCTGAGGCAGGAGAATTGCTTGAACTGGGAGGTGGAGGTTGCAGTGAGCTGAGATCCGCCACTGCCCTCCAGCCTGGGTGACAGAGCAAGACTTCATTTAAAAAAAAAAAAACAATAAAAAGAAACTATGGTAGTACATATATACCATGGAATACTATGCAGCCATAGAAAGAATAAGATCATGTCTTTTGTGGGAACATGGAGTTGAAGGCCATTATCCTTAGCAAACTAATGCAGGAACAGAAAACCAAAGACTGCATGTTCTCACTTATAAGTGGGAGCTGAATGATGAGAACACATGAACACAAAGAAGGGAACAACAGATCCTGGGCCTACCTGAGCAAGGAGGGTCAGAGGAAGGAGACAAGCAGAAAAAATAACTATTAGGTACTAGGCTTAGTAGCTGGGTGACAAAATAATGTGTAAAACAAACCCCAGTGACACGAGTTTACCTATATAACAAAACTGCACAAGTACCCCCGAACCTAAAATAAAAGTTTTAAAAAAAATTAAAACTCACAAGGCCAGGAGTTTGAGACCAGCAAAAATTAAGGAGAATAAAAGTACCTATTCTTGAAAATTAAAATATCACAACAAAACAAAGATCTCAAAGGAAAGGTCGGAAGGTGAAGTTGACCAAAGTGTCCACAAAGTACAGCAAAAAGACCAGACTACGGAAACTAGGAGAGAAAAGCGAAGGAAAATCAGGGACTAGTCTAGGAGATCCAACAACCAAATAACACGAGTTCCAGAAAGATGTAACACAGAAAACGTACGGGAGGAAATTACTATCATTATGATTCAGGATAAGTTCCCCAAACTGAAGGCCATGAGTTCTGTGACTGCAGGGACTGATCACCATATTCAGTGGTGCATCACAGTGAAATTGTGTAAGACTGAGGGAAGAGGCAAGTCCTACTTCCAGGGAGAAGAAACAGTTTGTATGTAAAAGGTCAAGAATCCGAATGGGGCTCAATCAGCAGCCACACAGAAGCCAGCCAGCCGGCAACGAATGCAGTGACTTCATTCTGGGGGGTGCTCTAATCCAGAAGTCAATACTCAGCCAAAATCCCATCAACTGTGAGAGAGCAGAATAAAATCATTCTTAGACATGCAAGGTCCTCATAAAACGAACTGCTTAATCCTCCCTTTTTCAGAAAGCTACTAGAGGATGTAGCCACCAGAATGAAGAAATATGCCAAGACAGGACAAGAATGGGGTCCAAACAAGAGAGAAAATGAATCCCCAGGATGATGGAGCTTCTCAGATGACACCCACACAGCAGACCTAGAGAATAACAAATCTAGGTTAGAGCAGGTCAGAGAGCTTCGGGAAATACTTCCTTGAGAAGATGAAATTGACAGAATGCCCATGTGTTTAAACATATTGAATGTTTGTGTTAAGAGATTTAGACAACCGACAGAGAATCTAGGACTAAATTAATGATAAAAGACCAAAAATTAAGGAGAATAAAAGTACCTATTCAATTGTTAACTACTAAGAAAATTTAAAAAAAAAATGTATAAGAAAAGAAAAGCAGGCCATGCCTCATGCCTGTAATCCCAGCACTGTGGGAGGCTGAGGTAACCATCTCAGCCGCAGGCATCCAGGAGTTCAAGACCAGCATGGGTGACGTGGCAAAACTCCTCTCTACAAAAATATACAAAAATTAGCCAGGCATGGTGGCACGCGCCTGTAATCCCAGCTAGTCAGGAGGTTAACGTGGAGGGATCACTTGAGCCTGGGAAGTCGAGGCTGCTGTGAACCAAGATTGTACCACTTGTCCAGCCTGGGTGACAGAGCAAGACCCTGTCAAACGCAAACCAAAAACAAAAACATGGTATTATACGGAACAGCAATGTAAAGAACTTAAGCAATCATAATAATGTAAACATCAAAGGGTGATCTAAACAAAATGGACAGAATTGTAGCGGGGGGACAGGAGACGTGCCTACATGGGCAAGGAAGGGAAGGGGAAAGACAACTCAAGCCTCATGGCTGATGCTGGAAACAGACAAAGCCTAATCCTGGAAAAAAATCACAAAGAACGTAAACACATTACTTGGTAATACAGAGTTAAATACTCAAGAACCAGCTTGAAAAGTTATTGCTCTTGGGGAATGAGACACGGGCAGGACAGCAGGAAACCATCATTTCTTGTTCGAGTCTTGTCGACTATATACTACACACACGTACAACTGATACAAGTAAAAGCCAAAATTTTGTCCTTTTTTTTTGAGTCACCAGGTTGGAGTGTAGTGGTACGGTCCTCAGGAGGCTGAGGCATGAGAATCCCTGGAACCGGGGAGGCGGAGGTTGCGTGAGCTGAGATCGCACCACTGCACTCCAGCCTGAGCGACAGAGACTCCATCTCCAAAAAAAAAAAAAAAAAAAAAAAAGATGTTAACAGTAGTAATAAAATGTTTTGTATTTTCTTATTCTTGCTTATCTGTATTTTTTATTTTCTTAAAATCTACATATATTGCTTTAACAAAGGAGAATTTTTAAACATTAAGAAATTTTAAGTACAACTCAAATACAAAAAGCGAAGCCAGTGGGGGAAGAATAAGGTGGCGCAGAGCGCAGCTTCTATCTGCCCTGCAGCCCGCGTTGTGAATACTATAGTACCAGGTAATAGCTACTTCCCAACTTGTTCACATTACAGCATACTGAGAAAATAATGACATTTGTAGGACTCAAGGTCTGAGGAGATTAGCACAGCTCTAATTCATTTGGTTGGGAATGACACACAGACTGGGAAGCTCTGAATCAATATTTGGGCACTCGTTAAATGCCAGGCACTGAGCAGAGCATTTTATATGCTATAATATCATTTATTCCTCATAACAGTAACAGTAGTATCAACCTCCCCATCTTATAGTTGTAGAGAGGTCAGGTAACTTGCCTGAGGTCACACGGCTAGTGTTTGCATCTAAGGCTGCAGAGTTCATGTTCTTCACCACAACTCCATTCTGCTTTTTGACTAGATAACCCCTGGAGTTCATTATAGTCTGGAGACCAAAGGCTTAAAACCTCTTAGCTCCATTTCTTTCCTCCATCTATAAAATTTGCTTTCAGCACCTTTTGTCTGGATTAACTCCGATCAACTCTAGAAGTGAGACTCACTCCCTCCGAATCTCAAGGAGGCACTCAAATCCTACTTCCACAAATCAAGCACTCCCTGCACCTCCAACTTCCCACACAACTCCTACTGTATATTGCTAATAAAACTTTGATATAAGGCCGGGCTCGGTGGCTCATGCCTGTAATCCCAGCACTTTGGGAGGCCGAGGCAGGTGGATCACGAGGTCAAGAGATCGAGACCATCCCGGTTAACATGGTGAAACCCCGTCTCTACTAAAAATACAAAAAATTAGCTGGGCATGGTGGCGCGTGCCTGTAATCCCAGCTACTCAGGTGGCTGAGGCAGAATTGCTTGAACCCAGGAGGCGGAGGTTGCGGTGAGCTGAGATCGCGCCATTGCACTCCAGCCTGGGTAACAAGAGCGAAACTGTCTCAAAAAAAAAAAAAAAAACTTCGATATAAGCAAGGCTATAAAAATAGCAACATTTTTGCTATCTTTTTTTTTTTTTTTTTTTGAGATGGGTCTCCATCTACTACCCAGGCTGGAGTGCAGTGGTGTGATCATGGCTCACTGTAGCCTTGACCTCCTGGGTTCAAGCGGTCTTCCCACCTCAGCTTCCTGAGTGACTGAGACTACAGTGGCTGGGACACGCTCAGCTAAATTTTTATGTTTTTGTAGAAACAAGGTCTCGCTGTGCTACCCAGGCTGGTCTCGAACTCCTGGACTCAAGCAATCCTCTTGCCTCGGCCTCCCAGACCGCTGGGTTTATAGGCATGAGCCACTGTGCCAGGCCATTTTTGCTTTTTTTTTTTTTTGAGACAGAGTCTCACTCTGTTGCCAGGCTGGAGTGCAGTGGCACAATCTGGGCTCACTGCAACCTCCACTTCCCGGGTTCAAGTGATTCCCCTGCCTCAGCCTCCCAAGTAGCTGAGACTACAGGTGCGCACCACCATGCCAGGCTAATTTTTTGTATTTTAGTGGAGATGGGGTTTCACCATGTTGACCAGGATGGTCTCTCGATCTCCTGACCTCGTGATCCACCTGCCTCGGACTCCCAAAGTGCTGGGATTACAGGCATGAACCACCATGCCCAGCCTCATTTTTGCAATTTTTTTTTTAAGACGAGGTTTCACCATGTTGGTCAGGCTGGTCTTGAACTCCCGATCTCAGGTGATCCGCCCGCCTTGGCCTTCAAAGTGCTTGGATTACAGGTGTGAGCCACCACGCCCGGCCCATTTTTGATATTTTTAATAGATTTTATGGATCTGTCAATAGTTAATGAAGACGATAAAAGGGATTTTTGAACAAAATAAAAACAAATACATTTTGACTAAGAAAAAAATTACCATAGCTTTGTGAACAGCTTCACCAAATAATTACGCAATTTCCTAACACTCACAAACTGACTGTCCTAAAGAAAAGAAACGTTCAGGTTTGCTACCCAGGAGTCTGAGGGGGGAGATTAATGAAGCCTGGGAGTTGAAGGCTGCAGTAAGCTGTGATCATACCACTGTACTCCAGCCTGGGTGACACAGAAACTGTTTTTTTTTTTTTTTTTGAAGTATGTTTATATAGTCTCATATGAAACCTGTTTCCTCATTAAGCTTGGGTTTTCGAAACTGTAAAATGGACTTAGATGCGAAACAGGGTTTAGTGAGGATTAAGCAGGATAATAACATAAACAAATTCAATAAATTAAGGAGTACCATATGTTACCTATTGCCATCGGTTTTGAACTTTAAATGTATTTTCAGAATCCTGGCCAAAAGACTTCACAGAAGCCCATTTACTCATACACTCATTCAGCCCTATCTGATAAGCTGTTATTATATGCATATATACACACACACGTACATTTATACCTGATCCTGTGCTTGGCTCTGTGGATACAAAGATGAATAAAACGTACGTAGTCCTTACCCTTCAAAACCCTGACAGCTTAGAAGACCGACCTGTAAACCAACAGCAGCAATGTAATAGGTGTGATAATTACGATACGCGGAGTATAACCTTCTTACAACAGCCAATATTAGCGAGCACCAGGCAGAGTTCTAAGCACTTGACATGGATTAACTCATAGTTTCCGTAACTCCAAAGGTAGGTACTACCTTTTTGCAGGCGAGGAACAGAGAGGTTAAGTATTTTGTTTAAGGCATATGGTTAGTACATGATAGAGCTTGAATCTGAATCCCGGACTGACTCCAGATGCCACAATTAACCACTAAACCTGAGCCAACAGACACTCTGAGGATGAGAAGTCCAGGAGGGGGAGGGGTATTTGGGGCAAATGGCCCAGAAAACAACAACCCTTGAACTTCGCTTTAATGGATAACTAGGAGTTTGAAAGTATATAGCGAGGGAGAGGCAATTTCAGGTCGGGCGGCAGAGTGTGGGCATACATAAAGACTGCATGGCAGAGAACTATAACCTGCCTGGTGTGGCTAGAAAAGAACAGGGCAGGTGATAAAGAAAGAGACAGAGGTCAGAATAAAAAGAGCCTGGCAGACCCAGGATGAAGAGCTCAGTTATTACAGCAAGGGCACCACGGGGCCACGGGAGACTATTAAGGGTGGAGGCTGCTGATCACCTCAGTACTAACTATATAAGCTCTCTTATTGGAAGGGACCTACAGATCTCTTAAAATATGTTCTTTGTGGCCGGGCGCGGTGGCTCAAGCCTGTAATCCCAGCACTTTGGGAGGCCGAGGCGGGTGGATCACGAGGTCGAGAGATTGAGACCATCCTGGTCAACATGGTGAAACCCCGTCTCTACTAAAAATACAAAAAATCAGCTGGGCATGGTGGCTCATGCCTGTAATCCCAGCTACTCAGGAGGCTGTGGCAGGAGAATTGCCTGAACCCAAGAGGCGGAGGTTGTGGTGAGCCGAGATCGCACCATTGCACTCCAGCCTGGGTAATAAGAGCGAAACTCTGTCTCAAAAAAAAAAAAAAAAAAAAAAAAAAAAAAAAAAAATGTTCTTTGTGCCAGGCACAGTGGCTCACACCTATAATCCCAGCACTTTGGGAGGCCAAAGCAGGTGGATTGCTTGAGCCCAGGAGTTCAAGACCAGCCTAGGTAACATGAAGAAACCCATCTCTATCTACTAAAAACACAAAAATTAGCCTGGTGTGGTGGTGGGCGCCTGAAATCCCAGCTACTTAGGAGGCTGAGGCAGGAGAATCGCTTGAATCCAGGAAGCAGAGATTGCAGTGAGCCAAGGTCAAGACATTGCACTCCAGCCTGGGCGACGAGAGCAAAATTCCATTTCCAAAAAAAAAGGCCAGGTGCAGTGGCTCAAGCCTGTAATCCCAGCACTTTGGGAGGCCGAGGCAGGCGGATCATGAGGTCAAGAGATCAAGACCATCCTGGCTAACACAGTGAAACCCTGTCTCTACTAAAAAAATACAAAAAATTAGCCAGGCGTGGTGGCACATGCCTATAGTCTTAGCTACTTAGGAGGCTCAGGAAGGAGAATAGATTGAACCCGGGAGGCGGAGGTTGCAGTGAGCCAAGATCGCACCACTGCACTCCAGCCTGGGCAACAGGGTGAGACTCCGTCTCAAAAAAACAAAAACAAAACAAAAAAACAGTTATTACAATTGAGGTAGAAAGCCATATTGATCCACCTTGCAGATAAGAGACAGAAAAGTGGGCTGGCTGACTACAGACTTCCATTGATTTGCCTTAGCCTGAGGACAGCACGAGGCAGGCTCAGACTCTCAGCCATCTCTGTTTAGCCTCCTTTACATTACAACATGTAAATGGTTACCAAAAGCATCACAGACCAGGCCAGGAGCAGTGGATCATGCCTGTAATACCAGCACTTTGGGAGGTCAAAGCAGGAGGAATGCTTTGAGCTCAAGAGTTCGAGACCAGCCTGGGCAACATGGTGAAACCTCATCTCTACAAAAAAACATAAAAATTAGCTGGGTGTCTGGTGGCGTGCACATGTAGTCCCACTACTCAGGAGGCTGAGGCTGGAGAATCACTTGAGGCCAGGAAGTGGAGGTTGCAATGAGCTGAGATAGCATCACTGCACTCCAGCCTGGGTGACAAAAAGAGACTCCATCTCAAAAAAAACAAAAAAAAAAAAATCACAGACCAGAATTGTGAGCAAATCACAGACCAGAATTGTGAGCTCAGACTGCAATGCACTGGCTTAAATAGGAAAGCTGCATGGTGGTTACACTCACACTCCATCAGTCAAAAAATCTGGATCTGATCTTACTTCTGCCACTAACTGACTGGGTGGGTCACCTATCCACCTATCCAAGGCCTCAGGTTATTCGTCTGTAATCATGTCGTTGTCTACCCAGCACTTTGGGAGGCTGAGGCAGGTGGATCACTTGAAGCCAGTAGTTTGAGATCAGCCTGGTCAACATTGCAAAACCCCAGCTCTGCCAAAAATGCAAACAAACAAACAAACAAAAATTAGCCAGGTGTGGTGCCTGTGGTCCCAGCTACTCAGCAAGATGAGGCAAGAGAATGGCTTGAACCTGGGAGGCAGAGGTTGCAGTGAGCCGAGACTGTACCACTGCACTCCAGTCTGGGTGACAGAGCAAGAGTCTGTGTCACCAAAAAAGAAAAAAGAAAAAAAAAAAAAAGAAAGAAAAAGAAAAGAATGTCCTTGTGTAAAATAAAGTATTTAAAGAGCTGTTACACAGAGGCTGGAATAAACATCCTGGAACTGAACCACAACCACAGAAAACAGTAACACTACCAATTCTAACCCTTACTAAGCATTGAGCTTGTTCTATGGGTGAGGCAACTGAGACACAGTGTTCAAGTAAGCTGACCAGTCACCTGGCTGGTGAATGCTGGAACTAGAATTTGCTCACAAGCAGGTTGGCTTGAGGCCCAATTCTCAAGCTCAGTCTAAAGAACAGCAGAATGAGCAGACTCCTAACGCAGCAACCCCACTGATGCCATTACAGGCTAACTACACATCCGCCCAGGATGTTATGAAAGGGATCCCTTTTTGGAGGAGGGGAGGGCAGGCTGCAGGCGATGAGTACTAAAGTCCCAGGCAGTCAGACTCTAGACCAGGTGCTAAAGTATCATTCCCCAAATTTTCCATGCCCTCTCACTTCTGCATATTTGCACATGCTGTGCCTTTCAAATGGAATAGCCCTTTCTTCCTCTGCCAGGCAAATTCTTCAGCCTCTCAAGCCTTGTTTTGGTGAAGCCTTTCTCAGACTCCATGCTACTGGTAAGTGCTTTTCTGTGGTCCTTGAAATTGGAGTAGGCTTAGGATGGAGCAAAGAGCAGACAGGAGGAGGAGGAGAGCAAAGGACAAAATTGCCACATATGTGGGAAATGGCAGAATAAAGGGGCTGCTTAAAGAGCACTGCAAGACAAGGGTAGAAGGTGTAAGAGCCTAAAGGCTGCTCTACTCTTCAGATACGGCTCTGAAGGCAATAGGGAGCCACTGATGTTTCTAAAGCAAGACAGTACCATGGTGAGATGGGATTTTGGAAATCAGGGAGAGGCAAAGAGTGGTGGCCTTTCCTCCATAGCTCTCCTAGATCATGAATTTCTCCAGAGACGCCAATACCATTAACTTCCCCACAGCAAAGCCAAAGTCAGCGAAAATAATCTGCAATCACCAAGGGTCTTTCTTGCACTGCCTCGTCACCATCAACAGCCATCCATCCCTTACCAAAGACCTCCTGTGTGCGATGGCTGGACAGGCAGGTGGCTGGCGGCCTCACAACCTGGCTGCAGAGCAAGGCCCGACAGTATGCTGTAAGTGCCAGATGACCTGTGCAGAACGAGCCTTGGGCGCAGGGCTGAGAACACCATTACGGAGACACCATCTGAATCATAGTGCTGACCAGGGGATGGTGCCAAGGTGGGGAATCCTCAAGGACTGATGGCAGGGTCCATACATATGACCAAGCAGGCGTCCCATAGAGAGCATAGGGCTCATGCGTGCGATTGTGGGGGTGGCAGGGGGCGAAGGGGGAAGGTAAGTGAGGTAATGAGTACTTGGTCCCCTGGGTAGTGGAGAGCCGAGGGCAAGAAACACTGGCAGTCCACTGTAGCTTTCTGGTGCACACACAGCTCTCATTGTCTACTGTCTTAAAAGGGCAGATAATCACATCTGCATATTCCTACAGGGACAATTCCTGGGCTCAAAACTATTCTAAATGAGTTGATTAGTACTTTTCACATAATAATATGAAGATGGGCATAGGGCTTTTCTCTAAACTTCCTGTAAACCCAAAAGTGACTAAGAACCTTTTAAAGTTTTCACAAAAACTCTATTTAACTACATCAAGAAATATTTTATGATTAAGAGGTTATAGACTGAATACAAAATCTGAGGTTTGAGTGTGTGCGGACTACAACTTAGTCTCCTAAATCACACTGAGCACCGGCAACCACCCAGCACTGTGCTAAGAGAATGAACAGAAATGAATCAAAAAGGCCCTTCCCTTAGAGCTTCCAACCCCATGAATTTCACAAAGTTGGCACCAAAGCTAATGTGGCAAATTCATATAATAGGAGCTATTCATATGAAATTTTACTTTAAGGCCATCTGCTATCATCCTGTGCTCAGCATGTTTTTTTCTGCCATTGATTTTCTAGAAGTGTACTCTTAGAGTATTAAATATCTAATCTCCAATCTCTGCTGTGAATTAAGAACTTAATTTTAATTCTACTTTCCCCTCTACATGGGAGTAAATTAAATACTGCTCCCTGTCAGCTGACTACAGAGTCCCTTCTCCCTGGACCACGCCTACGATGAGAAAAGGTGTGTTGTACTATAAAACGATAATGTTCCAGACTTTGGTCCATGATCCAACTCCAAGAATTTTTTTTTTTTTAAAGATGGGGTTTCACCATATTGGTCAGGCTGGTCTTGAACTCCTGACCTCAGGCGATCTGCCCGCCTTGGCCTCCAAAGTGCTTGGCATGAGCCACCACGCCCGGCCAGAACTTCCTTATAACACCTCCTAAGAAATGAGTTCACAGGAACGTGAAAGCAAGACAGCTGTGTGAATGCGAACGGCAGTGCAAGTTAGGAAGCAAAAGAACAAACACGCAACACTCGGAAACTCTGTTTATCACGTTAGTTCTTATAAAAATGAACGAAGGAAACAACTTCTCATTTTAGTTGCTACTATAAAGACATTTAATTATTTCATAAACCCTTCATCTTGTATTAAAATATAGCAATCTAAGCCAGGTGTGCTGGCTCCTGCCTGTAATCCCAGCACTTTGGGAGGCTGAGGTGGGCGGATCACAAAGTCAAGAGAGCAAGACCAGCCTGGCCAACATGGTGAAACCCTAACTCTACTAAAAATACAAAAATTAGCCAGGCATGGTGGTGCACCTGTAATCCCAGTTACTTAGGAGGCTGAGGCAGAATTGCTTGAACCTGGGAGTCAGAGGCTGCAGTGAGCCGAGATAACAACACTGCACTCCAGCCTGGTGACAGAGTGACATTCTATCTCAAAAAAACAAAACAAAACAAAAATCACTGGTGTATTAGGTTTTCTGTCCCTTGAAATAGTTTTGTCTATCCCTGATCAACCATACCAGACTTCTTCCAGATTCTATGAACTTTGGACTTCTGTGGATACAATTTCCTCTGCCTGAAACACTGTTACTACCTCCTGTTCCTTGTCTGCTTTCACCATTCACCTGTGGGCTGAAATGTTACTTTCTCAGGTAAGTCTTGGTTGAGCCCTAGCTGAGGTTAAATACACTTGCTATTTATTCTTATGCCCTCCCTCAGTTAACACTCACCACATCTTATAATTACTGGGTTAATACCTGTCTCTTCCACCACACTACATACTCTTTAAGAGCAAGTATCTGATTTGTCCACTGTCATCGAAGTGAGCGGCACTCAATATACACCCAATAAACATTTGCTCAGTGAACAATAATGCCACAACCCTTTAGTGTTCTGGACCACACCTCGAGTATGTCTTGACCTTGTATGAAGTGACTCCTATGAACTCCACAACAAGTTCTACTTCTGACAGATACTCTCACAGTGTAAATTGTGTTTCTCTCCCTTTTGCCTTTGCACAAACCTGCAAAGCGCCAACTTCTTGAACAAATCTGCGTAGTTCTTTCCACTACCACTTCATGTTCTCATAATACACATAGATACTAGAGAGGTGCTATGTGTATTCTCGGAAACTTTTTTAAAAAGTAGATCTTTCACTAATATGACTTTTTTTTTTTAATGGAGTCTTGCTTTGTCGCCCAGGCTGGAGTGCAATAGCACAATCTTGGCTCACTACAACCTCTGCCTACCAGGTTCAAGAGATTCTCCTGCCTCAGCCTCCTGAGTAGCTGGGATTACAGGCATGCACCACCAAGCCCAGCTAACTGGTTTTTTTTTTTTTCTTTTTTTTTGAGATGCAGTTTTGCTCTGTCACCAAGCTAGAGTGCAGTGGCGCCATCTCAGCTCACTGCAACCTCAGCCTCCCAGGTTCAAGCAATTCCCCTGCCTAAGCCTCCCAAATAGCTGGGACTAAAGGTGCACCCAGCTAATTTTTTGTATTTTAGTAGAGATGGGGTTTCACCATGTTAGCCAGGATGGTTTCAATCTCCTGACCTTGTAATCCACCCACCTCAGCTTCCCAAAGTGCTGGGATTATAGGTGTGAGCCACCATGCCGGTCTAATTTTTATATTTTTAGTAGAGGCAGGATTTCACCACGCTGGTCAGGCTGGTCACAAACTCCTGACCTCATAATCCTCCCACCTCGGCCTCCCAGTCCCGGGATTACAGGCATGAGCCGCTGGGCCCGGCCTACCTTTTTTTGAGACAGAGTCTTGTTCTGTCGCTAGGCTGGAGTACAATGGCACAATCTCGGCTCACTGCAGCCTCTGCCTCCCAGGTTCAAACCATTCTTCTGTCTCAGTCTTCCAAGTAGCTGGGATTACAGGCACCTACCACCATGTCCAGCTAATGTTTGCATTTTTAGTAGAGATGGGGTTTCACCACACTGGCCAGGCTGGTCTCGAACTCCTGACTTCAGATGATCTGCTTGCCTTGGCCTCCCAAAGTGCTGGGATTATAGGTGTGAGCCACCATGTCTGGCCATGACTATTATTTTTCAGGGCTGGGACGCCTTAAAGGTACTTTTTTTTTTTAAGGAAACCATAAGAAACACACAAACTACATTATCTGAATTCTGGCCATGTACAGGAAGACATTCTTAAAATATTTTAAAAGCCCCTGATTTTAAAGTGAACACAACCTTTTAAAGGCATTACAAGCCGGGTGTGGTGGCTCCCGCCTGTAATCCCAGCACTTTGGGAGGCCAAGGTGGGCAGATCACCTGAGGTCAGGAGTTCAAGACCGGCCTGACCAATATGGTGAAACCCCGTCTCTGCTAAAAAAATAAAAAAAATAAAAAAAAATTAGCCGGGTGTGGTGGCATACGCCTGTAGTCTCAGCTACTCTAAAGGCTGAGGCAGGAGAATCGCTTGACCTCAGGAGATGGAGATTACAGTGAGTGGAGATCGCACCACTGCACTCGAACCTAGGCAAGAGAGACTGTGTCTCAAAAATAAATAAATAAATAAATAAATAAAAGGCATTACAAGTTCCTGCTGATTTACTGCTCTCTGTCCTCATCCTTCATAGCCACTGAAGGTTCTACATGCCTAACTCATTTTCACAAATACAGCACTTTTGTCATATTGTGGAGTTAAAAGAAATGGGATCCCCAGAAGGAGGTAGTGAGATATTATAAACAAGAAATAGGGCAGGGGTGAGGGAAGAGAGAGCATCAGGAAGAAGAGCTAAGGGATGCTGGGCTTAATACCTGGGTGATGGGGTGACCTGTGCAGTAAACGACCATGACACACATTTCCCTATGTAACATATATGCAAATCCAAATACTGCACATGTACGCCTGAGTTTAAGATAAAAGCTCAATGAAAGAAAAAAAAAAAAAAAAGCAAGAGCTCTAGGTGATAGTCTCAGTTTTACTGATTCACTGGGTAATCTTGGATCAGTCTTATTGACTCTTAAGTGCCCAGTAGAGGTAATTCCCAAGACGCCTTCCAAATAAACTATTTTGCTACCAAATCAATTTGCTTTCTTTTTTTTTTTTTTTAAGGTGGGGTTTCACCATGATGGCCAGGCTGGTCTTGAACTCCTGACCTCAGGTGATCCACCCACCTCGGCCTCCCAAAGCGCTAGGATTACAGGCGTGAGCCACAGCGCCCGGCACAATTTGCTTTCTTAATGATTTAGCAGACATGATCTTGGTGAGTATATGAAAAACTATATAATTACAAGTATTCACAGGATATCTGGTATTTGCCTATCAGTTTCAGATCCTACGAAAGTTTAAATGAGTCTAATACATGGTTCTTTAAAGATCTACAAACCAATGTGTATTTTGGAAAAGCTAGTTATTGCGTGAGGAGGATGGGTTTTAGAAGGTGAGCCTTTCCTGTATGTACTGTCTTTCACATTTTATTCGGTGCCCGCAATGAATTCGGAAGATGCTGTGTAAAAACCCAGACAGGCCAATATGACAAGATGGTTTTCACCGCCACTCCTCCTATCCTTACATCTCTTTTCAAACTGTTCTAGAACCGGATAAAAGATCTCCAGAGAGCAGCGTCAGTCAGCTGCACAAATGCCTGTGTATTACAACATACACAGACATATCTGGGTTTGTCCAGCTCTTCCGAGCAAGGACGGCCTAATCCGGGCTTTCCACACCTCTAACAGGCTCGAGACCAACCAAACGCCCGCGGAAAGGCTGGAAGCACCTCGTAAGGGTCCCCGCCTGGCCTCTCCAAAGCAGACGCCCACCTCTTCCTTCAGTCCCCTGGGGGCGACCGCCCTGCCCCGCCCCCGCCGTCGCGGGCCCGCCCTGACCTCCTCGAACTGCTCGCCAGAGCCGCCGGCTCCGCGAGCCTCCAGCAGCTCCCGGAACTGCTCCAGAGTGACAGACTCTTCGCCGCGCCCCAGCCGCTCTTCCAGCCAGCGAAACAACGCGCCGCGGTGCCTCGACACCAGCGACTCGCAGGGGGGTGTGGGCAGCAACGCGGCGGCAGCCTCCCGCAGCCTGGCCGGCTCCAGCAGCGCCGCGGCGGGTGGTAGCGCCGGAGCCGCGAGGCCCGGGCCGGGGGTCGTGCCCGAGACCGTGGCCCAGTCCTGGTGGGGGCCCCAGCCCTCTCCCCCGGCGGCCGCCGCTTCGTCTTCACTGCTGTGACTCGGAGCGTTCCCCATGGGGTCTCCGTCTTGGGCGCCCGGCTCTGCAGCCGCTGCCGCCTCCCCGCCTCGACCTGTCAACCTCCGACAGCAGCCGGCGGGCGGGGACTGGCAGGAGACCGCGGCTGCGGCTGCGGCTGCGGCTTCCGGCTTCCTGGCCGTCGAGCGAGGACCGTTGTCGCAAAGATGCCGTCACGTAGGTAGGCAGTCTTTAGCAGCTCGCGACAGCTAGGCGGCAGCAAAGAGTGCAACCTGCATTTCGCAGAGGACGAGTCTGTCTCAACGTTCACGTCATTCCGCAGCCTCCGCTGCCGCCATCTTTGTTTCGGCAGACAGCCTGCAAGCCGGGAAGTACGAGAAGGGCCGGGCGCTGTGGCTCACACCTGTAATCCCAGCCCTTTGGGAGGCGGGTGGGTCACCAGAGGTCGGGAGTTCCAGACCAGCCTGACCAACGTGGTAAAACCCTGTCTCCACTAAATACAGAAAACTAGGCGGGCGTGGTGGCGGGTGCCTGCAATCCCAGCAGGAGAATCGCTTGAACCCAGGAGGCGGAGGTGGCAGTAAGCCGCGATTGGGCCACTGTACTCTAGCCTGGGCGACAAAAGCGAAGATTCTGTTTTTTTTTAAAAAAAAAAAAAAAAAAAAAACGAGGAAAAAGTCGGAGTCTGACTTTTCGCCAGAGACACAGGAATACAGAGAGACCGAGAGACAGGGCGCGGGCCGATGACGTCACGGTCGGCGTCGCCGCCATCTTAGTTTTGGACCGGGAGGCGGCAACTTCGGAAGTGCGCTGCGGCTGCGGTGGTTGAGATGCTGAGGCTCGGAGGCCGCAGGGTTTTGCTGGCCCTGGCCGTAGCCGCGGCAGCGGTGATGGCAGCACGGCTGACGGGCTGGTGGGGTCCCCGAGCTGGCCTTCGCCTTTTCGTACCGGAGGAGCTGTCCCGCTACCGCGGCGGCCCTGGGGACCCGGGCCTCTACTTGGCGTTGCTCGGCCGTGTCTACGATGTGTCCTCCGGCCGGAGGCACTACGAGCCTGGGTCCCACTACAGCGGCTTCGCAGGTATCGGCGACGCTGCTCAGGCCTTTCCCTCCGCCGGCGCGAGCCAGTAGCCACCTGCGCGTCGTTCGTTCGTTCGTTATTCGTGTATCTTGTCCGCCACCCGCATCCCTCGAACCCGCGCGGGGGGCGGGACTGAGCTGCACCATCCTTCTGGTCTCGGTGGCCAGCTCTGTCATTCACCACCGCCCTGCGTTACTGTTGGATTAACGTGTCTTCTGTCTCTTGTTACCCATTACCCACCGTCGGAAGCCCGAGGATACGGGCTTTGTCCCAGACTTCTGTGGGTGCTCTCAGGGCACAGATAAATGAGATTCCGCCCCACCCTCACCGTTGCCTTACTGATTCCACCCATCTCTTCCTTATGCCCGGATCCAAAGCCATCTTTCTTACTCCAACCCCTTAGCATAGTGTTTTCACGGTTCATCCGTGGTTTGTCAGCATGTCTCTACTTAATTCCTTTATGGCCCGTCATGCAGTACATTTGGTCTGAGTCATTCTTGCTTCTAGTACAGATGTACCTGTTTGTCTTTCTTAGAAAAGACTGAGGTTACGGCACAGGTAAGGGCTCCAGTCACCTTTACAGTCCTTCATACGTGGAACAAAGCTGTGCATATGTTAGACCTCAAAGTACGTTTGTCAAAGTAAGTTTGTGCTGGTGTCCCTGTTGTACAGCCGAGGTGATTAAAGGGTGTGATTTGCCTAAGGCCCTCACCCCTGAGAACTGACAGAATTTGGACTCGGACCAAATTCTGTCAGCTATTACAGCTATTACTTTGCCCGCCAGGGGGACTGACTCCCTCCCAAATTTAAAAAGGAAAAAAAAATAAAAATGCAGAGCAAGCCCAAGATCAACTGCTAGGCTGATATTAAATATTTTCCCCTTCTCATTATCTTAGGGGAATTGGGAAGCTTCCTCTAACACTGAAATACAAGCCACTTCCCTCTTTCTAGGGAATGCTTCAGAAATAGAAGGGTTGACAGAAAAGGAATGAAGTCCAGTTGGTCTCGCTAAGCCCCTGAAATAGTCCAGCTGGGGAAGGGACCTACCCAGGGCTACACAGTGAGTTAGAAGCAGAGCTGGGACTGGAATCAAGGTGTTTTGCAGCTGCCAGTTGAAGGTACTCCTTGTTGCACTGCGTTGGATGTATGCACAAGTGTGGGCATAAAACCTTCGGTTTCTGGAGTGCTTTTTATTTTTCACTGTTCTCTGCTGTCTGCTGAGTTTCTGTGCTCCTGGTATTCATTCCTCATCTTTATTTACTGCTGCCTACCTTGTGTCAGGGGCTGTGCAATCCAAGATGTCTGTAACATGCTTCCCACTGCCCACACAGGCTAGCTGGGAAATAGTTACTTTCACTTATTCATTCATTCATTCAATATTTTGTTTTTCATTGAGATGCAATTCACATGATGTAAAGCCCTTTTAAAGTATACAATTCAGTGGGGTTTGTTGTCATTGTTTTTGTTTTGAGACAGGGTCTGCCTCTGTTGTCCGGGCTGGTGTGCACTGGCATGACTTCTGCCTCCCAGGTGGAATGATACTCCTACTTCAGCCTCCCAAGTAGCTGGGACCATAGGTGCATACCACCACGTCCAGCTCATTTTTGTGTTTGTAGAGATGGCTTTGCACCATGTTGGCCAGGCTGGTCTTGAACTCCTGAGCTGAAGTGATCCACCCACCTGGACCTCCCAAAGTGTTGGGATTACAGGTGTGAGCCACTGCACCCAACCTTTTTTTTTTTTTTTTTTTTTTTTGAGATGGAGTCTTGCTCTACTGCTCAGGCTGGAGTGCAATAGCGCTATCTTGGCTCACTGCAAACTCTGCCTACCAGGTTCAGGCAGGAGTAGGTGATTCTCCTGCCTCAGCCTCCGAAATAACTGAGATTACAGCCACCACGTCTGGGTAATTTTTGTATTTTTAGTAGAGACAGGGTTTTGCCATGTTGGCCAGGCTGGTCTCGAACTCCTGACCTAAGGTAATCTGCCCACCTTGGCCTCCCAAAGTGCTGGGAAGTGGTGGGATTAGAGGCATGAGTGACCACACCCAGCCCCTACCCCTTTTTTTTTTTTTTTTTTTTTTTTTTAAAGAGAGATGGGGTCTCATCTCGTCACCCAGGCTGAAGTGCAGTGGCATGGTCATAGCTCAAAGCCCTGTGCTTAAGCAGTCTTTCTTACTCAGCCTCTTGAGAGGCTGGGATTATGAACATGAGCCTCCATGCCCAGAGTGTGAACATTGTGAATTTGTGATGTCTGTGACACGAGTAATGTTGGATATACAGGTGTGGGCCTTGTGAGACATCTGAGCTAAACATGCAGATGTGGCTATCTTTGCCTGTAGGAGGGCTTTGAAACCACAAGTGTGGATAAGATTGTCAGGTGAGAGGTTGTGGACGGTAATGGACTGCTAAGGCTGGTAGCCACTGAGAGGCTGGAGAGATAGGAGGAAAATCAGATGTGTCGTGGAAGCCAGGGGAGTTGGTCAGCTGTGTTAAATATTGCTGAAGGTAAATAAATGTGACCAATGCCGAAGAGATGTGTGTCCAAGGTCCAGGAGCATCTGCCACAGAGGAGGGAGTGGGGGCCCCCTTTCCCTGGGGGTAGGGAGTCGGGGTTGTCAAGAGATGTTCCTCAGAAAACATTCTGGCTGGGTGCAGTGGCTCATACCTGTAATCCCAGCACTTTGGGAGGCCAAGCTGGGCGGATTGCCTGAGTTCAGGAACAGCCTGGCCACCATGGTGAAACCCTGTCTCTACTGAAAAAAAAAAACAAAAAAAAAAAAACAGAAAACAAGGCCAGGCACAGTGGCTCACGCCTGTAATCCCAGCACTTTGGGAGTAAAGGCAGGGGGATCACGAAGTCAGGAGTTCAAGACCAGCTAGGCCAAAATGGTGAAACCCTGTCTTTACTAAAAATAGGAAAACTAGCCGGACGTGGTGGCAGCGCCTGTAATCCCAGCTACTCGGAGGCTGAGGCAGAGAATTGCTTGAACTCGGGAGGCAGAAATTGCAGTGAGCCAAGATTGTGACACTGCATGACAGAGTGAGAGTCCATCTCAAAAAAAAAAATTAGCTGGGTACAGTGGCAGGTGCTTGTAATCCCAGCTACTGGGGAGTCTGAGGCAGGAGAATCGCTTGAACCCAGGAGGCCAAGGTCGCAGTGAGCCAAGATTGTGCCACTGCACTCCAGCCTGGGTGACAGAGTGAGACACTGTCTCAAAAAAAAAGAAAAAAACCAGATTCTTGAGTTTGTATAGTGTCAGTCATTTACAACTGGATCTGATGGAAAGTTCTCTCCTACAGGCCGAGATGCATCCAGAGCATTTGTGACCGG
Source organism: Saimiri boliviensis (assembly GCF_048565385.1). Classification (NCBI taxonomy): domain Eukaryota; kingdom Metazoa; phylum Chordata; class Mammalia; order Primates; family Cebidae; genus Saimiri; species Saimiri boliviensis. Next base: position 24,022,874 of record NC_133465.1, read on the forward strand.
GGACTACTCTGAAGCAGGCCTTGTGGATGATGTATCTGACTTGTCATTCTCTGAGATGCTGACACTTCAAAGTTGGCTTTCATTCTATGAGAAGAATTACATATGTGTTGGTAAGTAGTCCACAGTTCATACGTGTCATGTGATTGTCTTGGAATGTTTTCAGGGGCCTGAGATTTTTTAGGGATTGGGCTCAAGATTAAAATCTGGAAAACAGCCATGGATTTTTTTTTACTTTAAATTCAGTTTGTTAGCACAGGGCTGAGCCATCCAGAAGGAGATGCACGGGCACCTGTTTCCTCCGCTCCTGGCTGTGGGAGAGGGTTGCTGAGCTGTGTGCTTTGGCCTGGCTGCACTGCGGCCAGTGGCTGCTTGCACCATCCATCAGCAACCAGCTCCGGAAGGGCAGCTTACCTGACTCACTGTGCTGTGTGCAGCTGGCTTCAGCACGCAGGCAGGAAGGCGTGAAGCCTAAGTGTATGTTTCTGCAAGTCCCCTTTTATTTGGTCCTCTGGGAGGAGAGCAGCTTCCTGAGTAAGCTGTTTCCCAGGTGGGAAGTATGCTCATTAGACTTCTGTGGAGGGTACTGTACTTGCTACTTACTGCAGGTACATGAGGGACTCACTTCTCCAGTAGGAAGACACTGAACTGTGTCCTAAACCAGAGGGTTAAAGACACTGGCACTAGGCCCTGTGTGGTGGCTCATACCTGAATCCCAGCACTTGGGGAGGCCGAGGCAGGTGGATCACTTGAGGTCAGGAGTTCGAGACCAGCCTGGCCAACATGGTGACACCCCGTCTCTACTAAAAATACAAAAATTAACTGGGTATGGTAGTGTGCGCCTGTAATCCTAGCTACTCAGGAGTCTGAGGCAGGAGAATCACTTGAACCCAGGAGGCAGGCAGAGGTTGCAGTGAGCTGAGATGGCACCATTGCACTCCAGCCTGGGCGACAGAGCAAGACTCTGTCTCAAAAAAAGAAAAGGAAACCAACAAGGAAAGACACTGAACACTAGATTGCTTCACAAGGACCCGCAGCTGGGATGTTTGCCCCCCTTCTCCCATCGGTCTGCAGCCCTCACCTCTCACTGGAGTCCTACTTGGACATGACTGACTTCCTGAGGAAAGACCATCGTCACTTCATCAAACTACGTCTGGCTTGGAATAATTCTTTCCTTAATGCCTCTGAATTTCTGCTTCTGTCATTACCCCTTGAGTTGCCTTTTCTTAGAACCTTGGCGTTTTTATTCACACCTCTGCTCCCTCACATCCAGTTAGTCGAGGCTTCTTCGTAACATCCAAAGCCTGTGTCCATCCATTGCGGGCCTCTGCCTTTCTTCGTTTTCTCTCAGTCGGCCCAAGAGCATTCGTGAGACCACAGCCCTGCCTGCCATCAAAGGCACTAGCCTCTGCTCACCTGCGCTTCAGAGGGCTCAGTTCTTACCTTTCCCAATGAAGTTGCCAAACCAAGGTTGAAACATTACTGGGTCAATAAAAGAAAACCCAACAGAGAAGAATAAGAGCTGGTTGCAGTGGCTCCCGCCTGTAATCCTAACACTTCGGGAGGCCAAGGCAGGTGGATCACTTGATGCCAGGATTTCCAGACCAGCCTGGCCAACATGGTGAAACCCTGTCTCTACTAAAAATACAAAAATTAGCTGGGCATGATGGTGGACGCCTGTAATCCCAGCTACTATGGAGGCTGAAATAGGAGAATCACTTGAACCCGGGAGGCAGAGGTTGCAATGAGCCAAGATCATGTCACTGCACTCCAGCCTGGGCAGCTGAGCGAAACTCTGTCTCAAAAAAAAAAAGAAGAATGGAGTCCAGGCCAGGCGTGATGGTTCACACCTGTAATCCCAGCACTTTGGGAGGCTGAGGTGGTTGGATCACTTGAGGTCAGGAGTTTAAGACCAGCATGGCCAGCGTGGCAAAACCATGTCTCTACTAAAAATAAAAAAAATTAGCTGAGTGTGGCGGCACACACCTGTAGTCCCAGCTACTTGGGAGGCTGAAGCACAGGAATCACTTGAACCCAGAAGGCAGAGGTAGCAGCAAGCTGAGATTACATCACTGCACTCGAGCCTGAGTGACGGACTGAGACCTTGTCTCAAAAAGAATAAAGTCTTGTAGATGGGCAAAGAATGCCAGGCCAAATACTTGATCTGAGATTTGGGAGCACACTTGAAGGTTCCTGGTATGCTTGGTGTGACAGGTGAACTGGTCTTGTTGTGATGATGTGTCACGCATGAGGATGGGGTGGGGCATGTGGTGGGAAATGCCTCCGGATTTTCATTGATGTTGGGATCTTATTGAATACCTGCTATTCAGAAGTTACGGTTTCCATTCTCGGGGGGGGACCAGGGATGAGTTGAGTACAGTTCCTGCCCCTGTTAGCTGATTCTGTAGGATAGGGGCCATGTTAGGCTCTTTGAGGTCACCAGAAGCCCTCAGGGGATGAAGCTTTATTGTAAAGGCACATGGTGAAGTGAGGACAGCCAGGAAGCCATCTTGGCAGCCACGTGGCCAAGCCCCAAGGGAAAGCAAGATGGCCTTGGTTCTGCTGTGGACACGGGATTGGCTCGGAGACACAGCCAGGGGTGATTGCCGTTCTCATGACACAGCTTCTAGAACTCCTCTTTTCCTCTGCTACTGCTGTCCTGGTGTTGGGTCTCATGTGGAAAACTCACCAAGACAGGCTTGTCACCATGTAACACAGACATCCTAACCCCTGTGATGGGAAGTTCTGCGCCAGGACAACTCAGACTGGAGGCCTGTGACTCGGGCCCTGATCCCTTCCTTTATTCATCTAACAAGTATTTAAAATGAATGTTCTGCGCTAAGCTGTTTTGTTTATATATAAATGTAAGTAAAAGTGCAATGGTGTGATCTCAGCTCACTGCAGCCTCTGCCTCCCAGGTTCAGGTGATCCTGCCTCAGCCTCCCGAGTGGCTGGGACTACAGGCATGCACCACCACGCCCGGCTCATTTTTTGTGTTTTTAGTAGGGGGTTTCATTACGTTGGCCAGGATGGTCTTGATCTCTCGACCTCACGATCCACCTGTCTCGGCCTCTCAAAGTGCTGGGATTACAAGTGTGAGCCACCACGCCCGAACTGTATTTATATATTTTTTGAGATGGAGTCTTGCTCAGTCACCCAGCCTGGAGTGCAGTGGCACGGTCTCAGCTCACTGTAACCTCCACCTCCTGGATTCAAGCAATTTTCCTGCCTCAGCCTCCTGGGTAGCTGGGGTTATAGGCATGCACCACCACGCCCAGCTGATTTTTACATTTTTAGTAGTGACGGGTTTCACCATGTTGACCAGGTCTCGAACTGACCTTAAGTGATTCACCCGCCTCAGCTTCCCAAAGTGCTGGGGTTACAGTTGTGAGCCACTGCACCTGGCACTCGGCTGTTTTGAGTACTGGGCCTCATTAGTAGAAAGAGGCATATCATAAACAGGTAAACAGATTGAACAGCTCCAGGTAGGACCATGCATGAAACCAATTGACATGGTGCATGTCTGGGAGTTCAGCACCACTAGAGCCGATGCTCAGGAGTGGCTTCTGGAGAGGACGACCGTGAAGCTGAGACCAGGCAGGTGAGCAGGAGGCAGCATACGGGGCTGGACAAGAGAGTTCCAGCTCAGGGAAGAGCAGTGCCGAAGGTGAGGAGGGGGGAAGCATGGCCAAGAAATAGACAGGAAGCCGTGAGCTGGAGCCCACAGTGAACGAGGGAGGAAGTGGCTTGGTAAGAGGCTGAAGAAGCAAGTAAGTGAAATGGGTACAGGACCTTAGAGGCCTTGGTAAGAAACTTGCATTTTGTCTGTATGCTTGAAGAAGCCAATGGAGGGTTTTAATCAGACATCGGAGTGACGTGTATGATTCACTACTACTCTCCTGTCTGTGGGACATGCTTGATTCATGTCTTTTTGGGGCTTTATTAATCTCACTCTTGTTGCCCAGGCTGGAGTGCAGTGGCACGATCTCAGCTCACTGCAACCTCCACTTCTCGAGTACAAGTGATCCTCCTGCCTCAGCATCCTGAGTAACTGGGATTACAGACGTGCGTCGCCATGCCTGGCTAATTTTTGTATTTTTAGTAGAGATGGGGTTTCTCCATGTTGGCCAGGCAGCTCTCGAACTCTTGACAACCTTGTGATCTGCCCACCTCAGCCCCCTCAAAGTGCTGAGATTACAGGCGTGAGCCACCGCACCCAGCTCTGATTCATGTTTTTAAAAGATTCCCTAGTTGTTTTATGGACAAAGAGCTCTAGGAGGGCATGAGCTGAGGCAGAGAGAGCAGCTGGGAGGCCACTGCCACCGTCCGTGGTTTGGAGGAGGGTGGTGGCGGTGGAAATGGAAAGGAGTGAACGGAATCAGGATCTGTTCAGAGGAAGGACCGACAGGATTCTCTGATGGGTCGGATGGCAAGGAAGGGAGTGTGCGTGTGGATGCCGAGGAGGAGGAGTCGGCGCCAAGGCTCCTAACCCCAGAAGCAGGCTAGAGGCGACATGGATTTGGGAAGGTCAGGGAGGCCGTTGGAATTGAGAGCATGTGCTGAATCTCGCGTATGCTGAACATACGTGCCACTAGAATCGAAGTTGCAGCTAGTCCTTAGGGGCTGGAAGTGAGACAGATCGGTTGATTTCCATACTAAAGGACTCCACAGCTAGAACAGGGCTGCTGTTGCTTGCGGCCTTATAGGATGTTAAGAGGCGGGTATGCCAGGCACCAGAAATCCCTGCAGTGTAAGTTCCTAATAAATGCGCACCTGCAGGCCTGAAGCTGGAAACCCTGGGAACGTGTGCTTTCCCAGCCTGCGGCAGCAGCTGAATATCTGTTCACGCCTCACTCTCACTGTTACTCTGATGTCTGCCTTGCTGTCTTCACAGGAAGGGTGGTAGGACGGTTCTACGGAGAGGATGGGCTGCCTACCCCGGCACTGACCCACGCGGAAGCCGTGATCAGCAAAGGCTTGAAGGCAAACCAGCAGGAGCTGGAAGAGAAGCAGACATTCCCGCCGTGCAATGCAGAGTGGAGCTCAGCCAGGGGCAGCAGGCTCTGGTGTTCCCAGAATAGGTAAGCATGCTCCCCTTCTGTTCTTTCTGCCTCTGTCTCAAACCCACCTTCTGGGTCATCCTGTTTACATTACTCAGTGAATTCAGGAACTGGATGGTTAACCCGTGGAACTTTTTCAAAATTCTGTTAAGCATTCCCAACTTCAGCTGCGTAGGAGATCTGGGGAACGGCAGAAATGACAGCTGGTCAGACCTCACTTCAGTCAACAGAGTGAGAATATTAGGGTCGAGACTTGGACCTGAGGCCTGGGCATTTTTATGTTTTCCAAATTCTCCAGAGATCCTGCTGACACCACCTCCGCCCAGGAATGAGGAGGCACGGGCCCAATTTCTTGCTTTCTCTGCTCCGTTCAGCCGTCCCTGGGTTTGGTTTCCTATTTGACAGCACAAATCCTGGCTGTCTGCAGGAGAGACGGGCAAGGAGGTGGGGACAGCACGCTCAGGGATGGCTTCTGCCACTGTCTACAAAACAAGGTGAGCTGGCGTGGTGGCACACCTCTGGTCCTGGCTACTTGGGAGACCGAGGCAGGCAGGTCGCTTGAGTTCAGGAGTTGGGAGTCCAGCCTGGGCAACATAACAAAAAAATAGTCACAACAGCAGCAACAAAAACACTGCAGATTTGGACTTCTCAGCCTTAAGTGAGGGGAGCAAGGGCAAAGGTAGCAGGGAGGAAAGGCCTTCTTTCCTGGCCACTAGCTTTGAAGAGACAGCTTCTCCAACGTCATCATCTCAAGAAAGAGGGGAGGGACTGAGATCCTGGCCTGCTCACTTCACGGAGAGAAGCTAAGATACCGGGGGTCCTTCCTGTGACCCAGGCCTGAGTGCAGGTGGCCCAGAGAGCACTGGTCCTCCAGAGGAGCCTCCAGGAGGCCTGTGTGCGTTCAGATGCTCAACTCTGCATGTCTGGGGCCTGCCTCCTTTTCCCTCCCCGCTGTCTGCTGAAGCCCTTCTCGCTTTCATGACTGAGAAGTTCTGGCTCTGCCTTCCCACAGAACCCTCCAGAGCCGCCCTGGGGAGTGGAGGGCCCATCCCTGTGCCTCAGCTCAGCTTGTTGCTTTCTGTTCACTCACGTGTGTCCCCCATCAGACTGGGAGGAACAAGCGCCAAAGGCAGGGGCCAGGCTTGGAGTCAGGCCACCCAGGATGGCATGGAGGCTGGGTGGAAGGGGGGACATTTTGGTGACGGCCTTACTCTTGGTAAGCTAGAAGTCAGGTGTTTCTCACTGGCTGGCAGTTTCTCTGACAGCAGTCGGTCTGCTTGCAGGCACTGGAACCTGTATGAGGCATCAATTCTAAGAACCTCATTTTCCTTTTTCAAGGCCTGTGAGTCCATGAGAGACTGAACCCAGGACCCTGAGATGAGCTGGGTCCCTCTGCCTGAGGTAGGAGGTTGCTCAGGTGACGCTGGGCCAGAGCTGAGTCCTCCATGTCTGAAGCCTGGCGTCATCAAGGACTGGACCTGTCGGGGACAGGCCAGCTTGCAGCTACACCCTGTGCCAAGGGCTTCCCAGAGAAGGCCGACTCAGGTGGCCAGGGCACAGCAGCCAGTTGCCTACCCCCACCCAAGTGCCCCAGAGAAGAACGTGAAGACACTGGCCAGTGCTGGGTTGTAGAGGGGAAGGAGGAAGTCACACCCAGACCCTGCTTCTGAGAAGCTCGCTGGCCAGCAGGGAACTTTTCTCAGCTGCTAGCAGCAGTGCAGGCACGTGGTGCCGCCTCCTAGGACGGGCGGGGTAGGGCTGGGGAGCAGCAAAAGGAGCCGCCGTGGACTCTGCCCATGGCCTGCGCAGGCTGGAGGAAGTTAGGAGAGAGCATGAAGGCTCGGGCTGAGCGCCGTGACCTGCTAGCTTGGGAGACACTCTCCTGTGGGCTTCTGCTTTTCACACGGCCCGGCTTACAGCTTCCTGCTCTCCTCTGCCCAGAGACTCATGAGTTCTCACATTTAAGAAGTCCTCTTTCCATCTGTCCATAGCGGAGGTGTGAGCAGAGACTGGACTGGTGTCCCCAGGAAGCTGTATAAGCCAGGTGCTAAGGAGCCCCGCTGCGTGTGTGTGAGAACCACTGGCCCCCCTAGTGACCAGATGCCGGACAGCCCAACACACGGAAATCGTGGGGACTTGGACCACCCACACTTGGCGGAATACACGGGCTGCCCACCTCTCGCTGTCACGTGCTCCTTCCCGCTCTAAGCGGAGCCTTTCATGTGGCTGACACACAGAGCTCTGCTGAGAACCTGAGCGGGCCCTTGACACACGTGTGGCCTGGGATGGCCCCTGGCCTGAAACAGGAGGGTCTGGAAAGACTCTGGCTATATTCTGCAAATGTGACTCTTGCCCCTCTCCTTGGCTTAGTGCCGTGGGACCCGAGGGACAGCTCAGCCACCTGCCTAGTACTGGTCGGCGGCTCACCACTACATCCCTCGACCCACTGGTCATCTTCCTCAGAGCCCGCAGATGTCAGTGAGCATGTCTATTATCAACTGAATTTCAACTTGAATTTATACCCGAAAGCCTGCTGAGCTGATCACAGCTGGGCCAATACAGTAAGAGGCAATAATCACTTAGGATGGTTGATTCTGGAACTGGAAAAGCTTTTGCTTACATGGATACAGCAAATCCAGATGTCTTTGAGCAAAGCAACAATTTAAAACAGGCATTTTCTCTCCTTTAAGGACTTAAAATCAGATGTGGTGTGTTTTCAAAGGCAGAGGTCTGCATTTTGAGCAACAGGTGGTTTCCTAGCTCTGACAAGGTGACTGGTTAGCATGACATTACTTTGGGCAAGGCTGCAGACTTCAGGTGGCTGGGCTTCTGCTCATGCAGCGTGTGTGTGTGTCCAGGGTCATCTGCAATGCCCTACACTTGACAGGCGTCACACCTGTTACCTCTCGAGTCCCTGCTAAGGTAGATGGGGGCAGGGCGTGTTCCCACTCACAGACAAGTAGAGGCTGGCACCACCGCCGCGCCATGGCCTCTGCTCCTCACGCTCAGATCTTCGCCTGACTCCCCGCTCGCCGTCTCACCCTAGACATCCTCCTCTCTCCACTGCCTCCCTTCTCCCCATCATTCATTTCACCAAATCACTTCCAGATTCACAGACTAGAAAAGAGAGGCTGCCCCTCCCCTTCACCAAAGACCTGCGGCTCACTGCCCTTACGGTCACAGCTGTTCCTTGCACTTGGGCTCTGGTTCATGGCTCCTGTCGTCTGCCCCCTCCCCACCCCCATCTTCCTCGCCTGCCCCCTCCCCACCCCCATCTTCCTCGCCTGCCCCCTCCCCACCCCCATCTTCCTCGCCTGCCCCCTCCCCACCCCCATCTTCCTCGCCTGCCCCCTCCCCACCCCCATCTTCCTCGCCTGCCCCTCTTGTACGTTTCCCCTCTCCCCGCCTCCTAGATCTTCCCCAAGTACGCAGGAAACCGCTCACTCCTCCCATGTCATAAACAAACACTCCCTCACCCCCACGGTTTGGGCTTTTACTTACTAGCTTTGCTTTTCAGCCCCAGTTGCTCTAACAATCAGAACAGATTCTGCGTTGGCACATTCCACGGTCACATCCAGCTCCTACCTAAGCTTTGTCCTCCACGAAACCCTCGTTGGCCTTTGTCCTGCTCCCTTTGTCCCTCCACCCACTCCTTCCTTAGTGGCCTTGAGAACCTTGTTTTACCTCCACAAACCCCTTCCCATTGGCTTCTCTCACTCCAAATCCAGCATCAAACCTGCATCTCTGCTCCAGATAGATTTCCAGAGTATTCCATCTGCCCTCCCATGCTGCTGCTAGTTCTCAGAGTGAGGGGTACGAGCAGCCACACTCAGTCACACTAAGAATCCTAGCAGCCGCCCTCCTCCTGGCCCGCCTGCAGGTCCTGGCGGCTGTGCCTGCCTGGTTCTCTCCTCTCCCTTCCCTCTTACCTGTCCCCAGTATTCCTCCTCTGGCTTAGGCTGTCAATTCTCAGTCGGATTACTGAGGAGCCTGACTGCTCCCTCCCTTCAGTTCCTCCTTCTCACTGCTGTGAGACGTCCTTTTTTTTTTTCTTTTTTCTTTTTCTTTTTCTTTTGAGATGGAGTTTCACTCTTTTCCCCAGCCTGGAGTGCAGTGGCATCAGCTCACTGCAACCTCCGCCTCCCAGGTTCGAGCCATTCTGCCTCAACCTCCCGAGTAGCTGGAATTACAGGTGTGCGCCATCACACCTAGTTTTTTGTATTTTTAGTAGAGATGGGGTTTCACTATGTTAGCCAGGCTGGTCTCAAACTCCTGACCTCGTGATCTGCCTGCCTCGGCCTCCCACAGTGCTGGGATGACAGGCGTGAGCCCCCGCACGAGGCCCAGGGCCGTCTTTCTTTTTCTTTTTCTTTTTTTTTTTTTTTTAATTTGAGACGGAGTTTCGCTCTTGTTACCCAGGCTGGAGTGCAATGGCGCGATCTCGGCTCACCGCAACCTCCGCCTGCTGGGCTCAGGCAATTCTCCTGCCTCAGCCTCCTAAGTAGCTGGGATTACAGGCACGCGCCACAACGCCCAGCTAGTTTTTTTTTTGTATTTTTAGTAGAGACGGGGTTTCACCATGTTGACCAGGATGGTCTCCACCTCTCGACCTCGTGATCCACCCGCCTCGGCCTCCCAAAGTGCTGGGATTACAGGCTTGAGCCACCGCGCCCAGCCGGGCCGTCTTTCTTAGTGACGATCAGGGCGTCCCGCATTTGCCCTCCTCAGGGGCTCCCCTCTATAAGGACTCACTGCCACTCCTCTGCTGCGGGGCACAGGAGGCCCTTCTGTGGCCTCTCCTCTTAGGCCTGTACCTTTCCTGTCTCCTCCGCGTGCACCTCCTCTCCAGCCTCCCGCTCACTGCGTTATGCCTGCAGTGTCTTCACACAAGCTGTTTCTTTTGCCTGGAACGACATATCTTCCTCCGTTGAATTAATCCATCCTGTATTTCTTCAATATTCAGTTCATTGAGGCCCCTCTTGGGAGCCTTCATTAACTGTTGGCCTGCCACAGAGGCACTTTCCTTGGCTCCTGTGGCACTATGCTCATACGACAGTGGGCTCTTACGATGCACTTCCTGCCAGCCTCTTGCACTGGACCTCAGATACTCTTGAGGACAGAGCCCCAATGTGACTCAGCGCTGTACCCCTATATCCACTTTACTCAGCACCATATCCTGTATCCCTGTGACTCAGCTCCATACCCCATAGCAACGTGACTCAGCGCCGTACCCCTATATCCGTGTGACTCAGCACTGTACCCCTATTATCAATGTGACTCAGCACCTTACCTCTCTACATCCACGTGTCTCCGCTCCATACCCCTGTATCCGTGTGATTCGGCTCAGTAGCCTATATCCACGCCTCTGCAACGTATCCCTATATCAACGTAACTCAGTGTCGTACCCCTATGTCAACGTGACTCAGCACCATACCCCTATATATCCACTGCACCTAGCATGTGGAAAGTGTGTGCAGTTTTTTTTCTTTCTTTTTTTTTTTTTTGAGACAGGGTCTCATTCTGTTGCCCAGGCTAGAGTGCAGTGGCGTGATCATAGCTCATGTGGCCTCAACCTCCCGGGCTCAAAAAGGTTTTCCAACTTCAGCCTCCTGAGTAGCTGGGACTCTGGGCATGTGGTAACATGCCTAGTGTTTTATTTTTGCAGAGATGGAGCTTCACCATGTTCTCAGGCTGGTCTTGAACTCCTGGGCTCAGTCTGCCCACCTCAGCCTCCCAAAGTGCTGGGATGACAGGTGTGAGCCAAGGAGCGTTTTGGAGATAAGGCAACAAAGGCACATAGAACTGAAGGTCACTGAGCAGGGAGCTGAGCCCAGAACTCCAAGCTCTTGGCACCTAATTTGGTGCCATTTTCACTCCTCCATATTTCTGTATGTCTCTGCAGAACAGAGGAGCTGAAATTAGGATTTTCTTCTGAGTTCTAGGCAGTCCCTGAGCTCAGTGCTGAGACTTCTCTGTTAGCCAAAATAGCCCCCAACTCTGGGCTAACTGGAAACTTCTCTGCCCGACTTAGTACTCGTTAGTTATTCTGCAGGTAACTTACTAAGCACCTACTATGTGCCAGGCATCATGTTTAGGTTGGGGGGTTGGAGAAGCAAGGGTCCTGACCTCAGCGGGGAGTATAGTCTGGTGGAATCAACCCGATTAGAGCTGCCACAGGCTGTTCTTGCGGTAGGAATGCAGGGATAGTGAGGGCCCAGCCCCGAGAAGTTCTGATCCTTAAACGAACTAAGCAAAGGAGCATGAGTCATTCCAGCCAGGTGCACTCTGGCCGTGCCTGGAGGGTACCTACCTCTGATGCAAGACCCCAAGGGCAGGCTCCAGGACAAACGTGGCCGGCTTCAGGGGCCTGCTCAGTGCCTTGCTCAGTGAGAACTGCTTTTTCACACTTACCTTATGGTCCCTGCTGTGAGCCACAATCTGGGCCAAAAGCACACTGAGTTCAGGCAGCTACTCACTGTGTTTAAATAACTACTTTTGGGGAGCTAAGCCATGAGGATATAATAAGCCTAAGAATGATACAGTGGACTCTGGGGACTCAGGAAAGGGTTGGGGAGTGAGGGATTAAAGATGACAGTGTACAGGGCTAGGGTGATGGGTGCACCAAAATCTCAGCAATCACCACGAAAGAACCTACTCATGTAAGCAAACACCACCTGAAACCCAAAAACCGACTCATATTTTAAAAAATAAATTAAAAAGAAATACGTAAAAGAGCTTTTTGGCTGCTGTCAACAGCATGTTCCTGAAAAATGTTGGAATTGGGACTTTCCTAGAGGGTGGCTGGTAAGAAATGTATTCACATCAGGAGTTTTTTAAAATTTGTTTTAATTGGTACTTCTGCATTAGAAGTAACTACAAATGTCTTATTAAAGTTTCCACTTTAAATGCACAATTTTACTTCATTGTAAGGAATTGTTACAGAAAATGCAAATATCAGTTATTTGAAAAATACATTCCATTACACAGACCCCAAAGAAACAATGCTGATAAGCGCCATGGTCATATAGGATACCGTCACCCCGCACTGAGCACTGCCCGCAATGGGCTGGAAGTCTAGGTGACTGGCTGAATGTGTGCCTGCAGTTTCTGCCCAGCTACGGCCCCTCTGGGGTCACAGGGATGTCGTCGTTAACAGCCAGCTCCGCAAATCTGCCAAAAAGGGCAAGTCATCAAGTCAAGCAGTCCCTACTCCAGACTCCCTAGCTGCAGAAAAGCAATGTCAGTTGTAACAGGTTACTGTATTATTTATGCCACACGAAAAAGGGATTGTACAGGCAATGATCTTCCAAACAAAGTCTTTAAGGCATCTGTAACTTCTGGGAATTTCAGGGTTGGTATCTTCAGTCAGCTCTTCACTAAATTACTTCCACAGAGTGAGAAGGTGGCTTCCGAGTCCCGCTGGTGAGCTGTGCCCCTGCTTCCTCTGCTTCCTCTGCTCCCAGGTTGGGAGTGGGGAGCTCTGGTGCTTAAGCTAGTTCTGGGACTTGTCCCAAGGGAAGCAACTGTCTGTCATGGAGGTGTGACCCTTACTTGTTTAAGCTGCTGTCACCTGGGAAGATGGCCTGACTTTCAGGGATAAGCATTACATAGTTCAAAGAGTTCTTTTTCTCCAGATAAAGGAAAACTAGATGGAGGTGAAGGCCCTCCCTTTTCCCAAGATATTCCCTCCACTCCATGCCTGTGGACAAGATTAGTGCAGTCACGGTTCAATACGGCAGGTGTGGGACATGGACGGGAGGAGTGGTGAAACCACACACATGCTGAGCTCCACACAGGGATGTGAGCGAGGGCACGGAACGGGGTGGCCAGAGATGACTCGGGGCTCTGAGGTAGAGGACTCAAGGTCACGTAGACCCCACTCCTTGGAGAGACCGTGGCAGGTGAACTGAGCAATCTAATCCAGCCTCAACTAAATTAGTAATGGGGTTGACACAGCATGTTCTAATACATCATTCAGTGAGATGCCACTAAAAAGATGACTGAACGTTCAGAAGTCCTAAGTGTAGGCACTTAAGTTTATGGGAAATTTCAGTGTTAGAGGATCATAGCAAATTAGTTTCAGCCATAATAGCACGTGGTTTGTACCTTTGTCTTAAAAACGACAACAGAAGACTGCTAAGAATACACTGGATAATAAACCTGGCGATGAGCAAGGGCAGTTCGAGAGCGAACTCAGCCTGACGACGTTAACTGCTGCAAGAAATCAAGTCTCTCTTCCTGCGCTACTCATTCAAGTGGGAACTTCTGAATGAATTAAATGAAGTTTTGGCTACTAGTGCTTAAGCTATGCTGAAAATTTAACAACAGCCAGGCAGTTCTGTATTCAAGTGTTGGCAACAGGGAGAGACGGGAAGGACTGGAAGCATGCCTGGTCCCGGCCAGGGCAGCTATGGCAGCGTCTGCGCAGTCAGGGGCTTCCTAAGCTTTTCCTGTATCCACATGGATGCCAGCTGCAGCCAGTGTGTAACAGGACTAAAAGACGTTCCCGCCGGGCGCGGTGGTTCACGCATGTAATCCCAGCACTTTGGGAGGCTGAAGTGGGTGGATCACAAGGTCAAGAGGTCGAGACCATCCTGGCCAACATGGTGAAACCCCATCTCTACTAAAAATACAAAAATTAGCTGGGCGTGGTGGCACATGCCTATTAGTCCCAGCTACTTGAGAGGCTGAGGCAGGAGAATTGCTTGAACCCGGGAGGCAGAGGTTGCAGTGAGCCAAGATTGTGCCACTGCACTCCAGCCTGGCGGCTGGCGACAGAGGGAGTCTCTGTCTCATAAACAAACACACACACACACACACACACACACAAAACAAACAAACAAACAAAAAAACGTTCTCCTAGTCCACAGCTGCTCAGTACCATTGCTATCCCTGGACTCGGAAGAAACAGAAACTCCAATCAATGTATCTGAAACATGATCTTAAGATTTTAAGTGCAATTACAGGCAAGACTGGTACTGAAATTGGTAAGGTAGGGCATGGGCAGAACAATCAGCCTCACCCCTAACCGATCTCCAGGTTCCTTTTCCATCCTGAACATTTAAAGAACAGGCATCAATGTACCAGCCACTTCAGTTCATACCCGAACCACAATTACCTTCCTAACTCAGGTAACCAAGCTATCTGACCCTGCCTGCCAGCTTCCTCATGGCCCTTTTCAGGCAACAGAAAATGGAAACTGACCACATACCTCAGGGGGTCAAATGTTTGCCAAGACTGGCGGAGGTTTTCCATTAAAAATTCTCTAGGAAACATATCAGACTGGGGGACAGGGGACTCTTCTAATTAAATTTTCTTTTAGACATTGTACACAAGCTTATATTAACATAGAAAGCATATATATCTTATAAATCACAGAAATGTTTTTTAAAGTAGCACTCCAGTTTATCAGCTCCTTTGACACATTTAGGCAACAGAATGTATAAATCTACAGCAACACAGAGGACATAGTACCCAGAAAAGAAACCAATGATGTTGCAAAAAATACTTAGTCCCTTTAACACACATATTCAAACTTCATTAATGCAAAAAGGTAGTGGTTATTAAATGTCTGAGAGGATCAGCATGTATGGCTGAGACTCGATCTCCGAGTATAACACACAGCGCTCACCTCGAGAGTTGTTCTGTTTTAAAGCAGTGGTAGCTGTTTCTCTTTAAATGTGTGTTTTTTAGAAACTGGCCAGACCTTCAAAAGAGAAGTTTAACAGCTCATGGTTAATAGATGTACTAGCAGCGACTAAGACCTAGCAAGTTCTGGTGGCCTCACCCAGCACACAAGCCAGAGACTTCCAAAAATGGGGTGGTATGCACGTGGCCGTGGCCCTGAGCTGCTGGCCCTTCACAGGGCAGGGCAGGCTACATGGAACTGGGGTCAACAGCACTCGCAGCATCACGAGGGAGGATTCTGGCAAGAAGCATTGCGTCAAGGACACAGGACCTGCCGGCCTGAGGCTGGAGACGCCCTTGGGGCTGAAGCCCTATTGATCCTCCTCATCACTCAGCCTGGATGAATCTCTTGCTCTAAAAGACACTACAGAGTTTTTCCTTAAAGATTAGTGTGAGCTGAGGTCCAGTCAAAGCTGATCATTCGAGTCACTGATGCAAGGATGTGTGAGGGTATTTTTGAACGGGGATTTTTAGATTGGGATCACCGATAACGCAGCTCTATAAAAGGGCAGCACAAAGTGCGCTTCCTCCACCACTCCAGCGGCAGAGGGACTAGGACTCCACACAGGACGCAGCAAGACGAGAGAATGAGACGCTGCCACGAGGTGTCAAGCAGCCGGCTGCACCCCTGACACCTGCGTAGCATGAACACTGTAAAGCTTTCAGTTGGTAAGGCCACGATTTTTCAGCTCTCATCTTTGAACCCTGTTAAGAAAGATTTCACCTTTTTAAAAGGCGTAGCTCACTAAAAACAGCTTAGCTTAAAAAGAAAAAAAGACTTCAGGGCAAGAGGATCCTGTTATCTTTATGAAAACACTGTGCAGAAAAGTCCACAGCCACTTACCCTAGAGTGAGGCCAGCTATTAGGCAGCCAGCTTCCTACTCTGTGAGGCTCTGCCGCCTCAGCCAGCCCAGGCAGGAAGACTTCATGAATGCTCTGGGATGGACACCAAGCTACTGGAAGGGAAAACGCTTTTCCAAGTGTCCTTGGATGCTGCTAGCAGAATGGGGAGGGGTCTAATTCCTAATCACATTAAGCACTTAGGCTAAATGGCCTGGTCCAGTGAGACACCTAGTGAAACTGATCACAGTCTGACACACGCACTGACAATCATATGGAATCACTGGAAATGGGATCTATCACACCATGGTCCTTAAATGTTCCAGTCTATTGCTGCAGGACGACGACTGCCAGCTCCTGCTCTGGGGGCAAGTCAGGCTGGTGAGCAGAGCAGCTGCTGGGAAGGTCACCAAAACGTGGCCTGGACGCTCTGGGGGCTCACTAAGAGACCCCACCCAGAGTCAGCACATCAAAGCAAATGTTGCAAACTCGCACAGGCTTGTTCAGATCAAACTTGATGATAGGAATCTCCTTGGTCGAGCATTTATGGCAAAGAAGACGTCCGCAGTGACGACTGTGGAAGCAAAGAAACCAAGTATGAGGGGAGCACTGGCGACAAACTGCCTCCCGGCATGTGAGGACAACCCCAGCAGGGGCGCTGAGGCAACGCCACCAGCCGAGTCACAGCAATTCGTGGAGAATTTTTAGCCCATGAAAACAAAACTCTAGTCAGTCATCATGTTAAAGCAATACTGAAGAAGGCTTTTTTTTTTTTTTTTTTTTTTTTTTGAGACGGAGTTTCGCTCTTGTTACCCAGGCTGGAGTGCAATGGCGCGATCTCGGCTCACCGCAACCTCCGCCTCCTGGGCTCAGGCAATTCTCCTGCCTCAGCCTCCTGAGTAGCTGGGATTACAGGCACACGCCACCATGCCCAGCTAGTTTTTTGTATTTTTAGTAGAGACGGGGTTTCACCATGTTGACCAGGATGGTCTCGATTTCTCGACCTCGTGATCCACCCGCCTCGGCCTCCCAAAGTGCTAAGATTACAGGCTTGAGCCACCGTGCCCAGCGGCTTTTTTTCTTGACGATCAAGAGCAGCTCAGGCTAAGCACAACATTCACAACTGTCATCCCAGCACTTTGGGAGGTGGGCGGACCACTTGAGACCAGCGGTTTCAAGACCAGCCTGGCCAATATGGTGAAATCCCATCTCTACTAAAAATACAAAAATTAGCTGGGCGTGGTGGTGCACACCTGAATTCCAGCTACTCTGGGAGGCTGAGGAAGGCGAATCACTTGAACCCAGGAGGTAGAAACTGCAGCAAGCCAAGCTCGTGCCACTGTACTGCAGCCTGGGTGATAGCACGACTGTCAAAACCAACAAAAAGAGAGCAGCTCAGCACTGTCTTTTTTTTCTTGAGATGAAGTCTCACCTGTCGCCCAGGCTGGAGTCAGTGGCGCGACCTCAACTCACTGCAGCCTCCTGCCTCAGGCTCCCAAGTAGCTGGGATTACAAGTGCCTGCCACGACCCCCAGCTAATTTTTGCATTTTTAGTAGAGATGGGGTTTCACCACGTTGGCCAGGCTGGTCTTGAACTCTTGACCTCAAGTGATTCACCTGCCTCCACCTCCCAAAGTGCTGGGATTACAGGCGTGAGCCATGGCGCCTGGCCTATCTATCTCATTTTAATGGGAACAGCTCCTTACTAGAAGATGAGTCGGAAGCAGCCCATACTGAGGCACACCATGAGGGCAGTAACTCATCTCAGCTTTGCTGCAGGCCGGAAGCCAGGGAGGGTAGCATAGGCCTAACGGGCCGCCTGGGAACTGTGCACCTTCAGCTTCCACAGGACAGTGCCAGTCTGCAGGTCCCTGCCTTCCCTCCATCTCTTCCTCAGTCAGATCCTTGGGTGTGCTCATCTCATTACTCCATTTGGTCCCGTTTTGCCCATGAGTGTGCAGGACCCGGGCAGGTTCATGGCTTATCCTGGAGAAGGGCGGAAGCAGTGACGTCGGCGGAAGTCCCCCCACTTGTCTGACAGTGACACTGGGGTCTTACCAGTGGTGTTTGCGAGTCGTGACTCCAAACTTGGCAGTGCACTCGTAGCAGAAGGAGCCGTCACACCACGGAGGCTCCTTGGACAGCATATCTGTAACACAGGGGAGAGGACTAGTCCCATCAAACAGCGACTGCCAGGCAAGCCTCAGGGCTCAGAGGGAGCAGGGAAACAGACCAGCAAGTGAAGCCACACACTGCCACGTGACACAGGCCAAGAGGCACAGAGGTTCTAAGTGGTTCAGGGACAGCTTCCAAGAGGAGATGAGAATCAGCACTTGCAGGGAGAATGGGGGCGAAGGAAACAAGCCAATGAAGTGAACCGGCGTGGCGTCTGTGGGTAGGTGGCGTGGCGTCTGTGGGGGAGGTGTGGTGTGACATCTGTGGGTAGGTGGCGTGGTGTCTGTGGGGGAGGCGGCGTGACGTCTGTGGGTAGGTGGCGTGGTGTCTGTGGGGGAGGTGGCGTGACGTCTGTGGGGGAGGCGGCATGTCTGTGGGGGAAGCACAAGTAGTCAGGGATGGCTGGAACGAAGGGATGGCTGGAACGAAGACATGGCAGGGAGAGAACAGAGATCACACAGTGAGAAAAACTGGCCAGGGCCACACGATGGGGAACAGAAGATGGGACTAAGAAAGAAAAACTGCGGAGGCAGGATCTGTAAGACTTGGTGCCTGCAGAAGTGCGGGACGTGAGACGGAGCAGGCAGAAGAAAAGGTGATGTCCAGGCTTCTGGGGAGAGGGCCTGAGTACGGTGGGACCACAGGCAGAGTGACCTCCGAGGAAGGACTGTTTCCGTCTCAGCTGGACGACGATCGCTGGGATTTACTGGCTGAACTCTCACTCTCTGCCAGGCACTGTGTGACTGCTCCACAGAGCGCGCCCCGAGCGCGTGGGGAGGAAGCAGCACGTGAAATCAGTTGTTACTCCTGAGCACCGTAGTGCGTGTATGTAGCCAGCACTAGGGGCACCAGTGCGGAGCTCTGGAAAGGCTAAGTGTGTGGCCAAGGGAAAGTGACAGTGGACAGATGTCACAAATGCTTCAACGCCAGCTTTGCCACAGACCAGCTGTGCAGCCGTGGGCAAGTCACTCCACCACGATCACATGGCCACCAAGTGTTTCTGAGCTTGTTCTTCTGCCTGTCTCTCCCCCCGGTGGGTGACAACACAACACAGGCACTGGAGGCATTCTGCTCTCTACCGCCTCAGCAGGGAAGGGCACGGACTCACACATACGAGCTAAGGGTGAACGCTCCTTTCCACAGGAGGGATGCTGGGAGGGGAGGGCTGGTGGGGCTGAAGCCCAAGCCATTCTGAAGGTTCTAGAGGATCTGAATCAGCCTCAGGAGGACAGGTGTGCAGCTGGGTGGCCGGGAGACACAGGAAGGGTGGCCTGCGTGGAGCCTGCGCACTTCCAGCAGGTTGTGGGGAGTGGGACAGGAACAAGGCAAAGCGCTTTGAAGAGAGACTGCCAACAGTGACCTTCCCAACGCACTCAAAACCCTTCACCCCATCCACAGGAAGAGTCCATGTACTGCCTGGAAACAGGTGGTTCTGATCTTAAGGCATCCTGAGATTTAAAGATCACAAATACATCTCGATAGTAGCACTGAAAGAGCAAAACATAGGCCACTCACCTAAAAGTCGAAACAGAAGCTGCTTGGTGGCAACCTGGTAGTTGAAAATGTTGACTCCCTGGTTGTTATTCACCCCAAGACGAGCCCCAGCTCGGACGATGGCACGGCACAGGTTGGCGTTCCCTTTCATGTACGCTAAGAGCAGCACTGGAAAACAAACACGCAGGGCCACTGCCCACCCAGCCCAGCTGGCACCGACCACGGGAGGGCAGGAGACCTGGCAGGACATCTGCCTCAGAAAGTCCCCGCAGACACACGGGGCCCGAGGCTCCAGGGAGACCTCTGCGGACAAGCTGTAGCATCTCCCAAAAAAGGGCGTGGCCTTGAGCCAGAGATTCCAGAGCAGCTGGGATTCCCAGATGCAGCCTTTCCCATATAGAGCCTGGGCCGCGGGAGAACCGAGGTCTGGCAGGTGGGCGGGGACCCATCCCGAGGGAACTGTCCACTGTCGCCTCCCTTGCCCTCCTCTGGCAGGAAACACTGGTATCCCCACAAAGGACAAAGTTCTTCCACCCAGGGTAATTAAGTCTATGAGTCATGTACACGTGAAGAAGAAAAATCAGTATTAGGAACATGCTCCAGAAGGTTCTTCCACTCCATGGAGCCTCTCCTCTGTGGGGGTTCAGAGCCCATGGGAACCCACACTCTGGCCAGGTCCACCTGCTGCCTTCCCCGCGAAGTCACAGCTCACTGAGGCTCCCCTTTGCGTCCCTTTCCCAGACACGGAAAATCACACTGTAAGAGGAGGGCTGTCATTCCCATTACTAAATGAGGGAGCAGGCCCATGAGAGGAGAACGTGTACCCGGTCACCCTGCTAGAATCATGGGGCCTGGCATCTGCACCCAGCTGTGTGTGAGCGGGAGGCCTAGACACGACCCTCCCCGCCCACCTGTGACCCGCCCCAGGAGGTCTAGACACGACCCTCCCGCCCACCTGTGACCCGCCCCAGGAGGTCTAGACACGACCCTCCCCGCCAGCCTGTGACCTGCCCCAGGAGGTCTAGACACGACCCTCCCCGCCAGCCTGTGACCTGCCCCAGGAGGTCTAGACACGACCCTCCCCGCCAGCCTGCTGACGTGCTCCTGGGCAAGGTGCCCACTGAGTAACTGCTGGGTCGAGCAGCTCACTCCCAGGGCTGACTCCTCTGAAACTCAGGCCCACCATCAGCTTAAAAAACAAAGTCCACTTAGCAAGGCCAAGAACTCCCCTCAAGACCAAGATAAAATGCTGATAAAATATGTGGTTCCACATTAAGGTTCAGACAACCCATGGTGACTTCATTTCTGCCACGACCACGGAGGCTCTCCCTCCAGCACAGGGTGAGTGCAGGGAACGCAGCAGCCACACAGCCGTGCAGGGGATCTGGGATCAGAGATCTGGGTTTGTTTTACTGGGTTACTTTTCCTTACCTGAAAAATGGGGATACAACTATGTGCCCTGCTTTCCTTGTGGGGCCGTCGAGAGCACTGAGCCAGAACATGTATGTCTGAAAAGCCGGTAGAGCCACGTGGATGGCACGGTGACCACAGGCGCCCGGAGCAAGCCGGAGACGCCTGCAGCCCTCTCCCTAAGACGGGGCCTGTGGATCTGGGTGCAACTCGCCACGTTCTCAAGCATGTCAACACATACCCTAGCACATTTCTCCCTTCTGAAGATTCTGTGAAGTGTCTCTGCTAGAATCTGGGAGCTCGGGTAGGGCCCTCTTTGACTGGCCTAACGGCAGCCTGCCTGGAGGAGGCACACACGGTGTCAGCTCTGGATGCACCCAAGACGAGCCGACGCTCCGACTCCACAGCAGGGCTCTGCAGCACAGGCTCGGCCGGCCCGACGGAAATGCCCTGAGGCCGTGACATGTGCCTGCGCTCTGGTTTTTCCAGGCAGTAAGGCATGCAGGTGAGACAGGCCACACAGGCCCTGGCGACATACCTGTGCTGCCCTCCGCGTCCGGCTTATCCAGAGGGTACTCCGGCATGCACTCTAGGAAGAGCTCAAAGATGGCCGCCGCGTTCTCCCTGCCGTACTGCCCCAGGATGTGCAGCGGTGACTGGCCTCTGATGAAACAGGTCAGAAAAGTCAGGAATCTGCCAGGCCGCCACACACAAATAGAGTTTTCTGAACTCCGTGGCGGTGGATACAGCTAAAACACACTAACAGGTCACAAAACTTTTTCTTTTGTTTTTCATTTTATTTTACTGTAACCTAAGTGGATGCGTAACAAAAGTGTTTTTTTTTTTTTTTTTTTTTTTGAGACGGAGTTTCGCTCTTGTTACCCAGGCTGGAGTGCAATGGCGTGATCTCGGCTCACCGCAACCTCCGCCTCCTGGGTTCAGGCAATTCTCCTGCCTCAGCCTCCTGAGTAGCTGGGATTATAGGCACGCGCCACCATGCCCAGCTAATTTTTTGTATTTTTAGTAGAGACGGGGTTTCACCATGTTGACCAGGTTGGTCTCGATCTCTCGACCTTGTGATCCACCCGCCTCGGCCTCCCAAAGTGCTGGGATTATAGGCTTGAGCCACCGCGCCCGGCCGGAAGAAGCATTTTTTATTAAAACAAAAATTCCAGTGCCAAAAGTACCAAAATAAAGTACCCGAAGCTGGTGAGGTGCCCGGTGGCCAGTTCTGCAGCCCTTCCCGGGGGCTGACGGGCGGCACCGGCGCCGGGTCCCACACACTCACCGGAGGTTAAAGGCCTCAGCGTCCACTGTGCACTCTGTCAGGAGAACCCGGATGTTGTTGAGCCGGCCGTGCATGACAGCAAGATGAAGAGCTGGGAAGTAAATCCTCTTACTGTGCACGCCCAGAAGCACAGGCAGAAAACTCTCCACCCCTCCTCACCCTCACAGACCTCTCTGACACTGGGACCCAGCCACAGCAGCCACTGGCCACACACAGAGCCATCCTTTCTACTCTTTACCGCCCTCAAGGATGCACCAAAAATGCAGTCTCGCGACGGCTCTGTGCTATGCTTTCCGCTTCAGCAGTTACCCAAAGGGGAGACTCAACTGTTTCCCAGGAAGGCAGTGTGGGCTTCTAGGGCACTCAACCAGATGGGGAGCTCCACAAGGCCTGGGCAGTGGCAGGCTGGATGCCCTACCCCGAGCACTCCCTCCTATAAAAGCCAACCCCGCCAGGGGGTAGCAGACCCAAGGGTGCACCGCACTCCCACCCTAGAATGGAGGGATCGTTCAAGGCACTCAGCACTGTACACACAGGAAGGACAGAGTTACCATTGTTTCCATTCTCATCCACCGCAGCAAAGTCCACTCCATTCTCCAGGAGGACTGAGCAGACAGTAGGCAGGTCCTGCTGAGCAGCCAGATGGAGGGCAGTCTGGCGATGCTTGGTTAATTCGTTCACTTTGGCTCCTGCAAGAAGCTGTTGAAGTTCATTACATGAAGAGTCTCTCCACCACCAAGATCCCCCTTTTGGAGACCAAGCTGCTTGTCCTCTGACACCCACAGAGGCTGATGGCCTGCCCTGCTGACAGAGCAGGGAGCATGAGGGCTTCACACATACTCCTACTGCTGAAGCGCAAACCAGCAAAACCTGTGCCAAGGGCAAACTGGCAATTACCTGTCAAAATGTTCAACTGCCAATCCTTGGGACACAGAAAGTCTACTTCTAAGGCTTTAGTATATAAAAACAATGCCGGACTTCAGTGATACTCACTGGACTATAGAAGGATGTCTACTGCTTACACTAGAAGAGCCTGATGGCAAAAGGGTTTGGTTGTAAAAATCATAAACAATAGAACATGTAGTAATTAAGATGATAAATATTTATCAATTAACATGGAAAAATGTTAATGACAAGTAAGTTTAAAAAACCTTGCAAGTTAGAAGATGGTACAATTCCATCTGGGGAAGACAGAGCTGTGTGCACACACAGGCATGCACACACAGGCGTGCACACACAGGCATGCACACACAGGCACTCGGAAGTTGTTTCACAGCATAAATGCCACACTCGGGGCAGCTGGGAGTCCAAGGGAGACACTGTCTGATTCATATCTTAATGTGCTTTGAGTTTTTCCACAATGAGTATGTTCTATTTCACTGTTGTTTTCTAAGTATTTACATATTTTTGAGACAGCAACTTGCTCTGTCACCCAGGCTGCAGTGCAGTGGCACCATCATAGCTCACTGCAACCTTCAACTCCTGGGCTTAGATGATCGCCCCACCTCAGCCTCCTGAGTAGCTAGGACCACAGGCATGTGACCCTATACCTGGCTAGTTTGTGTGTGTGTGTGCGCGCGCGTGTGTGTGTGACGGAGTTTCGCTCTTGTTACCCAGGCTGGAGTGCAATGGCGCGATCTCGGCTCACCGCAACCTCCGCCTCCTGGGTTCAGGCAATTCTCCTGCCTCAGCCTCTTGAGTAGCTGGGATTACAGGCACGCACCACCATGCCCAGCTAATTTTTTGTATTTTTAGTAGAGATGGGGTTTCACCACGTTGACCAGGATGGTCTCGATCTCTTGACCTCGTGATCCACCCGCCTCGGCCTTCCAAAGTGCTGGGATTACAGGCTTGAGCCACCGCGCCCGGCCCACCTAGCTAGTTTTTAAAAAAAAAAAAGTTTGGTAGGGTCTTGTAATGTTGCCCAGGCTGGTGTCAAACTCCTGGCCTCAAGCGATCCTCCCACCTTGGCCTCCCAAAGTGCTGGGATTATAGGCATAAGCCACTGTGTCCAGACTGTTTTTTAAAAGACACAAGCTGGGCACAGTGGCTCAGGCCTGTAGTCCCAGCACTTTGAGAGACAGGTGGGCGAACTGCTTGAGCCCAGAGGTTCAAGACCAACCTGGGTAACATGGGAAAACCTCATCTCTACAAAAATTTAAGAATTAGCTAGGCATGATGGCATGCACCTGTAATCACAGCTACTCAGGAGGGTGAAGTGGGAGGACTGACTGAGCCTGCAGTGAACTGTGATCAGTCACTGCACTCCAGCCTGGGCAACACAGGGACACCATGTCTCAAAAAAGAAAGAAAAAAAAGGACAAAAAGAATTACAGAATCAAAGGCAGAAGGGACCTTTAAATAATACCCCATCTATTCATTTAGTATTTGAAGTTCATCATCCTCTTTCTGACAAAGTTTAAAAAATAGTTGCTGTTAACAGAAAATTCCTGAGTTTGTAGTCAGAACCCTGTTTGCTGCTCCCGAGCTCTAAGGCCACCCTGCTTCCCCTGTTTGTACAGGCACTGCCTCTGGGGAAATCTAGGCGCTGGTCAGCTGCTCTGGGTAGAACCCTGACTTCCAAGTCCCAGGACTCTGGGCACCCAGTCTGATCACTGATGGATGGGACATGTGAGTGGATATGGGACACTTTCACATGAGACGCATTACAGACATCTATTCACAGTCACTAGTGCCAAGTTGGGGATCATAACTAACTGCACAGTTGGTCAGCTGGGAGCAGTGAGAGGTGGGTAAAGTCAGTGGGAATAGGGTCAAGCATTATGCAGCATCGAATCAAAGAGAAACGAGCACACGGACACGGGAAGACCTGCTGCTTCCAAGTTTCTGGGGGCTCCTCCCATCTGCCGTGTCAGGCTCTAGGAAGGCTGGAACCTACATCAGGACGCAGACCTCCTTCGGCTCCACAGAGGCCTAAAGACCGATGAACACAAGTCCGACTGCCTTCTGCTTTAGGACCTCCCTCTGCCTCCTGGGCTGCTTCCCCGACGTCTGGTGTGTTCCCGGCACCGTTGGACCACCTCTCCTTATTCCTCAGTTCACACTCACTGCCTCGCCGTCCTCGGGTCCCCTCACTGGTGAACCCACCCGCGCCTGTATCCCTCCCTGCCCCAAGACACCATCTTTAAATGCTGCCTCAGCTCAGACACACAGCAAGTCACAAAGCCTTCTCTAAAAAGCGTTTTTCAGAAACAACGACAACAAGGCGCCAAAAGCTGTGCAGGTGCCCTGGTGGCCAGCTGCGCGGCAGCGGCTCGGAGGAGCAGGCCCGGTGAGGAGGCCCAGTCTCGGCTCAAACACTGACAGTGGTTTCTCCGTGGCCTAAAGGATGAGGGCTGCTCACGGTCCTCGGTTTGGAACCTGACACCCCATGGTCTGTTTGCTGCCTGCTTCTAACCGCAGCTCTTTCAACTCTACAACAATTTCAACCAAACTTCCCTACTTAAAACACACCACATGCACTTCCCAATCTCCACATCTTTGCTGATGCCTGCCTGGTGGCATTATGTTTTACTGGAAAAAGCAGGCTTTGGAATCCAATAGAAAAGGCTAAAATCCCACACTGCCAGCTCAGCCTTGGGGGTGAAATTCTTAGCCTAAGTTTTCTCCTTTGTAAAATGGAAAACACGTCTCATACCCTGCTGTGGTTTTGAAAATTAAGAGACAGCTCCCTTCAGAGTCCCAGGTGAATGCCTGACGGAGAACAGCAGCGGCCCTCCACTTCCTCTGTGCTCCCCCTACCCCCGCCTCTGTGCTCCCGCCCCACCTCTGCCATCGCAATCCTGCTTTCTGTCAGGGCCACTCCAGCGCCTACAGCCTATGCAGCCCAATGGGGCACTCAGGACACGCAGCCTTGACACACCGTCTTCCAAGTGCACTGGCCTCATTCCCCAAATTCACGCTGGCCTTTCACCACACCTGGCAAAGCACCTGTGGGGAGATTCTGCACAAGCTCTACAACAGGCTTTGACAACGTATTATTATATATGGTAATATTTCTGTGTCACTTACCAAATTGCGGACAATAATTTCTGAGCCTGCTTGGACAGCAAGATGCAAGGGAGTCAACTTGGAAGCATCCTGGACTCTTGAATTCACATTAGCGTGGACACTGATCAGGAACAGCACACTTTCAATATCAGAATTCTGAACTGCCACATGAAGGAAGTTCCGACCCTTATTATCCACCTACAGCAACAAGAGGAAACCGAAATATTAGTTCCCTTTTAAGAGTACATCCTGAGCTTCATCTGCAAGTTGTACTGACCACTGTAGAGGTCATGACATAGACCTTCTCTCAGGCCTAGGAAACTCCCTCCCACAACCTACCCAGAGACCTGCTCCACCTCTGTGCACAGAACACACGCTCCACACCTCTGTGCGCAGAACAGGCGCGCGTGGCCACACCCACACGGTCAGGGGAAGGACCCGCTCCACACCTCTGTGCGCAGAACACACGCGCATGGCCACACCCACACGGTCGGGGAGGGACCCGCTCCACACCTCTGTGCGCAGAACAGGCGCACGTGGCCACACCCACACGGTCAGGTCATGATGTAGACCTTCTCTCAGGCCTAGGAAACTCCCTCCCACCACCCACCCAGAGACCCGCTCCACCTCTATGCGCAGAACACACGCTCCACACCTCTGTGTGCAGAACAGGCACGCATGGCCACACCCACACGGTCAGGGGAAGGACCCGCTCCACACCTCTGTGCGCAGAACACATGCGCGTGGCCACACCCAGTCAGGGCAAGGGAGCCACTGCAGTGACCCACCGTGCCCTGGCATCCTCCTGTAGTAGAAACTGGATGCGGAAAGCCAAGAGAAAGACAATCTGAAGGACAGGGAAACAAAGGCACCATGATATCGATATCAGGAACTCATGGAGAGGCAAAGATGGAGACAAGTCTTGGGAGTCTCTTTGCTTTGGCTAAAACAAGCACCCAGCATCCTAATGCCCCAGCTGCACTGCCAGCCTGAGCCCTGAGCAGTCAAACCAAGGCATCGGAAATGCAGAGTGTCCTCTTTTACTGAGCTAGACTATACACAATGCGGAGGGAGCCAACAGCAGGTCGTGTACCTTGCTCCACTGATGGAAAGCAGCGGAGCTCAAGGTAATCAAGCCACACAGTACACTGTAGTTCCAAGAGCTGTCTTAGCTTGAGTGTTGAGGCGGCAGTGAGGGAGGCCCCAACGCCACACACACGGCACACCACCGCACACGGCCACACACCCACAGCACACGCCAGTCTCATGAGCAATGTCACACACACGGCATACCACCTCACACGGACACACACCCACAGCACATGCCGGTCTCATGAGCAATGCCGCATGAGCAATACCACTGCACACGGCCACATACCCACAGCACACACCGGTCTCACAGGCAATGGGTCTGCAGAGCGCTCTGATCAACAGTACAGTTCCACACTGGAGAGAAGACCCACGAGAAGACTAGCCCCACTCACGGCCATTTCACACCACCTGAGCCAATGTGAGGTCAACGCCTACATGATCCAGCCACACTTGTGAAATGCCGAAGACACAGGGTATGAGAATCCTGAGATACCAAGCCATCATCTCCACCCACCAAGAATTCCATTTCATCCAGGTCCTGAGTGTTCACCTCACCGTCATGAACAGCCATTTCTAAGTCCTGGCAGTATGCCAGGTGCTGGCTGGAGATGAGGTTCTGTCAGACTGACTTCGTGCCTGTCCCCGCTCCCACCTCAGATCAGCTGTTATGGCCATTTCCCACCCAGTGTGTTGCTGCAGATCAATAGTCCACCTTCCAGGTTTCGCAGCTAGTAAAAAGAGGCACAAAGAACGAGGCCAGCCCAGCCTGCTAAGCGGAATTGCTGACCTCCTCCCAAACAGTCCACGTTGCCTCAACAGCATAGCACAAGCTCTCCAAGTTCCTTTCAAAGCTTTTAAAGACATTCTTTACGAGGACAGTTAACCAACCAAAGAATGCGCTCTCAACAGAGAATGAGCCCAGAATTCCTACCGTGGAGCCCACTGGCTCCACCTCCGTCTAAGCCTGGCGTCGTGTGGCACTAATGTACAGGGCAGAGCAGCCAGACATCACCCTGCACTGACGGGACACTCAACAGCCACATTGGAGGAAAGGGAGAACAATTTCAAAGCAAAGCCCTTTACACAAAGAGACCTGTTCAGTCGGTGACATCTGTGTCGTCTCCAGGTGCTGTGGGGAACAGGACAAGGCGGAAAACGCTGGGTGTTACTCACGCACCTGCTCAGCAGCCCCGGACTCTCGTTTGAGAATGGCCTCGGCTGCCTTGTTGTTCTTGTAAGTCATGGCACAGGCAAACGGGGTCAGCCCTTGCCTGTCTCGGATGTTCAGATGGATATCAGGGTGAGAGATCAACAACTGAATGATGGTGCTGTGCTGGTTGCTGATGGCCACGTGGATGGGTGTTCTTCCTTCCGCATCCTGGGGGGGCAAGGCACAGATCTCATGTTCAACTGCAAGACAAAACTCAGGAAAAATAGGAAGGGCTAAAACTTTTAAGTGAAATTTCAGTTATGAGAATCAATCAATACTACTGCCCTGTGCTTGACCCAGCTTTTAAAGAGGCCAAACAGAGGTGACGAAAAGTCACTTCCTGTTACAGCATGTTGCAGTGACCCGGTGGTGGCTGCGGGCCCAGCACAAACAATGTGCTTTAGATCCGCAGCGAGTCTCCGCTCTAAGCTGCCACCCTCATCTGGCCACAGGGCCTATATAGAAATCTTTGCAGGCTAGAACGTTGAAAGGCATCAAAGGGCATAACTCAGGGCTATTCAAGTGAGCTACTGGGACATTTTCCTAAATACAGCACTCAATTTGCAACTGAACTCTCAACAGAAATCTATGACTAAGCGGGAGGAAGAGGAGGCAAAGAGAAATAGCTGAACCCAAGCTTCCTCCTGTTGGAGAAGGGACGAAGGCACAGAGAAGACATCGCCCTGAAGTCATGAACACTGCTAGGGAGGACGTGAGTAATGCAGCCCTGTTCATGAAGAAGCAGGGCGTGGGCCAGGAAGTGCAAGGTCCCTTGCCCTAAGAGGAGGTTTCCCTCATGCTGGGGCTACCATCCCTCTCCCTGGAAAAGAGAAACGACATACCTGCGCATTCACATTGGCACCAAACTCCAGAAGACATTGGACTGTCTCTTCCAGGCCCCAAGAGGCTGCCAGATGCAAAGGGGTCTGCCCATCTCTAGCCTCTTCCTCGCCTTCTCCATTAGCACCTGGTTGCCTGGGACTGTTCACATCACAGCCACTGAAAGCAATGGGAAGGTGTTTAGAAAGGCCATGCTTCAACCTGGCCTGTAGCATGCTGCTGAACTGTGAAGCAGGAGCCTCCTCCAGTCCCACAGGCTCTGCTATGCAGGGTTGCTGTCCTCAGTACCTCGCCTGAGAGTCGGGTTCCCAACCCCACAGATTCTTCTGTGACTGGCCTTGGGGATGGGCAACCCGGGCATCAGAACACTTAAAAACTCCTCAGGGGAAGGTACTTGTATACATATGTATACATTTTAAGTTTGAAAACCAGCCAGATGTAGTGGCTCACGCCTGTAATCCAAGCACTTTGGGAGGTCGAGGCGGGCGGATCACTTGAGGTCAAGAGTTCAAGGCCAGCCTTGAAACCCAATCTCTACTAAAAATACAAAAATTAGCTGGGCATGGTGGTGGGCGTCTGCAATCCCAGATACTGGAGAGGCTGAGGCATGACAATCGCTTGAACTCAGGAGGCGGAGGTGGCAGTATACCACTGCACTCCTACTCAGGAGGCTGAGGCGGGAGAAGAGCTTGAACCCGGGAGGCAGAGGTGGCAGTGAGCCGAGATGGCACCACTGCACTCCAGCCTAGGCAACAGAGCGAGACTCCAAAAAAAAAAAAAAAAAAAAAGGAAGAAAAGTTTGAAAACCATAAGTTTGAGAACCACTGCTCTAAAGGTTCCTGAATAACCTTGGTTTCCACATATCCCACACTCCATGGGGGCCACGGAGCCTGTTAGGCCTCACACAGCTTGGTGGGGTCCTGCAAAGACCGTCTGGTCCCCCTCCTGGCTCCACAGTCTGAACTGGTCTGCCATGACAACAGGAGCCCAGGCAGCTCCCAAAGAAGGACACTGACTTAAACATTCAGATTCTTTGATCCAGGCCTGTGAGCTCCTCCCTTCACAAGTGAGCCTGGCTGCTGGCTGACCTGACATGACGAAACAGTGACCCTGTGACACCCTTAACTGTGAAAGTAAAGCCAGCTACTGGCATGCCATGACCATAGGCAGCTTTAGAAAGGAAAAGAGCCGGTTTGCAATAAGCTCGCTCAACGGATTTCAAGAAATAGTAGGGCCTCTCACACCTGCGGATAAGAAAGCAGGCGGTGGGCTCGTTGTTTTCATCAATGGCTCTGTGCAGGAGTGTCTGGAGGCAGCCGCCAGGTCCGGGGCCCCAGCATGTCGCATCACAACCGTGTCTGACCTGCAGAACAACACAGGTTATCATAAACACTGCTGAGCAAAGGCAAACATTTTTATTGCCAAGTCTAACCTCTACGTATAACATTAAATCCATTTTCAGATAAGTTACGGGTGATAATTAAATGATAATTACTTTAATTTGTATCACTCATTAGTTTTACAAACACGAATTAAAATTTGCTGTGTGCAAGTTCTTTCTTGCACTAGGTCCTGTGGGACAGATTTGGGAAGCATAAACAAGAATGTTTAATTCATGTCCTTTAGAGCTATGTCCTAGAAGGGACAGAAAACACAAAGTGTCTGTGTTTGCATGCACCAACAGGTCCTCGGCAATGCACACCTGTCATTAACAGGTAACCTCAATGTCTGGGTGAACCCTCCAGTGCACGATGCCTTCGTAATCACACTGCAGGCCCTTCAGGGAGCTAAATGGGGGCCTGCAGGCTTACCTCCACTTTTGGGGCCTGTCTTGCAAACTAGGGAGATAAAGTTAAGACTGGGGAAATGATCGCTATGGTGAGAATGAGGAGGGCCCACATCAGATCAGTAACCCCAGGAGAAGGCTCCTGAGGACAGGCCGCCCTTCTCTTGCTTCTCAGTAGTTTTCTTGGTAAAGACAGTCTACAAACAAAAGTGTTGGCCAAGATCACGTTGAACTGCAAGTTTCTTTAACATGACTGTCAACTGCCTGTCCTTGCCCCACTTTGTTACTTGGCAGGCCTCTCGCTCCTGTGACGGCTACAGAGGCACCAGATCCATCTGACACAATCTGTGCCCATCTGTAAGCAGAGGCTAATGTTGTGCTTGTCTCACCAGAGTGGACGCGATGTCCTCCAGGTTGTCTGCCAATGCAAGCCACAACGGAGGGTTCCCCTTCTCATCCGGCACAGACATGTCAGCTCCTCGGGTGCATATTGCGTCGACTACGAGCGGAAGCTGGTTTCTGATGGCCAGCTGGAGGGCCGTCTCC
Organism: Saimiri boliviensis; assembly: GCF_048565385.1. Taxonomy (NCBI): domain Eukaryota; kingdom Metazoa; phylum Chordata; class Mammalia; order Primates; family Cebidae; genus Saimiri; species Saimiri boliviensis. Next base: position 24,054,311 of record NC_133465.1, read on the forward strand.
CCGTCTTGAGTCCTGCCGGGACAGGCATGCCCAAACCAGTGTTTGTAGCTGGAGCCAAAGGACAGATGGTGCCCTTCTGGGCATTCTGGAGCCCAGAATCTTCTGTACCCCTAACCATATTTACTCACATTTCATTCAACATTTTCTCAGGGAAACTAAATGCAACAATAGTGTCTGTCCCTTCTGCCTTTTTAGAAAACATAACCATATCACCTTATTGCCCTTCCAAGATAATTAAATCCCCATGTTGAAATCTTAGAGAAATAGTTACTTTTTGTGGCATCTTAATAAAATGCCACTCCAATAACCCACTTGACAAAACCCTTCTTTCCCTCACTCAATCATTCAGTCACTTGGAGATAAGGTAAGTTCTTTTGAAAATACAACCACAACGAAAATGTGACTCGTCTTTTTCCCTCTCAAGTCTTGTTGGTAGCTTATTTGTTGGAACATTCTTCACTGTAACTGAAATTCCTTGTTAAAAACTGACTTTAGGGTGGCAGATCACCTGAGGTCAGGAGTTCGAGACCAGCCTGGCCAACATGGTGAAACCCCATCTCTACTAAAAATACAAAAATTAGCCAGCTGTGGTGGTGTGCATCTGTAATCCCAGCTACTCGGGAGGCTGAGGCATGAGAATCACTTGAATCCAGAAGGCAGAGGCCGTAGTGAGCCGAGATTGTGCCACTGCACTCCAGCCTGGGCAACAGAGTGAGATCCTGCCTCGGAAAAAAACAAAACAAAACAAAAAAAAACCGATTTTAGATTGTCTTTCACAATGAAACTTGTGCAATATTGTGCACTGGTCTTGAACGGTTCAGAGAAGAGCAAAGTACAGTTCCTTTTCTCCACTACAATCAGGTCTCTTGATGCTGTTCAGTTACAACATCACGTGTATTTTTAGAGCCATTGTTTTCCTTCCTTTATTTAATATGAAACAAAAACACTTTTCTACAAGCGAGGTTATGTTTGTGAACCACCTCGATTAGATGTTACTGGTGTTACACTGGGGAGTGCTGCTCCACCCTACCTGACATTAATATCTGCCTGGTGCTCCAGGAGAAAGAGGGCGCTCTTGCTGTCCTGCCGCTGTATGGCCATGTGCAGCAGGGTCTGCCCATCCGACATGGTGTCGTTGATGGAGGCCCCAGAGCCCAGCAGCTGGGCTGCGATCGTGTGCATGCCTGGGAAAACAGCAAGCCCCGATGAACGGCGCTCAGCCTCTCCCGCTTCCTCAACATCCTGCAGCAACACACACCCTCTCAACTTCAAAGCCAGCAGTTTTCCACTGGACAGAACAGGCTTCACTCTAACAGAAAGTCCACTTCACAACCAAGTGATTAGCCCTCTCTCCTCTTGCTTGCTTGCTCTCTCACCCACCCACCCACGCGTCGGACGGCTGTTCACCTGCAGACATCCACAGCCCTGGCACAGCCTTACCAGTCCACAATGCCAGGCCCAGGACGGTCTGGTCTCGGGAATCTTTGAGGCTGAAGTCCGGAATAATCTGCAAGTTGTTGGTGGCATGAAGAGCATTGGCTGCAGTTTTTAGAAAGGAAAAGAACGTATGATTTCACCACCCGTGGATCACACTTAGAGCACTCATGAGAGTAAGAACTCGGTTTGAAACTGACTGATAGGCTGTAATATGATCAACGCTATAAAAAGAGAGTAAATCAATCTTGTCAGGAGTCAAAGCCCAGAAATCTCATATTTTGGAGCACAGCTTATGGGGAAAATGAATCTTTGTAAAGCTTGAAACACTGGCTCTTTTTTTTTTTTTTTTTTTTGAGACGGAGTTTCGCTCTTGTTACCCAGGCTGGAGTGCAATGGCACGATCTCGGCTCACCGCAACCTCCACCTCCTGGGTTCAGGCAATTCTCCTGCCTCAGCCTCCTGAGTAGCTGGGATTACAGGCACGCGCCACCATGCCCAGCCAATTTTTTGTATTTTTTAGTAGAGACGGGGTTTCACCTTGTTGAACAGGATGGTCTCTATCTCTCGACCTCGTGATCCACCCGCCTCGGCCTCCCAAAGTGCTGGGATTACAGGCTTGAGCCACCGCGCCCGGCTCGAAACACTGGCTCTTCACCTAAGGAGAACGGACTCCAGGATGGAAACACACACTAACCGCCTGCTGACTGAAGACAAGATGAAAGTAATGTCCTGACGGAGTTTCCTAATACACAATCCCACAATCATAAAACTTCTGTGAGGACCAAAAAAGGGCACATACTACCTAAAACCACCCAACCTTTCTCCAGAAGCACAAGGCTAAGAAACACTGTGCTTAAGGACTGAGGCGAGAGCAAAACCCACCTCAGGAAGGGAAAGAAGACACAAGGAAGACTTTCTGAGGGAAAGGGGGCTTCTGTACCGCAGGGGCCGAGGGCAGTCTGGCTCCTCTCTCACCGGGCGCCTGCCACAGCAGAGTTCTCAAAGACAGTGCTCACGCCAAGGCAAGGCTTTGCTTGACCTACCCAACCTCAGGTGATCCGCTCGCCTTGGAGAAATACTCAGTAAGAAAAACGCAGAATTAAGGTTTTAACACCTTAACCTAACAAGTGAAATGGGCAGGCCCCATCCTGAAAACATAAAGCAGTCAAGAGCAAGACTACATGCTTCTCTAATTTGACCTGAAAGGACTTCTGGGGGTAAGAAACTAGCTATAAGAAACTCACCAACAGAAGAAACATCAACTTTGTAACTATCCTAAACTGCTGTCCACAAGTCAAATGAGGGACAGTATTCCCACCGACTTACCTTTCTGCTCCAGGATGACAGACACCACATCTGGATGATTATAGGCGATGGCCATGTGCAGTGGTGTCTGCAGATAGACGCTGTCCGCCAAGCTGGTCGGGGACACAGACTCCTTTGGCAAAGGCAGGGCCTCCTCCGTCTGCAGGTTTGGGTTGGCACCTTGCTGCAGGAGCTCTGCGGTGAGGTTGGCCAGACCATGCCTGCACGCCGTGTGCAGCGGCGTTTCTCCCTGAATGGAAACAAATGGCCGAGATCTGAGCACTCACAGGCCAGGAATTCCCTTCGCAGAGTGGGCACGACTGCTAAGCGCACAAACTCCAGCCAGGAATTCCCCTTGCAGGGCAGACACGACGGCTAAGTGTGCAAACTCCGGCCAGGAATTCCCTTCGCAGAGGGGGCACAACGGCTAAGTGTGCAAACTCCGGCCAGGAATTCCCTTCACAGGGCGGACACGACGGCTAAGTGTGCAAACTCCGGCCAGGAATTCCCTTCGCAGAGGGGGCATGATGGCTAAGTGTGCAAACTCCGGCCAGGAATTCCCTTCGCAGAGGGGGCATGATGGCTAAGTGTGCAAACTCTGGCCAGGAATTCCCTTCGCAGAGGGGGCATGATGGCTAAGCACGCAAACTCCAGTCCTTGGCTCATCCTGTCACCAGCTGACCCTCATGACTTTTGTTCTCTTTCTCCTGAGCCATCACTCTTAGTATCTTCTTTTTCATGTATTTTTGGGGTGGAGTCTCGCTGTGTTGCCAAGGCTGGACTCAAACTCCTAGGCTCAAGCAATCCTCTTGCCTCAGGCTCCCAAACAGCTGGAGTTAAACGTATGAGGCACTGCACGTGGTTCTACCTTTAAGTTTCTCCAGTGTCTTCCCCCAGCACCTTTAGAAAGGACTGGCTTCTTGACCTCCGAGGGCCTCCTTAACCACCCTTCAGTTTGTTTTATAATTCTTTAATTATAAAAATGATACATGCTTATTATGACAAAACAATAACAAGCTACAAGTGTCACCAAAATAAACACTGCAACTAGTGGGAGAGCGGGGCACGAGCCCGGTGACGAGCAGTGCTGGCACCGTGGCCCTCGCTCCTTTTCACCTCCCCACTTGCACTCCGCTTCCTTCACCTGCTCACACCAACCTCATCTTCGACTCTGATCAAGACCTCCTGCTCCTATTTTTAAAAGTTAAAAATACTCCTGATGCAATATTTTATAAGTTTCCTCTCACATCTGGAACCATTATTAGCAGTTTCATGTTTCTCTCCATTGACAGAATATTCATAGGAAAATGTATGTACGCATACACTTATGCACTTAGGTATGTATATGTGTATGTCTGTAGGTACACACACACACACACACACACACACACATACACACACACACACTTTTTTTTCACCCAAACAGATGGGAATGACCTCAACACCCGGCTCTGCTTCGCAAGGTGCCTGCTCTCATCAGAGTTACACGCCCTCATCACTTAAAGGCGTGTTGTAAAACCCAGCAAGATCCCTGGCAGTGATGTTTGCAAATAACTGATCACAACCAGTTCCAGACTGTTTCCTGTTTCGTTCCTTCACTCCCACCACTTCACTTGACGAGCCTAAACAAACAAGCAAGCAAAAAAACAAACCAAGATCCTATCTCCTCCCTTTCCTCAAAAAATTATTCTTTCTCACCAGGAATCACTTTTAACTCTTCCAGCTGAATTTTGTAAATCTCTAGATTTTTTTTTTTTTTTTTTTTTTGAGCTGGAGTTTGGCTCCTGTTCCCCAGGCTGGAGTGCAATGGCACGATCTTGGCTCACTGCAACCTCCACCTCCTGGGTTCAAGCAATTCTCTTGCCTCAGCCTCCCAAGAAGCTGGGACTACAGGCATGAGCCACTACACCCCGCTAATTTTTGTATTTTTAGTAGAGACAGGGTTTCACTATGTTGGCCAGGCTGGTATTGAACTCCTGACCTCATGATCCCCCCGCCACGGCCTCCCAAAGTGCTGGGATTACAGGTGTGAGCCACCGTGCCCAGCCTAAATCTCCATATTTCTAATGTATTTTGATTGCTGCCTCTTCATTTTCCAGCTTTGAACATTATCTGCGGGACTTGCCGCCCTGGCAGGTGAGGACTGAGTGCTTTCACACTTCGAGCCCCAGCGCCTGCTCCCCACCCCAAGGCCTCCCCACACAGGGGCCGTAACTGGTGTGAGCCCTCCCAGGTATTTCCTTCTCCTCCTCTTCCCCTCCTGCTCAGGGCCATCTTCTGTTCCAGACCCTTCTTCTATGCATTCTCACTGGGTGTGCTGATCTACCCATGGCTTCTGCCTGGGACTCTCAACAGGCTTCCAGCCCCATTTCTGCATCTGATTTTCCCACTGCCTGTTAGACATCCCTACCTAAATGTTTAGAAATTCAAAAATTACAATGGAATGTATTCCCCCCTACAGGTTCCTCCTCCTAGCCAGTTTCTTCTCTCCTTTCACAGACTCATCACAACGATCGTTTTTGAAAATTCCCATTTCAATGTCTCTGGAGTGCAAGTGGTTTCTGGTTCCATGGATGAGTTCTGCAGTGGTGATTTCTGAGATTTTGGTGCACCCGTCACCTGAGCAGTGTACACTGTACCGGGTGTGTAGTCTTTTCTTCCCATCCCCTCCCAACCTTCCCCTCTGAGTTCCCAAATTTCCTTACATCATTCTTGAGCCACAACAGTTTTAACAGCTTCTTGCCCTCACTTCTGGGAGCCTCAAGCATGCATGTTGCATACACTAATTCTGCATTTCTGGTGAAACCTGTTTCTTTGGATCCAAATGCAGTGTAAGGCCAGGACAGGTCACTGCTTATCAAGACGATTCCCACTTGGCTCCAGCCTGCACTCCATGGCACACCCACCATGCCAGCCATCCCAGGCAGTTTTCTCAACGCTAGAAGAATCCTACTACTGCCCTGCCCAAAACCCTCCAATGGCTCCTCTGTCGCTACAGGATAAAGCCCACACACCAGAAACCAGTGTTCCAGGCCCTTCTCCAGAGCTGCTCTCCACTGCTCTCAAGTTAGGCCTCCTGTCTCTAAAGCTTGGTAGAGATGGGGTTTCACCACGGTAGCCAGGCTGATCTCGAACTCCCGACCTCAGGTGATCCGCCTGCTTCGACCTCCCAAAGTGCTGGGATTACAGGCATGAGCCACTGCGCCTGGCTGAGGATTTTAAGTTAGGAGATAGTAAAGCATGTCTCTCTGCTATTAGAAATTAGGAGTGGGCAAAGTTAATGATGCTGGAGAGAAAGAGACAGACACACGATGGCGAGCAGAGGCCAGGAGAAGATGAGAGGGCCTGAGATCTGGGATACAGAACCCAAACGAAGCAGCAGCCTCCAGTGGGCCTGGGGCCACGCCGTCCCTCTGGCTGCAGAGCTGGTGGTGTGCAGACAGTGCAGTTGGCGGTGGAAAGGACGGCATTGCCCTCTCTCCTGTACTTCGCTGGTCTGGCTCAGATAGCAAGCTGAGTGTTTACTGCCTTGCCCAGTGCTATCGAGTGTACAACTAGACAGCCTTGTGCCGGGGTCTCAAGGCAGACACTTAACCTCACAGAACCTCAAAGTCCCTGACCCCAAAATGAATTTATTGATGAAGAAAAGGCCTCTTCAATCCTAACAATACATGCTGCTTCCAGGTCCACTGTGAGAACTAAAAGATATTATAGCCTTAAAGGTGCTGGCACAAAGTGACTGTGAAATAAACGCGACATTAAAGACAAGCACATCCTCCTGGTCTGAAAATAATAAAGCAAAAATAACTATCATAAAGTACCTAATGTCTCTGATACTATGCTAGTAAGCACTTAATTATATCATTTACTTTCATCTTAACCACACCCTATGAAATGCGTATTATCCACATTTTACAGATGAGGAAACTAAAATTAAGACCCCATAGGCCGGGTGCAGTGGCTCATGCCTGTAATCCCAAGACTTTGGGAGGCTGAGGCAAGAGAATCATTTGAACCCAGGAGGCAGAGGTTGTGGTGACCCAAGTTCATGCCATTGCACAGCCTGGGTAACAACAGCGAAAGTCTGTCTCAAAAAAAACAAACAAACAAACAAAAAAACCCACACAACCACATAGGGAGGAAATGGGAAAGCTGGTCAACTCTGTAATGTCCGGCCTCAAAGGTTAACACTCATTCCTAACACGTACATTCTACCTTGTTAGTTTGCGATACAGACTCATGAATGGCAGTCCACATAGAAAAACCCAAGCGAATGTGAAGTGTTGTTATAAAGAATCAAATGCTATTATGGTAGGTTTGTGTACCTGTGTGCTAACCTCTATTGAAGTCCATAGTGTCTAGCTCAGGGCCTGATAACCTCAACAAGCGGTTTCCTAACCAAACGCTTAGGAAATGGTTGCTGAATGAATCAATCAATCAACATTTGAGGAAACATAAAATAACATTTCCTGCTGACTTTGTAACCACATGCATGCATTATTCTGATAAAAATGGAAAAACACATTTATTCCCTTTTCCCTGAGTATGCACCGCTGTCATTTCTTCCATAGATGAAAACCAACTTCCTGGCTGCCCCATCACTTACCCACTTGTTTCTGTGGTTCACATGGGCACCATTGGTTGCCAGGAAAAGAGCTGCTGCCTCGTTTCCTGCCCCAGCTGCCCGCTGTAGTAAGCAGTTTCCTAGAAGAAAATGGGCATACTGATTCTTCTGTTTGCATACAAATGCAGCCAAGCTGCACACCGCACAACACCTGCTCTTCCTGCCACCTTACGGCTGGCAAGCCCACACCAGGCAGCAGGTTATCACTGAAGGCCACAGAGGTACTCTCTGGATGTGGACACAGAGCCTAGAGAATACCTGGGGCTGGAGCATCCATTCCTCCATGGGGTTCCCACTGGCCACTGTCCAAGACCAAAGGTAAGTTCTGTCTCCTTGCTGGGGTTGGGGTACAGCAAAGTTTCTCAACGGTGATGCTACTGACATTTTGGAGGGGTAAGTTCTTTGCTGTGGGAGTCTGTTCTGCACATTGTGGAGTGTTCAGCAGCATCCTCTGAACTCAGGACAATTTGCAATGGCCACAGATGCTGGCCATGTGTGGTGCTGCACAACTGTAATCCCAGCACTTTGAAAGGCCGAGGCAGGCAGATCACTTGACGCCAGGAGTTTTGAGATCAGCCCGGTCAACATGGTGAAAACCTGTCTCTACTACAAATTCAAAACACAGCCAGGCGTGGTGGTGCACACCTGTAATCCTAGTTACTTGGAAGGCTGAGGCTTGAACCCTGGAGGTGGAGGTTGCAGTGAGCCGAGATGGTGCCACTGCACTCTGGCCTGGGTGACAGAGCAAGATTCCACCTCAAAGGGAAAAAAGAAAAAGAAAGCAAAGTGTACAGATGTTGACAAGTGTTCTCAGGCAGTATAGACAGGACTGTGCCTGGCTGAAAACCACTGGATGACCATTTTGAAAATATTTTAAGTTCCATTAGAAAATGTCCCTTAAATATGTCAGTTTTATTTCTAATGCTTTAAATATGTTTGTTCTTGGCTTAGAAATATTTTCCTTAGCACTGTCATTCTTTTCTAAATAAAAACCTAGAAAAGAAAAAAATGGTTTTTCTTTTTCTCTTAAAATGGTTTTGGCCCCAAAACAATGTTTCTCGGTCTTTTAAAATCCATTTCCAAAAATGAACAAGCTATCTCACGTCAACAGCTATAGTATTTGAAATTCCAAATAAACTAAACACCAGGGCTAAAAACAAAATAAAGAGTTGGGCTAGCCGGGCACAGTGGCTTATGCCTGTAATTCCAGAACTTTGAAAGGCTGAGGTGGGTGGATCACCTGAGGTCAAGAGTTCAAGACCAGCCTGGCCAACATGATGAAACCCATTCTGTACTTTAAAAAAAAAAAAAAAAAATTAGCCAGGCCTGATGGCACATGCCTTGTAGTCTCAGCTGTTAAGGAGGCTGAGGCAGGAGAATCACTTTAACCCGGGAGGCGGACATGAGGCAAAAGAGTGCCACTGCACTCCCGCCTGGGTGACAGAGCGAAACTCGGTCTCAAAACAACAAAAAGCAATGAGACAAAGTACTACTTCGCTTCCATGCCATTTTCTTCCTTATCTCTCAGAGACAGGGATTCGATTCCTACTTGATGGTTACTCTAATCTAGAGACTCCTAATGTGGGTTCCATGTTCACGTGTGCAGTCATTCCAGTGTAGCCAAGAATTAAATTCTATACCTCACAACAAAATAAAGATAATCCGTGACTGCCAAACATCACTCAACTGTTAAAAGCTAGTGGACTGCCAGGCGCGGTGGCTCACGCCTGAAATCCCAGCATGTTGGGAGGCTGAGGCGGGCGGATCACCTAGGGTCAGGAATTCGAGACCAGCCTGACCAACCTGGAGAAACCGTGTCTCTACTAAAAATACAATATTAGACAGGCGTGGTGGCACACGCCTGAAATCCCAGCTACTCAGGAGACTGAGACAGGAAAATCACTTGAACCCAGGAGTCGGAGGCTGTGGTGAGCTAAGACTGCACCATTGCATTCCAGCCTGGGCAACAAGAGAGAAACTCCATCTCAAAAAAAAAAAAAAAAAGCTAGCTGACTAATTGGCTGGCCCTGGCCGGCCTGAGTGCAGTGATGTTTACAACTCATCACACCAGTTACAATTTCTCTGTTCCTTCTGTACTCCCACTGCTTTACTTGACTAGCCTTAAAATGAAAAAATGAAAAAATAAAAAAAAAACTAGTGGACTAAGACTGTTACATGTAAAATGAAACATATCAGTAGAAAAAACAATCCTGAGCCTGTATATATTTAACAACTAAAACTGAAAGTATATAAAATTGACAGAACCAGCAAGAAAAATGGGCAAAACCATAATCAATGAAAAATGTTAATACACCTCTCAGAAACTGAAAGATCCAGCAGTCCAAAAGTCAGAATATAAAGGATCTGAATAGCTCCACGAACAAGCTTGATTTAATGCAGCATCCTACAATTACAGAATGCACATTCTTTTCAAGCACACGGCAGACCTTTCTAAAAGCTAGTCCTGGGAGTCTAATATCCAAGTCCTTTTTTTTTTTTTTTTCCAGAGATGGGATCTTGCTCTGTTACCCAGGCTGGAGTACAGTGGAGTGATCATAGCTCACTGTAGCCTCCAACTCCTGGCCTCAAGCAATCCTCCTACATCAGCCCGAGTAGTTCAGAATATAGGCATAAGCCACCTCAATTCTTAACTGTCAAAGAACCAATCTCTTACATGCTACATTCTGATATAATATGATGAAATTAGTGGTCAGTAAAATTATGGGTAATAACCAGTATGTTTGTAAATTAAAAGCAATTAGTAACAATCTGATTTCCAGAAGTTCAGTCTAAAACACATACAGTTCTTCCTGCATTCCTTGTCCTGTAGTACCTTTACCTGCCTTTAGCTTTTATATCACCTAGAGTGGCGATTTTGTTTGACCTTTAATTATTATTTTATATTATTTATCTTTATTTGTTTGTCTTAGACAGAGTCTCGCTCTGTCACCCGGCTGGAGGGCAGTGGTGTGATCTTGGCTCACTGCAACCTCCATATCCTGGGTTCAAGTGATTCGCCTGCCTTAGCCTCCTAAGTAGCTAGGATTACAGGTGCCTGCCACCATGCCCAGCTGATATTTGTATTTTTAGTAGAGATAGGATTTCTCCATGTTGGCCAGGCTGGTCTCAAACTTCTGACTTCAGGTGATCCACCCGCCTCAGCCTCCCAAAGTGCTGGGATTACAGGCGTGGGCCACTGTGCCTGACCAAACTTCCTTAGGGAAAGGGCTGTTTCAATACCCATCTTTTTTTTTTTTTTTTTTTTTTTTTTGGTCAACTCTTTTTGTGGGTGGCACCTACCCATGTTTTATACATTGCTAGTACTCAATACGGAATTACATGGAATCCCTCTCCTTAAAATATCCCTGTATTTTATTCAATCAGGTCAAGGAAATACATTAAAACCGGTTCTCAAAGTGTAATCTAATAGGGCAAATACTGAAGTTATAATCCACGTAAACAAAAGCTCTCTGGGGTATAATTTTTAAGTCAGTCAAAAGAATTCTGAGTCCAAATAGTCTGAGAATCCCCGCATTAAAAAAATGGAAGTGTTTCAGCTTCAAGCACTTGATGTCTGCTAAATTGTTTGAAGCACAGGATTGTTTTGTTTGTTTTTTGAGATAGGGTTTTGCTCTCGTTGCCCAGGTTGGAGTGCAATGGCTCAGTCTCAGTTCACCGCAACCTCCGCCTCCCAGGTTCAAGTGACTCTCTGTCTCAGCCTCCCAAGTAGCTGGGATTACAGATATGCGCCACCACGCCCGGCTAATTTTATGTTTTTAGTAGAGATGGGGTTTCTCCATGTTGGTCGGCTGGTCTCGAACTCTTGACCTCAGGTGATCCACCAGCCTCGGCCCCCCAAAGTGCTGGGATTACAGAAATGAGCCACCATGCCCGGCCGAAGCACAGAATTTTTAAAAATTACAACCCAGGGCTTTACTGTATTTAAAATTAAACAAAAAGTAGTTATCCTAATAGTATGCCGTCCAGTACCTAGGTCTGGGGTGAGAGCATTTACGCGCTATCTCCCGGCACCTCCAGATCCCGGCACCGCCCTTTGGGAGGCAGGTGCTTACCTGTTGCCATGTCAGGTGCGTCCGTGTGGCTGCCGCGCTGGATGAGTCTGGCTGCAAAACTGTTTTCATCAAATGAAGTCCCATTTACCACAGGGACATCTTCGAAGGGGTTCACAGACTGGTCAGAAGACACCGTGATGTACTGCACGGCAAGCCACAGAGCCGTGCTGCCCTCGTGGTCTTTCAGCTCTAAATCTAGTCTGAAAAGCAGAAGCCAAGTCAACAGCAAGTACAGTCTTTTTCAGACACTCTATACTGACAACCTCGTTTTTTCTCTTTATACTTTTTCAATGACAAATTTTTTTAGCTCCCTTTAACTTTTTAATATATGTAACACTAAAAGATGTTGAAAAGGAATTATTTTTCACTCACAATCCCCCCCTCACAACTGCCTTCTCACTTCTCCAAGTCTCCCTACGTACTGTTTACACTGCAGCAGCTGATTGAACACATATTCGTTCCTGGCCATGATGGACACATGTAAAGGAGTCCTGCAGGACAGAAAGAAGAGGCGTCAGTTCAGGACAGGACCCATCAGGGCAACTCTCAGCAGGGGGAGCCAGAACCCTGGGCAGTCACCACCCATGGGAAATCCCACGTTTCTGCAAGTCTCCTAAAACCATGACCATGCAGCAAAACGTGAAAATGGATCTGCTCATGTTACCATGATTCAGTGGCCAAAACAGACAAGAGTCGGCTAAAGGGAGAGATCCCAAATCCTCCCCCACTCAATACTGACCCCTTACTGAAGGCATATACATGATTTGCTTGAAAACAGCACTTTCTGCCATAGGCGTGAAGATTTTCCCTTATCTATTCTCCATCAATTCTGAAAGGAAACTTCCCCCTAGAATTCTCTGTTCAAACATTCTCAAACTCAGAGCAGCCAGTGATGAAAGCTGCATTTAACCCTTTTCACTGCTTTTATGTAGCACCCAGGAGCCCTGCAGGAGACTTGCCACTACAGAGGTCAGGGCCCAAGGCTGCATCTACTCCTCCTCCTCCACACACACACACACACACACACTGCAGAGTCAGGGCCCAAGGCTGCATCTACCCCCACCCCAACATACACACACTTACTTCAGAACCAGCGCCCAAGGCTGCATCTACCAGACACACACACACACACACACACACACTGCAGAGTCAGGGCCCAAGGCTGCATGTACCCGCCCCTCCCCCCCCCTACACACACACTGCAGAGTCACAGACCAAGGCTGCATCTACCCGCCTACACACACACACAGACACACACACACAGCAGAGTCAGGGCCCAAGGCTGCATCTACCCCCACCTCCCAACACACACTTCAGAATCAGCGCCCAAGGCTGCATTTACCAGACCCAGACACACACACACACACACACACACACACACTGCAGAGTCAGGGCCCAAGGCTGTATCTACCCACCCCCCACCAACAACACACACACACACACACACACACACACACACACTTCAGAATCAGCACCCAAGGCTGCATCTACCACACACACACACACACACACACACACACACACTCTGCAGAGTCAGGGCCCAAGGCTGCATCTACCCGCCTACACACACACACACACACACACACACACACACACACTGCAGAGTCAGGGCCTAATGCTGCATCTACCAGACACACACACACACACACACACACACACACACACACACTGCAGAGTCAGGGCCCAAGGCTGCATCTACCCACCTACACACACACACACACACACACACACACACACACACACACACTGCAAGTTTATTGCTAATGGAGGAAAAAATAGAATCAACAGCAGGGAAACGGATACCATTATTTCAGGAAATAAGGTAATGATCACATGATACTGAGGTTTCATGAAGCTACATCTCATATGTGCCCTACCTGTCACACAGATCCATTTTCCTATTCTGACAACCAAACTTGACAAAAAATGTTGTCTTTTTGAGAGGTTTTTCAAGGGTATAAAATACTGGGCTGTTCTAATGATGTGGGTCCCAACTCTGGTCAGTGATCAGTGACTTAACTGTCCTTCACAGCCTCTCACCAGTGGCCCAAGACAAGTAGCCTTTTCTTAGACGCTAAACCACAAAGAATTCTCAACTAGCTATTTCTGGAAAGGGCAAAGTGAACACAATAAATACTGTCAAATATGGGAAAGGCTGCTACAGATGAAGCTGTGCAGATAAAGTGGGAGCGCTGACAAGGTGAAACTGGGCTTACTACAGAGAATTTCAAATGATTAGACCTCATAAAAATACAACTGATTGTCTGGACTTAGCATGCTCCTCTTCTTCAAACTATCCAAGCAACTCTAAGAAATGCTACAAGATTCACTTGCAGGCACTGGACTAGATGACCACTCTGGCTCCTTTGAACATGAAGATACAAATTGCTTAAAAGCTGAAAGACTGGCTCACACCTGGAAACCCAGCACTCTGGGAGACCGAGGTAGGCAGACTGCTTGAGCTCAGGAGTTCGAGGCCAGCCTGGACAACATGGCAAAACCCTATCTCCAACAAAATACAAAAATCAGCCCAGCGGGGTGGTGCGTGTCTGTAGTCCCAGCTACTCAGGAGGCTGAGGTGGAAGGATCACCTGAGCCTGGGAGGTGGAGCCTGCAGTGAGTCAAGATCGCACCACTGTGCTCCAGCCTGGGCGACAGAGTGAGATGCTGATGCAATTAAAAACAAACAAACAACAAAAAAAAACCCTCAAAGACTCCAGTTACCCAGGATGGAAATATTTTCCCCAGATGTCTCTGGTTTCAGTAGTGCCACTACTACCATACATCCGTGTCTGTGACCTTAATACAAACCAGACTGAACGACACCAAACTCCAGACCAGGAAGTCCCTGCAAGACCACTGCGTGCTACTGGAAGGTCACACCTCCCAAGAACAGTGCTGCGGGCACCGGAGCTCCCCCAGCTCACCTGCCCTTGCTGTCCTGCATGTTGGGGTTGGCGCCGGCCTGCAGGAGGGCCTCTGCAATCTGCGCCATCTCAGACATCACATCTGCTGAGTGTTTCTTTGAACTGTACAAGGCCACGAGGTGCAGCGGTGTCTCCTGGGCACCCAGTGTAGCAGCATTAACCAAGGCCCCGTTCTTAATGAGGAAAGTGGCAGCAAAGAGGTCTCCTTGAAAAGACACAACAGAAGAAACAGTAACACACAACAACACTCAGGGTAAGGTGCTCTGGCCAGTGCCGTCTCAAGAGGCACCAGCAAGTGACTGCAAACTAAGAATGTGTCTGAGGGAACCTCTGGGGGCATCTGTGAGTGGAAACTCATCCCTGAGATCATGGAGTTACAGACGAACTCAAAAGGCTTTGCTCAATCTTGGACTACCTGTTATCACTTATCCTGCCTCCTCACCTCAGCATCTCTTCACTCTTTAAGAATACCAGGCCGGGCGCGGTGGCTCAAGCCTGTAATCCCAGCACTTTGGGAGGCCGAGGCGGGTGGATCACAAGGTCAGGAGATCGAGACCAACCTGGTCAACATGGTAAAACCCCATCTCTACTAAAAATACAAAAAATTAGCTGGGCATGGTGGCACGTGCCTGTAATCCCAGCTACTCAGGAGGCTGAGGCAGGAGAATTGCCTGAACCCAGGAGGCAGAGGTTGCGGTGAGCCGAGATCGCGCCATTGCACTCCAGCCTGGGTAATGAGAGCGAAACTCCGTCTCAAAAAAAAAAAAAAAGAATACCAGGCTTCTATTCTTCAAAGGCTCTTCCAGGCAGCTCTCAGAGGGTGGGAAGGATCCTCCTCACACAATCTCTGTCTCTCTTCTCCTTTCCTGACCACAGCTTGTAGCTAACTAAGCAACACCTGCCCCCATTCTGCTGTACTTGCATACAGGTTCCTACTCAGAGTAAACCCATGCCTGTTTTAGTATTAAACAATTTTTCTTTTTAGTTTTTTTCCCCCCAGACAGAGTCTTGCTCTGTTGCCCAGACTGGAGTGCAGTGGTGCAATCTTAGCTCACTGCAACTTCCACCTCCGGGGTTCAAGCAATGCTCATGCCTCAGCCTCTCGAATAGCTCAGATTACAGGCATATGCCACCATGCCGGGCTAACTTTTTGTATTTTAGCACAGACAAGGTTTCGCCATGGTGCACATGCTAGTCTCCATTTCATGAGCTCCAACCACCTGCCTCAGCCTCTCCAAGTGCTAGGATTACAGATGTGAGCCACTACCCCGACCTCTTTTCAGTTTTGTTATCTCATTACACACACATAACTGACTTAACAAGAAGTTTACAATGAAATATTTGAACAAAGTATCTGTACACATTCCTATTTCCAAACCTTTCACATGGTAAATAACCTTATTGTGAAAACAAAATTCCCTTCTAAATTCCTTCCACTGATTTAACGCTTGGAGTATTACAGGTAAAAGAGTCTACCTGAAACTATTTACAAACATCTAATAAGACTGAATAATATCTGAGTGCTTTGGAAGGCCGAGGCAGAAGGATGGCTTGAGCCCAAGAGTACAAGACCAGCCTGGCAACATTGGGAAACGCCATCTCTACAAAACAACTTAGCAAGGAATGGTGGCACATACCTGTGGTTCCAGTTACTCAGGAGGCTGAGGTGGGAGGACTGTTTGAGCCCCAGAGTTCGAGACTGCAGTGGGCTCTGAGTGTGCCACTGCACTCTAGCCTGGGTGACACACAGAGATCTTGACTCAAAAATCCATTCTTCTTTTTTGAGACAAAGTCTCACCCCCATCACCCAGGCTGGTGTGCACTGGCACGATCACGGCTCACTGCAGCCTCAACTTCTTAGGCTCAGGGGATTCTCCTACCTCAGCCTCCTGAGGAGCTGAGACTACAGGCACGCACATCACCATGCTTGGCTTATTTTTTATATTTTTAGTAAAGACAGGGTTTCACCATGTTACCCAGGCTGGTCTCCAAACCCTGGGCTCAAAAGATCCACCTGTCTCAGGCTCCCAAAGTGCTGGGATTACAGGCATGAGCCACTGCACCTGGCCAAAATCCATTAATTTTAATAGCTTGATTTACCGTCTTTGACTATGCTCTGTAGGAGGGAATAAAACTACTTTGACATGTTAATAAAAGGCCAAGAATTAAGTTTAAGATATTAAAGGTATACATCTGTGACAATACTTTTCAGACACTAGTAAAGAGAAATAGACTCTAGATTGGTTGTACAAATACACAGTCAGACTAAGAAGTAACTAATCTGACAAGTGGCCATTTAATGTTAAAAATACTTGTGAAATTCTTCATAAAGATAAAAAAAGAAAAGGGAAAAATACTTGTGAAGAACCAGTTAAAGTATACTTGTCAAGTTAACTTGGAGAATGACAAAGACTAAACAATTAAATTTAACATTACTTAAAGTTCAATCTTACTTGGATTTATCTCTAAAATTTAAAACATACAAACATACTATGTATATATAAAATTTATGCTTCTTAAGAAAACAAGGCAAGAATAGCAAAGCATCATAATATATACGGAACAGAAACCTGTTAAAAAGGTTTGGAGGCCGGGCGCGGTGGCTCACGCCTATAATCCCAGCACTTTGGGAGGCCAAGACTGGTGGATCACAAGGTCAAGAGATCGAGACCATCCTGGTCAACATGGTGAAACCCCGTCTCTATTAAAAATACAAAAATTAGCTGGGCATGGTGGCGCACGCCTGTAGTCCCAGCTTCTCGGGAGGCTGAGGCAGGAGAATTGCCTGAACCCAAGAGGCGGAGATTGTGGTGAGCCGAGATCACGCCATTGCACTCCAGCCTGGGTAATGAGCGAAACTCTGACTCCAAAAAAAAAAAAAAAAAAAAAAAAAAAGGTTTGGGGCATTACACCACGCTGGGTGAGAGCAATTGCTCTCAGTGGCCTCCAGGTGGCACCAATGAGCTCATACCGGGAAAGTTGGGTTTTGGGGAATTTTTTTTTTTTTTTTTTTTAAGACAGGCTCTCTGTCACCCAGGCTGAAGTACAGTTGCATCATCATGGCTTACTGCAGCCTCGACCTCTGGGGCTCAGGTGATCCTCCCACCTCGACCTCCCGAGTACCTGGGACTACACAACACACCCAGCTAATTTTTGTGTTTTTGGAAGAGATGGGTTTTGCCACATTGCCCAAACTGGTCTTGAACTCCTGGGCTCAAGCAATCTGCCCACCTCAGCCTCCCAAAGTGTTGGGATTACAGGCGTGAGCCATGGCCCCTAGTCTGGAAAGTCTTTCGAGGGTTCAGTTAAACATCTTCCAAGTCAAACTCATCTGCAACTTGAAATCCGCACATGAAACTTCGACGGCTGAAATGTAAGTTGACCCAAGAGCTGGGACTCAGAGGCACTTTCTGCAGATGCGGTCTCCATCTCCCCAAGGGCTACAGGGTGAATTTCTTGCAAATCACATCTTTCTTCAGCTGGATGATCCCCAAAATGCAGAACAATGCCCCAGAGTCTGATTTGCTGGTCCCATGAAAGCTGACTACACTCCTTAAATGTGTGGGTGGTCTTGGGATGAATGCTGGATTGTTGAAGGTGCCTTGGCACGTCTTTCTTTTATGGATCACAGGCAATGGTGTTCCTTCCACAGTCCATCTGCTTTTGTCTTTGCATCAAGACACTTTGATTGGTTCCTAATTGTTTGAATTGTGGGTGCAGACTCCGTTGAGTCACAACTTCAAGACAAGGATTTTCTCTCTTCCAAAGTTTTCTCTTTACATCTTAAGATGTCATCTCCTTCAACTACACAGCTACAGTCTGAACACCTAAAATGGGGTTTCAGGAGTGGTAAAGCTCTCTCAATTCTGTTGCCTGTATTCCTGTACGCATTTTCATTTGAGTATTCAGGTGTCATCTGGTTCTCAGTGGGTACAAAATTAGAAAATCATTTGCTTTTGTTTTGGTTTCTGGTTTTTTGAGATAGGGTCTGGCTCTGCTGCTCAAGTTGGAGTGCAGCAGTGTAAACACGGCTTACTGCAGCCTCAGCAGCCCAGCCTCAAGCCTCTTGCCTCAGCCTCCCTACTAGCCAGGAGTACAGGTGTATGACACTCTGCCCGGCTCATTTAAAAATTTTTTTTGTAGGGATAAGGTTTCACTATGTTGCCTAGGCTGGACTCGAACTCCTGGCCTCAAGTGATCCTCCCACCTTGGCCACTCGAAGTACTGGGATTAAAGGCGTGAGCCACTGCACCCAGGCTGTCTGTTTTCCAACACTTCCCATCTGCTCTATGCTTTCTTCCAAGGTACCATCTTGCTAGAGAATGTGGGCTCTGGCACTGGGGCAGCCGAGAGGCCTCAGACGCTGACTCGCTCCTCAGATGCTGGATTGGCTCGTGTCTGATTTTTTTTTTTTTTCGTATTCACACTGTCTCATATAAAACAGACCCTGGGGAAATGTTTGCGAAGCAAATGGATTGACTGGTTGAGGCTATTAGGTTCTACGTTATCAGAAAGGCTCTAATTTGGAGTAAGTATGACTTCAGGTAAATTAACAATTTTCCAATCAGTCCCTTCTCAAAATATTTTCATTCTTCTGCTCCCACTCTGGGTGGGGCAGGGGTACAGAAGGGTGCAATCTTTACCAGTATCAGGTGCAAAGGGCTAAAGCTTAGATTTCTTTATAGTAGAGAGGCAGTAAAGCACTACAGGTAACATGCACATGGGGGACTAGGCCAGGTCAGGCCTTTGCTATCCATTCATACAGGTACACAGAGGGCCCTACTCTGTATCATGAACAAACACCACATGGATTTGGTATACAAGAAAATACGTAAAGACAACAATACATTAGCAATAAAACAAAATATCCTAGAGACAGCCACCAACATTCTGGGAGTAGAAAAAAACTTTAGAACTATTGGGACAAAGAGCCTTAATGAAAAGTCCAAAATATGAGAAACTCGGGGGAGAAGGGATAACGTAGTTTCATTATTTTTAAGCTTAAAATATATTCCAAACCAAGACACAAATACATAGTGGCTGGGCACAGTGGCTCACACCTGTAATCCCAGTAGTTTGGGAGGCCGAGGCAGGGGGGTCACTTGAGGCCAGGTGTTTCAGAGCAGCCTGACCAACATGGCAAACCCAATCTCTGCAAAAATACAAAAATCAGCCAAGCGTAGTGGCACACACCTGTAGTCCCAGCTACTAGGGAGGCTGAGGCATGAGAATCACTTAAACTTGGGAGGTGGAGGTTGCAGTGAGCTGAAATTGGACCACTGCACTGCAACCTGGGTGACAGAGCAAGGCTCTGTCTCAAAAAAAAAAAAAAAAAAAAAAAAAAGAGAGAGATAGAAATACACAGTAAAGCTAAAACAAGATAGGTTAATGAGAAATGTATAATACACCATACATACAGAAGATAAACTGGGCAATACAACACAGGTATATGAAAGCCTATGAATGGCTGGATTCAGATGGAAGGCATGATTTAAAAAATTGTATATCTTAAACCCATAAGTCCCCTTGGAAGAATTATAGATTTCGGATCAGATTTACTTTATTAGTAAGATCCAAATATAAAGTTCTTTTTACCTATAATCATACACACATATACATAAATATATGCACCCCGCACAAACTATTAGAAATTACTAGAAATAGAAAATTAAGAAAGTTTTACATTAAAAGCAAGTCAGCTCAGAGGGTACATAAAGGAAGGGAAAAAGATAACTGATATCAGAAGAGCAGAACAAAGGGAGGAACAGAAAATGCCAAAGGCACCATTAATGAGGTTTCTGTCCATAAGAAAGTGGGTAATACAGTTCAGATGTTTTGATTTCAAATCATCAAAAACAGTTCAAATAAAAACTTGATTCCAAGATTCAGTTACTTCATCACCTCATTCACTGACACTCGCAGGTAAATGAGGCACAACTATCATAAGCTGTCCACATAAAAATATTCTTAACAGTAAAGTCCACACTAAAACAATCCATGTACAGTATTTCTCTCGATGTGGCCTCTGGACAGCTCTATTCAGACAGTAGCCTTCATTATTCCACTCATACAAACCACATTTCATGCTGCTCCAGTTGGTGACATCATTTTCAAATTTACTAAAAATAATTAACAGGAGCATACTCCAGAACCCCACTGACTGATGCTGGTTATTAAGGTAAAAAAGTTTAGGAAGAATTGTTTGTATCAAGTGAAGGCTCACCTTCTTGCTGAGATCAGGCTGCTCGAAGGAGATGACCTCCTTGGCCATACCTGGGCCTCCTGGGGGCTCCCCCAGAGACACTGCCTGCCTGTTCCCTTCTTCAGACAAAATGACTGGTTTACTTGGTTATCAGGATGATCACTGACCATTTTGTTTATAGATTCTAATGTGTGCTCACATTATATTAAACCTAAATCCCATATATTACAGACTTTGACTCTTAACAGGGAAAGTGAAAAAAAATCCTACAGGAACTGAATCTGGTGGTGGCGTTCCGATGCAGGGTCAAGGTACGAACTGCAGGGCTGACCCTACCTGTCACCTGGTAATCACTGCTGGGTGTACTACCAACCCTGTCTCGCATTCTCTGAACAAACAAATAAAGCATAAATGATTCCCACTTTATGGATAAGACTCAGAATGTGACTTACCCGAGGTCACAGAGTCAACAGATTAGCTAAGATTCAAACCTTGGTACATACAAGCTTCATAGCCAGTGCTCTGTCTACCGTAACATGCCACACTCTCCAAAGTTAGCAAAATCTACTTCATTATACTCACACTGTAACCCACATATTTGCAGGCAATTAATAAACTCAGAGTGGAAGATTAAATCATCATTTGAAAATAAACATCAAAAATAGATCACTAATTCTTGGCAATTCTTGTAACTAAGCAATCACCAAAATATTTATTAACTCAAAAATGTTTTATCATCAAACAAGAATTATCTCCCTGAAAGGAAAGAAACAAAATTCTCAGACTTTTTTTTTTTTTTTTTTTTTAAGTAATGGGGTATTTGTTTCCAAGATAAACATCTCAGACACTCATCAGTGTGGGAAAGAATCAGTCCCTCCCTGGTGAGATTTCCCCACTGAATGCATACTCAGTGCTAAGCACCCACTGGCTTTGCACAGCACAGAATGGTGCTTGGGAAAAACGCCATCTCGTCTTGACATTGACATACTCCAAGGATTTCCTACCCAGTGATGAGCAGAATGTTCCTCTCTACCAGCCAGCAAGCTCAGCACTCCAACACATGGCTAACAAGGATATCTGTGTTAAAACCTTTGCCCAAAAAGGACAAAGCTGGCACAGGACCACATCTTGACGTAACTACATTCTACCAACTAGGAGCAATTTGTGAATGGCAAAAGGTAGTATAGACAAGAATGGAGTAACAATGCATCACCGAAAGGGGAAAATATCAATGATTAAGATGGAGTGAAACGACTACATTCTCTCTTTGACGACTACATGTAAATAACAAAAAAGTGGACATGGCAATGTATTCCAATCAAGTCAACCATCCCGCCACAGAATTAACGCTTCGACACTTTTGAAAGCTTTCATTCCTTACTGGAGCTCTACCTCTGTACAGATTTCACTGGGTCGAAAATGACCACTGCAAAGCAACATCAGCCAGGATCCATTTGCGACTTAGGAACTGGTAAGACCATGAAAAAAACTAAACAAAAAACTGGTATTGTTTTTTCCTTTGAGAAGTTAATTCATTAAGATTAAAATGTTTTGTTCTCAAGTTTATCCTTTCTAGATTCTTTCAACTACCAACAATGTATTCGAAATATAGCTACAATTCCAAATAACTTTGCTAGAACAAAATGAAACTTTATCAATTTACCTTAATAGAGGTAGAATATGTCTAAACATTGATGGTTTTGATACTATCCTGTATCTGTGGTAGGACAGAAAAGCAAAACCTTCCTAGCACAATTCCTGGAGAAAGTGACCCACTGAGCAAGCGAACATATCAGGTGCTTACAAGTAAAAGGTACTTCCTCACACATAGGACCATCTTTAGAGCCTTTCTTCTGGGGCCTTGTTGGCACCATGAATGGCCAAGCTAACAAGACCTAGGGAACAGCCATGATCAAATTCTCAATCATGGCCCATGATCAAATTCTAAATCATGCAGCCTGTGAGTATAGACTAGAGAAGGCTTCGAGAATTTTTGAAACAAGGTCAGAAAGTCTTCAAAAATTACTTGGATAAAAATAAAATTGCCTGCAGAGAAAAACATAAAATCCACCTCTTCCCACCTCTTTGGATTCCTTTGTGTAACAAGCTCCAGCCATGCTTGTCCACCATGTCCACATCAGCTTTGTGGCTAACCAGCGTGGTGGCAATACTCTCCAGTCGTCGTGAAAGGGCTAGATCTAATGCCAGATCTCCATTATGATCCGCCTCATTCAGCTTCCCAGGGAGCTACACAAACAAGTTTGTAAATTAGTGTCTAGTGAGTAGAGAATACGACCTATTTTAATTTCTCCCACCTTGACCCTTAAATATCATCTCCTCTACAAAACTCCAATTTAAGTGCTCTGACACTGCTTACTCCCTAAATTCAACTTCGTCAGAAACTTCTATCAGGCTTCCTTAGGGCACATAGTTTCTGGGAGGGCAGAATTAGTGGGGACCAGACAGCAAATATAAACAACGTGGGAGACAAGGTAAGAATCACAGGGAAATGTGGACAGAGTGCCATGGGGCACGACTGCCAGGGCAGAGGTTCGGAGGGCTTCTTGGTCAAGAGCTCATGTTTTCATGAAAGGCGGTAGCTTTCCTACCTCATTCTTCCCAGCAGTTCAATGTCTCCCAGTGCACTGACCCCCAGGATAAAACATACCTCGTTCCCATCTGTCAAGAGCCATGACATTTCGTTTAAGGTAACGTAGAAGGCAGAATTATAGCCCCCCAAAGATGTACATGTCCTAATCCCTAGAACCTGTAAACATGTCACATTACATGGCAAAAGGCACGCTGAAGATGTGATGAAGGGGAAGGACCTTGAGATGGGGAGGGCACCCCAGGTCATCCAGGAGGGCCCAATCTAACTCACCACATAAGCTCTTACAAGTGAAAACGGGAACCGGAAGACTAAGTCCGAGAGATGGGACACGAGAGGGACATGACCCACCACTGCTGGCTTTTAAGACAAAAGCCAGGGCTCTGAGCTAAGGAATGTGTGGTGGCCTCTAGAAGGCGGGAAAGGCCCTCAGCTGACAGCTGGCAAGAAAACAGGGACCTCGATCCTCTAACTGCAAGAATCTGAATTCTGCCAAAAACCCAAATGAGCAGGAAATGGATTCTCCTCTAGAGTCTCTGGAAAGAAGCACAGCCTCTTGACACCCTGATTTTAGGCCAGTGACTCCTGTCCCAGACTTCCAACCTATTATCAATTAAGTTGATGGTAACTTATTATAGCAGCAAAAGTAAACTAATACAGATTTAGCACCTGGAAGTTAAGAAGTATTGTTACCAAAAAAAAAAAAAAAAAAACTACCTAAAAGCATGTGAGAAGTTTTTAAATTGGGCAATGGGCTAAGGCTGGAAGGATTTTGAGGAACATGTTAGAAGAGCTCAGCTTGCCTTGAACAAACTATTTAGTAGAAATCCATACATTAAAGACCATGCCAAGGATGGCTCCAATGGAAGTGAGGAGTACCATGGAAAAAATAAGTGCATTACAACTTTGGGAAATGAAAAATGGAAAAGGCAGCTACAGTACCTGGGAATCCATTTCAATCAGATACAGGAAGACCACATCTTCTCTCTCCACTTTGATAGCTTTATGTAGAGGGTACTCTGTCTTGGATTTGATCATTTTGTATAACAACTGAGCACTCATGCTACTGAAATCCTCCTTTCTCAAGTCATCCTAAGAATTCATAATATAGTAAAAAGCAGAACAGATACAAAACAATAAAAACAACTCCCATTAGTAAGCCCTTAAAATGCAGCAGTCAGGCTTGAATTTAAGAGCTTAACATTTCCCAGCTCATTTATTTCTCCCCCAAACCCAATGAGGTAAGTACTTGATCATCCCCACTTTACAGAAGAAAAAAGTAAAGCATAAGGAGATTAGGTAACTTGCTCAAGTTCAGACAGTCCTTAAATGGCTAGGGAACCAGACGGCCTGTGTTCTGAGCCTCACTCTTTACCCTAGTACTACTGAGTCTCCCAGTGAGATGGAAAAGCACATGCTTACCTCTAACAGGAATGCACCCTGAGGGAGCCTCCACCTGAGAGCAGGGAGTCCGCCTGCCACCCCCACAAAGATGGCAGTTACAAAGTCAATTAGAACTTCACAAACAAGTCACTCCACTGGGTCATAGCTGGTCCCTATTATTGCAGCTCTCTATATTTCTACCTATGTTAACTGAAAGGTTTCCAATCCTGTTTCAATTCCTTAAAATCCAGTGCTTTTCTATCTTGGTTATGAGAAGGAAAAGGAAAGAAAAATTAAAAAAAAAGAAAAAATCCAGTGCTTTTAGCCATCTTTTCTGAAACTCTAAGGCTTTTCCCACAATGTTGCTGAATACCAAACAATTCGCAGAAAATAATTTGCAAAAGGTAGCACTAGCCCTGATTTCTTAAAACTGCTAACAACAACAACAAAAAATTAAACACTGTTCTTTATGATGAAAACAACCTAAGGAAGACAAATCTCAATTTAAAGATGCTCTCCACCTGGTGTAGAGAGCAAGGGCAAGCTGTGAAACTGTGTGCTGAGTACTGCAGAGCCTGCCGGCCACAGAGCCACACCCTATTCCTGCAGCTCAGCTGCAGCTTCCGCAGATGGAGGGTGAAGACAGGCAATGCTTCCAAGCCTGTTTCTGAACCTGAGCTATCTTTTTTGGGTGGTGGAGACAAGAGTCTCACTCTGTCCCCCAGGCTGGGGTGCAGTGGTATGATCTTGGCTCACCGCAACCTCCACCTCCCAGGTTTAAGCAATTCTCACGCCCCCGCCTCCCGAGTAGCTGGGATTAAAAAGCATGCACCACTGAGCCTGGCTGATTTTTGTATTTTTAGTAGAGACGGGCTTTCACCATGTTGGCCAGGCTGGTCTCGAACTCCTGATTTCGAGTGGTCTGCCTACCTCAGCCTCCCAAAGTGCTGGAATTGCAGGCATGAGCCACAGCACCCAGCCCAACCTGAGCTATCTTTTGTCCTTCCATTCTGAAATCACAGAGCTACCAGAATTTCAGAGCAGAAGAGTCTCACAGATCATCTAATCAAACGATTTATTCTTCAATTGTGTAACAAGAGAAAACTAGGTGCCAGAGAGGTACCTTCCCATGGAGCTACGTCCCAGGCCTCGGTCCCCTGACTGCGGTGCCAGAGAGGTACCCTCCCATGGAGCTACGTCCCAGGCCTCGGTCCCCTGACTGCGATGCCAGAGACGTACCTTCCCATGGAGCTACGTCCCAGGCCTCAGTCCCCTGACTGCGATGCCAGAGAGGTACCTTCCCATGGAGCTATGTCCCAGGCCTCCGTCCCCGACTGCGATGCCAGAGAGGTACCTTCCCATGGAGGTACGTCCCAGGCCTCAGTCCCCGACTGCGGTGCCACAGAGGTACCTTCCCATGGAGGTACGTCCCAGGCCTTGGTCTCAGTTACAGTGCTTTGTCAGTACCCCTCAAGCTCTCACTCACCCAGTGACTTGCAATAATTTCTGCACAGTAGTTCATCAGGGTGCTGGCATTCAGTTCCTCTGCCGTCTGGTAGAAGCGAATACAGTTCCTGACATTCACTAGAGACATAACACCCTTCTCACACCTGTAAGAGAGTATTCATGATGGGCAGGATTACTAGCAAATATATTCATAAATGAACAGACCAGAGCAATACCCAGTGTACTGACTGGCTATGTCCTGTTAATAACACTACGGGGTAAGGTTAAACAACGTATTATGAATAAATTACAGCTGGTCTCCAAATTTTAAAAGTACTAGAATTTCATTACGATATTTCATTGCTCAGTTTTGGTCAGAAACAAACTAATATGCAAATAAACTTACTAAGCATAATACCCCAACTGCCTTAACAGTAAGCATGTGACAGTCGCTGATCATATAGACAGGTAATTGTCAAATCAAGCACAAAATGGACCAACCTCTGTCCTTCAAAGGACATGTAATTGTATGGAACATGGCTTTAGTTCCCACTAGCACAACTGTATCATGCAAACAGTGTGGATTAGAAATAGTTTCAAACATGAGCTCTATGCCTCAGTAACTAACACCTCCTTAAAAGCTCTGTAAGATGAATGTGCATGGTATGTGAATTATAACTCAATAAAGTTATATTTTTAAAGTCCACCTACAGTATCTATAATGTTTAGAAAAAATAGACAAATCACCCAGGCATGGTGGCTCATGCCTGTAATCCTAGGACTTTGGGAGGTCGAGGCAGGCAGACTGCCTGAGCTCAGGAATTCAAGACCAGCCTGGCCAACATGGTGAAATCCTGTCTGTACTAAAAACACAAAAACAAACTAGCTGAGTGTGGTGGTGGGCGCCTGTAGTCCCAGATACTCGAGAAGTTGAGGCACAAGAATTGCTTGAACCCAGGAGGCAGAGGTTGCAGCCAGCTGAGATCATGCCACTGCACTCCAGCCTGGGTGACAGGCAAGACTCTGTTTAAAAAAAAAAAAAAAAGAAAAGAAAAGAAAAAAGAAAAAATAGCCAAATCATAGTACCCCACCACCACCAAAAAAAAAAATCAGATTTCTAGTACAACAACAAAAGCACAGTACACCAAAATAGAGAAAAATGGGCTACAATGGATGTCCTCATAAAGCCAGGTAGTAACAAAAACAGGATTCTTTCAGAATCATTAAAAGGAAAACATGGCCAGGTGCAGAAGTTCACGCCTGTAATCCCAGCACTCTGGGAAGCCAAGGTAGGAGGATTACTTGTGTCCATGAGTTCAAGACCAGCTTGGGCAACACAGCAAGACCCTGTATCTACCAAAGCAATTTAGAAATTAGCCAGGCATGGTAGCGTGTGCCTGTAGTCCCAGCTACTCAGGAGGCTGAAGTGACAGGATCACTTGAGCCCAGGAGTTCAAAGCTGCAGTGAGCCATGATCATACTACTGTACTCCTGCCTAGATGACAGATGGAGACCTTGTCTCAAAACAAAACAAAACAAAACCGTCAACTACCCATCAGAGAAGAGAGAGCTGAAGGCAGGCAAACAGGTCTCTGGTAGCAAGAGCAGGACCACATCGTAGTATGGAAGATACAGCATTGGAAAGACCACACTTCCTCTCCCCTAGAATTCCTGGAAGCCTTAGGGGGTCTCCTATGACATCAGGTCTATGGGTAAAAGAAGGCCAGGGCATAGTCCTTCAGCTTCCTTGCCTCCACAACTCCCTCCAAATCAGGTTCACCTCCAAGGGCAGCCACAGAGGACTAGTATGGTTTCATGAGATTTCCTGACATCCACCATTGTTTTCCCCGCCAACAGCAGCCACCAGAACACAAAGGCAGAATGTGGTGGACAGAGCAAAATAAACAAACAATGAGGTAAGAAAGATCTGAGTTGAGACCCATTAAATTTTAGGGGCCACATTACTTGGGCTCTCTGTGCCCTGTCTCCTCCTCTGTAAAATGAAGATGTTACTCTCCTTCAGATGTTTGAGGAATACTTCTGTGTTTGTCAAGATAGAGGAGAACTAGTTACCCTCAGCACAGCTTGAGGTATGTAGTCGACATGCCCGTAAGTTTTAGGGCCCTCTCCTAGCCCGTCTCGTCTCTCAAGTCTGAAATGCCTTTACTAAGGAAGAAGCATATGATTTTAATAACCCACATTCGTGGACGTCAGTCCTGTTAACAATAACCAGCTAGCAGCTAATTCCCAGTCTTAAAAGATAAGCTTCAGGTAACAGAGTAGAAAAGGACTACCGGAGGGGGTGATGGAGGAAGAAAGAAGGAAGGTCACAAGAAAGACCTGGGAAGAATGAAGAACACACTTTCAAACCTCACACAGGAGAGGCTAGGAGCAAGAATGTAATCTTGGAGTCATTTTCTACTTAGCAATAAATGCAAGCACCTGCTTTACACTAAGACCTGTCAAAGTTTTGGTATTTTTTGTTGTTGGTGGGTTTTTTTTTTTTTTCTTTTTTTGAGCAGAGTCTTGCTCTGTCGCCCAGGCTGGCATACAGTGGCATGATCTCAGCTCACTGCAACTTCTACCTCCTGGGTTCAAGCAATTCTCCTGCTTCAGCCTCTCGAGTAGCTGGGATTACAGGCACGCACAGCCAAGCTCAGTTAATTTTTGTATTTTTAGTAGAGACAGGGTTTCACTATGTTGTCCAGGCTGGGCGCTTTGTTTTTAATTAACATAACTGACTTGGGGTAAGGAAGTATCTCTCCCAGGGCACTTAAAAAATCATGTTGTTATAATATCCAAGTAAGTTATATTAATAAGTTATAATAAATAAGAACGTAAGTTCCGTACACAGCATGATATTTCTAAGCCTCAGTTTTCTGTACCATTGGCTTCTCTAAACCTGTAGCACACCACATCAACATCTGACAAAGTCACTCTAACCTCAGCTATGAAATCAGAGCATTCAGGAGAAAAATCCTCTTTTCAGATATATGAAGCTCTTACCACTTTTACAACTAATATTCAGTGCGCCTTCCTAACATCCTAACAGGCAGTCTAATACACAGTGTGATCCCAGGAAGTAATGACTCACATTTGTAGAGCACTTTACAAAGCACTTTTACAGACAAATACTGAGAATCTGAAAATTCCATTCTCCTTTTTACTGTCAAATGATATTGTGCCAAGGGACTCAAATATGTTTCAGGAAGACAGATCTTTTTATTAAAGCTGGCAGACATTTCACTGTCACCAATTCTAGGATCTCCAGAGTGTCATTTGCCATTTGGATAGATTGTAAATAGTAACTGACATGATTTATGCAACCAACGAACACGTAATCTTATTTAGAAATTCAGATTCTCAGCCGGGCGCGGTGGCTCACGCCTGTAATCCCAGCACTTTGGGAGGCCGAGGCGGGTGGATCACAAGGTCGAGAGATCGAGACCATCCTGGTCAACATGGTGAAACCCCATCTCTACTAAAAATACAAAAAATTAGCTGGGCATGGCGGCGCGTGCCTGTAATCCCAGCTACTCAGGAGGCTGAGGCAGGAGAATTGCCTGAACCCAGGAGGCGGAGGTTGCGGTGAGCCGAGATCACGCCATTGCACTCCAGCCTGGGTAACAAGAGCGAAACTCCGTCTCCAAATAAATAAATAAATAAATAAGTAAATTTAAAAATTAAAAAGGAACACCACCAAACGAATCAAGAAGACAAATCAAATAAACCAAGGCTAATTAAAAAAAAAAAATTAAAAAAAAAAAAAAGAAATTCAGATTCTCGGTTCCTATATTCTCTTTGAAAATAGCAAGACAGACTAACTTTCACCCAAAGGGAATTTTTTAATTATTATTTTTAACTTTAGAGTACAGAAAGGATATGGATGTACAAAAACAACAAACCTAATTTTAAAAGTATAAAATCAAGCATATATTTAAACGTCCCAAAAACTCTGTCTAGTTTTCAAATCACTCTTGAGTGGATGTGGGAAAAAGAAAAATTACTGAAAAGAAAAATGACAGGCAAACAGTGAATTAGTTACAAGTGACTTTTTTCTTTACATCATTCTGTATTTTCCAAATATCACACACTGAACATGTATTATAAATTTGTAAGGAGAAAAATATTACCTATCATTTTTTAGTATGCATTAATTCTCTCTTTTTTAAAAAAAAACAATAGCCAGGTGTGGTGACTCATGCCTCTTAGCACTTTGGGAGGCCAAGGTGGGCAGATCACCTGATGTCAAGAGTTCAAGACTAGCCTGGCCAACATGGCAAAACCCTGCCTCTACTAAAAATAC
The DNA here is from genome assembly GCF_048565385.1 of Saimiri boliviensis. NCBI lineage: Eukaryota > Metazoa > Chordata > Mammalia > Primates > Cebidae > Saimiri > Saimiri boliviensis. Next base: position 24,084,622 of record NC_133465.1, read on the forward strand.
AAAAATTGGCCGGGCATAATGGTGGGCGTCTGTAATCCCAGTTACTCAGGAGGCCGAGGCAGGAGAATCGCTTGAACCAGGGATGGAGGTTGCAGTGAGCCGAGACTGCGTCACTGCCCTCCAGCCTGGGCAACAAGAGCAAAACTTCGTCTCAAAAGATAAACAAATAAATGAATAAATAAATAAAACAGCCAGGTGCGGTGGCTCATGCCTATAATTCCAGCACTTTGGGAGGCTGAGGCAGAAGGATCACTCAAGGTCAGGAATTCGAGACTAGCATGGGTAACATGGTGAAACTCTGCCTCTGATAAAAATACAAAATTAGCCAGGCATGGTGACATGCGCCTATAATCCCAGCTACTCAGGAGGCTGAGGCAGGAGAATCACTTGAACCTGGAGGCAGAAGCTGCAGTGAGCTGAGATGGCGCCACTGCACTCCAGCCTGGGTGACACAGTGAGACTCTGTCTCAAAAAACAAAAAGAAAAAAAAAGCAAAAGAGTATTTTCTTCAGTGTGCCCTCTAGGGTAGAAAAAAAAGAAAAAAAGTATTTTCCTGATAATTCTTACTATAAAAACTTCTTTTTCATTAAATTGGTGCCAAGATCCCTACGTTACAAAAAAAAGTAACGCCTGCCTCACATTGAAGTGCCTGCCTCTGTCGGCACCCTTTCAATTACCATCTCAAACATGTAATTCCTTTCAAGGACAGCAGTAGGCACTCTATGATCCTTTAAAGGCCAACACTTGAATCCATTCCTGTTGTCTTCCACTTCAGCTCTTAAGAAAGCCATGACAGATAATAACCCAATAATCACATCCAACAATACAAAATGAAGCATCTGGTAATGTTGACAGTTATGAAGCCTACTCAGTCAATACACAAGAGTTTAATTAAAGAATCCATTACACACATTACAATGCTCTAAACTACTCCAACCCGAACCTTTGTATCAAAGCAACTTAATTTATATAAGCAAGTTTGACAGGGTCAGTAGGAGAAAGCTCAGGAAGTCTGGAAAAAAGACATAAATCATACTCGCTCTAATTAAAATCAGATAGTCGCTCTAATTAAAATCAGTCTCATTTCACTCTCACCAAAACTCACCAAAACAAATTAACAACAAACGAAAGCGTTAACTGAATGGCCTCACCAGTAAAGTTAGCTTTGCTAATAACCTAATACTGTATGCTTTTGCTTTTGTTATTGGATTTAGATATTAAAATGCATGCAAAACCACATCGATAACAGACAGGAGTCAGCTGTCTACTGGTTTCATGTGGGAGAACAGAGTCCTCCAGGGAAAACAGCAGCCCCGTCATGAAACAGCGAGCAGCTCTAGGCAGCAAAGTCTCTCTGGGCTCTCTGGGGAAAAACACAGCAACAGTTGGAGTGCCTCTTGATGGCTGAAACCAACCCTTCATTCACCCAGGAGAACAGCCATTCCTTTAGGCACCCAGTGAAATACAAAAGATCACTAAATGCTATAAAAAGACACTCCGTCATCCAAGCTGATTACCAAGAGCCACATCTCCAGAAGACAGACGCTGCAGGACATACTGCCTGACATTACTTAGTGAACGTTTTGTTTTCTGTTGTTCTAAAATGCCAAGTTGGGAGAGCAACAGAGAAAACGCAACATAAAAACAGAGCATGCTACCTCCTAGACAACCTAAAATGCAGTAAACTTCACTGAAGTGAGTTCTCTGGAACACTGGCTATGAAACTTATCTGAACAATACTTTCACTTATCAATTTAGGCATTCATTGTTTCCAACAATAAGACTATGGCTAAGGACTTCATTCAACTAGATATATCAGAAAATAGAGTAACATGTCAAGGAAAACAGAAAGGGAAGGAAAGCTGCACGTCTGGACACCGGACTACATTATTTCATATTTAATTTTTCAGTTTATACAATTGTGTAATTTCAGGTAACAGTGCAGTGAAAGAAAACAGCAAAAGCTTTAGCAGAATTTAGCTACAAGATAACACCAAGGAAGGGAGATAACAAATTCTCTCCCCACCATCGCCTTTGAGAGAACACCCTGCAGAGGTTATTTACATGAGCAGAAGCAGCCGTTTTCCCAGAGCTCGGCATAATGAAAGCTCGGCCACCACCATCTGAGGTGCGTGAACAGATCTGCTGTGACTTGCCTCTCCCTGAGGAGCTGCAGCTGAAACCGATTTGCTAGTTTCATCAATTCCGTCAGGAACACGTCATCCTCTCTGAACTCCAACTCGTCCGTATAGATCCAGCGAAGCATTGTCATCGTCACCTCGGGGTCAGCATCTGGTTAAACAAAGCAGAGAGAACAACTGAATGCTCGGACTTTCTCGAGGGACCCCTAAAATTGGAGGCTAATAAATGACAGTATACCCAACTTAAAGAAGTATCACACAGCCATTAAAACTGTGGCTAAGCAGTCTGGGCAGCATCTGACTCTAAAGTTTTGCAGTGAGTGGGGAAGTGAACCTACTAAAGATATGTTGAATAAATTGGGGGAAATATTTGAAACCTCTGACAGAGAGTTCACATTCTTTTTTTCTGTTGAGACAGGGTCTCAGTATGTCCCCCAGGCTGGAATGCAGTGGCACAATCACACCTCACTGAGGCCTCCAACTCCCTGGGCTCAGGTGATCCTTCCACCTCAGCCTCCCGAGTAGCTGGGACGACAGATGTGTGCTAGCATGCCAGGTTAATTTTTGTATTTTTTTGTTGAGACAGGGTTTCACTGTATTGCCCAGGCTGGTCTCGAAATCCTGCGCTCAAATGATCCTCCTGCCTTGGCCTCCCAAAGTGTTAGGATTCCAGGTGTGAGTTACTTCACTCAGCCGCAGCTCACACATTCTTTATAATAAAAATACCTTACAAATAAAAAGACGGATACCCAGTGGAAAAATGGGCAATGGATATAAATAGGTAATTCACAAAGATAAATAATGGCCAATAAACCTTACTGATAACCAAACACAAATTTATGCCAGAGTACGTTTTCTCTCAGAGCAGCAAAGATGTTTTTAAAGAACATCACCTTTTACATAGCAACTACACATGTAGATTATTATCCTAAGACAATAATTGGACAAATACAGAAAAATGTATGTACTAAGACGCTCAACACAGTATTAATAATGAAAAACTGGCCGGGCGCGGTGGCTCAAGCCTGTAATCCCAGCACTTTGGGAGGCCGAGGCGGGTGGATCACGAGGTCAAGAGATCGAGACCATCCTGGTCAACACGGTGAAACCCCGTCTCTACTAAAAATACAAAAAACTAGCTGGGCATGGTGGCGCCTGCCTGTAATCCCAGCTACTCAGGAGGCTGAGGCAGGAGAATTGCCTGAACCCAGGAGGCGGAGGTTGCGGTGAGCCGAGATCGCACCATTGCACTCCAGCCTGGGTAACAAGAGCAAAACTCCGTCTCAAAAAAAAAAAAAAAAGAAAAAAAGAAAAACTAGACAAAAGAGCCCAGCAATGGAGAGCTAATTAAATTACAATATACATACACACTGGAAAAATGCAATTAAAACTATGCAGATATGTATTCAACATCAGAGATTTACTACACAGGCTTTTTGAAAAGTCGGCTAAAAATACTTGTGTAAGATCTCATTGGCTCGGTGCAGTGGCTCATGCCTGTCTCAAAGCTTTGGGAGGCCAAGGTGGCGGATGGCTTGAGCCCAGGAATTCAACACCAGTGCAGGCAGTACAATGAAACCCTGTCTTTACAAAACATACAAAAACTATACCAAAATCTCAGAAATCACCACCAAAGAACTTACCTATGTAACCAAACACCACCTGTCTCCCCAAAACTACAGAAATAAGAAAAAATTAAACAAAAAATACAAAAATTAGCTGGACACATATCATTAGTGGTGGCAAGAGCCTGTAGTCGCAGCTACTCAGGGGGCCAATGTAGGAAGGTAAACTGAGCCCAGGAGGTTGAGGCAGCACCAAGCCGTGACTGCACCACTGTACTCCAGCATGGGTAACAGAACAAGACCCTGTTTCAAAAAACAAAGAAAAAGGGAAAAAAATAGGTCTTGCTTTTTGTTACATATACTCATGTGTATGCATGCATACACACACACACATATATATATATAAAACACTACACTCTACACATACACACTACACACACTGAGAGACAGACACACACATTTTTCTGTGTCCGTCTCTCAAGAGATTAGAAGGGTACACACTAAAATATCAACCCAGGGATAATTTATAACTAATTTTTCTTTTAGCTTAATTTTACTGTTAGCTTTATTTTTACTTAAGGAACATGAATTACTTGTGCAATCTTTTTAAGTTAAGAGAAAGACTGTACAGCAACTTAGGGAAATGCTTGGGATGAGAATCATAGCACAAAATATCTGAACTATTATTTCATCTAGAGTTAACTCTTGACTAGTCAGAATAAGAAGAGTGATGGTGAGAAGAATACTTAAAATCATGGTCAACACAAGTAATTCTCAAGGTGTGGTCCTGGGCTAGGAGATTCAGCCTCAATCTGAGAACTTAATAGAAATCTGATTTTTGGCCAGGCGTGGTGGCTCACGCCTATAATCCCAGCACTTTGGGAGGCTGAGGCAGGCGGATCACAAGGGCAAGAGATCAAGACCATCGTGGCCAACAAGGTGAAACCCCGTCTCTACTAAAAATACAAAAATTCGCCAGGTGTGGTGCCATGCACCTGTAATCCCAGCTACTGGGGAGGCTGAGGCAGGACAATTGCTTGAACCAAGGAGGCGGCGGTTGCAGTGAGCTGGGATCACATCATTGCACTCCAGCCTGGTGACAAAGCAAGACTCTATCTCAAAAAAAAAAAAAAAGGACAAGAAATTCACTCTGTGACTCAGATTAAGCAGCCAGTGGCCTAAGGGTAGGCAGACAACAATGAACAGGAAGGAGGGTGTGTGCTACAATTGTGTACTTTTGGGTAAATTGTCCAGCCTATCTGCTTCCAATCTATTTAAGCAAGTGGTGGGAAAAGATAGATGACTGCATAAAATGGGAGTTCACTCTAAAAGGAGTAGCCTCGGAAGAGAAAGGAGTTAGCCTCTGACTCCCTCGTGATGGAGGTAATCATCCCCTCAGAAGGCTCCGCATGCAAGCCAGAAAACTCTGTGACATCAAGGACAAAAAGCTAAGTAACACTCAAACTTCTGACTGTTTCACTGCAGTCCAGGATGTACATAAACATACTTTGGAGACCTTAGGATTTTTTCTGTGTGGCCAATTTTTTTGTTTTCATTTGAATTTTAAATAAAAGTTTTGCAAGACATCTGAAAAGGATGGGAATAAACTGATCTGTATGCAATTAACCATTAAATGAAACATACTGAGTAAATAACTTTGTTTTTTACTTTATTTTCTTTATTTAGGGGCAGAGTTACTGTTGCCCAGGCTGGAGTACAATGGTGCAATCACAGCTCACTACAGCCTCAATCGATTCTCCCACCTGACCCTGCCAAGTAAGTGGGACTACAGACACATATATAACCCCATGCCTGGCTAATTTCCGTATTTTTAGTAGAGACAGTTTCCCATGTTGCCCAGGCTGGCCTTGAACTCTTGGCCTTACGCAATACTCCTGCTTTGGCCTCCCAAAGTGCTGGGATTACAGGCAGGAGCCATAGTACCTGGCTTACGTTGTTTTTAAATCCTCTGTTTTTAACAGAAAAGCTGAGAAAGGTGTTCTGAATCTCCTATTATGACTCCAGTTTAATTAAATTATCTGAGTTTCCAACCATTTTTTTCTTTTTTTTGGGGGGGGGGGGTGGGTGGGTCGGAGTCTCCCTCTGTTGCCCAGGTTGGAGTGCAGTAGCACAATCTCTGCTCACTGCAACCTCCACCTCCCAGCTTCAAGCAATTCTCCTGCCTCAGACTTTCGAGTAGCTGAGACTACAGGAGCACATCACCACACCTGACTAATTTTGTATTTTTGTAGCGATGAAGGCTGGTCTTGAACTCCTGACCTAAGATGATCTGCCCACCTCAGCCTCCCAAAGTGCTGGGATTATAAACGTGAGCCACCATGCCCAGCCCTATTTCTTTCTTAATCTACTTCACATAAAAATTTCTGTTTAATAAAATTTAAAAATCTTGGCAGACTGTATCATCTTTATCAATAAAAAAACATCCTCTTTAGTCAGTTTAAGGATGTATCCTTAAATATAACCTCCTGGAAATAAAATTAAACCTCAAACCGTATTTCTAAATCATCTCTGGCTCAAAAAGAAATAAAAGGACAGAGGTCCTAGTTCTGTTATGGCAGTAGAACAACTCATCCCAATTTAACTGATTACAGCGAAAAACTCTGGACATGGTACAAAATAACAAACTAAAGACTTGGAAAAGTCAACAAGAGCAGGTGAAGTGAGGGGGAGGCAAAACTTGAAGCAGCAACCGCAGAGGATGAGTCTCTTGTTTTGCTCCTCTCCCGCGGCTCTGCCTGAGGGTAGACTCCAGTAAAGAAGCAGAACTGCCTCAGTGACCCTGCGGATGGCTAAAAACGCCATCTTTCTGGGCGAAAAAGTAAGAGGAGAATTCCAGAGTGAAGGGAGCCACAGAAGGAGATCTGATAATTCTGTCAAAGAACCCACACAAACCTCAGGCTCACCTCTGAGTTACTCATACATGAAATAGCCCCACCCCAGCTTTAAGAACTGAAGTGATATTTAAATACCTACACACAGAAGGTGAAACGGAACATGTGGTCTGGACCTGAAGAGCTTCAACATTTTCCAGAGGTTTATACAGGACCCAGAGTCAACACAGCATAACAGAACATACCACAATGTCCACAGTATGATCAAAAATTATTTTTTGGCACAGAAAGAACTTGGAAAATGTGACTACTTCTCAGGAGAACAATCAACAGATACCAATCCCTAAATGACCCAGATGTTGGATTTATCCAACAGTTGAAAACAGTAAGTATAACTATGCTCCAGGAGTTAAAGGAAAATACACTTGACATGAAAAGATGAACACTTCAGTAAATAAACTATAAAAAAGAACGAAGGAAATTATAGAACAGAAAAAATTAATATATGCAGTAAAACTCATTCAACAGACTCCAGAGCAGAATAAAAATAACAGGAGACAAAGTCAGTGAACAGTTAGGTCAACAGAAATTACCCAATCTGAAGAGAGAGGAAAAAAGATAGAGACAGACTCAAGGAGACCCACGAGATAGTAATGAAAAAGTCTACTATACGAGCCATTTGAGTGTCACAGGGAGAGACGAAAGAGATTAGAGAAGAAAAATATCAAAAACCTTCCTAATTTGGCAAAGGATATATGTTTACAGATTCAAGAAGATTAGTGAACTCCAAACAAGAAGAAAATCATATCCAGACACATCATAATCAAGCTGCTGAAAACTAACCACAAAGAAAAAGCCTGGCCAGGCGCAGTGGCTCATGCCTGTAATCCCAGCACTTTGGGAGGCCAAGGTGGGTGGATCACCTGAAGTCAGGAGTTAAAGACCAGCCTGACCAAAATGGCAAAAGCCTGTCTCTACTAAAAATACAAAATTAGCCAGGCGTGGTGGCGGCTGCCTGTAATCACAGCTACTCAGGAGGCTGAGGCAGGAGAATGGCTTGAACCCAGGAGGGGAGGTTGCAGCAAGCCAAGATCTCACCACTGCTCTCCAGCCTGGGCAACAGTGAGACTCCGGCTCAAGAAAAAAAAAAAAAAAAGAAAATGAAATAAAATACAGTAATTCAACTACAAAAGAAAAAATAATTCAAATGAATTCCAAAGAAAGATTTAATATAGATAAAAAGAAATTATTGAATTGGCTAAATATAAATAAAAATTAAAAGAACAATTAACCTAAACCAAATCTGCTTATTTGTTTTAAGCCAACACAAGACAACAAACTTAACATAACCAAAGGTTGGTGAGAAAAACCCAAAAGCAGTATCAGGATTAAGTAAAGAATATAACCACAGAGAAAGTAGATTCTTTTGGGCGCTAAGAGAATCTCTGGACATGGGACTCAGCTGTCGGCAGGAGGCCACAAGGCTGTTGGAGTGTCCTCATGACATGTCCACTAATGTCCCCCAAAGTGAGCAATCTGAAAGAGAGAGCAAGGAGGAGGCCACAATCCCTTTGATGAAGCCATCTGTCAAGTCACATGTTGTCACTTCTACCACACTCCATTTATTAAAGGTGAATCAGCCTATACTGAAGAGGAGAATCTGAATCCACCCTTGAAGGGAGAACTATCAAAGAATTTGGGAGAATATTCTTTTCTTGCGAGCACATTCTAAACTTAGCATGGATGTCATTGAAAGAACACAGTGCCGGGCGCGGTGGCTCAAGCCTGTAATCCCAGCACTTTGGGAGGCCGAGGCGGGTGGATCACGAGGTCAAGAGATCGAGACCATCCTGGTCAACATGGTGAAACCCCATCTCTACTAAAAATACAAAAAATTAGCTGGGCATGGTGGCGTGTGCCTGTAATCCCAGCTACTCGGGAGGCTGAGGCAGGAGAATTGCCTGAACCCAGGAGGCGGAGGTTGCGGTGAGCCGAGATCGCGCCATTGCACTCCAGCCTGGGTAACAAGAGCGAAACTCTGTCTCAAAAAATAAAAAAATAAAAAAAAATAAAGAACACAGTATGACTTAATACTGAAACTGAACAGCCTTGAGCTAGTAGTTCATACAGTAGCCAACAGATGTTGAACACTGCTATGCTTCTCTTAAAAATTTAAATATCACACAGCTCCCCTGAGTTTGCTGAAGCGTTTGGGGGTGCCTCAGCACAGAGTTTGGGAAACTATGCCCTCCCACTGCACAGTGCAAGCTTTCCAGGCGATTCTTCAGGGCACAACTTTCCCAACCAGGATGAAAGCAAGGAAGGAGGATGCTTTCTGCCATCTGGAATGGCCTGACACTACCCAGCACACATTCCAGGAGAGCTGAATGACTCACACCCTGAGCTCTTAAGCCAAGGAACCGTAAGATCTTTGCTTGAGAAAGCATGCAACAAACTTTAGCTTCAAAACAGCCATTCTAATCCATTGGAACCTCTCACCGTGTCAGCTGCTATCGGTAAAGTGCTACAGAGAGGCTATAAACAGGTCATTTTGCTAGAAGTAAATTCCTCTACTTTACACAGAAGTAACACTCTCCTCGTGGACTCAGATTTGTTACACTTTGTTGAGCTAGCAGTCACATTCTTTCTCTTCCTACTTGGTCAATCAGTTATCTTTATAAACTTTTATCTTTAATTCTTTCTTATTAGGGTTGACAAAAATTATATAGTTAATAATGTATGACATGTTTTGATATATGTATACATTATGAAATGCTTATAATAAGCTAATTGACATATCTATCACTTCATCTATTTAAAAATTATCTTTTTTTTTTTTTCTTTTTTTTTTTTGAGACAGAGTTTCGCTCTTGTTACCCAGGCCGGAGTGCAGTGGCGCGATCTCAGCTCACCACAACCTCCGCCTCCTGGGTTCAGGCAATTCTCCTGCCTCAGTCTCCTGAGTAGCTGGGATTACAGGCACGCGCCACCATGCCCAGCTAATTTTTTGTATTTTTAGTAGAGATGGGGTTTCACCATGTTGACCAGGATGGTCTCGATCTCTTGACCTTGTGATCCACCCGCCTCGGCCTCCCAAAGTGCTGGGATTACAGGCTTGAGCCACCGCGCCCGGCCCTAAACATATCTTAATAAGAAATAAAAAAGCAAATTTCTACTTGGTTTCCATTTTCAGACACTTTCATACTTACAGAAAAGCTGCAGAGCACTCCCATGTGCCATTTACTCATCTTCCCCTAAGACCAAGACAGCTTATATGACCACAGTACAATTATCAAAATTAGGTAACTAGGTAATACCTACAATACCAATACTATTAACTAATTATAGGCTCGATTTTGCTAATTTTACCAGTAATACCCTTTTTACGGCCAGAATTCCAACTGAGGATTCTACATTGCATTCAGCGTTAGTCTCAGCCAATCTCTAATACTTCCTAAACCACTCTTGTTTTTCTTTTTCTTTTTTTTCTTTTTTTGAGACAGAGTCTCAGTGCAGCGACGCGATCCTGGCTCACTGCAACTTCCGCCTCCCGGGTTCAAGCGATCCTCCTGCCTCAGCCTCCCAAGTAGCTGGGACTACAGGTGCACGCCACTACACCCAGCTAATTTTTTATATTTTTAGCAGAGATGGGGTTTTATCATGTTGGCCAGGATGGTCTCAATCTCTTGACCTCGTGATCCGATCACCCTGGGCTGCCAAAGTGCTGGGATCACAGGTGTCAGCCACTGCGCCCGGTCCCATTCTTGTTTTTCATAACCTTGACATGCTTGAGGAACACTGGCTGATTATTTTGAGAAATGTTCCTCAATTTGGGTCTGATGTTTTCTCATGGTTAGATTGAGGTTATGCATTAATGGCAAAAATCCTACAGAAAAGCGAGGCACAGTGGCTCATGCCTGAAATCCAGCACTTTGGGCAGCAGAGGCAAAAGGATCATTTGAGCCCAGGAGTTTGAGACCAGCCTTGGCTAGCAAGACCCCATCTCTATTAAAAAAAATTAATCAGGCAACTCCCAGCTACCTAAGAGGCTGATCTTAGGTAGCTGGGAGGATCTCCTGAGCCCAAGAGTTCAAGGCTGCAGTGAGCCACAACAGTGTCACTGCATTCTAGCCTGGGAAACAGAGTGAGACCCTATCTCAAAAACAAACTAACAAAAAAGAATCCTACAGAAGTGACTGTGTCTTTAACAGTGGATCACATCAGGTGCAAACATTTCACTTTTTTGAACAAGGTATGATTCATATACTCAAATACCTTTAAAGTACATAATGCCTGTTGTATTTCACCAGCATGTGCTAAAATTCTCATAATTAAGGCTGTGTGCAGTGGCTCATGCTTGTAACTCCAACACTTTGGGAGGCCAAAGCAGGGGCCCTCCCTGAGTCCAGGAGTTCAAGACCAGCCTGGGCAACATGGCAAAACCCCATCTATACAAAAAATGAACAAGGTATGGTAGCACATGCCTGTAGTCCCAGATACTCGGGAGGCTGAGATGGGAGGACTACCTGAGGCCAGGAGGTCAAGGCTGCAGTGAGCCATAATTGCACTACACTCTAGCCTGGGTAAAAAAAAATAAAATAAAAAAATCGCCCCCAAAAAATCATAACTAACAGCAGGATTAAACTTGTTTTTAATCTTAAGAAATATCAGGACTGAGTGCAATGGCTCACGCCTGTAACCCCAGCACTCTGGGACGCTGAGACAAGCAGATCACCTGAGGCTGGGAGTTTGAGACCAGCCTGACCAACATGGAAAAACCCCATCGCTATTAAAAAATACAAAATTTGCCAGGCGTAGTGGCACATGCCGGTAATCCCAGCTACTCGACAGACTGAGGCAGGAGAATTGCTTGAACCCAGGAGGCAGAGGTTGCAGTGAGCCAAGATCAGGCCATTGCACTCCAGCCTGGGTAACAAGAGTGAAACTCCCTCTCAAAAAAAAAAGAAGAAAAATTAGACAAGATCTTGAAAAGAAACATGTGGAGGTTTTCTAAGATGTAAGTTTCGTGCAAGCAAGAATTTAACTTTGTACACTTTGTATTCGTAGCACCTTAAACAGTGCTCACCACTCAGTATTTGTTACATGAATGGACTAATGTTGAAAAAACAAAACACCAATAAATTCATTAAATGATTTTATCAAACCTGTTGGTGTGGAAAACACTTGGGCATTTAAAACATAGCTTTTGTGCTATTTATACACCTGTTTACAAGAACCTATTTCCAATCTTCCTCAAATTGCTGGCCAGCCACGAAGTGCTAGTGCTCACAGGTATCACGTAACACACAGGCTTCCCAGCCAGTCCCAGAAACTGCAACCCCAGGTTTAGGCAATCACACAGCCACCCAGGCAGTGAGCAGGACTGCTGGACAAAGCACACAATTAAACATGAACAGGTCCACACGTGCCACTACCACCGTGGACCTCTCCCCCATAACACATTTCAAAGATACCACTCATAAAAATGTCATAAACAGTAAAAATGCCACATGTTCGCCGGGCGCGGTGGCTCAAGCCTGTAATCCCAGCACTTTGGGAGGCCGAGGCGGGTGGATCACGAGGTCGAGAGATCGAGACCATCCTGGTCAACATGGTGAAACCCCGTCTCTACTAAAAATACAAAAAATTAGCTGGGCATGGTGGCACGTGCCTGTAATCCCAGCTACTCAGGAGGCTGAGGCAGAAGAATTGCCTGAACCCAGGAGGCGGAGGTTGCGGTGAGGCGAGATCGCGCCATTGCACTCCAGCCTGGGTAACGAGAGCGAAACTCCGTCTCGAGAGAAAAAAAAAAAAAAAAAAAATGCCACATGTTCTCCCATCAGCTATCTTCACAGATACCTGATCTACCAAAGCCACAAAAACCATTTGCTTTGAAGTAAATGAAATAAACTTCTGAAATAAACCTTATAGTAGGATCAAAACACACTTGCTATTTACAACTGGAGCGAGTCTAGAGACATTTGAAGACATTAACAATTTATTGTTCTCAACTCAAAAAAACTTCCTGACTCACAGTGATGCAATCTTGTGGCCAGACAGCACTGAATTAAGCTCTAAATGTTTGGATGTACTAAAAAAGTTCAGTGAAAGGCAAAATTTTTAAATTCAATGTTTAAATTGGCTTTTTATTCCTTAATGCAATTTTTGGTGTTGTGCAATTTTGTTTGTTCCAGAGAGTAGCCATGTTTTAGTCTTCCCACTCTCATTCATTTTGGTTGCAGTCAATATTTCACCATTAGACATAAAACTGAAGAACGTTAACACTGTCTGAGTTACCTATGACAGATTCCCAGAAGACACATAATGAAGGAAAAAAAAGGTAAGAATATTTCACCACTCAGCTGCCTAACTCCTTTCTAAAACTATCGTATCTACTTATAATGTCACTGGCAATGTACAAGAATAACAATTTCATGAGCCTCACAACTACTAGGATCATCAATTTTTGATTATATGGCTATCAAAAGATGGTAGCTTATTCTTAACTTTTTCTAACCAAGTCGAATATTTTCCATATATTATCTTCTAGACTTCATAAACATTCTGTTCATGTAATCAAGATCCTACCATACATTTTGTGAAAAACACCAAATGATCTTATGAATTTTAAAAGGTGTCCATAATTCTGTTATATATGAGGTCAAAGATAAATGGCTTCAAAACATTATGCTTAAAAAAAAAAAAAAAAAAGCTATGCCTTGAGATTTCGATCACGTGAACTGATGCCCTTCCAGGAAAACACTATGTCCCAGGCAGATGCTTTTAGTCACTGGCATGCAGGCATACACACGTGTCAGTGTATATGTGTATCTGTATCTATAACTTCTAGTTATGGATCTCAAGTTAAATCCTAGAAATTATCATAAAGAGACAGTTCACTCACAGTTGGGGAACACTGACATACAATCCCCTTAGTCCGTGAGATAAGTGCCTACTTGGCCTTTACAACACTGCTCAGGTTTTAGCCACCTATGCAACCCTCCTTTATCACCCCAACTGAGTCTCTTCTCAACCTTACGTGTAAGCAAATCACATTTCTGTATGTAGAGCCCTGGTCTGAAATGACTTGTTTGCGGCCTGCTTCCTCCAGCAGAGTATGGTCTCCATATGGCAGGGACTGTGTCATCACCCCAGTGATGCTGGCACTGCCCATGGAAAGTAGTGCCTTCTGCACTGACAGACCTTCTAAACAAAGATGTAACTCACTCAGACAAGCACTTTGGCAAGTATGGTCACGAGCAGCCTAACTATGTTTGGTCAACAACAGACTGCAGATACGATGCTGGTCCCCTAAAATTATAATATGGCATTTTTGCTGACCTTTTCTATGTTTAGATATGCAAATACTTACCACCGTGTTACTGCTGCCTGTGGCATCCAGCGCTGCACAGGGCTGTAGCCCAGGAGCCACAGACTATGCCATATAGCCTAGGCAGGCAGCAGGCTCTACCAAGTAGATTTCTGTAAATATACTCTATGGTATTCCCACAACAAAACCACATAATGACGCATTTCTCAGAACACATCCCTGTCGTTCTCCTCACCATATAATTCTCAAGAATATTAACAGTAGAATTAAATTAAAACTTTGCTCTTTGCCCCTTTTTTCCCAATAGCAGTCAGGCAAGTACTAAATAAAAATGCAACTTTCAGGTCGACTTTTGAAAATGATTGTTTTTTAGTCCACTAGCCACCCTATTTGCTTCAATCACACACACACACAGACACACACACACGTGATATAAAACAAATAATAACATTAAATAAGCCAATGTAGCTCTTTTTTTTTTTTTTTTTTTTTTTTTTTGAGACAAGGTCTTGCTCTGTTGCCCAGGGTGGAATGCAGTGGTGACATCACAGCTCACTGTGGCCTCAAACTCTTGGCTCAAGAAATCCATCCACCTTAGATTTCCAACAAGATGGGGCTACAGACACATGCCATCACGTCAAGCTGATTTTTTTCTTTAAATTTACTGTAGAGACAGGGTCTTGCTATGTTCGCACAGGCTGGTCTTGAATTCCTGGGCTCAAGTGGTCCTCCCACCTTGGCCTCTCAAAGTGCTAGGATTACAGGCATGAACCACCATACCCAGTCTTAAAATTCTTTAAAAAAAAAAAAAAAAAAAACTGTATATATTTAAGCTATACAACACAATGCTATGAGATACATATATAGTAAAATGGGTACTAAAATGAAGCAAATGAACATATCCACCATATGATAAAGTAACCCACGCCTATTAAAATTCTGAAGGCTAATGGTCAACCTTTGATGTTTAAGAAAGGTAATTATTATTCTTCAGAGTAACTGTTCTGAGTTCAGGCATCTAGTATTAAGTTTTAGGCAATTTGACAGCAAGACTTATTAGATTTGAGGGAAAAAATTTTTCTGCACATGAATCCTTATTTGTAGCATACTTTTTCATGAAATGAGTGTATGGAAAATATTTACATTTTATAAATCATAAGGACATTGCAGATACTCAAATATTTATGAGTTGTTAGCCAGGTATTACCTCCTAAATAGGTAGGTAAACAAAGCACCTAAAAGTACAACCTCCTGATTCATTAATTATTTAACTAGTTCATGGTCACCATCAATTGCTAAGAAAATTATTTTACTTTCGTTAAATCACAAATATTTCAAAATAAGACACTAACTTTCTGCCGAGAGTTCTTCCGCTAGCAGTTTCGTGTCCCTCATTGCTCAAACGCTCACCTGATAGGTCCAGCTCCTTAGTGGAAGACAAGTTAGCCAGACTCCAGCTGTCACTGCGGGCTGCCAGGACAAACTTGTGAGCATTGATGTGCCTGTCCCCAACCTTTATCTTCAAATCACTGATGAAGAAAAAGATCCACATATATTAGAAAAATGTCATCCTAACTAGGATTCATAGCTGATAAACACATTGAGTATTGATCAACATCTATCTGCAAAAGAAAAAATTATAGCAAAAAATTATTTCTATATGCTAGCACTGAATTCTAACGGGTCATCTTGATTCTATGTTGTTAGAAACGTTTTCTAGGTATAAATTCTGGCTTTAATTCATAAGAGAATGCCTTCATACACCTTCTAATGGCATTCTTATGGTGGGGAACCTACAAGTTAAGTAGGATGATTAATACTCACATAAAAAGTAGAGGATATTTTATATAGAATAAAACAAAATAGGCCATCAGGGACAGAAAGAAAGACAGTGAGGACAGCTCCAAGATGACAGTGCTGCTGTGCTCCACAGTAATGCTCAAGCAAGGTTTGGCAGAAAAACCAAGAACAAACTGACAAGGGGTCCAGAACATGAAACCCAATGCCTGGACTCCTGTTCTCACCAGGAACACTGAGACCTAACACTGACCCTTTTTTACTCAACTACTTATAAAAAAGGCAGTGAGGAAAAAGCTCTCTTTTGAAAACATGCTTCCATATTTATGACATGCCATTATATGAAAAGATCTTCCTGAATAGATATTTCTGTTTAACTCTGAAATGTCAAATGCTACTGTAGGAGAGCATCTGGGCAGTTAACAAAAGACGTCAAGATGACCCACTGGGCTGACACCAGCACATGCCATATGGTTATGCTGGCAGGAATCCAAACTCACTGTCATCATCTTGCTTCTAGTTACATGTTTTATTTTCATATTCAACTTTAAAATTATTTATTACATTGGAAACTCTTTGGAAACTATACAAAAATCACTAGTAAGTGGGGAAAAAAAAGAAAAAAAAATATACCATTACATGAATTAACCCATCCACTTAAAAGGAAACCCAAACAGAATACTGTTTGTATGTAACACTTGACAGAGACACATTCTACCCTACAGTATTGTCTAGAACATGCCTCATCATCATTTGAAAGGATCAACAATTCTAGTTCCACCAAAGACCAAGCTATAACTATATTAGATCACAAGATTCAGAGTATTTATTATTTCAAATTACTACAAACTGCTGCTAATGCAGTACAACATTATTCACGGACAAAGAAGAAACTGAGTATTCTATGTAAAACAGAACATAGGCCGGGCGCGGTGGCTCAAGCCTGTAATCCCAGCACTTTGGGAGGCCGAGGCGGGTGGATCACGAGGTCAAGGGATCGAGACCATCCTGGTCAACATGGTGAAACCCCATCTTTACTAAAAATACAAAAAAATTAGCTGGGCATGGTGGCACATGCCTGTAATCCCAGCTACTCAGGAGGCTGAGACAGAAGAATTGCCTGAACCCAGGAGGCGGAGGTTGCGGTGAGCCGAGATCGCGCCATTGCACTCCAGCCTAGGTAACAAGAGCAAAACTCCGCCTCAAAAAAAAAAAAAAAAAAAAAAAAAACATAAAACCGTATCAACACATTTTGTGACAAAAGTGTAAATAATTTAACAAAAACAAGAAGCTACCTACAAAGCACAAATAACTTTTAAACTCTCAATATATTTATAAAGTATTACATTTTAATAAATTAAATGGATTTTCAGTCTGTACTATTTTAACCGTGAGTATAACTTTTAGCCATAAAATCATAAAAATGAGTATTTCTAGAAAATTTCTACCATTCATGAGCATCAGGTCAAAAATAGATCTTTTGTAATCTGACATAGCAAATGGAAACAAAGATAAGTATTTCATCAATAATTTCTAATAAATAATTTTTTAAAACACAAATGAAAACTGAATGATAGAAACAATTAAGGGCCTAGCAATTTTTTTTAAAACTTGAGTCCATTCAATGAAAGACTATTTCCTTTAAAAACATGGAAATCAGGATGCTGTAACTGGAGAGAAGATAAGTAGTTTCTTGCTGGT
Organism: Saimiri boliviensis; assembly: GCF_048565385.1. NCBI lineage: Eukaryota > Metazoa > Chordata > Mammalia > Primates > Cebidae > Saimiri > Saimiri boliviensis. The sequence continues at coordinate 24,102,008 of NC_133465.1, forward strand.
TTCTCAAACACTTCCATAAGAAAACTTATAAACTACAAATTTGTTTGGTAAAAGAATGAGTATAGTAAATAACTACATATAGCCATCATTCTTAACTACTTATGGGACAGAAGTGTTCTGAACTTGAAATGTAGGCCAGGCATAGTGGCACACACCTGTAATCCCAGCACTTTGTGAGGCTAGGACTGGGAGTTTGAGAACAGCCTGGGCAACATAGTGAGACTCTGTCTCGTATTTAAAAAAAAAAAAAGGCTACCACTTTCTTCCACATTTCTCAACTTAAAAAATTTTTAAACCTACACATTAGTCATTCCAGTTGCTAAATGCACGGAAGCATACTATGTATATATTTCAACAAAATGCACGGTATGGAATAAAGGTATTTTTCCCCTGTTGGTATTAGATCTCTGCTTTAGAAACTGATTTCCTAATTTCAGTTACATCTTGACAGTTTAGTCTCCAAAGAAGGCTCCATTCCATATCTGACATTGTAGGTAACATAGGGTTTTAATCTTCTTTAGATAAAGAACAAGGTTTTTTTGTTTTTGTTTTACAGAAGGTCTCACTCTGTCCCCCAGGTGGGAGTGCAGTGGTGCAATCTCGGCTCACTGCAACCTCCGCCTCCTAGGTTCAGTGATTCTCCTGCCTCAGCCTCCTGAGTAGCTGGGACTACAGATACGTGCCACCAAGCACAGCTACTTTTTGTAATTTTAGTAGAGACAGAATTTCCCCATGTTGGTCAGGCTGGTATCAAATTCCTGGCCTCAAGTGATCCACCCACCTCAGCCTTCCAAAGTGCTGGGATTACAGGTGTAAGCCACCGCACCTAGCCTAGGGCAGTTTTAGAAGCTGAAGAGAGACCTGTGGGAGTCCTAAGATCATACAATAACTAGATAAAAAGTGACAGGAAGAAAACTGCCCAGTCTCATTCCCATTGTCTCTGAGAAGGATTTCAATACAATGAATGCTAAATAAAATTATTTACCAATTAATAAGTAATTGAGAAAGTAAATGATGGGAATTCTTACGGGAAAGAGACTCAAAGAGTAGGAGAGAGATGTCGGTAACAGAATAACATTAGGCTTCCCTGGGCCAGTAAGAAACGAAGTGTTCAGGCCGGGCGCAGTGGCTCATGCCTGTAATCCCAGCACTTTGGGAGGCCAAGGCAGGTGGATCACGAAGTCAAGAGATCGAGACCATCCTGGTCAACATGGTGAAACCCCGTCTCTACTAAAAATACAAAAAATTAGCTGGGCATGGTGGCGCGTGCCTGTAATCCCAGCTACTCAGGAGGCTGAGGCAGGAGAATTGCCTGAACCCAGGAGGTGGAGGCTGCGGTGAGCCGAGATCGCGCCATCGCACTCCAGCCTGGGTAACAAGAGCGAAACTCCGTCTCAAAAAAAAAAAAAAGAAACGAAGTGTTCACTTGTTTATGGAAAAAGAGGGGAAAAAAAGACAATGGACTGTATTTTACAAGAAGCTACATCTATTCAACTTATGAAACTATACTCAGAATATATACTTCCTTTTTTGGTAATAGAATTCTTTCATTTAGAAAGGACTAAGATGATAGTAGTTTTGAATCCTGAGTTATTTTATTTTTTTGTTATTTGCATTCTCTAAATTTCGATTTTTTTTTTTTTTTGAGACAGAGTCTCATTCAATCACCCAGGCTAGAGTGCAGTGGTGCAATCTCAGCTCATTGCAACCTCCACCTCCCAGGTTCAAGCAATTCTTCTGCCTCAGCCTCCTGACTGGCTGGGACTACGGGTGTGTGCCGCCACCCTCAGCTAATTTTTGTATTTTAGTACAGATGGGATTTTGTCATGTTGGCCAGGCTGATCTCAAACTCCTGACCTCAGGTGATCCACCTGCCTTGGTCTCCCAAAGTGCTGGGATTACAGGCATGAGTGACCTGTTTAAAATGTCCTAATTTATTTGAAAATTTTACTAAGTCTTACTTAGACTGAGCTTCTCTCTCCCAAATGGCTCAAGTCCTTCCTTCTTATGTATATTCTCATCTGTTTCTTTGCCATGTCCAGCATCTCAATTCAGTCTTTCATCATTGCTGGTCTGGACTATACACAACATCACAGGTGCTTGCCCTGCTCTTTTCTCTTTACAATTTCACCCAAATGAAACTAGCATGGTAATCTCTGTTTATTTTTAAAACAGAGTCTCTCTCTGTTGCCCAGGCTGGAGTACAGTGGCACAATCCTGGCTCGCTGCAACCTTCACATCCTGGGTTCAAGCAATTCTCCTGCCTCAGCTTTCCAAATAGCTGGGATTACAGGCACCTGCCACCATTCTCAGCTAATTTTTTTTTTTTTTTTTTTTTAGACGGAGTCTTGCTCTGTCACCAGGCTGGAGTGCAGTGGCGCAATCTCGGCTCACTGCCAACATCTGCCTCCTGGGTTCAAGCGATTCTTCCGCCTCAGCCTCCCGAGTAGCTGGGACTACAGGTGCGCACCACCACTCCCAGCTAATTTTTGTGTTTTTAGTAGAGACAGGGTTTCACCGTATCGGTCAGGCTGGTCTCAAACTTCTGACCTCAGGTGATCGGCCCACCTCAGCCTCCCAAAGTGCTGGGATTACAGGCATGAGCCACTGTGCCCGGCCGCACGTTAATCTTCTTAAAACACGACCCTGATGATGAGAGTCCCCAAACTGGAAACACACAGTCTACTTCCCAGAGGACCAAGTCCCGACTCCTTACCTGAGCATCCTAAAGCAATCCAGCCCACGTTACCTACCTCTCTCTACTCCGCTAGCAGGCATGCACCCCGTCCTGGCCCTCTCTGTCATCTGAACACTCTGTATTTCCTCACCTTTGAGACTTTACTCTCCTTATTTGTAATATTACTGTCTTTATCCATTAAATACTAACCAGCCTCTAACATCTACCTCAAAACTCACTTAAATAACAACAGCTAACATCCTATTGCTGCTATAACCAGTGAAAAACTTTAAGTTTTAAAAAGAATAACGACAGTTAACAACTGAGCACTTACTATGTGCTATGCAGTGTCCTAATTGCTTAACCTGTGTTTATTAATTTGATCCTCACAACAACCTGAAGGTAAGTAGCAGTAGTAACCTCATTTTACAGATTAGGAATCTGAGGCATGTCACACAGAATGAGGTGACACAGCTAAGAATTGGCCAGCTGTTAACGTGAGCTGTAGGGCTGCAGACTTCACCCACAACCATCAGGATGTACTCTCCGACTAGTTCCAAGCCTGTTTTCCTCTGACCATCTCAAGAGAAATGGACCTTTGCTCTCTGAATTCCTAGACATGTAAGCCAATTCCTGTTTGCATTAGCAATACTATCACCATGACTCCTGGACACTTTGCTGAAGCAGTAAACAGGAGAGACAAAAATCTTGCCTCAAGGAGCTTCTATTCTGGGGAACAGAGATCTGCTAAGGCCGGGCGCGGTGGCTCAAGCCTGTAATCCCAGCACTTTGGGAAGCCGAGGCGGGTGGATCACAAGGTCGAGAGATGGAGACCATCCTGGTCAACATGGTGAAACCCCGTCTCTACTAAAAGTGCCAAAAATTAGCTGGGCATGGTGGCACGTTCCTGTAATCCCAGCTACTCAGGAGGCTGAGGCAGGAGAATTGCCTGAACCCAGGAGGCGGAGGTTGCGGTGAGCCGAGATCGCGCCATTGCACTCCAGCCTGGGTAACAAGAGCAAAACTCCATCTCAAAAAAAAAAAAAAAAAAAAAAAGATCTGCTAATATTCTTAAGAGAGAGAAATAAATTTGTGAAGAAAGTCAACGACAAAAGTTGTCGCCTGGCCCAGGAGCCTCTGGTGTTCAGGAGCTCACCTGTACTGCTCCTGCTCATAGAGGTCCGCCACAATCGCCAGCAGGCGGCTGATGAAGGACTCGCTGCTGCTGTCCTTGTTCGCCTGCGCAGCCAAGAGACTGCATCTCTTCTCTGTCTCTGCCAGTTTCTTCTGCAGCTTGACATACTCTTGCCGTAGAAGCATCAAGTGCTTCTCCAACTTGGCCACCTCCTCTGCAAGGCAAACAAAGCATCAAATTTACCGTGGCTGGTATAAAGCAGGCAGCATTCACTGTGCCCTCATCACACAGATGGGAAAGACACCCAAGTGACCGGCCCCTTGACAGTTCCACTATTTCTTAGTGCTAGTCCTACAGGACCAAGAATGGCTTCGAGGGATGGGTGCAGCGGTTCACACCTGTAATCCCAAACTTTGGGAGGCCAAAGCAGGGGGAATCACTTGAGCCCAGGAGTTCGAGACTAGCCTGGGCAACATACTGTCACTACTTTTTAAAAAAATATTCATTTAAAAGCCAGGCGCGGTGGCTCAAGCCTGTAATCGCAGCACTTTGGGAGGCCGAGATGGGTGGATCACAAGGTCAAGAGATCAAGACCATCCTGGTCAACATGGTGAAACCCCATCTTTACTAAAAATACAAAAAATTAGCTGGGCATGGTGGCACGTGCCTGTAATCCCAGCAACTCAGGAGGCTGAGGCAGGAGAAATGCCTGAACCCAGGAGGCGGAGGTTGCGGTAAGCCGAGATCGCGCCATTGCACTCTAGCCTGAGAGCGAAACTCCGTCTCAAAAAAAAAAAAAAAAATTTATTTAAAAAAAAAAAAAAAAAAAGAAGAATGGCTTTGTTTGTTTCAGGGTGCTAGAGAAGGAAGACCATCATGGTTACAGGGATTTCTCCTCTGAGAAGCTCAGTGTTCAGTAGATTACAATAAAGAGATATACACAAAGATGTTGACAGGCACCTGCCCTGCCAATCCTTTCCCATAAAGCCAGGAGTCTCCAGGAGAAAAAGCTATCAAAATCACCTACAAGATTTTCTGAAACCACTAACAGTAATAACAATTTCCTAATTTTTACATGTTCTTCTAAAAGCTTTATATAAATTCCCTCATTCAATGTTTTGTTTTGTTTTTTAAGAGATGAAGGTCTCACTATGTTGCCCAGTCTAGACTCAAACGCCTGGACTCAACCATTCCTCCTGGTTCAGCCTCCCATAACTGGGACTACAGGCACATCCCACTGTGCTCAGCTTCATGACATCTTCACGACAAGCCTATGAGGCACGTACTGCTACATTCCACCCTCATTTTACAGAGGAGGGCACTGGGGCACAGAGAGGTTATGATTCCCCTGGGCTGCAAGGCTGGTGAGAGGACGGGCTGGGATCTGAGCCCAACATTCTTATTCCAGGGCTTGTGATCATATGAACTATCCCCAACCCTGACACCCGTCCTCCTTCAGGTGACAATCAGGGCAGTCAGTAAGGGTTCAGATGGAGGCAAGTCAACTTTCAGAGGTGCACTGGGCAGGTAAGAAGGTTTAGAACCACTGTCTCTAATTCATGCAATGCAACAAGCATCTGTCCAGCGTCCACTAGGTGCTGGACCCTGCACAATGATACGCGCACTCTGATGAATCTGTCCTCAGAGCTCCAAGTTACTGAGAAAAATAAAGAGAAACAATGTGGGTTTTTTTTTTTTTTTTTTTTTTTGGAGACAAAGTCTCACTCTGTTGCCCAAGTTGGAGTGCAGTGGTGCAATCTCGGTTCATGGTACCTCTGCCTCCCAGGTTCAAGCGATTCTTCTCTGAAGTAGCTGGGTCTACAGGTGAGCACCAACATGCCCAGCTAATTTTTGTATTTTTAGTAAACACAGGGTTTCACTATGTTGGCCAGGCTGGCCTCGAACTCCTGACCTTGTGATCCACCCACCTTGGCCTCCCAAAGGGCTGGGATTACAGGCGTGAGCCACTGCACCTGTCAACAATTTTTTTTTTTTTTTTTTTTGACACGGAGTTTCGCCCTTGTTACCCAGGCTGGAGTGCAATGGCGCGATCTCGGCTCACCGCAACCTCCGCCTCCTGGGTTCAGGCAATTCTCCTGCCTCAGCCTCCTGAGTAGCTGGGATTACAGGAACGTGCCACCATGCCCAGCTAATTTTTGGCACTTTTAGTAGAGACGGGGTTTCACCATGTTGATCAGGATGGTCTCGATCTCTCGACCTCGTGATCCACCTGTCTCGGCCTCCCAAAGTGCTGGGATTACAGGCTTGAGCCACCGCGCCCGGCACTTTTTTTTTTAAGACAGAATCTCACTCTATCGCCTGGGCTGGAGTGCAGTGGCGCAATCTTGGCTCACTACAACCTCCGTCTCCCGGGTTCAAGCAATTCTCCTGTCTCAGCCTCCCAAACAGCTGGGACAACAGGCAGCACCACCATACCTGGCTAATTTTTGTATTTTTAGTAAAAACGGGATTTTGCCATGTTGGCCAGGCTGGTCTCAGACTCCTAGCCTCAAGTGATCCTCACACTTCGGCCTCCCAAAGAGGTGGGATTATAGGCATGAGTTACCACACCCGGCCAGAAGTCAAACAACTTTTGTTATAATTTATAATTAAAATAATTACAACAGTCAAATGCAAAACTACAACTCTACATTAGAGACCTGGAAGGTAAAAACGGCTATGAGAGCCTATAACGTTAATTTAAGAGGTGAGGAAAGGCTTCCCTGAGGAAGCAAACAGTCATGAAACTTCTCCTTCACCTGGGGTCTGGAGTCTTGAGAAGGGATGAGACAGGGGGTTCGTGTAACCATGCAAACTGGCAGCTTTATCAATCAAGATCTCCGTGGCTCCACAGTGCTGCTACAATCATCCCCTAGGCCTTGGTCCCTTCCCCACTCCCTACTCCACACCACAAACATTCCAAATCTTGACATGCCCTCAAGCCCATCTCCGATCCAACCTGCCTCATTCCAGCCCAATGCCCTGAGAAATACTGCCAATAACTCCCACAGTCGCAGCAATCATTCCCACACAAAGAGGGTATCGCCTTCCCTTCCAAGTTTAATCCCCCATGTGCTCCCCAAATCTCATCACGTTCCTCAGGACCTTTGCTTTATCATCCACACCCCATCTCCTGCAACTCCAGTCTCTCTTTCAACTGGGTGGTTCAAGCCAGCACATAAAACAGGTCGAGTCTCTATCTATTAAAGCCTCCCACTTCCACATCACATCTGAAACCCTCAGCCCCTCCATCTCTAGCTACCACACATCCCTGTCTCACCTGCCATTCCCTGGTTCTGTCCCACCATTCCCTTCAAACTCCTCTCAGCCATGACCTTCCAATTCCCAAATCCAGTGGACTCCTGCCAGTGGCTCTCCTCCTAGACCTCTGACAGCACATCACACTGTTGTCCATCGCTTTTCTTCCCTTATTTCAGCAACCACAACCACAATGCCACCCTCTTATTCTGGTTCTCCGTCTCTTTCATATGCTTCCCTACATCCTTAGCTTAAGGACTAAAAATATTTCTGAACACTGAAAATTGAATTTCATATCATTTTCCCATCATGATACATTGATGTGATTTTTCTTCAACCAGTTAAAAATATTTAAAATATAGTTAATATTTACAGGTTATTTTTATATTACATGTATAACATATACATAAATTCTTAGCTTAAGGACTGCACAAAAACAAGTCAGCAAGTCTCAGGTCAGATTTGCCTGAGAGGCCAAACAACCCCTGTTCCCCTGTTGCAGGTGATTTTAAAAAATTAGGAAGCTGTAATCCCAGCACTTTGGGAGGCCAAGGCAGGCAGATCACAAGGTCAGAAGATCAAGACTGTCTGGGCAAACAAGGTGAAACCCCATCTCTACTAAAAATACAAAAACATTAGGTGAGCGTGGCGGTTCACGTCTGTAGTCCCAGCCACTCAGGAGGCTGAGGCAGAAGAATTGCTTGAACCCAGGAGGCAGAGATTGCAGGGAGCTAAGATCGCGCCACCGCACTACAGCCTGGGTGACAGTGCAAGACTCCTTCTCAAAAACAACAACAAAAAGAATTAGGATGTTGGCTGGGCGCAGTGGCTCACACCTGTAATCCCAGCACTTTGGGAGGCCGAGGCGGGTACATCACCTGAAGTCGGGAGTTCAAGACGAGCCTGACCAACATGGAGAAACCCCATCTCTACTAAAAACACAAAATTAGCCAGGCATGGTGGTGCACGCCTGTTATCCCAGCTACTTGGGAGGCTGAGCCAGGAGAATCGCTTGAACCCAGGAGGCGGAGGTTGCGGTGAGCCAAGATCGTGCCACTGCACTCCAGACTGGGCAACAAGAGTGAAACTCCATCTCAAAAAAAAAAAAAAAAAAAAAAAAAGCGAATCAGGATGTTAAAACAACACATAGAGGCTGGGCACGGTGGCTCATGCCTGTAATCCCAGCACTTTGGGAGGCCAAGGCGGGTGGATCACAAAGTCAAGAGATCGAGATCATCCTGGTCAACATGGTGAAACCCCATCTCTACTAAAAACACAAAATTAGCCAGGCATGGTGGTGCACGCTTGTTATCCCAGCTACTTGGGAGGCTGAGCCAGAAGAATCGCTTGAACCCAGGAAGCAGAGGTTGCAGTGAGCCAAGATTGTGCCACCGCACTCCAGACTGGGCAACAAGAGCGCAACTCCGTCTCAAAAAAAAAAAAAAAGAAACAGATGTTAAAACAACACACAGAGCCAAATGAAAGGGGAAGCAAGCAGTTATCTATCTTGGATACCTAGAATTCTATAACCTCTCACTTCTTAACAGACCCCATGCCAAGACAGGCACTGCAGCTCCAAGACATGCCTCTCTCCAAGCTTCCCTCCTCGCCCTCACAGTGTCACCTCCCACCCCGAGGCAAACATCTCTTCCACAGCTGTGCTCTTGACTGCCCGTCAATCACACACTTCACCTTCTCCACCAATTTCTTAAGAGTCCTCTTTAGTCACTACTCCCTGCCTTCCCTCCCGAACCTTCTGGGACTGGGCTTCTACTCACCTCACTCTACTAAACAGTCACATTGATAAAATCACCCACTTCAATGACCTTTTCCTTATTCTTCAAGCTCCTCCATCTCCCTGTAGCACCTGACTCTCAATCACCCCATTCTTAAAGCCTGGCTTCCTAACTCTGTACTCCACTTTCTTCCTAACCTCGTTACAGATCCTTCACCTCCTATTCTGACCACCCATTTACTAAAAGGGCACAGTAGTGCAAGGTTCAGACCTAGAACTCAGCTTTTGCTAAATTTTCTTCCTTGAAGGTGGTCTCACGCACGCCCATACTTCACTGTCACTGCTATAAACGTGGACCCAAATCTCTTTCTTTCAACATCTCCTGCTGAAAGAATGACCAAATGGTACTATAACCTCAACAAGTCCAAAATCAAACTTCCCATCTTCCTCAAATCAAAATCTTCTTCCTCCTTCATTTCACGTTATCAAAGCTCTACGCTATCAATGTACAGGCTATGATAATGCATTTGCAACAGTATACCAAACATACAAAATATTTAGAGATGAATTTAATAAAATATGCAATGCATGGACACTGAAAACTATAAAACACTGCTGAAAGAAATGAAAGGCTACATAAATAACAGAGTTCTATACTAATGTTTATGGATTGGAAGGCTCAACATTGTTAAGATGTCAGGTCTCTCCAAATTGACCAATAGATTCAATACCTTCCCAATAAAAATCCCAGCAAACTATTTTTGTAGAATTTGAAACAATGATTCTAATTTTTTTTTTTTTTTTTTTTGAAACAGGATCTCTCTCTGTCACCAGCCTGGGGTGCAGTGTCCTGATCATAGCTCACTGTAGCCTCGGGCTCTTGGGCTCAAGTGATTCTCCTACCTCAGACTCCCAAGCGCTTAGAACTACAAGTGAGGACTACCACACCTGGCCAATTTTTTAAAATTTTTTTGTAGAGACAGGGTCTCAGTATGTTGTGCAAGCTGGTCTTGAACTCCTGGCCTCAAGGGATCCTCCCACTTTGGTCTTCCAAACTGCTGGGATTACAGATATGCACAACCATACACAGCTGATTTTAAAATTCAGGCAGAAATGCAAAGTCTAGCCAAAAAAATTCTGGGTGGGGGGAAAGAAAAAGAAAGGTTTAGCATTTACATGACTCAAGGCTGGTTATAAAGCTGCAGTAAATAGGACAGCATCATACTGGCATCAAGATAGATATCCAAAGCAATGGAATATAACAAAATCCAGAAAGAGACTTTCACATACATAACAAAATGATTTGACAACAGTGTCGAGGCATTTCAATGAGGAAACGACAATGGGACCAGAAAAATTGGATATCCATATGAAAAAGGCAAATCCCTATTCTTAGATGCCACTATATATAAAAATTAACTCAAAATCATATATCTAAATGTAAGGGTTAAAACTATAGCCCTCCTAGAGCCAGATGGAGTCACAGCTACTCAGGAGGCTGAAAGGAAGGATCACTGGAGCCCAGGAGTTTGAGGTTATAAAGCACCATGATCATATCTGTGAACAGCCACTGCACTCCAGCCTAATAAAACAAAAATGAGCTTCAAATCATTGCCAAGTAAAATTTTTTTAAATTAAAAGAAAATTTAAAAAAACAAAAACTACAGAACTTCCTAACTAAAACAGAGAAAAAATCTTAGTGGCCTCAGATTAAGCAAACATAAACTTTAAAAAAAAAATTACAGAAAAAAAAATGGCTAAATTTGACTTTACCAAATTTTAAAAATTGTTCTTGAAAAGTCATAAAAAAATAAAAAGGCAAGCCATAGACTGAGAGAAAATATTTGCAAAACATCCAACAAAAAACTTGCAGACCAGGCCAGGAGCGATGGCTCATGCCTTTAATCCCAGCACTTTGGGAGACCAAAGTGGGTGGATCCCTTGAAGTCAGGAGTTTGAGACCAGCCTGGCCAACATGGCAAAACCCCATCTCTACAAAAAACACAAAAATAAGCTGGGTGTAGTGGCATGTGCCTGTAGCCCCAGCTACTCAGGAGTGAGGCAGCAGAATCACCTGAACTCGGGAGGTGGAGGCTGCAATGAACCGATATCACACCACAGCACTCCAGTCTGGGTGACAGAGTGAGACTCCATCTTTAAATTAAAAAAGACTTGCAGACAGATTATATTAAGAACTCTTACAATTCAGTAAGACAACCCAATAAAAAAGGGCCAAAAAACAAAACCTGGAGACTTCACCAAAAAAGATAAATGTCTAGTAAATAAGCATACGAAAAGATGTTCATCATTAGTAATTAAGATGCAAATTAAAATCACAATAAAATCCCACTACACACCCCTAGTATGGCTAAAATTAAAAACTCATGGCAGGCCAGGCGTGGTGGCTCAAGTCTGTAATCCAAGCACTTCGGGAGGCCGAGGTGGGTGGATCATGAGGTCAAGAGATTGAGACCATCCTGGTCAACATGGTGAAACCCCGTCTCTACTAAAAATACAAAAAATTAGCTGGGCATGGTGGCGCGTGCCTGTAATCCCAGCTACTCAGGAGGCTGAGGCAGGAGAAATGCCTGAACCCAGGAGGCGGAGGTTGCGGTGAGCCGAGATCGTGCCATTGCACTCCAGCCTGGGTAACAAGAGCGAAACTCCATCTCAAAAAAATAAAAATAAAAAATAAAAAACTCATGGCAAAGGTTTAGAGAACCAGGCCAAGCGCAGTGGCTCACATCTATAATCCCAAAAGTTTGGTAGGCTGAGGCAGGAGAACAGCTTGAGGCTAAGAGCTTGAGAACAGCTGGACAACACAGTGAGATCTCTGTCTCCTCACCAGAAAAAACTTTTTTAATTAGCCAGGTGTGGTGGTATGCACTGTAGTTCTAGCCACTCAGGAGGCTGAGATGGGAGGATTGCTTGAACCGAGGAGTTTGAGGTTGCAGTGAGCTTTGATCATACCACTGCACCCCAGCCTGGGTAACAGTGTGAGTCTCCATCTCAAAAAAAAAAAAAAAAAAAAAAAAAAATTGGAGAACCAGAAACTAGAAGCCTCATACACTGCTAATGGAAATGCAAAATGGCATAACCATTCTGGAAAAGTTTGACACTTTCTTATAAAGTTAAACATATACTTGCTTATGGCCAACAATTCCACCCCCAGGTGCTTCCTCAAAACAAACACAAAGATTTCTATTTAAATGTTCAATGAAGCTTTATTCATAACAACTAGAAACAACCTGAATGTCCAGCTGGTAAACCGACACAAACTGTCACCTATCCATCAAATAGAATAGTACTCAGCAATAAAACAGAAAGGACTGATGCAAGACACATGAGGTACAGATGTATCTCAAAAGCAATATGCTATGTGAAAGAAGCCAGGCATTAAAGATTACATACTGAATGATCCCATATGAATGTGTGGCTTCATAGTAGGCAAATGAGGATCACTTTAGGTCAGGAGTTCAGGACCAGTCTGGCCAACATGGTGAAACACCATTTCCACTAAAAATACAAAAATTAGCTGGACCGGGGCAGCACACACCTGTAATCCCAGCTACTTGGGAGGCTGAGGCAGGAGAATTGCTTGAACCCAGGAGGCAGAGGTTGTAGTCAGCCAAGATGGCGCCACTGCACTCAAGCCTGGGCAAAAAGAGTGAGACTCCCTCTCAAAAAAAATAAACAACAACAATAATAACAACAAAAAACATAGTAGGCAAACTATAGCAAGAGAAAGCAGATCAGTGATTGCCAGAAGCCAGAGGAATGAGCAAAGGAGTTCAACGGAAGTTCTTATGGTGATAGAAATCTATCATGATTGTGCTGGTGGCCATATGACTGTATATATTTGGTATATACAGTTACAATTAGTAAATTTTATTGTTTGTCAATCACACCTCAACAAATCTAACAACTCCTTCCTCTGGGATGTACCATGACATCGTTCTATTTCTTGCTGATCACACCAACATTTCCATGAGGCCTCAGCATCAATCACACACATAACCTGTTGCCCTTCTCATTCTTCCATGTCTCTATTCTATCCCACACACACTGTTAATAATCTTCCTAAAACACAGCTTATCTAACCAAACAATTTCAGCTGGTTACCCACTGTCTACAAAAGTACCAGTTTCCTAATATGGCATTCTCATTGGCTTAAATTTCCTGATCCCAGAAACTATCTTATTCACTTCACTAGCAGTATCTTGAACTGTGTGGCACACATGGTCTTTGAGCATTCAAGAACTGCACACAGAGGAATTTTAGAAATCTTCTGACTTTACCTACCATGGTAGGCTGAAAAATGCCCCCATCCCCATAAGATACTAACATCCTAATCCCTGGAACTTGTGAATGTTGCCTGATATGACCAAAAAAGAGTGTCTCTGCATTGACCAAATATCGTTATGCAGCACATATCTGTTCATGTATCCTTCTAAGAGGGAGCAGAGGGAGATATGACCCACTCAGAGCAGAAGGTCATGTAAACACAGAACAGAGAGAAATTTCAAGATGCTGTTCTTGAAGACTGGAGTGATGCAGCCACTAGCCAAGGAATGTCAGCAGCCTCTTGCGGCTAAAGAATCAGGAAGATTTTCTCCTGGAGCCACCAGAGGGAATAGGGCCCTACTGACAGCCTGATTTGAGCCCAGTGATACTGACGGCCGACTTCTGTCCTCCAGGGTCATAAGAACACAGTTCTGTTGTTTTAAGCCATCTTACTTGTGGAAATTTGCTACATGAGCCACAGGAAACTGAAACACCTATCCTTACAAACCAAAAATTCTGTACAGTAAAAGATATTAATACCCTAGTAACTTTTTGCTACATTAGTGTCAACATCATTTTATGGAGTAAAGAAAATGCACACTTTCCTGTAATATTTTGCAATAAAAGAGAAAGTGGGAATTAATATTTTTTATGTCTCCTATAGCAGTTAAGTTTTTCACATTCGCCGGGCCCAGTGGCTCAAGCCTGTAATCCCAGCACTTTGGGAGGCCGAGGCGGGTGGATCACAAGGTCAAGAGATCGAGACCATCCTGGTCAACATGGTGAAACCCCGTCTCTACTAAAAATACAAAAAATTAGCTGGGCATGGTGGCAGGTGCCTGTAATCCCAGCTACTCGGGAGGCTGAGGCAGGAGAATTGCCTGAACCCAGGAGGCGGAGGTTGCAGTGAGCCGAGATCGCGCCATTGCACTCCAGCCTGGGTAACAAGAGCGAAACTCCGTCTCAAAAAAAAAAAAAAAAAAAAAAAAGTTTTTCACATTCATCATCTCAGATTCTAACTATACTGAGAAAGTAATATGTTAACAGTGAAATTCACTTGGGTTAAGTGGATTGCCTACAATCATACCATTAGAAGACACAGCCAAGATTTGGCGTCTTAAGCCAGAGCCCAATCCATTAATACCATGATGTCAGATTTCAGCTCCAGCATCAGAACATCAAGATTAGTTATTAATTAATCCAGGAATTAAATGAGTTGCATTTCCTTCCATAAAGGCACTCTACTCCCCTCTGGCCACCAGTTCTAACCCACACAGTATTCGGTCAGTCTTTTTAGAGTAACAACACCAACACCACTAAGGCTTTATAGCAAAGGCATCTCCTTTATCTACATTCCTGTAATTCTTATATTTTAGCCAAAACTTTAGCAGTCAATTCGTGTTCTTCATGTAATTTTTTTTTTTTTTTTTTTTTAGATAGTTTCACTCTTCTCGTCCAGGCTGGAGTGCAATGGCCTGATCTCAGCTCACTGCAACCTCCGTCTCCTGGGTTCAAGCGATTCTCCTGCCTCAGCCTCCCAAAGTGGCTGGGATTACAGGCGCCTGCCACCAAACCCGGCTAATTTTTTTGTATTTTTAGTAGAGATGAGGTTTCACCATGTTGGCCAGGCTGGTCTTTAACTCCTTTCAGAAGTATCGCCCCAGGACTCACAGAATAAAATCCTAAAGCGTGACCAATGCCCTTAATTTTCTGGCCCTTAACATACTCTTCCAACCTCACATCCCACTAATTCCTTCCACCTAGAATAGGTACTTCTCCTTCATCTCATGTCCCCATGTCCAAATGAGGGCCATTTTTCGAAGCTCAGCTCAAGCAACGTCTCCTGCAATAAGACTTTCCCTGATCATCCAAAATACACGCCCCATTACTTCCTTAAGAAAAATCTCTCCCTATTCTGAGTTTTCAAAATAACTCCTAAGCATGTTTTACCTTTCACCTTGCAATACTGTCTCATATACAATTTCCTTTATCTCCCCTCCTAACTTCAGAGCTCCCTGTGAATCAGCCTGATTTCTGGCTATACTTGTTTAGCAATTTCTTCTCCCTCTAGACCCATTCCATGGTTATCTCACCCTCCTCCCGCCTATACCTTCCTAGGCGAAGTTCAAAAAATACCACAGGTTCTTGGTCTCCTCCATTCAACAGGAGATTCTGGGGACATGGCAATTCCTCATTTATTTGTTCCGCAAGGCTGTAAATCATGATAATATCTCAACTTGCCTACAGCAAAGCCACCTTGCCAGTGAGGGAATCCCGTGTATCTCACCACAGTATAATAGCTTCACTTTGACGTATCCACGTAAAGAATACATTTTTTTTTTTTTTTTTTTGAGAAGGAGTTTTTGCTCTTGTTACTCAGGCTGGAGTGCAATGGCATGATCTCGGCTCACCGCAACCTCCGCCTCCTGGGTTCAGGCAATTCTCCTGCCTCAGCCTCCTAAGTAGCTGGGATTACAGGCACGTGCCACCATGCCCAGCTAATTTTTTGTATTTTTAGTAGAGACGGGGTTTCACCATGTTGACCAGGATGGTCTCGATCTCTTGACCTTGTGATCCACCCGCCTCGGCCTCCCAAAATGCTGGGATTACAGGCTGGAGCCACCGCGCCCGGCAAGAATAAATTTTATTTCTCAGTAAAAATAATCCGCACGGAGAAAGCCAACAGCTACAGCTGGTGACAGCAGTGAAAGGAAAGTGAGAGAAAAGAAAATAATGGTATAAAAGGAACAGTCCTGGAGAGGTCTCTAGACTACACATAATTATCAATGACCTGAGACATTTGTTTAATAAGTAAAACAATAAACAGATAAATTTCAAAACCAGAAACAACAAAGTTCTTTCTTTTCTTATTTCTATCAACCTACACTGATGAAGCATTTTCTGGAACAGTGCTGTCTAAAGCGTTTTTGGCAATGCTGCAAGTGTTCTATTGATCCGTGCTGTCCATTAGGGGAGCTGTAGCCACATGGCTATTGAGTACTTGGACTAGGACTAGCACAGCTGAGAAGTTCATTTTCAATTTTATTTAATTTTAATTAAATCTAAGTAACCACATGTGGCTAGTGGCTATTGTGTTGGCCAATGAATACTCAGAATATGCAATGTTTTCACCACGTTACTTGGGTTGTTGTCAAAAGTATTCTTCTGATCAAATTCCATTAGATAATAAAAGTTTATAAATTTTCTGTTCAATAAACTATTTACAAAAAAAAAACCATTTACATTTTTTTTCCAATGTTTACTTTTACTGAGGAAAAGAAATGGAGAGTGATTTTAGAGGACACTCAAGAGAAAGACCGTGTGCCAGGATCAAAACATTAGGCACTGTGGAAAAAACACCAGGCACTGTGGAAAAAGGCTCTTCCTATGCTATTTCCTAGGATCCCCACAGCTATCTGTGAATTAGAATGATCCCCCTAAAAGCTGAGGACAGGCCAGGCACGGTGGCTCACACTTGTAATCCAAGCACTTTGGGAGGCCAAGGCGGGTGGATCACAAGGTCAGGAGATCGAGTCTGTCCTGGCCAACATGGTGAAACCCCGTCTCTACTAAAAATATTAAAAAATTAGCTAGGCATGTTAGTGCATGCCTGTAGTCCCAGCTACTCAGGAGGCTGAGGCAGAACTGATTGAACCCAGGAGGCGGAGACTGCAGTGAGCCAAGATTGCACCACTGCACTACAGCCTGGGTGACAGTGTGAGACTCAGTCTCAAAAAAAAATAAAAAAAGCTGAGGACACTGAGACTGACAGCAATGACTTCCTTACAATCACAGCTTAAGCTAGCATTTAAACCCACATCCCGCTGCGGAGTCTAAGCTCTGAAACATTATATCCTATTTTATTATTACTATTTTTTCGGACAGTCTCCGCCCAGGCTGGAGTGCAGTGGCACGATCTTGGCTCACTGCAACCTCTGCCTCCAGGGTGCAAGTGATTCTCCTGACTCAGCCTCCAGAGTAGCTGGGATTACAGGCACCTGCTATCATGCTCGGCTACCTTTTTGTATTTTTAGTAAAGTTGGGGTTTCACCATGTTTGTCAGGCTGGTCTGGAACTCCTGATCTCAAGTGATCTGCCCACCTTGGCCTCCCAAGTGCTTGGATGACAGGCGTGATCCACTGTGCCCGGCCTTAAACATTATATTTTAGTTGCTAAACCAAAAATGGGCTGGATGAAAAATAGGCTAGGTAACCCTTAGCAGACTTATGTTATCCAGAGCATAATAAAGGCTGGATCAGCCAGTTTGCCTGGCAAGAGGCTAAGGATGTATCCAGGCAACTATTTTTTTTTCTTTTTTTTTTTCTTTTTTTTTTTTTTTTTTTTTGAGGCGGAGTTTTGCTCTTATTACCCAGGCTGGAGTGCAATGGCATGATTTCGGCTCACCGCAACCTCCGCCTCCTGGGTTCAGGCAATTCTCCTGCCTCAGCCTCCTTAGTAGCTGGGATTACAGGCACGCGCCACCATGCCCAGCTAATTTTTTGTATTTTTAGTAGAGACGGGGTTTCACCATGTTGACCAGGATGGTCTCGATCTCTTGACCTCGTGATCCACCCGCCTTGGCCTCCCAAAGTGCTGGGATTACAGGCTTGAGCCACCACATCTGGCTCAAGCAACTTTTCTTGATGGCTAGCAGGTGATGCTCAATAAGGATCACTACATTCCTTCAACCACAGGCATGATTCTAAGCTGGGAGATACAGGAGTGAGCAAAACAGAACAAGTCCCTGCCCTCATGGGTTTACATTCCAGGGAGGGAAGCTCTCTAATGAGATGACAACTGAACAGACACCGAGTGAAGACAAGGGCGTCAGCTGTGTGGAGACAGTGGTGGGCTGTTGAAGGCCAAGAGAACTGCAGGGACAAAGACGCAGAGGTAGCAGCATGTTGGGCACATACAAACGACAGCGCGGAAGGCAGTGTGGCAGGGGCACAGTGAATGGGCAGTAGGAAAGAAGCTGGACGTGTTCAGTGGGGGCCAGACCCTGTTAACACTTAAAGGTCCTTGGGAGAACTGTGCGAGTTGGGCAGTGAGGGGCAGTGTATTAAGAAGAGTGGGAGACATGATCCGATTCATGTTTTAAAGCAGGTGCCCCCAAACTTTTTACACAAGGGGCCAGCCAGTTCACTGTCCCTCAGATCATTGGAGGGCCGCCACATACTGTGCTCCTCTCACTGACCACCAATGAAAGAGGTGCCCCTTCCTGAAGTGCAGCGGGGGGCCGGATAAATGGCCTCAGAGGGCCGCATGCAGCCCGCGGGCCATAGTTTGGGGACGCCTGTTTTAAAGGGAACGCTAGAAACTGTGTGAAATTAGGCTGTGAGAAAGCAAAATCTAGGAGGAAAAGTTAAAAGCAACCTTTTAATTGGAACCTTTGGAAGTAGCTGAGCTACAAAGGAGGCTTAGGGCTGGGCACAATGGCTTGTACCTGTAATCCCAGCACTTCGGGAGACCCAGGCAGGCAAACAGCTTGAACCCAGGAGTTCAAGACTAGCCTGGACAACACTGCAAAACGCCGACTCTACAAAAAATACAAAAATTTGCTGCATGTGGTGGCACGCACATCTGCAGTCCCAGCTACTTGGGAGGCTGAGGTGAGAGAATTACTTGAGCCTGGGAGGTGGACATTGCAGTGAGCTGTGAGTATGCCAGGGCACTCCAGCCTAGATGACAGAGTGAGATCCTGTCTCAAAAAAAAAAAAAAAAAAAAAAAAAAAAAAACGGCCGGGTGCGGTGGCTCAAGCTTGTAATCCCAGCACTTTGGGAGGCCGAGGCGGGTGGATCATGAGGTCAAGAGATCGAGACCATCCCGGTCAACATGGTGAAACCCCATCTCTACTAAAAATACAAAAAATTAGCTGGGCATGGTGGTGCGTGCCTGTAATCCCAGCTACTCAGGAGGCTGATGCAGGAGAATTGCCTGAACCCAGGAGGCGGAGGTTGCGGTGAGCCGAGATCGTGCCATTGCACCCCAGCCTGGGTAACAAGAGCGAAACTCCGTCTCAAAAAAAAAAAAAAAAAAAAAAGACTACAAATGAAGCTTAGATTAGCAGGATAGCCACAGAGAAGCAGAGTGGGGAAACAACACTAATTTTAGGACAGACTTCACTAAATATATATGGTCAAATCAATAGCCATGGATAGATGGAAGGAAAGAAGGCTGTCCTCTAAACAAGCCACAAAAGCAGCTTTATACCCACTCTCTCAAAGTTCTGTTTACTATTCCTAGACACCATCTCCCACATTCTCACACTACCTACCAACCACTATCAGGGACGTTTCCATTGGGTGTGCTTACAGATCATTCAACCATTATGTGACATAGGTATCTGCTATTTATTTATATTTAAATGAGTCTCTCCAAACAAGCACAGTGGGCTCTGAGAATCTGGTTAAAGCACAAGCAGTCTTAATATCCCAGGAAAGCACCTTCAGGTTAAGGAGCTAAATGGCCCAGAATGCCTCCTAGTCCTAGTTCGCAACATTGTTTCTAAAAAGCTAAATCACAACAAAAAGTTGGGACACTAAAAAGGTAAAAGGAGGTTAAGGAGCTAAATGGCCCAGAATGCCTCCTAGTCCTAGTTCGCAACATTGTTTCTAAAAAGCTAAATCACAACAAAAAGTTGGGACACTAAAAAGGTAAAAGGGAAACTGCAGCAAAGGTCATGGCAAAGGTCAAAGAAAAACTTCGCAGTGCGTAGTGTCTCAGGCCTGTAATCCCAGCACTTTGGGAGGCCAAGGCAGGCAGATCACCTGAGATCAGGAGTTCAAGACCCTGGCCAACTTAGTGAAACCCTGTCTCTACAAAAATACAAAAATTAGCCAGGGATGATGGCGGGTGCCTGCAATCCCAGCTACTCAGGAGGCTGAGGCAGG
This sequence comes from Saimiri boliviensis, assembly GCF_048565385.1. Lineage (NCBI taxonomy): Eukaryota > Metazoa > Chordata > Mammalia > Primates > Cebidae > Saimiri > Saimiri boliviensis. Next base: position 24,121,991 of record NC_133465.1, read on the forward strand.
AGAATCGCTTGAACCCGGGAGGTAGAGGTTGCGGTGAGCCAAGATCGCGCCACTGCACTTCAGCCTGGGCAAATGAGACTCTGACTCCGTCAAGAAAGAAAACAAAAGAGAAAAGAAAAGAAAGACTGCATTCAGAACTTCATGACTGCTTACCTAGCTCTCTGCTAATTTAACCTTGAAAGAATGTTTTCTTTGTGTCTTTAAGGAGAGATACCCCACTGGCAAGATGTCTCTCAAGGCACTTGCTGGATGATGAATATACTGACTCAGCCTGTGGCTCCTCAGGGCTGGAACCTGACTGCAAAGCACAGCAGGTGTTAAGTGAAAAACCAGCCGCCCTCCACAATCTCAACCTTGGTAACGTATTCCCAAAACATTCAACTTACCTTGCTAGTGTAAAAGCACCAGACTACCCATTACCTCACAGAAGGCCTTCCTGAACCTTCCTACCCACCTCACTGCCGTGGGCAACAGCTGTCTGCTGCATAAAACAACACTCTGTGATTTACCCAAAAAGTAACTTCAGGGACTGTCTTAGCTTTTTGCTCCTTTTCTTACTTCTCTGCTTTCAGGCAACATTCACCAAAAGTTTCCCCGTCCAGGGAGGGATAGACAAAAACAGTGCCTGCCACACGCGATGGCTCCCGCCTGTAACCCCAGCACTTTGACAGGCCAAGGCAGGTGGACTGCTTGAGACCAAGAGTTTAAGACCAACCTGGGCAACACAATGAGACCTAGTCTCTCTTTCTTTCTTTTCTTTTCTTTTTTTTTTTTAAACACAATATAAAAGTCATTTTATTGTTTTGCAAGCTTTAACATTCACATGCAAAAACAGAAGATTCTGCCTGGAAATGCGAGTTGTGCTATGTCATAAGAAATTAAATTTAAGCTGAGTGCAGTGGCTCACACTAGTCTCTCTCTTTTTTAAGACAAGCTCTTACTCTGTCGCCCAGGCTGGTGGAGTTCACTGCAACCTCCGCCTCCCGGGTTCAAGCGATCCTCCCACCTCCCTAGTAGTTCGTGCCTAAGTAGCTGGAATTACAGGCAGGTGCCACCACACCTGGGTAACTTTTGTATTTTTTTTTTTTTTTTGTAGGTACAAGATTTCCCCATGTTGCCAGGTTGGTCTTAAACTCCTGGCCTCAAGCGATCCTCCCACCTCGGCCTCCCAAAGCGCTGACATTACAGGCGCGAGCCGCAACACTGGGCCAAGACCTTGTCTACACACACACACACACACACACACACACCCCAAAACCAACTGGATGCCAGTCCCAGCTATCTCTGTAACTTTGCCTACATTCCTTTATCAATAAAGGGCAAATGCACACGCCAGGCCTCCTTCACGAGGTTGTTCTGAAGTTTAAAGCAAATGAGAAATGGCGACCAACTGTCATGTGTGTCCAAATCTAAGATCTATTAAGTGATGAGTACAGTCAAAGCTCAAAACCAACAGGACAGGTCGTGGCCAAGCACACTGCAGTCACTCAAACAAAAGTCAAAGAAGAAATATTTTTCTCCAATGACGGGGTAAAGAGAAGCGTGCTGGCTAGACCCAGCAGTGTCGCTGCACAGTCCTTAAAAGGTAACTCCCTGTCTCTGGGCCTTCTTTCCCCCTACATGTACAATGAGGCTTTGACAATGAAGACTTCTAATTACTGCTACATTAAGGGAGGCCGACCCTGAGAGACCAGAGTGCCTTAACCTGCAATGTCATGAAAAGTGCACCAGACCAGAGAGTGGGCACTGGACTGGGAGGCAAAGGCACAGAGGTCTGGTCTGAGCGGCCCTCTAGCGAGCAATGTGACCTTGGCCAACTCCGTTCCCGCAAACCCCTTCCTCCCGTCTTCAGCACGCCTGGCCTGAAGGCAGGGGCTGCTGCGGAGCCGGAGCCGCCGGTGCGCCCGCCTGCCGCGTGGGCCAGCTCGGCCCTGCCTCGCCCCCACGCCACCCCAGCCCACCCCAGCCCAGCCCAGCCCAGCCCGAGGAGTCCCACGCTCTTCCGCAGGCGAGGGAGGAACCCCTTCCGGATGCAGGACGTGCCAGGACAGCAGTTTCGATTTCCTACGGAGAAAGCTTACTTCCCCCGGCGTCCCGGCACTAGAGAGCCTCCCCCGCTGCCCCCTGGCCCCGCGGCTGCACGCAGCACCGGCACGGGACCTCCCAGCCCCGCTCCGCAGGCGGCCGCAGTCCCGCGGGGTCCGTCTCGCGGGAGGGGCGTTGCCATAGGAACCGAACTCCGGACCCCGGCCCGCGGAGGTCTGGGGAGGCTGGAAAGGAAGGCTCGCGAGACCCGCGGGGACCCCATGCAACCACGCCCGGCCGTCCCCTCCCAGGGCAGCTTCGCCCGGCTGGCAGCGCCCCTACAGCTCCGCGTCTTCCCGCGCGGCTCCACAGAAACCCTACCTTCCGCCATGTCTGACCCGGCACTACCTCCGGCCTCGCGAGAAGTGCGCGGATGAGCCGGGGCGGCACGGAACCGAGGCACCAAGTCTCGCGAGAGTCCTGGGAGGCGCGGCCAAGGGCGGAGCCGACGGAAGGAAAGGGCTGAATGAAAGCTGAGGGGGTGAGCCGGACTCCGCGGGAGTCGTTTTGAAGCGTAGGCATTCTGGCTGACAGATACCTGGGAGATGAGAGACGGTGTTGAAATGTGTAAGCCTTCCGATTGCGGCAGGAGACGAAAGGCGCGGAGGTGGTATGGGTAGGGAGGTGCTTGGGGGCGCTGCCCTGAGCCAGCCACACTGAGGCAAAAAGAAGGGTGGGGGACAACTTGCCAGGCTCCGTGGAAGTGCCGTCACTCGAGCGTCCCTCTCTGTTGAGAACGGTTTATAGGAGTGCCCAACGGTGAGCCTCTGGGGCTCTGTCTATCGTGGAGTACCCTGCAAATATGGCCCGGGTCGTAACATAAAAACGACATGAAAGTTGTAGAGGTCTGTCATGGCCGATTCCTGATTTGGCATGGTGACTGTCATTAACCTCAGCAGCACCAGCCTGGAGTCTGGAATATAGCAGGTGCTCGGAATGTTTGAAGAGGTGTTTTCCATGGTGTGCTCTTCTGGGAGTGGAGACCCGAGTTCGGGGTTGGCTCTGCAGCTGACTTGCTGTGTTGATTATGGGCAAGTCCTTGCCAGCCTCATGCCGCATCTGAGTCTACCTCAGTTTCAAGAGGAAATTGAACTAGAATTAGTGGTTCCTAAAGATTTGGAGGGCCATGGCCCCCTTTGAGGATTTGATGAAAACCAGAGGCCTGGCCGGGCGCGGTGGCTCAAGCCTGTAATCCCAGCACTTTGGGAGGCCGAGGCGGGTGGATCACGAGGTCGAGAGATCGAGACCATCCTGGTCAACATGGTGAAACCCCGTCTCTACTAAAAATACAAAAAACTAGCTGGGCATGGTGGCACGTGCCTATAATCCCAGCTACTTAGGAGGCTGAGGCAGGAGAATTGCCTGAGCCCAGGAGGCGGAGGTTGCGGTGAGCCGAGATCGCGCCATTGCACTCCAGCCTGGGTAACAAGAGCGAAACTCCGTCTCAAAAAAAAAAGAAAGAAAGAAAGAAAGAAAACCAGAGGCCTCTCTCTCCCTTTGAGCAGCACACATGCAGGAATAAACAAACGTGTGCCCTTTCGGAGCGTGCTTGGACTAGATGCCCATGATCAAAGAACTCACCTGAAGGGATGGATGAGCTCAGGGGCTTGAATGCCTCTTCATCCCAACCTCGCCCTAAGGAGCCCTCTACCAGAGGCGAATGTACCCCTCTTAAAAAGGACTTCATGGTATCCCTGAGCCCGTGTTTTATTTTTGGCGGGGGATTGGGGAGACAGAGTCTTGCTCTGTCGCCCAGGTTGGAGTGCAGTAGCACGATCTCGGCTCACAGCAACCTCCGCCTCCTGGGTTCAGGCAATTCTCCTGCCTCAGCCTCCTGAGTAGTTGGATTACGGGCACGCACCACCATGCCCAGCTAATTTTTGTATGTTTAGTAGAGATGGGGTTTACCATATTGGCCAGGCTGGTCTCAAACTCCAGACCTCGTGATCCACCCTCCTCAGCCTCCCGAAGTGCTGGGATTATAGGCGTGAGCCACCGCGCCCAGCAGGCCCTTGTCTTTTGAGGGGACTCTTACAGGCTTGTAACCCCTGAGTTACACAGAACGTTAAGTCCGTAAAGCCTGTGAAATAAAGCACTTGTAGTACTCAGTAAACTACAACATGCAACAGGTTTGGAGGGAGCTCTCACATTAGCTATAACCAGAAATACAGACATCTTGAAAAAGCTGAGCACTGAACATGGTGCATTTTAAACCCACTTCAGGTTTTGCCAGTCAGATTCACAGGAACGTAGTGTGGTGCTGTCTCAGGCAAGGAGCATGAAGAAGAAGAAGGGAATAAATGCTGTCTGCCTTAGCTTCAAGAGCGCAGGGGAACAGACTCTGGAGGCAGTGCACTATCACGGCAGGGTGGGAAGAGGGAGGAAATTTACACTGGGAGTCCGATGAATTGGATCAAGCAGCAGGCCCAACACATCCACGCTCTGAATGACCCTAGAAAAGTCAGTGTTCCTGAGCTCTGGTCTCCTCACCTGTGAAGAAGGGCTGACAGCACCCAGTACGTCAGGAAGGTGGTGGAACTGAATCCCAGCCATGCAACCTGTGTGCTTTACAGTGATGGCAAATCAGCCTGAAGCTGCTTCCTCGTGACAAATGATTACTGTGGAAGCTTCTTATAAGAATTTAACTAGAACCTTTAGGAAAAACACACAGCACAAGCTTGCCGCAAAAGAGAGGCTCAACGAACAGAAACTTGATTTCCAGTGCTCTTGTTGGGAATAAATGGAAGTTACTGTGAACACAAAGGTGCTAGTGTATTTATTCCTACTGGATACCGCTGAGAAGAGGGAAAAAAATCAAGTATCTTGCCCAGGACTTTCTGTGCAGCTCCTGTCTTAGAAGATGTGTTTGGCTGCCTTTTGTGAAAGGCTTTTCCTTCAGTTTATTTACCTATGTGAACAGAATTCAAATTCTTTTAACCATTTCACTGGAGCTCAGTGAGGAGTGCCAACAAGCCAAAAAGGCTAATCCTACCTTGGCAGCCAGATTACACACATCTGAAACTGAACTGAAATGCCACACCCAGAAAAGAATTCGATCTGCGAACTGAATCCTGGCAAGGTTGTGGGCTTCACCAAAGCCAAAGGGTTTGTGATAAGGTGGTTATTAGCCCTATCCCACGAGGGAGCAGAAAAGCAACTCTCTTGAAACCTAGTGCTTTGCACACACCATCAAAAACCTGTTCATTTGCATTTGAAGGAGCATGCAAATAAAACGTTTTGGCTAATACTAATTCTGTCCGTAACTGATGTAAGTTTGGTGTATCATCTAGACCCTTCCACAACAGTTGATTCTAAATATATTTATCAGGAAATTTACACTCTGGAAATAATCCTTGATCTTCCCAAAACTCTCAGGGGATTTTCTTGTTGATTATTTAGCTGAATAAGAGGTCTGGCTCCATGTTCGTTTCTCAGTTTGTAAGGAAGAGGCCCTAACAGTCTATTAGTGATTTATATCAAGGACAAACAAGCTTTCAACACCTAATGCTAACTCCGTATGAAGTATTTGTAAGGATTCAGGATAAAAGTGGATGCTGATATCTTGTCTCTCTTGTAAAGAAAAGAAGGCACTCTACTACTAGGTCTTGCCTCTTTTGTCAGTAACTTACTAAATCGCCCTGGGCAGGTATTTGGGTGTTTCTCCACCTATTTAGAGGACAGGAGGTGATGACTGATGATGCCTACCTAGTCTATTCCAGTCCACACTGGAGTCTGGGTTCCTCATCTTTTAGCTTATCTTTATGGTAGAGCCAGGTTCATGTGCTGTTTATACAGAAAGAATCTCACAACTTGGTTTTGAGACCTGCATCCTAAAACCAAAATAGCTCATGATACAGCCTCTAAGTCATCATTTATTGATTTTAGAGCACCCATCACATGAATGAGGTGCTTTACAATACAGTAAACATCACAACAGAACTCACATAGTTAAATACAATCAACAAATTACAGAACTAAAAAAAAAAAAAAAAAAAAAAACTGGAATGAAGCAACATTATGTCAGATTTCAAAGATGCTGAGAAGTGGCAGTACAAAAAAGGTAATTCCACCAACTGGAGACCAGAGGGGCAAAGATACACAGGCACCACAGCCCAAAGTGGGCAGATTTTTGTAGAGGGTGAGTGAGCATGTAAAATTAAATTTCACAACCGAGAATGAAGGCCGTTAAAGATATGACGACACCCACATGATCACAGTACTAGTGGAATAACCTCACAAACATTACCTTATAATGACAAGGATTTTAAACTCAAGAGGCCAAAAAGCCACCGAGATCATCTATCCCATACGAGCACAGACTGAAATCTATATGCCTCTACAAGAATTTGGAATAAATTTAGGAAATGGCCAACAGTTCTACAATCCGTAAGATCTAGGAAGATGTTGGCACAAGTTCTGGAGGAAAATCCTTTTCCTGAAGCAGAGAAGAATCACTTCACACTGATGGTGAGGTGCTGGTGGAGGAAAAGCCCCCTGGTGCAGTGTCATCTGAGTGTGGCTTTCATATCAAACATAGAGGCATTTAAATTTACATTATCAGATGTACACTGAGAAAGGCACAGATGACATCTCTGACAGAGGAAGGGAAGTTGTAACATCTACGTGGGCCTGTGTTTCAGTGTGGCACAGTCAGGGCACCAGGTGGACAAGCACGCGAAGAGAGACACACTCATTCCTGGCTCTCACTTCCACTCCCCTAGAGCTAGCCCTAAAAAAAAAACCCACATGGTTTTATCAAAACAACTGCATTAAAGTGGCACTTGAAGTTCAAAAATAGTTGTCCCTGAGTTACTAGGTCATTTGCTGCTTGCTGAAGAGTCAAATCCCAAGTTTCACCTCAATAGATTGCTAGCAGAATTACAGCAATAGGAGAGCAAAATTCGAACTCCATTTTGCCACAAGCAACCACCATGTGAACAATTTCTGATTTAAGTGTAAAAAGGGAGGGATCCCATCTCTTAAAAAAATTTTTTTTTAATTAGCCAGGCATGGTAGCACACACCTGTAGTCCTAGCTACTCAGGAGGCTGAGGCAGGAGGATCACTTGAGCCCAGTAGGTCAAAGCTGTAGTTAGCTATGATGGTTCTTACTGCACTCTAGCCTGAGTGACAGAGAGACCCAGTTTAAAAAAAAAAAAAAAAAAAAAAAAAAAAAGTAAAAGGGATTGCATTCCAAGTCCCGTGGGGGTGTGCAGTGCTGATATTTTGGGGCAACAATTTTTACAGAGTCTTTGAAAAACAGACCAAGTCACGAAGTTCTTAAAGAAAACTGGGTTCCAATGAATCAAACAATTTCTGGTCACAACACGTTTACAAGTTTTATAAGGTTTGTATAATGTTTACGGGTTTTTACAATGCTTCAGAGTAGAGAACAGACAGGGATTTAGAAAAAAATCACTCTCTACTGTGACTACATCCTCAACCATTTTATTTCTGCTTAAAAAAGGACATACAGCGTTTGTAGAGGTCTGGGCTATTGGCAGGAGTTCTTTCACTCTTCTGCCAAAGCATTTCCCCAAACCCCACAGAGCAGAGATGCACGAATTCTCACTGATTCTCACAAACACATGTCCCATCTGCTACTGTCTCAAGTTCTAACCCCTCTTAGAAGCCGAAGACTACTTCCCACACACAACCTCACAACAAACATAAAGGAGCCCAGGGCCTGCCTTGAACACTGCACATGTTCATGTTACCATTCGCTGAACCTGTTTTAGAAAACTGTATGATATGAAATATAGTTCAGCTCAAACATTAATCAAATCCAAGTGTACTATGGTTAGTGACAGGATCTATACGTCAAATAGCAAAGCATTTACCCCTGTAATGCTTTTAGATTCACAGAAGAATCTAGATAGAACCAAATACATATACTGCCATGGCCATGTGATTTTCAAGTATTAAGTTTGTTTGCATAAGGAATCAACCTGAGAGTTTTCTAAACCACTTCTCTGGCATTCAGTATTATAGCCTTCATTCAATACAATAAAAGCCAACAACTTGACAATTATTGAAAAAAAAATTATATTTTGGAAGAACTCACTACATAAGGTGACAGAATTCCAAAATCAAATTACATGAAAATATACATCGCAATTTCTTTGTACAATAGGTGAGAAAAATCTGCAGTAGAGAAGAATAGAGGCAAAGGAAGATGAAGGACTAAAGAGAAGGGTATGAGAGTAAATAGCATTTGGAACAGCAAACCCAGAGGGGAAGTAGAAAGCCTGTAGCTGTGCATGCTTCATTTATCCAACCTTAATACTAGGCAACTGAAGGGGGGGAAAAGTCAGATTTGCTATTGTTTGGGGAAATTTCCAGTAAGCTGAATTAAGAACCATCTGTTTTTAGTTCTCAGGGGTAATGACTGGGATCAAGAGCTCGTAACAGCCAATAAATGTTATTGCTATATTCAATCCAAGAGGTGGGTGCAACCAGAATACAAAAAGGACAAAGCACCTAGTGATGACTCCTTCGAAGTCATCATTAAAAATCAAGTAATTGCTCATTAAGTATTTCAGTATTTGAACTAAGTGATTTGAGAACATTCTAGTAGACAGAAGAGATAAAAGCAAAGGGGAGTGTGTCAAAACAAAGAAGATACAAAAGTTTAGTAAGTGAAAAGAGTTTAATGAAGCCTCAATGGTTTAAGGGAAATTAAATGGAAACTTTTAATCCTAATTGCTTTTCATCTGACATGCTTAAAGGAGTCCTTTTAAACTGATAAGAAACAATGAATAGGAAAGAAAACCTGCTAAAATCTTTTAGAATGTACACGATTCTTATTCTACTACAAGAAAGCATTATTTGGTACAAGGTGTATCTGTGGATGTGCATGAACAGTATATATATTATCCGGATCATGTTGTGCTATGTACAGGTCTTTACAATTCTTCCTGAAGGTTAAAACAGTTCATTAGAATTCAAAATGCGTAATCATCTGTGAGTTGGCACTTGTTAGGCTCTTGTCAGCACTGATAACTGGCATGTTTTATTGCGGCCCAGTTCCAGCCAGTGTTTGCCAACTTGTACAACAGAAGTCCAGCAATAGGTGGGTAGAGTGCAGAAAAAACAGTGCCATGTTTCTCAATTGGAGACCTACAACAAAACAAACAACGTTACACAGTCAATTTATGAATACAAATGAATTAACTGTTAGAAGGTTTTATTCATCTTAGATTTCTTTGGCAACAAATCCCTATTTCATTCTGAGCTCGCTTTGAATTTGTCTATTATGGTAGCTCACAAGCCATGTGGGGATATTTAATTTTAGATGTAAATTAATTGACATTAAATACAATTTACAATTTAGTTCCTCAGTCATGCTAATCACATCTCAAGTGCTCAACAGTCACATGTGGCTAGTGACTGCAAGCTCAACAACACAGCTGTATCTTTATTATCACAGAAAGTTCTATTGGACAGCATTAATTTAGATTTTCAATAGTTCAAATGTCATTCAACTTACGTTAAATCTAGACTCCATAAGAGAAGATTTAAAAACCAAGTGGTTTGGAAATTTACAAACATTTGAGGATATTCAGAGAAACAACTTAAGATTGCCACACTTCCCAACCTGCTAAATTCTATCCAACTCACTATGGCTCCCTTCAAACCCATTTTCTCCACAAAGCCTCCCACAAATGACCCTCCTTCCCAATGACAGTTTGTAATTGTTTTGAATCTGTTGTGCTCATATCATCAAATTAGACTAAAAGTCAAGAACACATCTACATCAAAAGCAGTACCATGTCATCCGGTTATTATGTGCCCAAGCAGCATGCTAAGTGCTTTACCAACTCAGTTTCCGAATGCTCGCATCATATGAAGGAGTCTACCCTATAAAGGTGAGACAACTTCACATAGCTAATACATGGCTGAGTTTCCTGTGCAAAGTCAGAAAAACACTAGGTTGAAGTTTTTGTTATTTAAGACAGGGTCCCACTCTGTCATTCATGCTGGAGTGCAGCAGCATGAACACGGCTCACTACAGCCTCCAGCCTCAAGTGATACTCCCACCTCAGCCTCCCAAGTAGCTGGGACCACAGGTGCACACCACCATGCCCAGCTAATTTTTAAATTTTTTTGTAGAAACAGGGTCTCACCACGTCACCCAGGCTGGTCTTGGACTACTGGGCTCAAGCAATGCTGCTGCCTCAGCCTCCCAAAGCACTAGGACTACAGGCACGTGCTGCTGCACCCAGCGGTTAAAGTTTGGAAGTCTCATCTGACTATTAGACTTTTCAGAGTCTTGATTATATTAATACGTGCTTTGAAAGGGGGTAGGTGGGAGTGCCAAGGACAGCGGAAAAGGAAGCACCTATTAGGATTACATCTTTAAATGTTCCAAGGAACTCAGAAACTGAATCTATTGCCATGCACAATTTTGGGCAAAAGAATTCAAACAGAAAATGACTGAGAAATCAAGGGATATAATTTTAAATTCCTCACAGAGAAGCCAAATGTACTTAAGAGTTACGGCAAATTTTAACTCACACGAGACATATTCAAAATTCAGTATGCCTTCTAAAGCCCAACATGAATTTATCAATCTTACAATCACTCAAATGCAACTATACCAAAAGCTCTGTTGCAGGGAGGAAGCAAGCTGTTTAGATCACCTCCCTACAAGATCCTGAGAGGCTGAACCACTGCTAAATGTCTTTCCAAAAGACATGCGTACCAATCAATGTAAATGGCCCCTAGCAAAGCATGCAATGTACCACATAACAAATATATCACCTTCACCAGAGTCAGGTCCTTTCATCTGCACATAGATACGCATATGCACATACATATTTTTTATTAGAAAATCAAAAGCCATACACTGAAACTCAAGAGATGGCCAGGTATAGTGGCTCCTGCCTGTAGTCCCCGCACTTTGGGAGGCCAAGGTAGGAAGATTATTAAGAGGCCAGGAGTTCGAGACCAGCCTGGGCAATGGGAGACCGTTGTCTCTGCAATAAATAATTAGGCAGGCACGGTGGCACGTGCCTTGTAGTCCCAGCTGCTCGAGAGGCAGGAATATAACGTGAACCTAGGAGTTCAAAGCTGCAGTAAGATATGAGTGTACCACTGCATTGAAGCCTGTGTGACTTCGAGAGTGAGACCTTGTCTCAAAAGAAAAGAAAGGAACAGAACGGGTGAAGGCAGAACGCCACCGCAGTCCAACCTAGAAGACAGAGTAAGACTCCTGTCTTTTTTTAAAAAAAAAAAAAAAGAAAAAAGAAAAAACAACACCTAAAATCAGGTGACCAAGCCTTTTAATAGCAAAGATCCAGTTTTAAATAACAGCATTACCTTCTTCAGCAGAGAAAAAAAATCTATCCCTCTTCCCTTTGAATAAAAGTTATACTAAGTTCTAAATAGAGATAAGGCCTCAGTACAGAAAAGGCAGGTTTTATCATTCTTTTCTCTAGAAAGATAAATGTGAATCTTGCACACATAAGGAGATCAAAAGTTAAAAAAAAAGAACGTGAAAACTAATTACCTGCATAATACTTCAAATAATTAGTGCTGACTTGAAACAGTCATTTACATTTTTTTTGCAAGTATTTCTACTTTGTAGAATTTAGGTTTCAACATTAATTGAAATTATAACAATTCCACCTGTCATTTGCCTCAAATTTTCTCAATATTCCTGCTTTTTTAAACTAAAAATCTGGACCTGGTTTACCTCCAAAGAACTTGAATGTCTTGCCAGGCACGGTGGTTCACGCCTGTAATCCCAGCACTTTGGGAGGCTGAGACACGCAGATCACGCAGTCAGGAGTTCGAGACCAGCCTGACTAACATGATGAAACCCTGCCTCTACTAAAAATACAAAAAAAAAAAAAAAAAAAAAAATTAGCCGGGCGTGGTGGTGCACACCTGTAATCCCAGGTACTCAGGAGGCTGAGGCAGGAGAATCAATTGCTTGAACCCGGGAGGTAGAGGTTGCATTGAGCTGAGATCACACCACTGTACTCCAGCCTGGGCAACAGAGTGAGACTGTCTCAAAAAAACAAACAACAAAACTTGAATGTCTGGTTCCATTTATTAATATTTCTAAAACTAGAATCAAGTCCTTAATTTTCCATGTGGCTACCAAATCTAATCTTTTAAAAAGATCTAAAAAAAAAATACAAAACAGACCAGTGTGCTCTCAAATAGAAGCCACTTTTTGATGTTAATGACAAAAATAAAAGTAATTGATCACTCACAGGCAAGTATTTCAATGATCTTCACCACGAGGAAAACAGCTAATATCAAGGAAGTTCTCCCCATTACCCTTCATACAAATGCTTCCAAAAGTTCCAAATCACCCTGCACAGCCACCCAGTGTACTCTTGCCCTGTCACCAATCGGCTGACTTTTCCCAGCAAACTGGGGCAGTGCTGCTCCTCTTCTACCATGGGACTGGTGAGCACTAACACCAACCTCCTTTCCGAGTTCCCTGTGACAATTCACTCTCCTAACTCTCCAGTGTGTTACCACGCCAGTCTCCACTTCTTCCTCCTGTCCCCTCGATGTGCAGTCTCCAGGCTGCTGTCCTTGGCCCTGGTAAGTACCGCTCTCTATGCCAAAAGGATCTGTATCTCTACTCTGGAGACTTGCAATGTCACCAGCAACCCTACTTCTAACCTCTATCCTAACCACCCCAAATAAAGTCAGTCATGCTCTGCTTCCAATCCCGCTGAAGCTCTTTTTTTTTCTTTTCTTTTTTTTCTTTTGGAGACAGAGTCGCCCAGGCTGGAACGCAGTGGTGCAATCTCTGCTTGCTGCAACCTCCGCCTGCCAGGTTCAAGTGATTCTCCTGCCTCAGCGTCCCAAGTGGCTGGGATTACAGGCATGTGCCACCATGTCGGCTAATTTTTTTGGTATTTTTAGTAGAAAGGGGTTTCACCACATCGGTCTCAAACTTCCATCCACCCACCTCAGCCTCCCAAAGTGCAGCTCCCAAACTAATGACTGGTTTAGGTACTTACTGAGGCATTTCCTTCCTGAGCAAATAAAAAAAGATGGTGAAAATAGGAATGATTTTTAGACTGCATGGTGTATCTGCTACTTAAGGGGACCACTTCTGGTTATAATAAGGAGACCTAAAAGCTCATCGAAATTTTTTCTGGAAACTAGAGATATCAAACACGAAAACAGGATAAATGGTGGATAGACGTTGGCTTTACTTCTGACTTGCACCTTTGCATTTGATACATTTAATCACAAAAAAACACAAACCAACCGCTGAAAAATAATGCCCCAAATAGATCAACACCTACTGGCTGATGTGTTGGAAATATGATTTTATGACATAACAGGCACTGTATACCAATGGTGAAAAAGAAGGACTTGTCAATACGTGGTCGAGTCAACAGTTATACACCGGGGAGAAAAAGCACAGGGAATGAGGTTCAACCTTTACCTCACAAAATACACAAAAATCAGTTTCAGTGGACTCAACACAAATATGAAAGGCAAAACAAAACAGATTGTTTGGTGGTTAAAAAAACAGTAGGATTTCTAGCTAAGACATCAAAAGTAAAACCCATAAAAGACTAATCAATTCACCTGCATTAAAATTAAGAACCTCAGGCTAGGCACGGTGGCTCATGCCTACAACGCCAGCACTTTGAAAGGCTGAGGCACAAGAATTGCTTGAACCCAGGAGGTGGAGGGGGCAGTGAGCCGAGATTGCACCACTGTACTCCAGCCTAGGCAACAGAGCAAAACTCTGTCTAAAAAAATTAAAAAAATAGCCGGGCGCGGTGGCTCAAGCCTGTGATCCCAGCACTTTGGGAGGCCGAGGCGGGTGGATCACGAGGTCGAGAGATCGAGACCATCCTGGTCAACATGGTGAAACCCCGTCTCTACTAAAAATAGAAAAACTAGCTGGGCGTGGTGGCGCGTGCCTGTAATCCCAGCTACTTAGGAGGCTGAGGCAGGAGAATTGCCTGAGCCCAGGAGGCGGAGGTTGCGGTGAGCCGAGATCGCACCATTGCACTCCAGCCTGGGTAATAAGAGCAAAACTCCGTCTCAAAAAAAAAAAAAAAAAAAAAAAAATGAAAAAAATAAGAGCCTCAGTTTTTCCAAAGGATACCATAAAGAAAATAAAAGGTCGGCCGGGCGCGGTGGCTCAAGCCTGTAATCCCAGCACTTTGGGAGGCCGAGGCAGGTGGATCACGAGGTCGAGAGATCGAGACCATCCTGGTCAACACGGTGAAACCCCGTCTCTACTAAAAATACAAAAAATTAGCTGGGCATAGTGGCACGTGCCTGTAATCCCAGCTACTCAGGAGGCTGAGGCAGGAGAATTGCCTGAACCCAGGAGGCGGAGGTTGCGGTGAGCCGAGATCACGCCATTGCACTCCAGCCTGGGCAACAAGCGAAACTCCGTCTCAAAAAAAAAAAAAAAGAAAAGAAAAGAAAAGGTCAAGTATACAAATTAACAAACTGAAAAAAATAGTCTTAAAACCTGAACACAAATTTCACAGAAGAAACCTCAATGGCCAAACACGTGAAACAATATGCAATTTTATTGGTAACTAGGGTAATGCATATTAAGCCCACAGTGACCCAACATTTTATAATATCCAGATCAAGATACACACACACACACACACACACACACACACGCAGCTGTGCGTAAGATGGTCTCACTCTGTCATCCAGGTTGCAGTGCAATGATGCAATCTCAGCTCACTGCAGCCTCTGCCTCTCAGGTTCAAGCAGTTCTCCCATCAGCCTCCTGAGTAGCTGGGACTACAGGAGTGCATCACTATGCCTTGGTATTTTTTTTACTTTTTTGAGAGTCTTGCTCTGACCCCAGGCTGAAGTGCAGTGGCCTGATCTTGGCTCACTGCAACCTCCGCCTTCTGGGTTTATGCAATTCTCTTGTCTCAGCCTCTCAAGTAGCTGGGACTACAAGCGTAAACCACCATGCCCAGCTGATTTCTGTATTTTTAGTAGAGATGAGGTTTCACCATGTTGGCCAGGATGGTCTCGATCTCTTGACCTCGTGATCTGCCTGCCTAAGCGTCCCAAAGTGCTGGAACTACAGGCGTGAGCCACTGCACCAGGCTACGCCTTGGTAATTTTTATATTTTTTGGCAGAGACAGGGTTTCAACCATTTGGACCAGGCTGGTCTCAAACTCCTGAACTCAAGTGATCTGCCCGTCTCAGCTTCCCAGAATGCTGGGATTACAGGCATGAGCTACCATGCCAGGCCAGACTGATAATCATTCAGATGTATGATAATCTCAAATGTTATTGAATATAGGAAGTAAAGAGAATTTTTTTTTTTTTTTTTAAAGACAGAGTCCTGGTCTGTCGCCCAAGCTGGAGTGCAGTGGCGTGATCTCGGCTCACTGCAACCTCCACCTCCTGGGTTCAAGCGATTTTCCGGCCTCAGCCTACCAAGTAGCTGGGATTACAAGCACCCACCATCGTGCCTGGCTAATTTTTGTATTTTTTAGTAGAGACAGGTTTTCACCATGTTGGCTATGCTGGTCTCGAACTCCTGACCTCAGGTAATCCACCCACCTTGGCCTCCCAGAGTACTGGGATTACAGGCATGAGCCACTGAATTGGGCCAGGAATCTTTTTTTTTTTTCCTTTTGAGACTGAGTCTCGCTCTGTCTCCCAGGCTGGAGTACAGTGGCGTGATCTTAGCTCACTCCCAGGTTCAAGCGACTCTCCTGCCTCAGCATCCCAAGTAACTGGGACAACAGGCGCGCACCACCATGCCCAACTAATTTTTTATATTTATAGTAGGGATGGGGTTTCACCACATTGGCCAGGCTGGTCTCGAACTCCTGAACTCATGATCCGCCCACCTCAGCCTCCCAAAGTGCTAGGATTACAGGCATGAGCCACCGCGCCTGGCTGCAAAGGGAATCTTTATCTTTGCCAATAGGACTACAAAAAGAAGGAACACTTTACAGTTTAGCATTATCTAGTCAAAACGACGAGCATGTGCCCTTAATTAAATAATTTCACCCCTAAGTATATACCCTAGAGAACCTCTTATAGTACACACGAATCAGGAAACAAGGACAGCCACCCTCTATGATAGAAAAAGAAAAAAATACCCGTACAGCAATTCAGAAAATCACTGCAATGAGAATAAAGAGTAGAGAGGTACTTTACCTAATGAAATAGTACAGACAAAGTATACCTATTTGCAACAATACAGATCAATTTGAAGAATGCTGAGCAATAAAGGTAACAGAAGAATACATCCATTATCATTCCACATAGAAACAGTTCAAAATCATGCAATACATTGTTTCAAAATGCAAATTTGGTAAAATTATGAAGAAAAGCAATAGTAAACCCAGAATGAGGAAGAGGAGAAAGGGACAGAAGAAAGCAGTGGAGGGTGGGGGCATAAGATAACGGTAATGCTCGTTTTCTTAAAATAGGTAGAGTCCACATAGGATGTACCATGAATTGTCACGCTTTACACACTATAGTTCAGTTTCTCCCTCAACCCCCACAAATCAAGAGGTCTTGTACTGCATCATTTAATTATCACAAGCAGGTCTTAGGAATCATCTGGCATCTTGTTTCTGCAGCTTCACAACTCTTAGACTTTATTCACCAACCTGCGGGGCTATTCCTTTTTCAGAGACATAGACACTAAATAAACATGTTCTGATACCCTTGTTTTTAACTATTGCAGCCTGCTGAATCTAAGTAGCTAAATCTGAAACAGCTCAGTGTTGTATCCTTTGGTGCTCTACACCTTTGGAGAAACTTCTATAGTAACAAACTATAGAAATGATCCCTGAAAGTATAGTCTTCATTTCAGTTTCCATCAGCTCAATATTTATTTTTTTAAAAGAGACAAAATAGCCCACATACGAGCAATTATTCTGTATTATTGCCTCTTCTGTTTTTTTTTTTTGAGATGGAGTTTCGCTCTTGTTACCCAGGCTGGAGTGCAATGGCACGATCTCAGCTCACCGCAACCTCGGCCCTGTGAGTTCAGGCAATTCTCCTGCCTCAGCCTCCTGAGTAGCTGGGATTACAGGCACGCGCCACCATGCCCAGCTAATTTTTTGTATTTTTAATAGAGACAAGGTTTCACCATGTTGACCAGGATGGTCTCGATCTCTCGACCTCATGATCCACCCGCCTCGGCCTCCCAAAGTGCTGGGATTACAGGCGTGAGCCACCATGCCCGGCCCTATTATTTCCTCTTCTAAGGTGGATGGGCACCTTCCATCTCTGACTCCTTTCTAGACCTAAGATAAAACTGTGGACACATGTTACATAGCAAAAGGGATGTTTTTACTACTGGCCCTGTCTCTAAAGACCAAGGAGATAGAAGACTAACTTTCAGGGAACAGGTAGATTGATTCATGGTCTTGCCTATACCCTACATAATACAGTATATGAACATGTAAGAAACATTAGTGCCCAGAAGTGATCAGGATGGTAGATCAAAAAGTCAAACAGGCCGGGTGTGGTGGCTGACGCCCGTAATCCCAACATTTTGGGAGGCCAAGGTGGGCAGATCACCTGAGGGTGGTTGGGAGTTTGAGACCAGCCTGACCAACATGGAGAAACCCCGTCTCTACTAAAACATGTAAAATTAACCAGCCTTGGTGACACATGCCTGTAGTCCCTGATACTCAGGAGGCTGAGGCAGGAGAATCACTTGAACCTGGGAGGTGGAGGCTGCAGTGAGCTGAGATAGCGCCATTGCACTCCAGCCTGAGGAATAAGAGTGAAACTCCATCTCAGAAAAAAAAAAAAAGAAAAAAAAAAAAGTCAAACAAAGAAACTAAATGGAAATAAGAACCTTAACATTAGAAACTTTGCCATCAGTGAAAAGAACAGAGCACCAGCATACTAAACATATGAATGCAGAGTATCTAGTGAAAAACAGCTGGGTGTCTTTGGAGAAAAAGCGAACAGATTACACAGTAGTTTTGAGAACAAGCAGACTACTGGAAATGCAAATCGGGAAGCAAGGATAGCCATTAAACATGAAGTCAATGAAAAAAATATAATTCATATACCCAAATCACACAATTTCCAAAAACTAATATGATACTTACAAAAAACCAAAAGTACGATGTTTGAAAAGACTTACCCTGAAATAAGTGAAGTTATTAGCTGCTAAATAAATGTCACTCAAAAGCAGTCTCTTGGCTTTTTCTTACACAGCGGGCAACTTTTCTTTTAAACTCTCCATTTCTATCTTCCCTCCATTCTTTCTGTAATTAAAAAAGCAGTATCAAATGATTTCATGCAAACTCCTCTTTATAATCTCAAATATTTAATTTGGAATGTAATCCCTTGGTCATTTGTAGACTTCAAAAATGTTGTAGAGTTGATAAGGTAGAAAACAGACATACTTTTGGAAGACATTGTCAGGATACACAGGCAGAAATCTCCTATGCAAATTACCTCTATACTAAAAGTTATCTTTAAAAACGGTCACAAAAGAACATTTACAGTTTTGTATTACACTGAAAAATAAATCTAAAAATATACAAATAAGACTTTCAGGCCAGGTGCAGTGGCTCAGGCCTGTAATCCCACCACTTTGGGAGGCCAAGGTGGGTGGATCATGAGGTCAGGAGTTTGAGACGGGCCTGATGAACATGGTGAGATTAAAAGTACCCAGATTAGTCGGGCATAGTGGCGCACACTTGTAATCCCAGCTACTCAGGAGGCTGAGGCAGGAGAATTGCTTAAACCAGGGAGGTGAAGAGTGCGGTGAGCTGAGATTGCACCACAGCGAGACTGTCTCAAAAACAAAACAAAACAAAAAAATATTCAGTTGGTAATCTGAAGGATTATCTGAAAGACTGCCAACTCTCCCTGTTGGAAAAAAACAGAAAATAAACATAAAAGTGGCTGCAACATAAAGTAGATAGGTGGGATGCATCATACTGAGATTTAAAAAACATATGACAATTATCACTGTCACTGCCAGGTATGTGAAAATGGAAAAGAACGGGGTAGGGGGGAGAGAGGGGGGAAGAGGGAAAGGGGAGGAGGGAGAGAGAGCAAGAGAGAGAAGAAGAGCTGGGGGAGAGGGGAAACAGCAGGAAAAGGATCTATTAAACGGAAGTCTAAAGAAGCTAAAATTTGGAAATGGCAACTCTGAGACAAGCCTGAATCAAAAGTGGGGCTGAGGCCAGGAGCAGTGGCTCCTGTCTGTAATTCTAGCACTTTGGGAAGCCGAGGTGGGACCTCAGGATCACCTGAGGTCAGCAATTTGAGACCAGCCTGGCCAACATGGTTAATCACCATCTCTACAAAAGGATACAGAAATTAGATGGATATGGGGGCACACACCTGTAGTCCCAGCTACTTGGGAAGCTGAGCCAGGAGAATCCCTTCAATCTGACAGGCAGAAGTTGCAGTGAGCCAATATTGTGCCACTGCACTCCAGCCTGGGCAACAGAGCAAGACTCCATCTCTCAAAAAACAAAGTGGGGCGGGGGGGGGCAGTGAACTGAAATTAGAAATTAATTGAAAGTCTGCACACTCAGCAGTGGCTCACTCCTATAATCCCAGGACTTTGGGAGGCCGAGGCAGGTGGATCATGAGGTCAGGAGATCAAGGTCAACTGACAAACATGATGAAACCCTGTCTCTACTAAAACTACTAAAATTTGCTGGGCGGGGTGGCACGTGCCTGTAGTTCCAGCTACTTGGAAGGCTGAGGCTGGAGAATAGCTAGAAACCGGGAGGCGTTGCAAGGCCTAGATCAAGCCACTGCTCTCCAGCCTGAGCGAGAAAGTGAGACTCTGTTGTGGGGAGCGGAGGGGAGGGGGAAAGAAAATCTGTATACTCAACATTTTCCTCCAACTATATCCGAAATTTTAATACTTTCCTGAAATAATAATAATATATAAACTTTATATAAATATACTGAAGAATACTATAATTAGAACTGCTAGGCTGGGAGCAGTGACTCACACCTGTAATCCCAGCACTTTGGGAGGCCAAGGCAGGTAGGTCATCTGAGGTCAGGAGTTCAAGACCCAGCCTAGCTGACATGGTGAAGCCCTGTACCTACTAAAAACACAAAAAATTAGCCAGCCATGGTGGTGCACACCTGTAATCCCTGTTAGGAGACTGAGGCAGGAAAATCGCTTGAACTCAGAAGGCAGAGGTTGCAGTGAGCCAGGATCGTGCTACTGGATTCCAACCTGAGCAACAGAGCAAGACTCCATCTCCAAACAAAAACAAACAAAAACAAAAAACTGCTAGTGCAGGTATTGGTGTCAAAAGCAATTACTCATTCACTTTGTAACTGAAATGATACCTCTTCCTCCAACCCTTACCCTAACCTTCAGTTTAGTATCTGCTTTGTCATCCACATAACCATATAGCTTTGAGAGACATCAATACCATAAACACACTCTTCCCAGACTCTTTTTTTTTTTTTTTTTTTTTTTTTGTATTTTATGAGATAAGGTCTCACTCTGTTGCCTGGGCTGAAGTGCAGTGGTGATCGTAGCTCACTGGAGGCTCGAACTCCTGGGGCCTGCAATCAATCCTCCCACCTCAGCCTCTGGAATACCTACGACTGCACAGTACCACACACAGCTTACTTTGTATTTTTTGTAGATGGGGTTTCATCATGCTGCCCAGGCTAGTCTGGAACTCCTAGCCTCAAGTAGCTCACCGGCCTTGGCCTCCCAAAGTGCTGAGATTACAGACATGAGCCACCGTGCCCAGCCTCAAAATAATTTAAAAGGAAAATTTCCCAGGACTGATAGTCTTTAAACTTAAAGGGTATACATCGAGTACAGAGATGGCAAAGGAAAGAGTTCCCGCAACTTTGTGAAATTTCTGAGGACCAACAATAATGCAAAGAATCTAAAGATAACAAGGGAAAAAAAAAAAGGAAACAAGAACAAGTCATCTAAAGATAGAAAAGAATCAGCCTAGCATCAATTTTCGCATCAGCAAGAATAAATGGTAAAATACAAGTTCTATGTAAATTTGATTTTATCCCTATAATATTAGAAACAAAGTATCAATCAAGTATAAGGGAAGAATAAAAGCACCTTAAATCATGAACAGACTCAGGATTTAACTGTCACTTACCCTAAGACATTGCTCTAGATCAGGCATCCCCAAACTTTTTACACAGGGGGCCAGTTCACTGTCCCTCAGACTGTTGGAGGGCCGTCACATACTGTGCTCCTCTCACTGCTGACCACCAATCAAAGAGGTGACCCTTCCTTAAGTGCGGGGGATGGGGGGAGGGGGGTGGGGGTGGGGGTGGGGAGGGGGTGGGGGTGGGATGGATAAATGGCCTCAGGGGGCTGAATGCGGCCCTTGAGCCGTAGTTTGGGGAAGCCTGCTCTAGATGGAGGAAATCAACCAAGAAGAAATGGGATCCACAAAACAAAAGATTCGATTGAGAAGAACAGTGAATCGGAAATCCCAGTAAGGCAGCTAAGCAGCAGGCTGAGAAAGTCGGAGCCAAAGAATTTAGGGACCCAAGAGAGAGATGGCTAAGAGAAATGGGAGTTTCCTGGAATAGGTACTACTGACTGGGAGGCCAGAAAAACAAAACTATGAAAATATGATCAAAGGTGTAGTATTCGACAGGAAAAAGCAAGTAAGAATGGTAAACTGGGCTGGTGCGATGGCTCAAGCCTGTAATCCCAGCACTTTGGGAAGCTGAGGCAGGTGGATCACCTGAGTTCAGGAGTTCAAGACCAGCCTGGCCAACATGGCAAAAACCCTGTCTCTACTAAAAACACAAAAATTAGCTAGGTAGGGTGGCATGCGCCTGTAATCCCAGCTACTAGGGACGCTGAGGCATGAGAATCACTTGTACCCAGGAGGTGGAGGTGGAGGTTGCAGTGAGCAGAGATTGTGCTACTACACTCCAGCCTCAGTGACAGAACGAGACTCTGTGTCAAAAAAAAAAAAAAAAAATGGTAAGCTGTTATTTAAGTCATGGTTTTTGGTTTGTTTTTTGTTTTTGTTTTTGTTTTTGTTTTTGTTTTTTGAGACAGAGTTTCGCTCTTGTTACCCAGGCTGGAGTGCAATGGCACAATCTCAGCTCACCGCAACCTCCGCCTCCTGGGTTCAGGCAATTCTCCTGCCTCAGCCTCCTGAGTAGCTGGGATTACAGGCACGCACCACCATGCCCAGCTAATTTTTTGTATTTTTAGTAGAGACGGGGTTTCACCATGTTGACCAGGATGGTCTCGATCTCTTGACCTCGTCATCCACCCGCCTCGGCCTCCCAAAGTGCTGGGATTACAGGCTTGAGCCACCGCGCCCGGCCGGTTTTTGGTTTTTATATGAGAAAACTAAGTCAGAAGGAAGAATCAGTGGGTTTCAAGAAAAAAAAAAAAAGGAATAGATTTTGCACAATTTGTGGTGCTTGGACTAGAACTCATGTTTGCATATTTCAACTTTATATTAAGGCCTATTTCTACACTCAGAGAAATGTTTGGCATCAAGAGAATGACTTTATTTTGGCAGTACATTTGGCTTTTTTAGGATTCAGCTATTTTGAAGGGTTAATAAATAATTTTTGTATATTTATGGTTTTGATTATTGGCTATTAATTTACTCTTCTTTAAGATAAAAGGAGGCCGGGCGCGGTGGCTCAAGCCTGTAATCCCAGCACTTTGGGAGGCCGAGGCAGGTGGATCACGAGGTCAAGAGATCGAGACCATCCTGGTCAACGTGGTGAAACCCCGTCTCTACTAAAAATTACAAAAAATTAGCTGGGCATGGTGGCGTGTGCCTGTAATCCCAGCTACTCAGGAGGCTGAGGCAGGAGAATTGCCTGAACCCAGGAGGCGGAGGTTGCGGTGAGCAGAGATCGCGCCATTGCACTCCAGCCTGGGTAACAAGAGCAAAACTCCATCTCAAAAAAAAAAAAAAAAAAAGATAAAAGGGCCAGGCATGGTGGCTCATGCCTGTAATCCTAGCACCTTGGGAAGCAAAGGCGAGTGGATCACTTGAAGTCAGGAGTTCAAGATCAGCCTGGCCAACGTGGTGAAACCCCATCTCTACTGAAAACACACACACAAAATTGCTGGGCATGCTGCGAACGTCTCTAATCCCAGCTACTTGGGAGGCTGAGGCAGGAGAATCGCTTGACCCAGGAGGTGGAGGTTGTGTTTGCAGGAAAGCCAGGTCATGCCACTGCACTCCAGTCTGGATGACAGAGGAAGACTCTCAAACAAACAAACAAATAAAATTAAAATAAAATAAAATAAAATAAAAGGGCAATTTGTCAGCTCTTATCTCATTACTAAAATTGCTGACAGCTGATCATGAACCAAATAAACATTCATCAGCTCTCTCTCAAAATGATTCCCTAGGATTTCCTTTAATGCAGCTATCACCCCTTCTCCCTTATCATCTCTTACACTGTTGAGACAAATACTTGATTAAATAGAAAGTTAAAATAGTTTTCTGCCAATTTTTAGTTCAACTTTATTATGAATTTCAGTCATAGCTTTCAGAGGGAGTTCTCCATAGTGTCTTAGTCTATGTGTAAGATTCCACCCAAGTTGTTATTAACCTAAGAAAAAGGGTAAATTTTATACCCTGACTTTGGTATATAATACTAACAAAGGTTCTAAGAATAAGAACAAAAGGCTTTTCAAAGAAAGAGAGAAGGCTAAGGAACTAGGAACTATTCTAAAGGAAGACAAATGAAACTTGAATACAAATGTAACGGACGTTCCTAGACTAGCCTCTGGATTTAAAAAGGAAAAAAAAAAAGCTGCTGGATTGGGGTGTGGCAGCTATAAAGAACACTGGACAATCCAATCCAGTGTGAATATAGATTGCATATGTGTAAACGATAATAGTACTACATCAATGACAGGCTTGTACTATGTGTACATGGAAAGATAGGCTCGTTCTCAGGGAACAGATGCTGAAACATCCTGGGGTGAAGGGTTATACCTATAAACTACTCTCAAACTGTTTAGAAAAATTGCAAAATATCTACAATTGGTGAATCTAGGTGAAAGGTATAGTGGTGTTCATTTAACACATTTTTTTCTATAGATGTGAAACTTAAAAACTGAAAACTTGGGGATAATAATATGAACTTTAAGAGAGACTAGGCATTAAATTGTCTCAGGTATAACAACAGGTTTTGTTTTTAGAGTTCAGTCTTGCTCTGTCGCCCAGGCTGGACGCAGGGGTGTGACGACAGCACACCATAGGCTCCAACTCCTGGGCTCAAGCCATCATTCCACCTCAGCCTCCAAAGCAGCTGGGAATACAGGAACACAGCACCATGCCGAGCTAATTTTTTTTTTTTTTTTTTTTTTTTTTTAATTTTTGGTAGAGACGAGGTCTCGCTGTGTTTCCCAGGCTGGTTTTGAACTCCTGGCCTGAAGCAATCCTCCCTCCTGGCCCTCCCAAAGTGTTGAGATTACAATCATGAGCTACCACACCCAGCTTATAACACTATTATACTTATGTAAGATCGTGTCATTTTTTTTTTTTTTTTTTTTTTTTTTGAGACGGAGTTTCGCCCTTGTTACCCAGGCTGGAGTGCAATGGCACGATCTCGGCTCACCGCAACCTCCGCCTCCTGGGTTCAGGCAATTCTCCTGCCTCAGCCTCCTGAGTAGCTGGGATTACAGGCACGTGCCACCATGCCCAGCTAATTTTTTGCCCTTTTTAGTAGAGACGGGGTTTCACCATGTTGACCAGGATGGTCTCGATCTCTTGACCTCGTGATCCACCCGCCTCGGCCTCCCAAAGTGCTGGGATTACAGGCTTGAGCCACCGCGCCCGGCTAGATCGTGTCATTTTTAAAAGTTGCAGGCTTAAGTATTTAAAAGCAAAGCTTAACTATGTCTGCAACTTCCATAAAGATTCAGAAAAATTATAAACAAAAATAGAAACAGAAACTTACTACGGCCATTTTATTGTTTTCTGGTTGTTTTGTATAGATCATTTTGTTCTTTCTTCCTCTCTTGCTGTCTTCCTTCATGAATAATAAGTGATTTTCTCTACTGGTATTACTCAATTCCTTACTTTTTATCTTTTGTGTTAACTACTGTAGGATTTTGCTCTGTGGTTAACCATGAGTCTTACAAAAAAATTTCATAGTTACAACAAGTCATTTTAACCTGATAACTAATTTTGATTGCATTAAAAACCTACTTAGGCCCTGCCCATTCCACCCCCAATTTTAAATTTGGTGTCACAGTTTACACCTTAGTAACAATGTACAATATTCTACAAAAGTACTGAGAGGAGAATTTAAGTTTTTCACAACAAATTGGTTAACTATGTGAGGTAATGTATATGTCAAATACCTCAAACTAGCCTTTCCACAACATATGCATATTTCAAAACAATGTATTGTATACAATAAATATGCACTAAATTTTAGCCAGGCATGGTGGCTCATGCCTGTAATCCAAACAATTTGGGAGGCCAAGGCTGGAGGACCACTTGGGCCCAGGAGTTTGAGTTTGCAGTGACCTATGATTGTGCCACTGCACTCCAGCCTAGGTGACAGAGAAAGATCTTGTCTCAAAAAAATAAAATAAGTAAATAATTTATATTTGTCAAAAATATAGATACACACACACACACACATACACATGCACATCTACATGCATACTTACATACATACTAACTATAGCTCAAGTTTTATTAAAAAGGAAAGTGAAGAGAAGGGAAGACATGTGACCACCTTACCGCAGCATCAACATTAGCAGGTGAGTCTCCATTAGGGTCTGCCAGCATAGAAATGACACTAATCATGATGGTTTCCACAGTGTGGATAGGGAGCCAGCGTTCCTCTGGCTTTTCATAACCATACTTATCTTCCCCAGGCTCATGAAGAATAGAAATGCACACATCACCATTTTTATCAACTGCAAAATTAGAGAAGAGGGTTGTTTCATATACTGCTAATTTGGCTATACATAAAATATCAATTACAAATGTGATCCTGATTCACACAGTATCTTTATAAAACATGACATATACACAGAAGTTCATGTCTAAAAATGGAATGTGTTGACTTTTTAGGAAGACTATAGTATAGATTTTACCAAATACATAGGATCCATCTGACAAACCCAATAGGAATGTAAGCCATCTTTTTCATTTATGTAAAAAACATTAAAATATCTAGTATATAGATGGTTGGTACTTAACATTCACATGTCGTAAGTACGACATAATAAATGAATAAATGGCAACTACTGAATCAGTTCTTCATTTGCAGGAAGTACCAGCAACTGAGTTTCTAGGTAATGGTTTCTTAGTTTCCCACTAACTTACAGACTTAAATCAGTGATAGTCAAAGGCCCAGAGATTTTCCTAAGAAATGTATTTTTACAATCATATAAAGGCAAAAGTGTATTTTCTGGGAAAGACACATATTCAGTTCGCAAAACTAACATGCCATACTGCCAATGAAAACTCAACAACATATATGACATTCATGAGGCCTCCTTTCTATAAATACATTTAATTTAAAAAATCCTTATTTTTAGGAGACGTGTGCTGACACAACTGTTTAAGTGGTTCAGCAAAAGGTAAAATATTACTTATTGATTAAAAATAAAAAGGTCGTGCAGGGTAGCTCACGCCTGTAATTCCAGCACTTTGGGAGGCTGAGGAGGGTGGATCACTAGGTCAGGAGTTCGAGACCAGCCTGGCCAATATGGTGAAACCCTGTTTCTACTAAAAATACAAAAATTAGCCGGGTGTGGTGGCATGTGCCTGTAGTCCCAGCTACTCGGGAGGCTGGGGCAGAAGAATTGCTTAAGGGAGGGGAATTCCCCGGGAGGCAAAGGTTGCATCGAGTAGAATGTGACTCCAGCCTAAGTCACAGAATGAGACTCTGTCTTTAAAAAAAAAAAAAAAAAAAAAAAAAAGTCATTTATACATCATATAAATAATCCCTATTGTGAAACTAATCTTTTATGGTAACATTTATCCACTGTAATTTTTTTTTTTTTTTTTTTTTTTTTTTTTTGAGACGGAGTTTCGCTCTTGTTACCCAGGCTGGAGTGCAATGGCGCGATCTCGGCTCACCGCAACCTCTGCCTCCTGGGCTCAGGCAATTCTCCTGCCTCAGCCTCCTAAGTAGCTGGGATTACAGGCATGCGCCACCACGCCCAGCTAGTTTTTTTGTATTTTTAGTAGAGACGGGGTTTCACCATGTTGACCAGGATGGTCTCGATCTTTCGACCTCGTGATCCACCCACCTCGGCCTCCCAAAGTGCTGGGATTACAGGCTTGAGCCACCGCGCCCGGCCTGTAATTTTTTTTTTAAACATACTTTGAGGAGGAAATTTTTGAAAGGAATTTAAATAGTGACAATATTTATGTATATTTCATCTCTAACTTATTCTACATAGTCTAACAAATTTGTGAATAAATATAATTCTAAATCTTGTTTTTCATTTCATAACATCAATATTTACCCTGTTACAAACTCTGGGTAATCAGAATCAAAGTTTGTACATACCAGTCAATATCATTGCTCTCTTAATTCGACAAATACTTATTTTTTGGTGGTTTTTTGTTGTTGTTGCTTTGGTTTTTGAGACTGGGTCTCATTTTGTCACCCAAGCTGGAGTGTAGTGGTATGATCACAGCTCTGTGCAGCCTTGACCTCCCAGGCTCAAGTGATCCTCCTGCCTCAGCCCCCCGAATAGCTGGGACCATGGGCACATGACATGATGCTTGGCTAACCTTTTTTTTTCCATACAGATGGAGGTCTCACTATGTTGCTCAGGCTGGTCTCAAACTCCTGGGCTCTAGTGGTCCTCCCACCTTGGCTTCCCAAGTAGCTGGGACCACAGGCACATGGCACCATTCCTGGCTAAATTTTTTTTGTTCGGTAGAGATTTAGTCTTACTATGTTGCCAAGGGTGGTCTTGAACTCTCAGGATCCTCCCACGTCAGCCTCCCAAAGTGCTGGGATTACAGGCGACCAGCCATCAAATACTTTTTCGATGCCTACTGCATGCCAGGCACACATCTGACAGAGCTAAGTACAGCAGTGAATGTATGACAGACGAGGCCTGTGCCTTCAATGCTTTATGTATGAGTTTTTCTATAATTAAGTTTCCTCTTCCCAACCCACCCCTATGTGCTAGTAAAATCTATTAACTGAAATAGAACCAGGACAAGAAAAACATCAAAACTTGTAACACTACAAAGTTCAGCGTAAGAATTTCATAGAGTATTACTATTTTTACGATGTTTTCTGTACTTATTGTGTAATAAGGATTTTTTTCCAAGTCATTTTTCTTTAAAAACATACTATTAAGTGTGTGTACAGAATTCTACCCACAGCAATATAAGATTCATTTTCCTTTTACAAAACTTAAGTTATCACTAATCCGAGGATCTTTGTATTTTTAACCTTCTCATATCATTTTAAATAGTTTATTTTAGAATGAGAAGATTTTTAGGTTTAACACCTATTATCAAATTATGTTTTAAAGGATTGTATCAATTTATACTGCTATCAGCAATCTGAGATGACCACTGCATTGCTTCCTCAGGATGAACATTTTTCTTTATTGATACTGTTTAAATTTCATACATGACATCTGGTTTAATTCACTTTTCTAAATGCTTTTGGGGTGACAACTTTCCATGGATATAACCTGTATGTCTTTCCTCTTTTGTGAAATGTCTGTTCTTATCCGTTAGCCAGTCACATACTTAACGTTTACTTTTCTCTTGCCAAAATGTTTCTTAGTTTTCCCCCATTTAATTTCTGCCTTTTACTTTTTTCTTTCATTTCAATGTTCATTAGAGATGGCTTTGTTTTTCTGACACAGGACCCACTGAAGAATATTATATTGCAAGCAGCTGCCGTTTCTCTTTGGTCCTGTTTGTTCAGTCTTTCAGTGTTTATTACTTTTGAAAATAAAACATTTTTGTTCCTTACACCAAATAAGTGCTATTCACTACTTAAAAATCATTTGTAACTTTTTATTGCTTTTAGTGTTTTCTTCGACTTTGCTGTTTGGCATGAAGAAAATTCTATCATTTTCCCTGAAAACAGCTAGCCTATAGTCTCAACACCAACTACTCAAAACACAGTTTAGTTTTTATCTTAAAACTAAGCTACCTGAGTTGAGTGTGGTGGCTCGTGCCTATAATCCCAGCACTCTGGGAGCCTGAGGCGGGTGGATCACCTGAGGCCAGGAGTTCAAAACCAGCCTGGCCAACATGGTAAAACGCCATCTCTACTAAAAATACAAAAATTAGCCAGGCACGTGCCTATAATCCCACCTACTCGGGAGGCTGAGGCAGGTTGAATTGCTTGAACCTGCGAGGCGGAGGTTGTTGCAGTAAGCCACTGCACTGCCGCCTGGGCAATAGAGTTAAGACTCTTTAAAAAACAACAAGAAGAAAAACAAAACACAAAAACACCCACAAAAGCTAAGCTACCTAAACAGTACATACACTTCTAGCTAGCTCCTTTTTCTTGAGGCCATGCATCTAAAGTTCTGAAAACCCGATTTACCCTTATCTTCTCTGTTTACTTACCACAACTGTGTCATGAGTGGTCTGGATGACGTATTTATTTTCCTGGGTACCTTTATCTAACTGGAGTCACCCCTCGGGACCAAGACAACTCATACTACACCAACCCTTTGCCAGATACATTTTCCTCCCTGGCATCTGTGGTGCTCTTGTTTTTCCCTGGTTCTTGAGCCATTCACTCAGTTACTTTCCATTTTCATCTTCCTCAATCTGACTTTTGATGTAATTCTAATCTCCAACATTAATTATATTCTCCCTAGATAAGTTAGCTCATTCATTATCATGTTATCTATCATCGTGATACAGTAACTTCCAAGGCCCTTAAGCTCATTGCTCAACCCTGAACTGGTTTTATCTAATTATCTAACTGGATGCAGCAAGTATACCTCAAGAAAAACTGAATATATGTAAGATCACACAAAACTATTTCCCCTATAATAATTTTATAACATCTCTATAATTCACCTACTGTACAATTTACCTATTTGAAGAGCACAATTTAATGGTTTATGTCTAGTATGTCTATAAGAGTTGTACAGCAATACCACAATCAATTTTAGAATTTTTTTTCACCCTACAGTGAAACTCAGGTACCAGTTACCAACCATTTCTCAATCCCCCACCTCCCCTCCAGCAGCAGGGAACCACTAACCTACTTCCGGTCTCTATGGATTTGCCTATTCTTGACATTTCATACAAAGGGAATCACATGCTGTGTCACCTTTAACTTCTGACTTGGTTCTCGTAGTATAATCTTTCCAAAGTTCGTCTATGTGGTAGCATGTACTTCATTTCCTACCTTCCTTAAGAAAACAGTATCATATAATTCATTTCTTTTTATTGCCAAATACGTAATATTCTGTTCTATGGATCCACATTTTGTTTTTCTATTTATCAACTGATAGACACTTGGGTCGTTTCCACTTTTTGGTGGCTATGAATAATAAGTGCTGCTGTGAACACTCACCTTCAAGTTTTTTCTGGACATGTGTTTTTTATTTTCTTGGCTAGGTGCCTAGGACTGGGATTGCTGGGTCATGGTAACTATGCTTAACCTTTTGAGGAACTGCCAGACTCTCTTCCAAACACCCGCACCTTTATCTTCTTGCCAGTAGTGCATGAGAGTTCTAATTTCTCTACTTCCTCATTGACACTTGTTATTATCTTTTTTATTATAGGAATCCTAGTCGGTAAAAAGTGGTATTTCGTTATGATTTTCACTCTATAATTATTTTTGTAAACAGCCAGTCAATCCTAAATTCTTACTTCTCCATTACCATCCACCTCTGACAGTCAAGTCTAAGTAAATTGCGCTTCCTGTGATACTATTCTTAGTTCAAGCTTTTATTGTTTTTTACTCAAATTACTACTAAAATGCTCTACCTCATGGCTATCTGATTGAGCACCTGACTTCCCCCTTCCAATCATCCACGAGTATAATCTTTCAATAAGGAAAATTAAGAGAAACCTATTACATAGCTTGCTTTTTTTTTTTTTTTTTTGAGATAGAGTTTCACTGCTGTTACCCAGGCTGGAGTGCAATGGCGCAATCTCGGCTCACTGCAACCTCCTCCTCCTGGGTTCAGGCAATTCTCCGGCCTCAGCCTCCTGAGTAGCTGGGATTACAGGCATGCGCCACCATGCCCAGCTAATTTTTTGTATTTTTAGTAGAGATGGGGTTTCACCACATTGACCAGGATGGTCTCAATCTCTTGACCTCGTGATCCACCCGCCTCGGCCTCCCGAAGTGCTGGGATTACAGGCTTGAGCCACCGCACCTGGCCTACATAGCTTTTTTATTTTTTGTCATTTTCTCTTTTTGTCATGACAACCTACTATTATGTACAGCTTTAAAAATCATTAATTAAATGAGTGTTCACAGCCTAAAGAAGGAAGTTCAAGCCAAGCATCATCTTCCTCAAAATTCCATCCAAGGCTGAGTGCAGTAGTTCAAGTCTGTAATTCCAGCACTTTGGGAGGCTGAGGCAGGCTGATGACTTGAGGTCAGGAGTTTGAGACTTGAGGTCAGGAGTATTGGTCAGCCTGGCCAATATGGTGAAAACTTGTCTTTATTAAAAAGACAAACATGAGCCAGGTGTGGTGGTAGATGCCTGTAATGCCAGCTACTCAGGAGGCCGAGGCAGGAGAATCAACTGAACCCAGGAGGTACAGGGTGCAGTAAGCCAGGGTCGTGCCACTGCACTCAGCCTCGATGACAGAGTGAGACTCTGTCTCAAAAAAAAAAAAAAAGAAAAAGAAAAAGATAAGAAAGAGAAAAATAAAAAGTCTCTTCAACCTTAAAACGAAACACAACACCATTTTAGCAGTAGTCCTCCTAAACTACTACTGATTGCTATCTTTCTTCTTACCAGAAGGGAAGTCCCATGTACTTGCTTACATATATGCTTTCATTTAATTTTCACAGATAGAAAACATAGGCCTCGCGTGACAGCTCATGCCTGTAATCCCAGCACTTTGGGAGACCAAGGTGGGCAGATCGCTTGCACCCAGGAGTTCAGGACCAGCCTGTGCAACAACATGATGAAATCCCATCTTTACAAAGAAAAACAAAAACAAATTATCTGGGTGTGGTGGTGCATCCCTGTCATCCCAGCTGCTTGATCACTTGAGCCCAGGAGGTCAAGACTACAGTGAGCTGTGATCATGCCATTGCACTGCAGCCTAGGTGGCAGGGTGAGACCCTGTCTTAGAAAAAAAGGACAGGACAGGACAGGATAGGATAGGACAGGACAGGACAGGACAGAAGGAAAGGAAAGGAAAAGAAAAAAGAAAAGGAAAGGAAAGAGGAAAGGAAAGGAAGGAGCGAGGGAGGGAGGGAAAGAGAAAACGAGTTAGGCAGGCAGGCAGGCAGGCAGGCAGGCAAGGTAGCTTAAGGCTCCAAGAAGTTTTGCCTAGAGCTACACAGCTAATTTGTGGTGAAGCCAACATTCAAGTCTTTGTCCCATCTTCTTTGTAAATAGGTGCCTATTATAATCAAGTAATGCAAGTGAAGGTAGAATAAATGCCAAAAGCCTAGGAAGAAACAGACGAAAGGTCAAAGTACCAGAGCCAAGTGTCACCCATTCATGCATCCACGCATCATGCAGGGCTGCCGCTAACGCGCTCTGCCACAAACTGTCAGAGACGGTTTCCCCTTCTTCCTGACATGAAAAATAACTATCTTTTACAATCACTGCTGCCTCATATACAGCACTAAAATATGCTAAGCCCCCTGGCTCCCAGTAGCTTTCCAGGTGCCAGTCCCAGTCTCACATATGTCTGTCTGTTTTCCAGCCTTGGCTTCTATGACATACTCCATACCCTTCTGATAGATTCTTGTTTAACTTCATTCAATCATTCATTACTGTCTCACTGATTCCAGCTTAAACTAATATATGTGTTTCTATTCCCTGCACCCAGAAATCTTGATGAGAAGCAAAATGCAAATGAGTATAATAGCCTAAAGAGACAACCCTGATTACATAGTCAAAATAATTAGAAATCTCTGCAAGTTCTATCATACAAAACAAAGCCAAAAGTTCAGAGACTGTTTTAAAAATAAAGCTTATCTAGCCTAGCCTTTGGGGATTTTATTTTACTTTATAAAAATAGAGAATTTTTTTTTTTTAATTTTTAAATGAGACACAGGGTTTTATTGGGGGCTTACACATAGGGGAGAGAGTCCAGTGGCAGCTGCCCAGGCAGGAGAACTGCCATAATGTGGATTTGAAATGGTTGCTCTTCTTTAAGTAAAAAAAAGTCAATGTCATTGCTACATGCGCAGCCACACTAGATGCTTTCCAGGCTTAAAAAATATAATAAAAATGTCGTTTCCCATGATGTTGTCAGTAACCTTATACCTAAGAATATACATAGAAATTAAGAGTTGTCCATAGTATAAAAATAATATGAAAAAATATAAATTACAAATCCAGGTTTCCTAATTTCTGTGTACTTTGTAATAGCCAGTGAATCATCTAATACCTTGGTAATTATCCCCTCAATTACAGGAGCTCTACTGATGTTATCGCACTCAGTAATCTTGCCTCTGGTTCAAAATATGAGTCTCAAACCAAGCTGGAAACTAATAAATAAAAAATAACTTCTTCCACATGATCTCTATTTTGCCTTCTCTCTCTCTCTTTTTTAAGACAGTCTCACTCTATTGCCCAGGCTGGAGTGCAGCGGTGCAATCTCGGCTCACTGCAACCTGTGCCTCCCAGGTTCAAGTGATTCTTATGCCTCAGCCTCCCAAGTAGCTGGGATTAAGGTAGGCACCACCATGCCCAACTAATTTTTTTTATTTTTAGTAGAGACGGGGTTTCACCGGGTTGGCCAGGCTAGTCTCCAACTCCTGACCTCAAGAGATCCGCCTGTCCGGCCTTCCAAAGTGCTGGTGTTACAGGTGTGAGCCACTGCACCTGGCCTCTCCTTCTCTTTTAAAGGTTTTAGTATGCAACCATGTGCACAATGAACACAGTACAAAAATGCCAAAGCAATTTCACTGAGAAATAGATCTTATTGACCTTGAACACTTCAATGACAGGCCATCGTATTTGCAAATGTAAAAGTAAAACTAGATAAACTTACCATTTGGGTGCCAGATTTCTGTAATGAATTTCATTTTAGGAGGCCGGAGGGGATAATCTTTTGGGAAAGTGAGATGAGCCTTAAAAACACCACCTTCACTGGAAAAAAGAACAAGAACAAGTTCTTGCCTGTAAGTTCCTGCTTGTAAGTAGAGAATCATTAAAACCAACATAAAACAAGGGTGCCAGCGCTAACACCAAAAATGAAGTAAACAAATCATCTGGATTCACCACAGGCAGTTAACTTATTCAAATAACTAGTTTAATAAACTGTCACAGCTATCACTTTAAACTCTCAAGAGAGCTAGTAAAATGGAAGAAATCATCTGCTAAAAAGACATTCAGATCAGATCACATTACCGCTATACTATAAACCCATCACTTCCCAATGCACTTAAAAGAAAATTCAGAAGGTTTAACATCACTAGTTTCTCTATGCTGATTTCAAACTATCATTCCTCTCTGTTCTAGCCAGTCTTCTTTCTGTTCCTCAAACATATCTCATCTTTTTCATCTCAAAACTTAGGCTCAGTTTTTGTACCTTGTCTAGGAACAGGTAGGTATACTGCCTCCATCTGTCCATTTATTCATTTAATCATTTATCAAATATTTATTCAGCATTTATGAGTCAAACTCTAGGGGTACAGCAGCGAAAAGAATCTCAAGGAGTTTATATTTTAATGACCTTCCAGAACAGCACTGTGAAACAGAACTGTAACACTGGAAATGTTCTGTATTTGAGCTGTCCAATAATGTAGCCACCAGCCACTTGAAATATGGCTTATGACTATTTTAGACAATGCATTTCCAGATCACTGACATTTAATTAGTAATTGTTCTTCAGGAATCGTCAAAAGAACAATACAATAAGTTGTATACATTAATTAAAACCAAAGAGGTTAGGTCAGCCTTACTGGGCAAAAACATTAAATTCCTGTCTTGTGGCCTTGGTACTAAATGGTGCCTCTACTAGAAATACCTTTCTCCCTTTCTCTTCTGATTATCATTCAGCACTCAGCTTAAATATTACCTTTTTCTAAATCTTTCTAAAGGTTTTGACTAAAATCTAAACTAGCCACCAGATCCCCTCTGGTACACTGACCTCTTTTTTAAATTTATTTTTTTACTTTTCTTCTTACCTAGGAATTGCTTGAGATGATCTCCTTAAATTTCTTTTTTGCAATACCATTTCTAATTCTTCTACTGTTCAATGTGTCCAACCATTAGAGGCATGACTGTGGTTGTTTCAGATTAGTGAGAAAAGAAATTCTCAGCTCATTAAATGGTTTTCATTCATTGAACAAATGCACATTGTTTACCAAGTTACTCTAACCATTGGTCTACATAAAAGGAGAGAACAAAGCATCGGAGAGCACTGTGGAGCTTACCATGTTAGTGGCAGAAGGAAAATATCCACCAGGAAAAATATCAGTACTAAGTACGGTCATGGAATGATATGGGGAATCTATTGTTAATTTTTTTTTTTTTTTTTTTGAGACGGAGTTTCACTCTTGTTACCCAGGCTGGAGTGCAATGGCGCGATCTCGGCTCACTGCAACCTCCGCCTCCTGGGTTCAGGCAATTCTCCTGCCTCAGCCTCCTGAGTAGCTGGGATTACAGGCATGCGCCACCATGCCCAGCTAATGTTTTGTATTTTTAGTAGAGACAGGGTTTCACCATGTTGACCAGGATGGTCTCGATCTCTTGACCTTGTGATCCACCCGCCTCGGCCTCCCAAAGTGCTGGGATTATAGGCTTGAGCCACCGCACCCGGCTATTGTTAAATTTTTTAAAGCAGGTATTTCTAAAATAATCTCATTTGTCTTTAAAGAAACAGTGGGAGCCAGATGCAGTGGCTCACGCCTGTAATCCCAGCACTTTAAGAGGCCAAGGCGGGCAGACTAAGAGTTCAAGAGACTGAGGCCAACCTGGCCAATATGGTGACACCCCATATCTGTACTAAAAGTACTAAAATTAGCTGGGCATAGTGGCGAGAGCCTGTAGTCCCAGTTACTCAGAGGCAGAAGCAGAAGAATGGCTTGAACCTAGGAGACAGAGGTTGCAGTGAGCGGAGATCGTGCCACTGTACTCCAGCCTAGAGACAGAATGAGACTCCATCTCAAAAAAAAAAAAAAAAGAAAAGAAAAAAGAAAAGAAAAAGAAAAAGAAAAAGAAAAACCTGGGAGGCCAGGCATGGTGGCTCATGCCTGTAATTCTAGCTACTCAGGAGGCTGAGGTGGAAAGGATCCCTTCAGCCCAGGAAGTCGGATGCTTCAGAGAGCTGTGATTGTGCCACTGCATAGCACTCTAGCCTGGGAAACAGAGTGGGACCCTTTCTCAAAAAAAAAAAAAAAAAAACGGAGGAGGGAGAAGAGGAGGTAAGGAAGGGAAAGGAGGCGAAGGGTAAGCAGAAGCGGAAAGGAAAGGGAAAAGGAGAAAGAAAGGGGGCAGGGGAGAGATGAGGAGGGGAGGTGAAAGGGAAGAGGAGGGGAAAGAAAAGGGAAAGAAAGTAGGGGAATGTTTGTATACACATAGAAAAATGTCCGGAAACAGGACATCAATATCTAACAACAGTTAACGAACAATAGTGTCGTGTTATGAGATCTTTTCCTCGCTGATCTGCTCATTTTAAAACAGCTTGAACTGTTCACAAGCAAGTATGAATTTTTACTGTTTTTCCTGAACATGGGGGAGGTGCAGCTTAAGTTTAAAAAAGAGACAGATTATTAACACCAAACACTTCTGAATAACACTTCTGAAATGCCACGGGACTCAGAGTATAAAAAGTCAGTGACCTTGATAATCCGATTTTTTTTTAGTAAAAAGGAATAGAAAAAAGACTGTAAAGGATTATTGAATAGGGTAGTAAAGTACTTACGCATAATAAATGGGACAATTTATACCAAAAGCTTAACAGCTGAAGATAGTAACTAGATGGAGAAACTGTACAAATCAAAATTTTTAAAAGAGATATTCAGAAGATGCGAAAAATTAAGAAATGTTAGCCCAGCTTAGGGCCTTCCTTTCCATAATTTAGGAGGTCATCTATTGAAGGGAAAACATGAAGACTTGAGGGAAGAGAGGCTGGAACAGCTGCTGTGAAGAGTGGATTACACGATATACGAGTAAGAGTTAAGTCTCTATCTTCTCATCCTGTTACTCTGTGTGAGTTAGTGCCTACATGGGTGTTAGGATATACTGATTATATGGACTCATTTTTCAAACAGGGCTGCAAAAGCAATTTAATGCATCACTAGCAAAGTTTTTTTGTTAACAAAAATAGAAAACATTAGAGTGTATTATCACAAATGGTTTCGCTTATATAATCTACATGTGTTTTATTCACTCATCTACATACACGTAAGTATGCACCGGGTCATGATGTAAAGTATTTCTAATTATGGGTTTGAAAGCCGCAAACAGAAAACAGCAAAATGTGGTGGCACACACCTGTAGTCCCAGCTGCTTGGGAGGCTGAGGTAGAACTGTTTGAACCTGGGAGGTGGAGGTTGCAGTGAGCCAGGACTGTGCCACTGCACTCCAGCCTGGGCAACAGAGTGAGACTCTGTCTCCAAAAAAAAAAAAAAGAGAGTCTATGTAAAAGGACCTGAAAGCCAGTGCCACAAAGCCCCTGCACTTGATCCCACGGCAGCCACACACCACTTGATTCCTTGACAACATTAAGTCGACTTTCCCATGTCACTTACTCTTGATTGGTTAGATTCAGTCAAAAGCTTAACAATAGCTGTCTGGAATCCTCATCATGAAAAACCGCCTTAGACCTTCTAAATTGTTTTCAGTCTCTAAAATGTCAACCAAATTCACCTAAGAGGGTAGCTCTAAAGATATAAAGCACACAATTTTCACTCTACTTGAAAATGCCCTCTCCTACTCTGAAGCAACCATGCTATTTCTGATAGGGTTTCTCCTGTCTGTGGACCCCTCTTCTTCTATTTTACCTGTGGAAATTCTGCTTGCTTTTTTTTTAATGCTTAACTCAACAGTACTCAACTTATGCATGCAAACTTTTGCCAATCAGCCAAGTTAGCAAAGAGGAAGCCCAAAACCCATGAAGTACAACAACACTGTAGGCTAAATATTAACATGTCACACATTCACTATTTTTCAAATATAAAAAGATGTGATTGTGGCTGGGCATGGTGGCTCACACCCGTATTCACAGCACATTGGGAGGCTAAGGCGGGCAGATCCCTTGAGGTCAGGAATTTAAGAACAACCAGACCAACATGGTGAAACCTCGACTTTACTAAAAATGTAAAAGTTAGCCAGGCGATCTACTCAGGAAGCTGAAGCAGGAGAATGGCTTAAGCCTGGGAGGCAGAGGTCGCAATAAGCTGAGATCACACCACTGCCACTCTAGCCTGGGCCACAAAGCGAGACTCCATCTCAAAAAAAAAAAAAAGAAAAGAAAAAGAAAGAAAGCATCGATGAATTCAAAGTATCTTCCCTTTAATTACATATTATCTTCATCACAGATACTGTAGTACAATTACTACCATGATACTAAAAAGAGAGATATGGAGGCTAGGCACGGTGGCTCATGCTTGTAATCCCAGCACTTTAGGAGGCTTAGGCGGGTGGAGGTCAGGAGTTCGAAACCAGTCTGGCCAAGATGGTGAAGCCCTGGCTCTACTAAAAACTACAAAAATTAGCTGAGTGCGGTGGTAGGTGCCTGCATTCCCAGCTACTTGGGAGGCTGAGGCAGAATTGCTTGAACCCAGGTGGCAGAGGTTGCAGTGAGCCGAGATCGCACCACTGCACTCCAGCCTGGAGGACAGAATGAGAGTCTGTCTCAAAAAATGAAAAAAAGAGGTATGTAGCTGGCAGTTTCACATTTGAAAGAGTTGAAAAACCCAGGCCTAGTTCAAGTTTCTTCCATGAGGCCTCCCTTACTGTTTTTGTGTTAAATTACAAAAATCTTTCAAGGATCCAATCCTATGCCATTCTGCCATATTTATTTTATTTAAATGATGTACTGTATGCTGTCATCTGAAATGTGGTCAATATTAATCTATTAATCTATATTCCTGTTGCACCTGTGTCTTGTCCATTCATTGTATCTGCCCCAGTTCACTATCTTTTATTCTTATATTCTTATAGTTGGAGTCAGGTGATCACTGCCTTGGCTATGCTCTGCAGGTGCCGCTTTCTGCTGGGTCCCGGAGTTGTCACACCCCTTGGGCCTCTCGGTCTCCCACGGGGACAATGAAGGAGAAGAATGAGAAAGTTTGGGTGATGCTGGCCCTCTGGGGCCTCCAGTCCCCTGGCAACAACTTCGGATTCTGTTATTGATGTGCTTCATTGGCTTTGGCAGCTATTTTTGCTATGATAATCCTGCTGTCCTTCAGACTCAGGATAAACAGGATATGCAGGTGAATACCGTGAAATTCATGCTGCTATATGCCTGATATTCTTGGCCCAATGTAGTTTTGTTATTCCTTTGGTGGCTTTAAAAAAAAAAAAAAAGACTGAGTATTTGGAATATGATGGGACACAATTATTTTTAGCTGCTTTATTTGCACTGGACAGGTTGTTTTTGTTCTGGGTGGAATACTTAATGGTTTTTGGCTGATGGAATTTCAAAGTTTTGTATTTGGGATTGGTGGGGAGTGCTTGGCAGCTGCCCAGAATACATATGCTGTGAGCTGGTTTAAAGACAAGGAATTAAACCTGGTGTTTGGACTCCAACAATTTTGCATGGCTAGAATTGGAAGTACAGTAACATGACTTCATGAGCTGCCTGTATTCTAACACTGAAGCTTCATTGGGGTCTGCTGGCCACACAACCCTTGGGGTCACACTTAGAATTGGGAGTGTGACATATATTCTTTCACTAATCTGTGCCTTCCTTGGCTCTTGCTTACTTAGATCACAGAGCAAAGAGAACCCTTCATAAAGAGCAAAAAAAAAAAAAAAAAAAAAAACCAAAACAGTTGAAATTTTAAAATTAACTGATGTAAAGGATTTCTCCTTACTCCTGGGGCTCATATTTATGATCTGTGTCTGCTATTCTGTTGCCAAGTTCCCTTTACTGGACTTGGGAAAGTTTTCTTTACAGAGAAATTTGAATTTTCTACCCAGGAATCAAGTGCAATTAACAGTGTTGTATATGTCCTATCAGCTGCCATGTCAAAGTGTTTGGGCTCCTGGTAGGTGAAACAGGGAAGAACACCATCTGGGTTCTGTATGTGGTGTAGCCACTCTTGTGTCCCACATGGTGCTGGCCTTTACAATGTGGAACCCTGGGGTTGCTTGTGTGTCTTCTGGGAATCTTCTGTTCATTGCCTGCCTGCGCATTATGGCCAACAGCGGCATCTGTAGTTCCTGAACATCAGCTGGGAACCGCACGTGGCTTCACGCAGTTCATTCAGAATCTTGGGTTGGCCATCATTTCCGTCATTGCTGGCATGATACTGGATATGTGGGGATATATGTTTTTAGAAGTTTTCTTCATTGCCTGTGTTTCTCTGTCATTTTTATATGTGGTCTTATTCATTTTGTGAATCATGCCCAGAGTGGGAACCTAAATTATTCCACAAGACAAGGGGAAGAAATAAAACTTTGCCATACTTAATAAGTTTATACTCTAAGAATGTTATGGAAAAAAAGAGCAAAAATAAATTTAAAAAAATAAGTTTAAGTGACTGTGTCATGAGAATGGCTTTGCACATCATTGGTTTGAAATCCTCCATTTAAAAACTTTATAGACATTAGAAAAAATAATGAAATGGCAAGTTAGATTTATAGCCAAATATACCTATTTCAAAGTGTATCTGTGTGGACTATTTTAGCCTGTGTCTTTTCTTTGTGTGTTGCTGAAGAATTCTACTTTCAATAAGCCAATTAACAATGAAAGGTTTAGAAAATTGCTCTGGAACAACCAGATGAACTTCAGAAAGAACAGTGAAAAAAGAAAAATATTGGAGCTTCTGTTGAGATCATCTTCATTAAGTGTGTATCTTAGGGATACAGCCTTTTCTTTACAGCAGAAAAAAACAATGGCATTGCCACAGGCATTCCCTTTCGTGGCAGGGCATGATGCTAGAAAACACCTGATGATATTTTTATGAAGGCTCTTTCTACTCACAGGCAGTAGCTTGCGCTCTACTCTGTAGTTATGTGGACTGCTGAGCAGTGACCCTTTTGAATTGATTTCTGTTACTAAGGACCCTAATCTCTTAGGGACACAATACCATAGTACAAACTTTCAGTACAGTTTTTCAAATAGTCTAATTAATTACGACAAAGTGTCCCTCAAATTATAATTGACTGTTTACAAAGATAAATAACAAAACCACAAAAGGGGAAAAAAATAAGATATTTGTTTCTTTTTTTTTTTTTTTTTTGGTTATTATAAGCAATA
Source organism: Saimiri boliviensis (assembly GCF_048565385.1). Taxonomy (NCBI): domain Eukaryota; kingdom Metazoa; phylum Chordata; class Mammalia; order Primates; family Cebidae; genus Saimiri; species Saimiri boliviensis. Next base: position 24,163,552 of record NC_133465.1, read on the forward strand.
GAACATTGAGCATTGAGAACACTTCCTAAGCATAGGGTGTTTACCCTAGAAACAAAACTGCTAAGACCAAATTGAAGTAATTGTTCAAAGTCACTCAGCTAAGAAGAGTGGAAGAGGTAGGGAGCTAACCAGGGCAGTCCCCGGAGTCCATGGCCTTCAACACCGCAAGATAAACGGTGTGGCATTACCACGGACCATTCCACTTCTAAGCAGTGTAGGCACTAGGTTCATTCCCTCCAGAATTTCATTACAGAACAGATGGCTTCTGCCTCTACATCTTACACAGGACTGCAAAATAATTTTGTAACAGGAATGGAATTTTGCAACTGCAAAGGAATGTAATTCAGAGTTTTGGTTAACTGACTCTTCGTTTTCTATATCCACTCAAGGTAAGGGAATACTACAAAACACATAATCTTAAGATTCTGCAAATTCTTCACACCACTGCCAGCGGTTAAAAACAAAATAAATAAAGCATACTCCTTGAACAGACCAGCCGCTAGTGATGAAAGGAAAAGAGAGATAAAAGAAGTTATACAGTCACCATTAATACAAATTTATAAAATGTTATAATCATCCAGTGATATCCAGGTTTCTTAAACTTTCTGAGTTTTTCTGTTTATTTGTTTAAGACAGGGTCTAGCTCTGTTGCCCAAGCTGGAGAAAAGAGCACGATCTTGGCTCACTGCAGCCTTCACCTCCTAGGCTCAAGTGATCCTCCCACCTCAGCCTCCTGACTGCAGGCATGTGCCAACATGGCTGACTTACTTATTTTTTTTGTAGAGACAGGGTTTCGCCATATTGTCCAAGCTGGTCTTGAACTTCTGAGCTCAAGTGATCCGCCCTCAGCCTCCCAAAGTGCTGGGATTATAGATGTGAGCCACTGTGCCCAACCTAAACCTTTTTAAAAACCTCTTGCCACTTCTATCTGAAATTTTAATTTCTGTGGATATGAGTGGCTATCCATACTGCTTGATAATCAGTTTGAAAATAGTGGGTATACCACCCCAGTTTCAGAATGTACATTTCACATTTCTGAGAAAGACCTTAAAGACTACTGTAAGGGAAAGACACATTAATGAAAATAAAAAGATGAGTATGACTGAATTAAGACTTGTGGTAACTATAGGAGTCCTGAAGTAACTCTTGTATGTAGTAGCTTTCAGTTACATAAACTGAAAACAGTGTTGAGTGCCGCCTAGTGACTAAACGAGGGCTAATGATGGCAGAGCGAGAAAAATCACACCAGCTTTTACAGAACTCTGGTACAGTATTACTTCTATTATCTAATTATACAGCCGTGAATTAATCACTTAGGTTTGGGTACCATCTGAGCCTACACTAATTCATTTTCAATCCTATAACACACACCCCCATTCCAAGCCTCTCTTTCCCTTCACAGGCAGTTATTTATACATAAGGTCTGTATATCCACTCCCAGCAGTGCACTTCAGTCAGCTCCAAGATGGCCTCTCCTCTCTCCATTCCACTGAAATAACTACAAGAACATCACTACTTCTTGTTAAGACAACACATACTTTCTAGGCATTCTATGAAGTACTTGATTGTTGGCAGCATTTGAAAAGGCCTTTCTCACAAGCCTTTCTTCATTACCCTGTGCCTTCCTTTGCCTTCCTCAGGTCCCGCCCTAGGAGCATGCTTTCTCTTTCCTGCGCAAAGGCTACTGATCTCAGAAAGGCACAGTCCAGAAGTGACCACCAGTTTTCCTGGCAGCATGTACACACTCCAGAGGAGCTGCCAGAAATATTACGGTGATTCATGTCTCAATTCAACAGCTAACACTTTTAAAAATGTATATCAAGGCCGGGCACGGTGGCTCACACCTGTAATCCCAGCACTTTGGGAGGCCGAGGCGGGTGGATCACGAGGTCAACAGATCGAGACCATCCTGGTCAACGTGGTGAAACCCCGTCTCTACTGAAAATACAAAAAAAGTAGCTGGGCATGGTGGCGCATGTCTGTAATCCCAGCTACTCAGGAGGCTGAGGCAGGAGAATTGCCTGAACCCAGGAGGCGGAGGTTGCGTTGAGCCGAGATCGTGCCATTGCACTCCAGCCTGGGTAACGAGCAAAACTCCGTCTCAAAAAAAAAAAAAAATGTATACCAAACACCAGAAATGGGTTTTTATTAGTGAAAACAAAAAGTGGTTCTCTTTGGTGGAGCTGGAGGTATAAAACATACAGTCAGTTATGTGAGGCTTTACAATAGGATTATGATCTGAGAAAGTCCTGGGGGGATTCTGTAGATCACAGAGTGAACATACACAAGCCTGTAAGATATGGCCTACTTACACACCTAGACTTTATGATATAGCCTATTGCTCCTAGGCTGTAAACCTGTATACTGTAGGCAATTGTAACACAATGGTAAGTATTTGGATATCTAATCCTGAGAGGTCAGGAGTTTGAGATCAACCTGGTCAACATGGTAAAACGCTGTCTCTACTAAAAATACAAAAATTAGCCAGGCATGGTGGTGGGAACCTGTAATCCCAGCTACTTGGGAGGCTAAAGCAGGAGAATCACTTGAATCAGGTCGGGGTGGGGGGTGGGGGGGATGGAGGGGACAGAGGTTGCAGTGAGCCAAGACCATGTCACTGCACCCCAGACTGAGGGACAGAGTGAGACTCCATCTCCAAAAAAAAAATTCAATGAGGCCCTTAGAATTGAGTTCCAATCTGGATTCCTAACCAATGCCCCATACAGACATCTGTTTTGCAGAGTTTTTCTTGTTTTCATGTACATAATACAAGGGTAACCAGATTCTGTCACTGAAATGCTGCTGTGTCTTCACTGGGCTCACATCCCAGGTGTGATAAGTGCTAAGGATTTGGCTGCATCAAACATCTTTTGGTGAAAAAATTGTCAATAATTTTGCTTTCAAATAACAGTAAGGTTACAAAGAAACATAAGACGATCTTCAATGGCTACTGATATCTGTCAAAAACCTTAATCATGTGGGGTGACAAAATTTAGTTATCTCAGTTTGTAAAACTTATCAATGCAAACTGATGGTAGCATCAGGAAACACAATAGCAAAAATTCTGACTGGCAATAGTTACCACACACACCAATGTCCACAGTATGGCTCAACTCTGTATGTATCAGCCTGGTCTGGCATAGAAATAGCTCCAAATCTTCTTTTCCATCAGCGGTTTTCTGTGGAGGAAGAGCTACAAACGTAGAAAACCTAAAAACAACTACTTGACCATCACCAATAAAAGGTTGGACGCATCCAAATCCTTATCCACTTAGCACCACTGAGATCACGGCTGAGGGAGGAAGTCTAGTCCAGACATGAAGAAACTCAGATTCTAGATCTGTCCCTGTCACTCAGTTATATGGCTTTGAGAAGCCCACTTCATTTTTTCCCCCAATACCTCAACTGCTATAAAAAACACAGAAACTTGTACCAGTCACCAATGTAAGCAAGTCTTGATGCCTCTTACAAAACAATACATGTTAGTAAATTTAAGTTAGTTTGCAAACACTTAGAGCAGAAAAGAAGACTGTAGTCTTTGCATCTAGAAATGTGCTACACAAAGTATTTTTAAAATTCTACCTCTCTTCTTCTACTGTTCTTGAATACCACTATATTGTTGTCTATCTTTAAGTCACTGGTTTAACAATTAATACCCAGTCAATAGATTATCATATAGTCTAAAAATAACTTTCAATAAATTAGGAGAAATTGACCATTAGTTTAGTTTAGGATAAGAACACCTAGATTCTAACCAGTATTCAGTAGGGACCCAATTAGAGAACCACAAAAATAATCAATCTTAAAAATTCTCCTTAGCCTTCTTAAAACATCGATGTGTATAATACATTCTCTATAAAAACGTCCGAAAAACACATAATTCTCCTGCCTCCTGAGTTCAAGTGATTCTCTTGCCTCGGCCTCCTGAGTAGCTGGGATTACAGGTGTGCCACCACGCCTCACTAATTTTAATATTTTTAGTACTGACAAGGTTTCGCCATGTTGGCCAGGCTGGTCTCAAACTCCTGACCTCTCAGGTGATCCGCCTGCCTCAGCCTCCTAAAGTGCTGGGGTTGCAGCCGTGAGTCACTGCGCCTGGCCTGAAACTATTACTTTTAATAGCAACAGATCTTAGACATTAGAGCTTCAAGCAGAACACAAAAACCCTTCAATGATCAATTTCAGTACAAAGGATACTGAACAGAGCCATTTCTCCTGCTCCTTAAAAAATAATTTCGTTTTAGTTTGCCAAAATAGTTTTGAATTCAATGAATTAAAAGGGCTCCATTTTGAAGATGTCAGTTTCTTTATACTTACTAAAGTGTATCTGGAGGACCAATAATAAGGACTTCCCATCGGTAGAGATCATTGTCATCTATTAAACCTGCAGAAAAGCCTTCCACTGGATTTTTGTTGAGTTCTGTGGAAAAAAGAAAAGTTTATTTAATATATTTAAGCATATAATTTTCATCCAAATTATGGAACTTGAACATACATATTCAAGTAAACCATTAAATGCATGCACCTTGCCAGGCAAAATGCTGCTTGATGGCCAAAGCATTTTCATGTCTATACTGTGAGGAAGTCCTGGGTAAAGCAGACTAACCAGAAGATCAGCTTCTACTGCTGTCCAGCCAGGCTCTTGTCATTCTGGGTGGCCCTACAGTGGTCTTCTAAGAAACCTTGTTAAAATGCAGATATCCAGGCCCATCCCCCAGAGATTCTCATTAAGAGGGAGCCCTCGAAATCAAATCAAGTTGGCAATTCTTATGCTGCTGTCTTTAGGGCATACTTTCAGAAACTTCGACAGAGTATCTAATCATACCTTTTCATTGGAATGTACTGAGCTTAATAACTGTCATTTATCCTACCACTTGTATACCTATCTGACATGTCCCTGTAGTCTTGGGGGCCTGCTTCTACAGTTGGTGCTCCTGTGTGCCCATCCATCTTTGAGCACAAGGAGAGCAGAGGCCTCCTATGTCTTGCCTGTACATGTTGACCCTCTGAGAGCCACAGCTCCTAGGACACAGGAGCAGCTTAAGAGTAACAGCTGGAGTATACAGAAATGGCTGTAGCATAGTGAGGTTGTTCTCTTCTAAAGAGAGTGCTATGGCATGGAGAAAGGTTGACAGAGTGAGAAACAAGAGAGGTGAGAAACTAGCGAGGTGGGGGCACACAGGCCAAGACAGGGACCTTAAGGAGCAGGTGAGGAGGCATACAGAGCCCAAAAGGTTTCCAGAGACACCAGGATTAATAAAGTACTGGCCTATTGATGGTGAGCAGATCATGTGAGGAACGTTTAAGCGGCTTTAATAGGTATAACTGACATTCAGTGACTGCACATACTTAAATTACACAATTTGGCTGGGTGTGGTGGCTCACGCCTGTAATCTCAGCACTTTGGAAGGCTGAAGCGGGTGGATCACTTCAGGTCAGGAGTTCAAGACCAGCCTGACCAACATGTTGACACCCTGTCTCTCCTGAAAACACAAAAATTAGCTGGGTGTGGTGCCGTGCGCCTCTTGCCTCAGCCTCCCAGTTACTCAGGAGGCTGAGGCAAGAGAACTGCTTGAACCTGGGAGGCAAAAGTTACAGTAAGCCGAGATCACACCACTGCACTCTAGCCTAGGTGACAAAGCAAGACTCCAACTCCCCCAACCCCGACCAAAAAAAAAAAAAAATTTTTGTTAAGTACTGACATGTGTATACACCACAGGAACCAACACAACAATAATCACAAAAGTGAATACACATATCAGTCACCCACAAGGTTATCAAATGTTTTACCTGTTAGGGGAACTGAGTACTCATTGGCTCAAATTGGAAAGTGGGGACAAAGAACACACAAGAGAGTGGTTTGAAAAGGACTTGCTGGGAATCTCAACCGGTAATTCTCATGTACTACCTGCCATCATCCTCAAGCAGCTTTGTCTAATGATGAAAGCCAGTATAATACAACTCAGAGTGCTACAAAGGACTGAACCAATGTGTAGGTCGCTGAGGAAATACTAATTTTTTTTTTTTTTTTTAAAGACGGAGTTTCACCATGTTGGTCAGGCTGGTCTTGAACTCCTAACCTCAGGTGATCTGCCTGCCTCAGCCTCCCAAAGTGCTGGGATTACAGGCGTGAGCCACTGCACCCAGCCTATTTTTTTTTTCTGAGGAGATATTAATTTTTTGGGCAATCAGAGATGGTATTACTTCAACAACATGCCAGCAAAACATGAGAAAGTCAATAGTGAAAATTTATGTTTAGGCCAGACAAAGTGCCTCACATCTGTAATCTCAACACTTTCAGGAGGCAGAGGTCAGGAGTTCAAGACCAGCCTGACCAATGTGGTGAAACCCTGTCTTTACTAAAAATACAAAAATTGGCCAGGCATGGGTGTGCACACCTGTAATCCCAGCTACTCAGGAAGCTGAGGCAGGAGGATCACTTGAACCCAGAGGCAGAGGATGCAGTGAGCCAAGACCATGCCACTGTACTCCAGCCTGGGTGACAGTGTGAGACTCCATCTCAAAAACAATAATAAAAAATTTATGTTTAAACATGAAATGCTTCTTTTCTTGAAATTTGAGGGGAGATTTATAAGTCTAGTATTTTTGGGTAACAGGCAAACTAGATTTTTATAAATAGCTGAAATCAGTGCTATATTACAAAACGCAATAAAGGTATTTTTACTTTAAAGTGGCTAATCTAACATACTTTCTAAGATGCTGAAAGTACAAACAGGTTAAGATGGGAATAGCATTCTCATCATTTCGTTTATGCACACGTGTGTACTGAGCGCCAACTATGTTGCAGACATTCTCATAAAAAAACAGGAAATCCCACTTTACTGTCAACTGAGCGATGGACTAGAACACACACAAATGCACTGTAAGCAGTTATTTTCTACCTGAGTTATCTCATTTCCAACCTTTTTCTAGATAAACACACTACATTACTCGGGCCACTTTCTACAACACTGTACATAGGAGTTTTGTGGAAGATTCTATAATATATCCAGAAATTACCTAGTTGCATTTTCCACCGGAAGGTCAGGGTTTATAAACATAGGTTTATGAAATTTGTATATATGCTCTGAAATTTGTATATATGGTCAAAATGATCCTTGAAAAACTCATTACACTTTCCATAAAGTATATCATTGCTTCTTATTCTTGTCAAAACTCCCAAGTTCTTAAAATCTTTTCCCTATTCCTTCCATGCATTTCTTCCACCAGCATAATTGTGTCCTTTGCTTGTTACATGTAAGTAATACAAAAGCCATGGTGAAAAATGTCCAACATGTCACTTTTGTCATGGCTTCTCCATGAAACTTCCTAGGGCTACACATGCATGAATATTTAACAGGCTTAATCCACCTAAAGTGATAGAACCTTACCATACCTTCATGAATGCCTCCTTCAAGGTCCATATCTATACTAGCCCGCTCCCATGAAGTCTTCCCTAAATAATTTATCAAATAATCTTTTAATTTCTGCTAAATTCCTACTGATTGTACTTTCAGTCTGTCTGTATCTTCTGACACAGGACTAACAGCAGCTTCTGAGTCCCAGAGAAGTAAACGGGCAATTACAATGTGCTCCAACAATAGGACAAGAATTTGGGGGCACACAAAAAGAAGGGCACATAACATAGCCATGAAGAGTAAGAAAGGCCTTCTAAAAAGGAAAAAAATCAAGGATCTGGGTGAGGGAATGCAAGGTTTAGAATCTAAACTTCTAGACAGAGGAGCACATATAAAAACCTGAAATAGGGCAATAGTATATGACTGGAATGGCAGGGGGCAGGGAAGCAGCTGAAACTAAACAGAATGTCAAAAGCTGGACAGCAAAGGGCCTTTGTAAGCCCTGCATGCTTGGACTTTATCCAGAGGGCAATGATAAGCCTCTGAAGGGTGGTTCTTTTTTTTTTCCTTTTAAACAATGGGGTGACCTCATGAGATTTACATTTGCAAAGACCAATCTTGCAGTATGTAGAAGATTATATAAATAAGGCACAATGAGGACAAACAAAAAGCAAACGATTAAAGACATCCTGAAAAGTGTACATCAAGTATACAGTAGCAGAAACAATGAATAAAAAGGGTATTTAGAAGATAGAATCAATCAACCTAACTTGGGGATGGTACAGTAGTGGGGCTGAAAGTATTAAGTCAAAAATAACATATGAGCTGGGCATGGTGGCTCACTCCCAATGCTCTGGGAGGCTGCAGTGGGCATATCGTTTGAGCCAGAAGTTTGATACCAGGCTGGACAACATGGCAAAATCCTGTCTCTACAAAAAAAATAAAATAAAATAAAATAAACACACACACACACACACACACACACACACACACACACACACACAAATTAGCCAGGCATGGTGGCATACACCTGAAGTCCCAGCTACTTGAGAGGCTGAGGTGGGAAGATAGCGTGAGCCTAGGAGGTTGCAGTGACCTGAGATGACACCGGGGCATCCAGCCTGGGCAACAGAGCCAGATCCTGTCTCAGTTTAAAATATAATTTTGCCGGGCGCGGTGGCTCAAGCCTGTAATCCCAGCACTTTGGGAGGCTGAGGCGGGTGGATCACGAGGTCGAGAGATCGAGACCATCCTGGTCAACATGGTGAAACCCCGTCTCTACTAAAAATACAAAAAATTAGCTGGGCATGGTGGCGCGTGCCTGTAATCCCAGCTACTCAGGAGGCTGAGGCAGGAGAATTGCCTGAACCCAGGAGGTGGAGGTTGCGGTGAGCCGAGATCACGCCATTGCACTCCAGCCTGGGTAACAAGAGCGAAACTCTGTCTCAAAAAAAAAAAAATAATAATAATAATAATTTTTGTTTTTTAAAAAAGGAAAATGATATATAAAAAAGTTAAGCAGAGTTACCATATGGCCCAGCAATTCCACTACTGGGTATATACCTAACATCTGTCCGCACAGAAAGTTGTACACAAATGTTTGTGGCAGCATTAGCTGTTAATAATCAAAAGGCAGAAACTCAAAATGTCCATCAACAAATGAATAAACTGCAGTATATACATACAGTGAAATATTATTCTGCCATAAAAAGAAATGAAGTACCAATATATGAAGCTCAATAACATCAGGCTAAGTTAAAGAAGCCAGATACATCATGTGACTTATTTCATATGATATATCCAGAATAGGCAAATCCAGAGAGACAGATAGCAGATTGGATAATGAGGGGAGGGAGAAATGGGGCATCACTACTTAATGGGTATGGGCAGGGGGTGATGTAATGATGTGATGAAAAAATTTTAAAACCAGTGTGAGCAAAAAAATAGTAATAAAAAAAAATAAAAAATTCCAATGCAAGACACCCAAAGGGATAGGGGGAAACGGTGTGAGCTGCTGGTTGCACAACATTGTGAATACACTGAATACCACTGAGTGGTACATTTTAACATGGTTACCTATAATATGAATCACCCCCTCCTTTTTTTTAATGACACCAAATTTCTGTGCAAGGGTAGAAATCTGCTTCATTCACTGAAATGAGAAACACAGGAGGAGGTACTGGTTTGGTGGGAGAGGGGAAGAAATGGTGCTGGGTTTAGTATTAAATGCCTTTTGTTAGGGGCAAAAATACATTGTTTTAAAAACAAATCTAGCCGGGAGCAGTGGCTCATGCCTGTAATCCCAGCACTGTGGGAAGCTGAGGCAGGTAATTATCTGAGGTCAGGAGTTCAAGACCAGCCTGACTAACATGTTGAAACCCCATCTCTACTAAAAATACAAAAATTAGCCAGGAGTAGTGGTGGGTACCTGTAATCCCAGCTACTCGGGAGGATAAGGCAGGAGAATTGCTTGAACCCGGGAGGCAGAGGTTGCAGTGAGCCGAGATAGTGCCATTGTACTCCAGTCTGGGCAACAGAGTGAGATTCCGAGAAAAAAAAGGAAAAGAAAGGAAAAGAAAAGAAGAAAAAGATAGAAAAAGAGACGGATGGGCAGACGGAAGGAAGGAAGGAAGGAAGGAAGGAGAGAAGAGAAGAAAAAAGAGAAAAGAAAAGAAAAACCTGAGCTGACAATAGAGACTTCAGGGTTGTCAGAATATAGTTGATAACTGAGGTCCTAAGATGACGCATCACGCAAGGATAAGCATTAGTACAAGCTGTAGAGGATGTAACTGAATGAATTCTACAAAGTATTAACAACTGAGAATCGGAAAAGAGGAGGCTGCACAAGGTAAACTGAGAAAGGCAAGCCAGTGAAATAAGAAGCCAAGAAAACATTTTATTAAAGAAGCTAAAGGAGCTGCATTTAAAGGGGAAACTATCCAACGATGATAAAAACATACAGCTCAGGGAAGAAGGGGTCTGTATTCAGTCCACTGGATTCAGTTTATTTTTTTTTTAAAAAAAAAAAAAGGCCACCATTGCCAACGGCATAAGCAATGTCAGCATAATGGTGAGGTGGAATCCATGCAGGCAACGCTGAGCTGACAAAGAGAAGATGAAGTGGAAAAACCCAAGTGGAAATTTTTTCTCAAAGTTTGACTTGAGATGGAAAAGTATAGTAGTCACAGGTAAATGAAATTCAAGCAAGTTTTATTTTAATGGAAAAGGCTGAAAGATGTTAAAACATCCTACCTGTGTTTAAAGTTGATATGGATACTGCACACTATATTCAAATCCAGATGCATTACAGATATCAACAAAGAGATATAAAGCCTAACTACAAGAAAATATAGAATTATGTTTTTTTCACATCATTTTGAGTAGAGGTGGTCCTATGCAGGACACAAAACTCAACAGTCAAATAATGCTATACATAATACAGCAATACAGTCTAAATACAAATCACTGGTAAAGAATATGTGCAACGTAATAGGGAGAAGTCTAAAATCCCTAATACAAACAGAGCTTCTGTAAATCACAATGGAAACTAAAACCAAAAAGTGACCGTGCTTGACCTTCTGTTTATATTCCTAAGGTATCGGGAGTTTTGAGCATGCCAAAGACGAAGATACATCTTTTCTGATAGAGATACAATTAAGAGTTAGAAAGGGCTAAAAAGACCTCTCTTTCTCAGCGAAGTCATGAATGCTAAAACACACAAGTTTACAGATCTAAAGGAGGCAAAACTAGTAGTACAAATCAGGATAATAGTATCACTCTTTTTTTTTTCTTTTCAGAACGGATTTCTGGGGTACTGGTAGAGGCATGCTGCCCATAGTATGTATGTCCTTTCCTGCCCAATGTTATACTTCAATTTTTAAAACTCAGTAAATCCTGGAGTGTCCGGTGACTGTTAAATGAGAGCTAATGCTCATGCTATGAATCTGGAAATCACCGTGGGCCAGAGTGGTCTACAAGCCATGAATAAAAAGGAAACCCAAAGACAAGGAAATGTCCTTGAGAGTAATGGTTTGGTTAAGTGTTAAGTAATAGAAAATAACGCATGAGCAGACTTGCTAAGATAGAGTCTTTACGAAGAGTAAGGATAAAAAAGGGCCGGGCACGGTAGCTCATGCCTGTAATCCCAGCACTTTGGGAGGCCGGGGCGGGTGGATCACGAGGTCAAGAGATCGAGACCATCCTGGTCAACATGGTGAAACCCCATCTCTACTAAAAATACAAAAATTAGTTGGGCATGGTGGCACATGCCTGTTTCCCAGCTACTCAGGAGGCTGAGGCAGGATAATTGCCTGAACCCAGGAGGCGGAGGTTGCGATGAGCCGAGATCGCGCCATTGCACTCCAGCCTGGGTAACAAGAGCGAAACTCCGTCTAAAAAAAAAAAAAGATAAAAAAGAACAGAAAGCGCATATGAAAAGTAAAATCCTGCATTCTGAAACTGAAATGGAAGAATATAAAATGGCATTGCTTTCAAATATATACTTCTGAGGCGTGTCCACTGAAAAGGAATAGAAAAAATGAACAGCCCAGTAGTGCCCAGAATGTGGTCTCTAAATAGGAATTTATCACTAAAAGGGACCAGGGCTTTTCAGAGAAATGGCTGACTTCAGGTCTAGAGCAAGAAATGTTTTAGGTTCATCTCATACATACCAGACAAAAAGGAAGCTATCAAGTTATACCATGATACTGTGAAAAAGACTCAAGAGCCAGTTTGAAGATGACTCCACTGGTGAAATATGGGACAATTTGAGTGTCAATAAAGTTAGTAACAACATATGAATGAAATACGCAAGTTTAAATCTATGAGTTTATAACTGTGATATCAAAAACAGAAACTCATTTATCACCAATACAGGATGCTCATAAACCATCTTGTTACTCTGAAAATCAATTTTAAAAAGCAAAAGAATCAATATTTAGTGTAATCCTTTTATCACAAATTGTACTGCCAAGTATTCAAAAGAGTAATATTTGATCAAATGAAGTTTCTCTCTATAAAAATATTCCAGCTAAAAAATGAAAAATAAGTGAAACACTGCCATTTTATCATTTAATCCAGGCATTTTAAAAGAACCAGGATTACACATCTCCTGAAAAATGAACAAACCACCAGAGATGAAGTAATTTCACCTCACATATCTGAACCTGTTCAATACCCTAGGTACAATAACTAATTCACAAAAAAATAGAAACAGAAACATGTTCAAGGACATCCCTGGGACACAATTAGCAAGATCTGCTCTGCAGGATATTCTAAAGAACAAGACCTGGGATCTTCAGCAAATGTACTGCAAGGAGAGCAAAAGATAAATTAATTCAAACATTTTTTAAAATTTATGATAATTATGACACAAATAAAAAGTTGTAGAGTAACAAGACATTTGACAATATTCAGAAATTGCTAACTTTTTAAGTTTGGCAATGGTATTGTGCTGGGGATTTTCCTACCACTTTTTAGAGATACATACTGATACCACAGAAATGTAAGTCCTCAGAAGTGTATAAGAAACTGCTTATTTCTGATATCAACTGAGTCAATAACAAAATTTATTCTTTCAAAGAGAAAAAAAAAACAGATACATACTGAAATATTTACAGACAAATGATCATGTTTAGGATGTACTTCATAATCATTAGGGAAAGGGATAAGACAGTGACCATAACCTAGTAACTTCAGGGGCTGGGGGAGTACATGGAGGTTCATTATGCATATCTGTCTACTTTGGTATTAGGATGCATTTAAAATTTTCCTCAAAAGAATAGTATTTTCAGTATTGTTGATCATTACAAAAAAATAAACACTCACTGCACTCAGCAAAATACAAATTCTCAGAATAACATTCCAAGACCCAATTATATGTCATTTTGTATCAGACTACTAAGATAATAAACTACTTTTAACTGTAAGTGTACTTTGCTGAGGCCAATTGTTGAGTAAGTCTAACTTCTACAAAGCCAAATACAAAACTAGGGTTTATAGCCTAGTAACTAACGACTTTCCTTTATGTCTGGGTGAGTGTGGTCTCCTGCTTTGGGGAATATGAGTTCCTGTCAAGTCTATACAACACAGTCGGCTGCAAGGTGCACGTCTGTAAAGTGACTATGTTTGTAGCAGCTTCACTCTGAACTCTTCAGACCACAGATAGACCCTTTTACCCAAATAGCACATAATTACTCCTAACTACTGAGACAATTTTCAAAATAATTTTGACCTTATTGTCAGAGGAATAAACTGCCATCTTACCTTAAAACATAAAAATGCCGCCGGGTGTGGTGGCTCACACCTGTAACCTCCAGCATTTAGGGAGGCTGAGGCAGGCGGATCACCTGACATCAGGAGTTTGAACCAGCCTGGCCAACACGGTGAAACTCCATCTCTACTAAAAGTACAAAAATTAGCCAGGTGTGGTGGAGCACGCCTGTAATCCCAGCTACTCAGAAGGCTGAGGCAGGAGAATTGCTTGAACCCAGGAGGTGGAGATTGCAGTAAGCCGAGACTGCGCCATGGCACTCCAGCCTGGGCGACAAGAGCAAGACGCTGTCTCAATAAATAAATAAAAATGTCACAAACCAAGTCACCAAAAGTAATTGTAAAAACATTCCTGTCCTTCAACCTTCCATTAATTAATATTGAAAAAAAGTCAAGTATAGCAATCAGAAAGGTTTATTTCTTCTTTAGATTTTAAGATAGATCAATTTAATAATCTTTAGAAATTTCTGGTAAACTTTAAAAATTTGCTTAAAATTAGAATTTTTTATTTATACCACGACACGGGCTACAGGCTGGCTGATTTCCTAATCAAAAACATTTTTGGCCAGGCACAGTGGCTCATACCTGTAATCTCAGTGCTTTGGGAGGCCAAGGTGGGAGAATCACTTAACGCCAGGAGTTCAAGACCAGCCTAGGCAACAGCAACATAGAGAGACCCTGTTCTCTATCAAAAATTTAAAGATTAGCTGGGTGTGGTGACACATGCCTGCAGTCCTAGCTACTGTGCAGGCTGAGACAGGAAGATTGTTTGGGCCCAGGAGTTTGAGGCTGCAATAAGCTTAGAAGATACCACTGCACTCCAGCTTGGAGCAAGACCCTGTCTCTTAAATTAAAAGAAAAAAAAAAAAATTTACACGCCAGGCTCAGTGGCCTCTAATCCCAACACTTTGGGAGTCTGAGGCAGGAGGATCACTTGAGCCCAGAAATTTGAGACCAGGCTTGGCAATACAATGATACCCTCTCCAGGCGTAGTGGCTCACACTTGTAAACGCTTGTAATCCCAGCACTCTGGGAGGCAGAGGCAGGGGGATAACCTAAGGTGGGAGTTCAAGACCAGCCTGGCCAACATGGTGATACCCTGTCTCTACTAAAAATACAAAAATCAGCTAGGCGTGGTAGCGGGCAGCTCTAATCCCAGCTATCTGGGAGGCTGAGGCAGGAGAATTGCTTGAACCTGGGAGAAGGAGGTTACAAGGAACTGAGATTACATCACTGTACTACAGCCTAGGTGACAATAGCAAGATTCTGTCTCAAAAAAAAAAAAAAAAAATAGCCCACATGATGGCATGTGCCTTTAGTCCCAGTTACTCGGGAGGCTGAGGTGGGAGGACTGCTTGAGCCTGGGAGGCAGAGGCTGCAGCGAGCCAAAACCACACGAATGAATGCACTCCAGCCTGGGAAATACAGAGTGATACCCTGTCTCAAAAAAAAAAAAAAAAAAAAAAAAAAAAAAAAAAAAAAAAAAAAAAAAAAAAAAAAAACAGAAAAAAAATATTCAACCCAATTTCTTTTACTGTGCTTCAAAAACATAAGGCAAATGAAACAGACAGCAAGAGTTTGTTAATATGCTTCCCAAAGGGATTTGCTTGGCAGAATTTCAGATCACATTCCTCAAGTAACAATGACATTCTGCTACCTGCAATGTCTCACTTGCTTATCACAGCCTCTTCAACCACATGCCTAAGGGTTCGTCAATATTAAGTCCTAAGTATGTTGTTGCTTGTGCTTCAGTTACATATAGCAGCGTAAGGAAACATCTCTGCCAAGATTTGTTGCAGCCAGAACACCTCCTAGTACAGAAGTTATGCCCTAAAACTAGTTTGTAGTGTCATATCAACAGCTTACTTTGATCTTACCTATTTTATACAAATAAATTTGATAAAGATGATTTCTGGGGACTCCTGAATGTCACTTCACAATGGAAAATCTGGACACAGCAGATGATATTATGTCAGTCTTACTAACCTGGCAAACTTAAACAGATCATTTCTATCTTTTGAGTCTCATTTTCCTTATCAACAAAGGCTGGTAAAACCCATAGTTACGCTGCAACGCAGAGAAGATACTGTATATGCAAAAGTCTGACCCATCTGAAGGCACAATAAATGTTAGTTGTCCATTTTCTTCCTTTAAAATTGCTCATTAATTAGGCTATAGGATATAAAAAGAACACTATGTTCTTCAGAATGTTGAGAACAAGCCCATACCTGAAATATTTCTTTTGGAAAATACTACTCAGCTTCAAATATCACACTCAACTATGTTTCCAGCAGGACCGTCAAACAAGGCCCCCTGTACCCCAAGGCCACAGGAGGAAGTGGTCTTTCAGAGTTGGGAAGCTGTGCTATAGAGGGCTGAGAGCTGCCAACAGCCACAATTCAAATCTCAAGAAGAATGAAGCCAAAGGGACAAATCATCAATAGTAAGCATCAAGAAGAGGCCCAAACTGATTCTGGTTTCTTACACCTGGTACCACACCTGCCCTTCTATAAACTTAGTTAAAAGCCAGTTTTCCTTTTTGTCTAAACTTACTTTAGTTGAATTCCTGTCACTGCCAAATAACAATGCCACCTTCTTCATTTGTAAAGCCCTATTTTTAAGTTAACATCCCAGTTCATGTCTAATCAGTTTCCTCTTGAATATACAGGGGTTCTCAACTGTCCTTTGATCATTCCCAGCCTGGACAACACAGGGAGACACCACCTCTACAAAAAGGACAAAAATTAGCTGGACATGGTGGCCAGCAACTATGGTGCCAGCTACTCAGAAGGCTGAGGTGGGCCGATCACTTGAGCCCAGGAGGTTGAGGCTGCAGTGAGCTGTAAGCACACTGCTGCACTCCAGCCTAGGCACCTATCTCGAAGACAGAGGGAGAGAGGGAGAGAGGGAGACAGGGAGGGGGGTAAGGGGGAGAGGGGGAGAGGGGGAGGGGGGGAGAGGGGGAGGAAGGGGGGGAGGGAGATACCGAATCAGGAAATCAAAATAGAATGGCAATACACATTTACAAGTATTCTTCTTGAAACAAATGCTGGGAAATGAATCAAAATAAAGAACTCTGTAACAGAAAAACCAGGTGAAAGGGACCAGTGTAGTTACCAACCCCATGTAAATACATAAATAAAACTAAACCACCACGAATGCTATAAAGTTTCATATAAATATTTATTTAATAATATATGCTGCCATTGCCAAGTGGCACACACCTGTGTGTGTTGTGTGCTTTTCTTGTTGCTGTTGACCCCTATTTTTACATTACCATAATTTATATAGAAATTTATATTATCAGGATTTTACATTGTCATTTTTCTGTATTATCATAATTTTACATTATCAGGATTTACATGTTAAAAAACAACAACAAGAAATTACTAAATATATACATATTTACAGTTAGAAGAAGGGGAGGGGAGGGAAGCAAAGGAATGGAGGGAACGAGAGAGAGAGAGAGGTACTAAGGAATAAATACATGTGTTTATTCCCTCATCCTGGACATCAATAAGTCAGTGGGTTCTACTGGTTAAAACAATTCTTTAAGTGTGGGAAGAAAAAAAAAAAAAAAGGTCAGTGGGTTCTATCAAGAGTCTCAAAACTATTTAGATGTTTTTGTAAATTTTCTTCTCTCAACTTTAGGACTCGTTTAGAAATTAATCTCTTCTTGCGATAAACATCTATCTATAGGTCAATAATTTGTTCAATAATACCTTAGCTGGGTTGTCATTCACATGCAACTTGCAACTTAAAGTATATAAATGGCATACTTGTTACAACCCCAGATTTCAACCAGCATCCATGCATTGAAAAGTATATGCAAGGATGTCCAACATCAGTAGGCATCTGTAGGTGGTGGCTGTTATTACTAAGTAGAATAATTTCAAGTTTCTTAAATTTTAAATTTTCAAATTATGAAAAAAGAAAAATAAAATATAAGGCATTAGACACTCTATCTTCTTGCTCTCCAAAGACAACCACTGCTAACAATTTTCTGTGTATTCTTTCAGATTTTGGCTACACCACCATATAACTATACAGAAACAGAATCACCCTTTTATAACTTATGACCATTTAGCATAGCCTGAACATCGTTTCCACCAACAAACCTTTTTTTATTTTTCCTCAAATACAAATAATGCTGCCTAGGTATGAGCTGAGAGGAGTGAAAAAACAAAAACAAAAAAAGAAATTATGAGTACTGAAAAGTCTTTTTAAAAATAAATAAAAAAGAAAAATAATGCTGCCACTGCCAGGCAGTGTCAACCTGTAGCCCTAACTGTTCTAGGGGATGAAGTGGGAGGAGCTCTTGAGCCCAGGAGAGTTTGAGGCTGCAGTGAGCCAAGATCGAGCCACTGCACTCCAGCCTGAGCAACATAGCAATACCCCATCTTTAAAAAAAATAAATAAAAGTAAGGCCAGGCATGGTGGCTCACGCCTGTAAACCCAGCACTTTGGGAGGCTGAGGCAGGTGGATTACAAGGTCAGAAGTTCAACACAAGCCTGGCCAGCACAGTGAAACCCCATCTTTACTAAAAATGCAAAAATTAGCCAGGCGTGGTGGTGCCTGCCTGTAATCCCAGCTACTCAGGAGGCTGAGGCAGGAGAATCACTTAAACCGGGGAGGCAGAGGTTGCAGTGAGCCGAGATCGCACCATTGCACTCCAACCTGGCCAACAAGAGTGAGACTCTGTCTTAAAAAAATAAAAAATAAAAAGTATTATCATATTATCATAAAACATCTTTGCCCACTCCTTGTACATCTGTGGAAGTATATCTAGAATATAAACTATAGGTTGAATTACAAATCAAAAGAAGGTGCATTATCAACTCACAGGATGTTTACTTCAATGTATTATCCCAGAAACACTGTAGGCAACTATTTCCCTACAGCCTGGCTCACACTGGGTATTTTTACCACTGGCTCACACTGGGCATCCTTTTGCCACTGGCAATTTATTTTTGGTGCATTTATATATTTGTGTTCTCCCACCCCTTTTTTCACATTGAGTGATTCTCTTTTTTCTTACTATTTGGATGGGCATTTTAAGCATTGTGGCCTTTTTTCTTTTTTTCTGTTGCCCAGGTGGGAGTGCAGTGGTGTGTTCATGGCTCACTGCAACCTCCGCCTCCTGGGCTCAAGCAATCCTCCCACCTCAGCCTCCTGAGTAGCTGGGACCACAAGCACAAACCACCGTGTCTGGATTTTTTTCTATTTTTAGTAGAAACAAGGTCTTCCTATGTCGCCAGGCTGGTCTTCAGCTCCTGAGCTCGCCCCACCCATCTCGCTCCTTCCACCCAAACCAAAGTGCTAGGATTACAGGTGAGCCCAGCCTATCCGCACAATGTTTGTTGCTGTTACAGTCTCAGGGATAAAGGCAATATTGACATTTGGACCCCTAATTTTCCTCAGCTATTAATGCACCATTCAAATGTGTGTCTGTAAAGTTTGTTATAATTAAAGCAAAAGTTTGAAATTTGAAAAAAAAAAATTAGCAACATGTTTCTTTTCTATATTTTGATTGGACTAAGTAAGATATAAAACTCAAAAGCCGAACAAGTTAGTATGACAGTTTTGTCTACATTTTGAAATGCAACAATCTGAATGACAGGAAAGAATGCTTCTAACATATGACCAAGTATTAAACTATCACACACATTAAGATGGCGTTGATTCCTCAATCCTTTAAGTAGTCTCCACCGCCCTCCTGACAGAAGGAGGAAAGGATACTCCACGCAGCCGCCCATGCCAGGTCCCACCCAAGATGTCTTCCAAAGGGGAACAACAGGAGTGATTATGTCAAAGTAGCTGTGATAATATGGACATTAATTCACTCTCCAGTGTACCTTCCCATCATGCCTTGAATCCCTCCTCAAACCCTCCCGAGACTGCACTAAGAGACTATGTTTCTCGAATTCAAGTAACTATTTATGTATATGTGCTTCATCTCCTTATAATCACATTAGCAAAGAGAGCCCTGCTGCATGATCAGAAATGGTGTACATGAAATATAACTTCTACTGAAAGGCATCTTGTACATTATCTTCTACACATTAAGTAAAAATGGCTTCTAAGTAAATGAGGTGTCCTGGAAAAACACAGGTGAGCCTAAGTAAGAAGCCTAGGAAAGCACATACATTGAAAGAAAAACATCGGAAGTAGTATGTTCATTAAGGTAAGGGAACCAAAAGCTAAACACTTGACTATAAGCATATCGCCTATATCATACCTAAGACTGTTTCTGTGCAAGAGAAATAAAAATGAAGGTAACGTTGATGACTTGGGCATAGCATGCTGTTTTTCTAACAACTAGAGTAATGCTGTGTGCAACACATTTATAACCACAAGCAGCATGGAGCCACTGAGCACTGTGTGGAAACAGTAATATGCATTTATTACCTCCGAAGTTATGAAGAAGGTGAAAGTAGAGAAAGAGGAGATTTTGGTGAGCAGCTGAGCTGCAAAGCAAGCCCTGAATTGTTTCAGAGGTTTAAGAACACCACATAAATGCATAAATTAAGTATCATTGGTAAATAAATTAGCTTCTGCTGAAAGTGAGGCTGCAACAAACTTTCCCTCAATGAATTGCAGAAAACTATTAATAAAGATAACAAAAATAGACCTTTTCTTAAGAAATGCCATCTTGTGCTTTTGTAAGACAAGAAAACATGTCAGGTTAACACTGCTTTTATATTAAAAAAAAAAAAAAGAGAGAGAGAGAGAGGTTTGCTGATATCCTCTAAGAAACCAATAATACTTAAAAGCAACCTGTAAAAAAGAAGTAAGATCTCATCACAACCTATGAGATTAAATATCAGTTATTGATGCAGTTTCTGACGCAGGATGATGATGAAGACAAAACTCCTTTAATGAAGGATTTTAAGGAAGAACCTAAGAATGCACATGAATTCAACAAAAAGAAAATGAATCAATCATATAAGAAATTAGTCCCTTTCCGTTTATTGCTCACCTCTAAAGTTTAGAGAAAGTCATCTCCCACAGGAAAATTACTAGATCTTACTAAGGAGACTAAGTTGAGAGAACAGTTTTGTCACTCAGGCTAGAGTGCAGTGGCACAATCATGGTTCACTAAAGCCTTAACCTCCCAGGCTGAAGCAATCCTACCACCTCAGCCTCCTGAGTAGCTAGGCCTATAGGTGCATGTCACCATGCCCAACTGATTTTTGTATTTTTTGTAGAGGCAGGATTTCACCATGTTGCCTGGTCTTAAACTGGCCTCAAGCAATCTGCCCGCCTTGGCCTCCCAAAGTGCTGAGATTACAGGTGTGAGGCACTGCACCTGGCCAGTAACTAGTATTTTTAATGCTTTATGTAATGGAAGACAGGGGTGGAAATTTGTTACATAGATATATTTAGAGTATTTCAGTTACAACCCTTAATGTAATAATCCAGGCAAAGAATCATCAATAGATTTTAAAACCATTAAGTGAAAAGGTCACTGGGGAACACAGTATGCTGCCCAAGCATCAGGCCACAGATTACTCACCAATACAAG
This sequence comes from Saimiri boliviensis, assembly GCF_048565385.1. Lineage (NCBI taxonomy): Eukaryota > Metazoa > Chordata > Mammalia > Primates > Cebidae > Saimiri > Saimiri boliviensis. Next base: position 24,184,706 of record NC_133465.1, read on the forward strand.
AGATAATGCATCTTGACAATAGAGAAATCTGGCAGTCACCAACTAATTGTTCAAACTTAGAATCATTAATAGCAGGACAACCCAAGAACGTGTATCTTATTTGATGAAAAATGGTGTACACAAGCTTCATCTATGACACACTCGTGTCCCACCCCCTCTCAAATGTTTGCCCTGAATCAAACCAAGCTTCTTAGACCTGCACTTTCTAATATAATAGCCACTAGTAGCATGTGGCCACTGATCACCTAAAAAGTGGTGGCTAGTCAGACCGGGCGCGATGGCTCACACCTGCAGTCTCAGCACTTTGGGAGGCCGATGTCAGGCATTCAAGACCAGCCTGACCAACATGGTGAAACCCCATCTCTACTAAAAATACAAAAATTAGTCAAGTGTGGCGGTGAGCACCTGTAATCCCAGCTACTGGGGAGGCTGGTGCAGGAGAATCGCTTGAACCTCGGAGACAGAGGTTACAGTGAGCCCAGATCATGCCACTGCACTCCAGCCTGGGCGACAGAGCAAGACTCTGTCTCCCCCTCTCAAAAAAAAAAAAAAAAAAAAAAATGGCTAGTCTGAGTTGAGATGTGCTGCAAATGTAAAATATAAACTGAATATTTTTAAGACTTTGTGAGGAAAAAAAATTTATGTTGATTGCATCTTGAAATTATACTTTAGGTATATTAAGTTAAATAAATTATGAAAACTAATTTTACCTATCTTTCTACACTTCTAAATGTGGCTACAATTTTTAAATCACATATTAGGCTCTCATTTGTGGTTCCCTTGTTTTTATTAGATAGTACTGCTACAGTTTAAAGAAAATATGTATAGGGAATGTGGAAATAAGTTAAATGATTTGTTTATTTATAAATTGAGATGGGGGTCTCACTACATATTGTCCAGACTGGTCTCAAACTCCTGGGTCCAACTAATCCTCCCAACTCGGACTCCCAAAATGTTGGGATTACAGGCATGAGCCACCATGTCCAGCCAGTTAAATGATTTCTTGAGAAAATAATTAGAAAAATCCATAATGGCCGGGCGCGGTGGCTCAAGCCTGTAAACCCAGCACTTTGGGAGGCTGAGGCGGGTGGATCACGAGGTCAAGAGATCGAGACCATCCAGGTCAACATGGTGAAACCCCGTCTCTACTAAAAATACAAAAAATTAGCTGGGCATGGTGGCACATGCCTGTAATCCCAGCTACTCAGGAGGCTGAGGCAGGAGAATTGCCTGAACCCAGGAGGCAGAGGTTGCGGTGAGCCGAGATCGCGCCATTGCACTCCAGCCTGGGTAACAGGAGCGAAACTCCGTCTCAAAAAAAAAAGAAAAAGAAAAAAAAAAAAAAGAAAAATCCATAATGATGAGTAGGGTATTCTACTTAACAACTAGTCTGAAATCTCCAAAAATCCAATCTCAAGAGGATTCTTAGGGCCATCAAAGTATTCTGTACAATACTCTAACGGTAGATATATGTCAAATATTTCTCTAAACCCATAGAATGTACAATACCAAAAGTGAGCCCTGATATAAACTGAATTGTGGGTGATGGTGTGTCAATGTAGTTTGCGGGAGGTGTCCATATGTGGGGGTGTACTTGTAATTTGGGAAATCTCTGTACTTTCTGCTCCGTTGTGCTACGAACCTAAAACTGCTCTCAAAAAAAATTAAGTATTGGCCGAGCGTGGTGGCTCACGCCTATAATCCAAACACCTTGGAGGCCAAGGCGGGCGGATCACCTGAGGTCGGGAGTTCAAGACCAGCCCGACCAACATGGTGAAACCTCATCTTTTAAATAATATATACATTATTTAAATATATATTTATTATTTATATAATATTTACATATTATATATATATACACACATATATATATATTTTTTAATTAAGTATTAACAAAAAGGCAAAGAATTCTTGGGTCGGGGAGGGAGGCAATGCATAAACCTTGAGCAGATCCAGGATCAGAAAAATACAGCTGTTACACATTCTGGAACAACCGAGAAACGTTCAATAACTGTAATTAATGTCAAAATGATCCTATGATTATGGATGAGAATACTCTTATTCTTGGGAACGGCAAACTAAAGAACTGAGAAGAGAGATATGTCTGCCACTTACCCCCACTTTCAAATGGTTCAACCAAACTGGGGCAAGGAGAAGAGGAATGAAGTCTTTCATTTAGTTTGGGATTTTTAGTAGGCTAGAACAGCCTTGTTTTTCCCCACTTAAAATAATCAGGCCAGAGGCTGGGCACAGTGGCTCACGCCTGTAATCGCAGCACTTTAGGAGGCTGAGACAGGTGGATCACTTGAGATCAGGAGTTCAAGACCAGCCTGGCCTGGCAAAAATCCCATCTCTACTAAAAATATAAAAATAAGCCAGGCATGGTGGCATGTGCCTATAATGCCAGCTGCTTGGGAGGCTGAGGCAGGAGAATCGTCGAAACCTGGGAGGTGGAGGTTGCGTGAGCCAAGATCATGCCACTGCTCCCCAGCCTGGGAAACAGAGCAAGACTCCATCTCCGAAAATTAGAGATAAAAATGAAAAATAATCAGGCCAGAGAAAGGCTGACACTTAGGCAAGGAAATCATTTGAGGTCAGGAGTTCGAGACCAGCCTGGCCCACATGGTGAAACCCCATCTCTACTAAAAATATAAAAACTGGCCAGGAGCAGTGGCTCACACCTGTAATCCAGCACTTTGGGAGGCCAAGGCAGGTGGATCACCAGAGGTCGGGAATTCAAGATCAGCCTGACCAACTGGAAAAACCCCGTCTCTATTAAAAATACAAAATTAGCTGGGTGTGGTGATACATGCCTGTAATCCCAGCTATGCAGGAGACTGAGGTAGGAGAATCACTTGGACCCAGGTGGTGGAGGCTGTGGTGAGCCAAGATCTCGCCATTGCGTTCCAGCCTGGGCAACAAGAGCACAAACGTGGTCTCAAAAATAAATAAAATAAATAAATAAAAATACAAATACAAAAATTAGGCCAGACGTGGTGGATCACGCCTGTAATCCTAGCACTTTGGGAGGCTGAGACAGGTGGTTCACTTGAGATTAGGAGTTCGAGACCAGCCTGGTCAACATGGCGAAACCCCATCTTCTACCAAATATACAAAATAAGCTGGACGTGACGGCGCATGCCTGTGGTCCCAGCTCCTCAGGAGGCTGAAGTGGGAAGACCACTTGAGCCTGGGAGGTGGAGGTTACAGTGAGCTCAGGTCACATCACTGCACTCCAATCTGGGTGACAGCAAGACCCTGCCTCAAAATAAATAAATAAATAATAAATAAATAAATGAAATAAAAATAATAATTACAGTAATTCCAGCACTTTGGGAGACCAAGGCAGAAGGATTGCTTGAGCTCAGGAGTTTGATACCAGCCTGGGCAATATAGCAAGACCCCTTCATTTTTTTTGAAAACAAAAATAAAAAGTAAAAATAATAATTACACAGGTTACGGCCGGGCGCGGTGGCTCAAGCCTGTAATCCCAGCACTTTGGGAGGCCGAGGCGGGTGGATCACGAGGTCGAGAGATCGAGACCAACCTGGTCAACATGGTGAAACCCCATCTCTACTAAAAATACAAAAAATTAGCTGGGCATGGTGGCACATGCCTGTAATCCCAGCTACTCAGGAGGCTGAGGCAGGAGAATTGCCTGAACCCAGGAGGCGGAGGTTGTGGTGAGCCGAGATCGCGCCATTGCACTCCAGCCTGGGTAACAAGAGCGAAACTCCGTCTCAAAAAAAAAAAAAAAAAAAAAAAAAAAAAAAAAATTACACAGGTTATCCTATCCACAGAACACATGACAGTATTCAGGAACTGATTAGATTCCAAAATTGAGGAATGCCTGTGTAATTCATCTATATGTCTAAAGTACAGCAAAGTTTTTCAAACTACAAGCAATAATCTGCAGTGTACTGCGACATCAATTCAGTGTGTCGCAACCAAACAACTTTTCTTTTAAAAACGAAGTACCGGCCAGGCGCAGTGGCTCAAGCCTGTAATCCCAGCACTTTGGGAGGCCGAGGAGGATGGATCACGAGGTCAACAGATCGAGACCATTCTGGTCAACATGGTGAAACCCCGTCTCTACTAAAAATACAAAAAATTAGCTGGGCATGGTGGCGTGTGGATGTAATCCCAGCTACTCAGGAGGCTGAGGCAGGAGAATTGCCTAAACCCAGGAAGCGGAGGTTGCGGTGAGCCGAGATCGCGCCATTGCACTCCAGCCTGGGTAACAACAGCGAAACTCCATCTCAAAACAAACAAACAAACAAACAAAAAAACAAAGTACCTAGAAAATATCAAACTTCATTACATGTTAGTAAGGATAAGTACTGTGTCATGAAACTTGAGCATAAAGAGGATGAGAATTGCGGGGAGGGTGTCTTGATGTGTTAGATACTCAGGTAAAATATTTGAAGATTATCAGTAAAAAACTACTATTTGACACTGACAATCATCCACATATTAAGGTTGCTGATTTTTTTTCAAGCCAATTACAAAGTAGTATTATGACATCAGAGAAAGACCAGTAAGGAGAGAGAAATCTAGAAAGTAACACAACCAAATCTTTATCATTGTTATTTTTCATTACTGGGGACTATAGAGTTTTTTTCCCCTACATACTCTTTTCGTGTTTTCTGAAAAAATGGGGGAAATGGCATGCTAATAAGCATATAATAGTCTCCTAACCAGAACATAAAGCTGTATCTGCGGCAAGAGTTCAAACAGCACAGAGTTTATTTTCACCTCATACATTATTTCCCTTCTCAACTTCCCCGTTTTCTGAATCAATCATCGAGACAAGACTTGTCATCTTCCACCATTCCTTTCATCTACTGCCAGTCCATTCAACGTAAAGATCCGTGTAGTCACCTCTCTCTTGACATTTCCTCCTTCCACAATATCTCTAGTGTCCATCTACTTTAGCATTGCTACTTTCAACCCACCATTCTAGGTTTAATCTTAAAAAAAAAAAAAAAAAAAAGACTATACCACATTACATATTACAGTACATGTTAGGCACTGGGAATATGTATGGCAATGGGAAAAAAAAAAAGTCTCTGCTCTCAAGTATCTTTCATTTTGGTGAGGGAAGACAGACAAATATATATCAAGTGATGGCACCTCCTAAGAAGAAAAGCAAAGCAGCTACAAGGAAGAAGGAAGGATGGTGACGTGGGTGGTAGGTTACGAAAGCTTCACGTGGAAATGCATGTGGACACTGACAGATTCCAAGAGTCCCCATGAGCTACCATAAACCACTTCTAGAGTAAGACAGGGAAAAGCAATGATACAACTCATCAACCAAAAATTATTTCAGCAACACTTTTATCACGTCATTTTCTCTGCTCCTAGAGAAAAACTTTCTTTTTTTTTTTTTTTTTTTTTTTTTTTTTTTTTTGAGATGGAGTTTTGCTCTTGTTACCCAGGCTGGAGTGCAATGGCGTGATCTCGGCTCACCGCAACCTCCGCCTCCCGGGTTCAGGCAATTCTCCTGCCTCAGCCTCCTGAGTAGCTGGGATTACAGGCACGCACCACCATGCCCAGCTAATTTTTTGTATTTTTAGTAGAGACGGTGTTTCACCATGTTGACCAGGATGGTCTCGATCTCTTGACCTCGTGATCCACCCGCCTCGGCCTCCCAAAGTGCTGGGATTACAGGCTTGAGCCACCGCGCCCGGCCGAGAAAAACTTTCTAGATGGTGGTGATGGCTACACAACAAAGTGTATGTACTTAATGTCACAGAACTGTCCACTTCAAAATGGTTAAAATCCTAAGTTTTACGTTATGTGTATTTTGCCACAATTTGAGAAAGAGAAAAAAACCTTTCCGAGCCTCTATTCTCTCATGATATATAACCAAACTCCTCAGACAGATGCTCTCTCCAAAATCTAGCTACACCTCAATCCTTCTCATCCTCTTCTCTCAATTACTGACTCTGAACACATGCTGGGCTTAGGAATTCCATTCAATCCCACTTCCTTTCAGACTCTCCTCCCTCAGTCCCAGATGACTCCTCTTTGATTCCGGCTTTTCTTCTCTATCTCTGAAGACCACTTCTCAGAGTTTTCATGCCTCACCTTCCTCCTCCTGCCCTCCAAACACAGCCTTACAAGAAGATGCTGCCATTTGCTCTCTGCTATTTACTCAACACCTTCCTCTAGGCTCTCAGACACAACTAAGGCTTCCAATTCTACCCTTTTTAGGGGATGACTTCCAAAGTTACCTCTCCTGAGCTTCAGAGACCATTTCCCAAGAGTGGGTATCTTACCAGGACGTCAACCTAAATTCATCCTCCCTCCTAAACCTGTTCTTCCACTCGACTTTATTTCAGTTATTTCCTTTCAGTCACCCAAACCTGAAACCTGGCAATCATTACTAATGCTTCCTCTTCCTCTTTCTTTTTTCTTTTTTTCTTTTCTTTTTTGAGACAGAGTTTCGCTCTTGTTACCCAGGCTGGAGTGCAATGGCGCGATCTCGGCTCACTGCAACCTCCACCTCCTGGGTTCAAGCAATTCTGCCTCAGCCTCCCAAGTAGCTGAAACTGCAGGCACGCACCACCATGCCCAGCTAATTTTTGTATTTTTAGTAGAGACAGGGTTTCACCATGTTGACCAGGATGGTCTCGATCTCTCGACCTTGTGATCCACCCGCCTCAGCCTCCCAAAGTGCTGGGATTACAGGCATGAGCCACCACGCCTGGCCTCCTCGTCCTCTTTCTTACATCCAACTAGCCTGTTGATGCCCCCACTTTCAGGTTCTTCCCCAACAAGCCAACCTACAAATTGCCAGTTTTGATAATTGACATAGCATTCTTTACACAATACCCCATAATCTGGCTTCAAAATCAACCTTTCCCTCTTTGTCTCTTACTGTTATGCCTCCTCTCTACCTCTGAACACACAGAGTGGTGCTCACACCAACCATCACTGAGCTACTCCTACACAGGACAAAGCATATCCCATCACTTTTATTCACGCCAACCTCCAATCCTAAAACACTTAATACATACTTTAACCTACTCCTGACCTTTGGTTGTTGAAAGTTTACCGAGTCTTAAGAGTCTTGGCACGAACGGGCATGGCAGCTCACGCCTTTAATCCCAGAATTCTGGGAGGCTGGGGGGGTGGATCATGAGGTTAGGAGTGCAAGACCAACCTGACCAACATGGTGGAACTCCGTCTCATACAAAAATCAGCTGGGTGTGGGGGCAAACACCTGTAATCCCAGTATTTTGACAGATCAAGTCAGGCAGATCACCTGAGGTCTGGAGTTTGAGACCAGCCTGGCTAACCTGGTGAAACCTGATCTCTACTGAAAGTACAAAAATTAGCCAAGTGTGGTGACATGCACCTGTAGTCCCAGCTACTGGGGAAGCTGAGGCAAGAGAATCGCTTTAACCCAGGAGACAGAGGTTGCAGCGGTCCAGTCCAAGATCACACCACTGCACTCCAGCCTGGGCGACAGAATGAGACTCTGTCTCAAAAATAAAAACATAAATAAATACATGGCTTCAAGTCTTTATTTGTTCGTTTGCTTGCTTGAGACAGGGTCTCACTTTGTTGCCCAGGCTGTAGTGCAGTGGCATGATCTTGACTTACTGCAACCTCCGCCTCCTGTGCTCAGGTGATCCTCCCACTTCAGCCTACTGAGTACCGGGGTCTACAGGCATGTAACACCATGCCAGGCTAATTTTTTGTATTTTTTGCAGTGATGGGGCCTCACCATGTTGCCCAGACTAGCCTCAAACTCCCGAGCTCAAATGATCCACATGCCTTGGCCTCCCAATGTGCTGGGATTACAGGTGTGAGCCACTGCACCCAGCCCCTCAAGTCTTATTACAATACCACTCAGCTGTAACAGGCAAGTACTTTCTAGCTACTTTACTCTTAATCTCATTCCTACCCCATACTGGACAAAATAGACTACAAATTTAGACTACAAATAACTGGTTTCTGGAGCAAATTGTTTTCAGATGGGGACTCAAGATTCCCTATTCTTGTTACACCACTAGGCTCTAGGAAATCCTGTCGTCCCAGGCTCCCAGAACTCTGGTAATCCTTAAATAACAACACATATTGGCCGGGCACAATGGCTCACACCTGAAGTCCCAGCACTCCAGGGAGCCAACGCGGGTGGATCACCTGAGGTCATGCCTGTAATCCCAGGACTTTGGGGAGCTGACGCGGGTGGAGTTCGAGACCAGGCAGGCCAACATAGTGAAACCCCATCTCTACTAAAAATGCAAAAAGTAGCTGGGTGTGGGGGTACATGCCTGTAAGCCCAGCTACTCAGGAGGCTGAGGCAGGAGAATCGCTTGAACCTGGGAGGCGGCGGTCACAGTGAGCCAAGATTGTGCCATTGCACTCCAGCCTGGGCAACGGAGTTAAGACTCAAAAAAAAAAACAAAAACCACATATTCAAAACAGTATCCTTCCTAGTGGATGCTGAATAATATGGTTCTGTTTTCTGACTTGGGCTGACTTTTTATGCTCCACTTCAGTGGTTTTAAAACTTCAAGCACTATTTCTCCACCTGCTAGTGGTTACATGGTATTTGTTTTAAAATAACTCCTAAAATTGTACATATTTACACTGCAGGTATCACACATATGCACACTATTGTGTATGACTGAATATATGAAAAAGACATAAGCTGAAAAGACTGAAAAAATAAAGAGAGCTAAAGAGACTTCTAAACAACTGAATCTTTTCCTCAAACACAAAAAAATCTACCCAAAATACTTTATAAATACAATGTAATCCCTCTATCAAAATCCCAACAACTTTTTTGCAAAAACAGGAAAACCCATCCTAAAATTCATACCTCAAATCGCCAAAACTTTCTGGAAAACAATAAAAAAGTTGTAGAACTCACATGTCCTGATTCCAAAGCTTACTACAAAGTGACAACAATCAAAACAGTGTGATATTGGCAAAAAGACAGACATATAGACTAATGAAACAAAGCCCAGAAATAAAACCCTTGCATATACGGCCAATTTTTTTTTTCAACAAGGGTGACCAAACCACTCAATGAAGAAATAAAATCTTTCAATAAACAATGCTAGGGAAACTGGATATACATAAGCAAAAGAATGAAGGTGGACTCTTTCCTTACATGACATGCAAAAATCAACTCTAAATGAACTGAAAACTTAAACATAAGAGATAAAACTATAAAATTCTCAAGCAAAAAAGAGAAAAATCTTCATGACTTTGAACTTGGCAACAAACTCTTGCACATGACACCAAGAACAAAGGTGACAAAAGAAAAAATAGATAATCTGGATCAAGATTTAAAACTTTTGTTCATCAAAAGTAACCCAACAGGCCGGGTGCGGTGGCTCAAGCCTGTAATCCCAGCACTTTGGGAGGCCGAGGCGGGTGGATCACGAGGTCAAGAGATCAAGACCATCCTGGTCAATATTGTGAAACCCCATCTCTACGAAAAATATAAAAAATTAGCTGGGCATGGTGGCGTGTGCCTGTAATCCCAGCTACTCAGGAGGCTGAGACAGGAGAATTGCCTGAACCCAGGAGGCGGAGGTTGCGGTGAGCCGAGATCGCACCATTGCACTCCAGCCTGGGTAACAAGAGTGAAACTCTGTCTCAAAAAAAAAAAAAAAAAAAAAAGTAACCCAACAAATGGGGAAAATATTTACAAATCACATATCTGACACAGGATTAATATTGTGAATACAGCCCAGGCCCCGTGGCTCACGCCTGTAATCCCAGCACTTTGGGAGGCTGAGGCGGGCTCGCAAGGTGAAGGGACCGAGACCATCCTGGCCAATATAATGAAACCCCATCTCTATTAAACATACAAAAATTAGCTGGGCATGGTGGCGTGCACCTGCAGTCCCAGCTACTCGGGAGGCTGAGGCAGGAGAATAGCTTGAACTCGGAAGGTGGAGGTTGCAGTGAGCAGAGACTGTACCACTGTACTCCAGCCCAGTGAAAGAGTGAGACTCTGTCTCAAGAAAAAAATCCAGAATACAAAAAGAATTCATACAACTCAATAATAACAACAAAACCAATTCAAAAATAGGCAAATGACTTGAATACACATTTCTCCAAAGATAAAAAGATGGCTGGCCAACAAGCACATGCAAAGATTCTCACTATCGCTAATGATAAGAGAAGTTCAAAACCACAATGAAATGCTACTTCACGCCAATTAGAATTGCTATTACTAGAACCCTATGCATTGCTAGTGGGAATATAAAATGATGCAACCATTGCAAAAGGCAGTATGGCATGTCCACAAAATATTAAACTTAGAATTACCGTAAGATCCAGCAATTTCACTTCTGGTTATATATGCAAAAGAATTAAGGCAGAGGTTCAAACAGACATTTGTACACCAATGTTCAAAGCAGCATTATTCCTAACAGTCAAAACGTGGACACGACCCAAGTGCCAATCAACAGACGAAGGGGTAAACAAGATGTAGCGCAATAGGGTGTTATTCAGCTTTAAGAAGGAATGAAATTATGAGGCATTCCACAACATTAATGAAATTGAAAACATCATGCTAAGTGAAATAAGCCAGATACAAAAGGATAAATACCATATGACTCCACTTACATGAAAATACCTTGTGGTCAGGTGCAGTGGCTGATTGATGCCTGTAATCCCAGCACTTGGGAGGCCAAAGCAGGCAGATCACCTGAGGTCAGAAGGCTGAAACCAGCCAGGCCACATGGTGACACCCCATTTCTACTAAAACACAAAAATTAGCTGGACATAGTGGTGTGCGCCTGGCTATTTGGGAGGCTGAGGCAGGAGATTCGCTTGGCACCAGAAGGTTGTGGTTGTGGTGAGCTGAGATCACGCCACTGCACTCCAGCCTGGGCAACAGAGCCAGACTCCATCTCAAAAAAAAAAAAGAAAAGAAAAAGAAAAAGAAAAAGAAAAAAAGGACAGTAAAGAAAAGAAAATACCTTGAGCCGGGCGTAGTGGTTCAAGCCTGTAAGCCCAGCACTTTGGGAGGCTGAGGCGGGTGGATCACGAGGTCAAGAGATCGAGACCATCCTGGTCAACACAGTGAAACCCCGTCTCTACTAAAAATACAAAAAATTAGCTGGGCATGGTGGCACGTGCCTGTAATCCCAGCTACTCAGGAGGCTGAGGCAGGGGAATTGCCTGAACCCAGGAGGCGGAGGTTGCGGTGAGCCAAGATCGCGCCATTGCACTCCAGCCTGGGTAACAAGAGCGAAACTCCGTCTCAAAAAAAAAAAAAAAGAAAGAAAGAAAAGAAAATACCTTGAGAAGTCAAATTCAGAGACAGAAAACAGAATGGGGGTTGCCAGGGCTGGGGATAAAGAGGCATGAGGAGTTACCGGTTTATGTGTTTATTAAGACCTAGTCAAGTGCAGTAGTGAGAAGGGGGAGAGTAGAATGGAAGAGTTAAAAAGTCCAATATACAAATCAGAAGTGTGGGACACAACAAATGGAAGCCAAGCATACTCCTACCTCCCTGTGAGGCAGATCCTAAAGTCCAGATGGACTGTGTCATTACTGTGAATCACCTCCAAGCCTTCCATGTGACCCACACCCAAAGAAGGCACCATTAATAACCTATCATGTACTTAAGATTCCTCCCAATACAGTACTCAGGAGCCACACCTACCAAATAAATCCATGATGAGACATCTGCCATCCTGGCCTTAATACAAGTGACCTCTGAGAACAAATCTGCCCTTCCCTTCCTTTTGCAGGAACCCTTTCTCTTTTCCTTTCTGTAGAGCAGGCGTCCCCAAACTGCGGCCCCCTGAGGCCATTTATCCGGCCCCCCGCCGCCGGCCCCCCACCACCCTTCAGGAAGGGGCACCTCTTTTATTGGTGGTCAGTGAGAGGAGCACAGTATGTGGCGGCCCTCCAACGGTCTGAGGGACAGTGAACTGGCCCCCTATGTAAAATGTCTGGGGACGCCTGCCGTAGAGCTTCTCCTAGGAAAGGCCCATTTTAGCCCAGATGTAGTGCAAGTAAGCCAATACTCTCAATCTCACTGTTAAAGAAACAGTAGAAATACCTCCAAATGGATCACTAAGACTTCTTAATTTTGGAAAGAATATCAAATTCCATCAAGTTGCAAGCCATCATTTTACAGAATGGAAACTCAAAGCCTTGACTAGAATGAGGGCTAATATGGTTCTCCCAGCTGAGAACCCACATATTAAGATAAACTAGTCTGGCTTTATTTTAGAACCAAGAAAACAAAATGAGAAATGCTTTTCACAAGTTAATTTTTAAATAAATGTACAAGGTGTACATTATTTTATATTGTCCAAAATATCAACATGTTGGATTTTTTGCAAAAGCCCTTTACTACCTTACGCATACAAAAAAAAGTTCTTCCCTTGGGTGATTTAATAGACCTAGTAAGTGTCAGATGAATTAAATATTTGATCTGAATTCAGTGCCCCGTGCCCTGACCACTACAGAGGAAAAGGCGGTAACGTGAGAGGATGCTGCCATGCTTGCGTCTTGGCTTCTTTTCCATTCTTCTACATCTTGTTCCATTTAGAACAATGTATCTGCCTGAGGTACCAAGAACCCACGAAACAACCTTGAAATCATTTATATATTTATTCAAACTTATGAAAGAAACCTAAGCAGATGGAAAATTGGAATGTAGCTAAAACTTTTTCAAAAATAAATTAGGGAATTATGTGACTGCCACTTGATGGGCTTCTGTGCTGCGTTAAAAAATGACAATGGCCAGGTGCGGCAGTGGCTCACGCCTATAATCCTAGCACTTTGGGAGGCCGAGGCAGGTGGATTGCCTGAGCTCAGGAGTTTGAGACCAGCCTGGGCCACATGGTGAAACCCCGTCTCGACTAAAATACAAAAAATCAGCCCAGCATGGCAGTGTGTGCCAGTCTTGGCAACATGGCTAAACCCAGCCTCTACCAAAAAAAAAATTTTTTTTTAATTAGCCAGGCATGGTGACATGTACCTGTGGTCCCAACTACTGGGGAGGCTGAGGTAGGAGGATCATCGCTGGAGCCTGGGAGGCAGAAGTTGCAGTGAGTTGAGATCGTGCCACTGCACGGCAGCCTGGGCAACTGAGACTGTCTCAAAAAAAGAAAAAAGACTAGATTCTTCTTTCCGCTATTAATCAACTTCTCAGAAGATACTATTTACATAATCTAAGGACTTTAATATGTTTAAAAGGCAAGACATTTTTGTGGCTGGTCAAGGATTTCAACAACCACTGAAAGTAGAGTTGTCTTCAAAATAATGCCGATGTATCTTTTGTAACCAATTCATAAACAATATCTCTCTTACCAGTATAACTTTTCCTTACTATCCTGACTAGACCATTGCCATTAGGCTTTTTTAAAGGTATGCTTTTTTTTTTTTTTTCCCAAAGATTTATAGTAATATCAGTAAGATTCTCTTAGTCTTGGGCCGGGCGCGGTGGCTCACGCCTATAATCCCAGCACTCTGGGAGGCCGAGGCGGGTGGATCACAAGGTCAAGAGATCGAGACCATCTTGGTCGGCAAGGTGAAACCCCGCCTCTACTAAAAATACAAAAATTAGCCGGGCATGGTGGTGCACGCCTGTAGTCCCAGCTACTCGGGAGGCTGAGGCAGGAGAATTGCTTGAACCCAGGAGGCAGAGATTGCGGTGAGCCGAGATTGTGCCATTGCACTCCAGCCTGGGTAACAACAGCGAAACACCGTCTCAAAAAAAAAAAAAAAAAAAGATTCTCTTAGTCTAAAACTAAGTAAGGACTAAACTATCACCAGTAGCAGTTTCCAATGGAATTAAGCCAAATAGTGAGAAATGCCCTGATGACAATTCACCACTCGTGAGGAGAAAGCTTACTTATCTTGCTCTGAGTGGAAAAACTCGTTCAGCTAGACTACCCAGAGCAATGAGTTGCGGCTCACGCATCCACAAACTTTTACACGTACAAAGTACATTCACGAAGTGTCTAACAATTTAACACCTTTTATAGGATGAGGCAACAGGTCATATGTAAAGACAGCAACAATCCAAAATCTAAATGACTGGCAGATTTCAACACAAGCCAAACATCGACTGTTTCTATATCAACTGTTGCCAGGTTTCTCCCGGCACTTTTCCATACCCTGCTCCAAATTCAAAGCTATCTTCAAATTTTTCGGTCTTATCTGATTTTAGAAATGGGAAGCATTAAGTGTCAAAAAAAAATTATTTTAAATAAATAGGAAAGCTAATTAATTGGCTGATTTTTTTTTTAATTTATTTACTTAATTTTTAAAGACGGGGTTTCGGCACGCTGGCTAGGCTAGTTTCAAACTCCTGACCTCAGGTGATCCGCTTGACTTGGCCTCCCAAAGTGCTGGCATTACAGGCATGAGCCACTGTACCCTGCCCAAAAAAATAAAATTTCTAAATGCCAAAATAGCTATAAAAAATTAAAAGGCAAATAATTACTCTTATAAACCTTTAAAACAACACATATACACACTCAAAACTGTCAAGGTGTTCACATTTCTTGGGAATTTTAAAAATAACTTTCTTTATACCTAGCAGAATCAAACATTTTTAAAAGTCCCTGGTGGTATGAAGAACACACTAAAAAGTGGCACTTTAATACAGTTACTAATAGAAATACAAATTGGCAAAGCCTTCTAGAAGGCAATCGGTAATATTTATGAAGAACCTCAAAAAAATAATTATTTTCTTTGACTCAGAAATGACCAGAAATGTATCCAAAGAGAAATAACAAAAGATTACACATAAATTTTTTCATGCGGAATCTACACAGAAGCATTAGTTATAATTTAAGTGATTTATGATTACAATTGGAAATCCCAGAAGTCAAAATGTGGGGAATATTACAGTACCAGCATATGAAAGAATGCTATGCATCTATTTAAACTACGTTGAAAGAACATGAGGAAATATTTACAATTTTTTAAAAGACAAGACAATCTATATCTAACTCTTAAATATATACACTACACATTTTTGACAACAAAAAGCTTTGGCCTAATCTTGTCTTCTAGTTCAAGGTGTCGGTATGAGCACGTGTGCTTATTTCCTCTGCCTCCTAAGAAGTTAAATAAATTTTTCTAAAGAAATTTTAAAATAACTTTTTAATTTAAAATATTTATTAAAAAGACGAGGTGGATTGCCCATGGCTCTGAAAGATGAAAACAGATGGAAGAACGTGAACTGAGTAAGCAGGGAGGAGGGAGCAGAGAGCGGAATACTCACAGAGGAGCTGCAGCGAAGGAGGAAGGCTAATCTTCTGGGCAGAACCCCAGAGAGGCGCCAGTTCAGTGACCGTCGTACGAGGAAGGTCAGTAGTGAGAAGTGGGACTGAAAACATCTGTCATAGCAAGAAGTCAACAGAGAATGTCTCAAGTTGATAAACCAAAGAATAAACACTATAAATATATTACTTAGAAGCACGGAGTTAAGCCCCCTGGAGATCTGAACCTAAAAGGTTTTCAAAGCACTTGCCTCTGGGGAATTCTTCATTATTCTTCACTGAATGCACTGTTCACTATTAGACCTCTTGAATCACTGGTATTTTATTATTTGTTTTTTTTTTGTTTTTTTTTTGTTTTTTCAAGACGAAGTTTCGCTCGTTACGCAGGCTGGAGTGCAGTGGTGTGATCTCGGCTCACCGCAACCTCCACCTCCTGGGTTCAGGCAATTCTCCTGCCTCAGCCTCCTGAGTAGCTGGGATTACAGGCACGTGCCACCATGCCCAGCTAATTTTTTGTATTCTTAATAGAGACGGGGTTTCACCATGTTGGCCAGGATGGTCTCCATCTCTTGACCTCATGATCCACCCGCCTGGGCCTCCCAAGTGCTGGGATTACAGGCTTGTGCCACCGCGCCCGGCCCTTATTTGGGTTTTTTAAAGCTCTGTGTGTGTGTGTGTGTGTGTGTGTGTGTGTGTGTGTGTGTGTGTGTGTCACAGACATATGTTGATTTTTAAGTTTTTATTCTTTTTAAATCTCACATTGTGTTCACTTTGCTTTCGTACACAAACCTCAATTATACTTCTTGTTCACTAAGTCATTTGGCAGTGTTCTTCAACCATTACACGCAGTCATGAAATAGATCTAATGAGACATAACCAGCACTTACTTTTCCTAAGAGAAACAAAAGATAAAACAGGTGAAGCTTTCATTTCAGCTAGCAAAGTTTAGTAAAATGTGTGCGCTGGGGTACCATGGAAAATACCTTCCCTATTGTATCTACTCTCAACCCAGCGGGCAGAAGTAACCCTGCAAAAATATGAATCACATAATGTCACTATACCAATGCTTCCCATTCTTACTTGGAGCAATGGCCTGCGTGGGCCTATAGGGTCCCTCAGAACTAACCAGCATCTCTCTCCAACCTTCAGCTAACTCTCTGCCACCTCCTCCCAACATTCAGGTCAGCCCCACCTCAGGGCCTCTGTGCTTGCTGCACCTTTCCTCTGCATGAGTCACTCCTTCGCCTGAGTTCCTTGGTCCACTGTCACCCTATTTTTAATCAAACCCCACCCCCTTACATGTTCCTTATTTTATCCTCTTACCCTGTTCTATTTTCCCTGTTCTGTTTTCTATTTTTCTATTTTCTATTTAATAGAAAGTTTTCAACTTTCTATTAATTCCTCTCTCTCCTACCCCGATTAGAATGCAAGCTCTAAAAGAACAAGGGTCTTCGTTTATTCACTGATACAGCCCCAGGACCTGTGACAGTATCTGGCAGTAAATATTTGCCAAATAAATGTATTACTTAAAAATATGTAGCACTTTAGGAAGAAACCATGTTATTGGCAATGAAACACAACAATCCTTAAGTCTGGAACACTTAAGAAATTTGGATAACAATTTTAATGGATGAGGATAAGTTATAATTCAGACTCTAGACCGTAAATTCCAGCTATCGCAATATTGAATAAGTTGCTGACATACTCAAAATGTGCAAGTCTAGTGAAATAACCTTTATCAAGAGTAATGTAAGAAATGTATCTTAGCCATCATTCTAATAAAAGAGAAAGAAAAAAAAAAAAACCGTATGGGAGAATCTGTTTACCAAACAGCTAAAATGTTTAAAATGTAAAAGACTTACACCTTTTGTATAAATCGCAGTGAAAAGTCTCACTCTTAGTAACCACAATTTGCACACATTCACAATTTTTACAATTCCCTTCAACCCTGAATGAAGACTGGGGGGTTTATCACTGATCACCTTTTCTTCAGAATAAAACAAAAAGGCAACCAGCATTCAGGAGACAATCATATAACAGGTCTTGAATTGTGGCACATGAATGGCAGAGCATGTCAGTTATAATTTCTCTGATTTTTTTTTTTTTTTGACAGGGTCTCGCCCAGTCGTCTACGCTGGCCTTCCGAAGTGCTGGGATTACAGGCATAAGCCACCATGCAAGGAACATTTCTATTATTTTTTTCTGGCCTATTTTGTAGCTCATTGAATGGAAAAAAAAAAATCTTCAATAGATTTTCAATGATTGACAGGGCAAAGTCATTGAACACTTCTCTCTCAAAAACAAAAATACACATGGCAAAAACAGATTTCTATTATGTACAAAAGTTTATCCAAATGCAAAAAGAAGTATCTCTAAGCCTGCAAATAAATAATGGCTTTCTCTTATCTCACATGCCATTAATAAAACACAAGACTTGACAAAACCAATTTACTCATCATTTGTTCTGTGTTCCTAAGGAACAAATATGTTCCCATATTGTAATATGGGCCACTGTGTAACTGGTTTTAACCCATCTTCTCAAAAACAACATGACTTTACCTGTTTTTTGTTTGTTTTTGAGAGGGAGTCTCACTCTGTCGCCTAGGCTGGAGTGCAGTGGCACAATCTCAGCTCACTACAGCCTCTGCCTCCCCAGTTGAAGCGATTCTCCTGCCTCAGCCTCCCAAGTAGCTGGGATTACAGGCGCCCACCATCATGCCTGGCTAATTTTTGTGTTTTTAGTAGAGACAGGGTTTTATCATGTTGGCCAGGCTGGTCTCGAACTCCCGACCTCAAGTGATCCACCCACCTCACCGTTCCAAAGTGCTGGGATTACAGGTGGTTTTACCTGTTTTTACCACAATTAAAAACTTTTTTAAAAAGAGGGAAATAAATGAGACAAGTTGAAAATGCAACTCACAGACATAAATAAATAAAATTGAAGGCCGGGCGCGGTGGCTCACGCCTGTAATCCCAGCACTTTGGGAGGCCGAGGCGGGTGGATCACGAGGTCAAGAGATCAAGACCGCCGGGCGCGGTGGCTCAAGCCTGTAATCCCAGCACTTTGGGAGGCCGAGGCGGGTGGATCACGAGGTCGAGAGATCGAGACCATCCTGGTCAACATGGTGAAACCCCGTCTCTACTAAAAGTGCAAAAAATTAGCTGGGCATGGTGGCACATGCCTGTAATCCCAGCTACTCAGGAGGCTGAGGCAGGAGAATTGCCTGAGCCCAGGAGGCGGAGGTTGCGGTGAGCTGAGATCGCGCCATTGCACTCCAGCCTGGGTAACAAGGGCGAAACTCTGTCTCAAAAAAAAAAAAAAAAAAAAAGAGATCGAGACCATCCCGGTCAACATGGTGAAACCCCGTCTCTACTAAAACTACAAAAAATTAGCTGGGCATGGTGGTGCGTGCCTGTGATCCCAGCTACTCAGGAGGCTGAGGCAGGAGAATTGCCTGAACCCAAGAGGCGGAGGTTGCGGTGAGCCGAGATCGTGCCATTGCACTCCAGCCTGGGTAACAAGAGCGAAACTCCGTCTCAAAAAAATAAAAAAATAAAAAATAAATAAATAAAATTGAATGAAGTAGTGAAGCCATTGGTAAAATGAAAACTGTATCATACATAGGAAGTAATCAGCCTGGCACTGATGAAAAAAAACACGATATGAAACAAATCTTAAGAAAACTACATTGAGCACAGTAGAAAAGAACAAAGGAAGCATTTAGAAAAGCAGTGAAACAGAAAACAGGAAATGAAAATAAACAATAAACTGATGTTTCTCGAGTAAATAAAAATAAAAATGAATGCATATTAGAAGGTATATAAGAAAATATTCCTGAATCTGCAGTTTGAATGGCTTACCATTTAACAGGAAAATGTAATAGAGAATCACACCAAGATCGAGTTATATCCTGATGAAGTTACTGAACTTCAAGGATAAAGAAAGAATTCTAGCAATACTCAGGCAGAAGTAGGTCACCTACAAAGGGAAAAAAACAGTCAGGCTGGCCCCAGACTTCTCTAGAGTAACCCTAGATGCCAGAAGATAATGGAATAGTGTCTGCTGGGTATTAGCGAGAGGGAAACATAGCCTGAAAGTTCTGTAACCAGCCAAAACATTATTTTGCTTGTGAAAGCCACTAACAGACATTTTAAACATAAGAGCACTCAGTCAACCACTCCTGAAAAACCTATTTGATAAACATAATAGATTTAAATATATTAAAGATATAGCTTTATTATAATACCCATAGAACTACAAATTACCATGCGTAATCTAAGATGCACGGTTTTTCACATTTTTTGTGTATCTGAAATCAGTATGCATATTTCTTTCTTTTTCTTTTTTTGAGACAGAGTATGGCTCTTGTTACCCAAGCTGGAGTGCAATGGCACCATCTCGGCTCACTGCAACCTCCACCTCCGGGTTCAAGCGATTCTCCTGCCTCAGCCTCCCAAGTAGCTGGGATTACAGGCATGTGCCACCACACCCTGCTAATTTTGTATTTTTAGTAGAGACAGGGTCTCTCCATGTTGGTCAGGCTCGTCTTGAACTCCCAACCTCTGGTGATCTGCCCTCCTTAGCCTCCCAAAGTACTGGGATTACAGGCATGAGCCACCACACCCGGCCGGCATGCATATTTCAACCAATGGTATGTCATAATTTCTTTGACAGCATTTAACTCTATTAGTGGTATACAAAATAATGAAGCATGCGACCACAAATGGTATCTTAGACATAATGAAATACAGTACATAACTTACAAAATGAGAGAGAAGGGAGAGCAAATAAAGAAAACAAACCAAGTAGTTTAAAATAAGAAAACTGCCGGGCGCGGTGGCTCAAGCCTGTAATCCCAGCACTTTGGGAGGCTGAGGCAGGTGGATCACGAGGTCAAGAGATCGAGACCATCCTGGTCAACGTGGTGAAACCCCGTCTCTACTAAAAATACAAAAAATTAGCTGGGCATGGTGGTGCATGCCTGTAATCACAGCTACTCAGGAGGCTGAGGCAGGAGAATTGCCTGAACCCAGGAGGCGGAGGTTGCGGTGAGCCGAGATCATGCCATTGCACTCCAGCCTGGGTAACAAGAGCGAAACTCTGTCTCAAAAAAAATAAAATAAAATAAGAAAACAAGGCCGGTCGCAGTAGCATATGCCTGTAATCCCAGCACTTTGGGAGGGAAAGGTGGGCAGATCACTTGAGGTCAGGAGTTCGAGACCAGCCTGGTCAACATAGTGAAGCCCTGTCCCTACTAAAAATAAAAAAATTAGACAGGTGTGGTGGCAGGTGCCTGTAACCCCAGCTACTCGGGAGGCAGAGGCAGAAGAATCGCTTGAACCCGGGAGGCAGAGGCTGCAGTGAGCCAAGATCGCGCCACTGCACTCCAGCCTGGGCAACAGAGCAAGACTCCATCTCAAAAAGAAACAAAACAAAACCAAAAACAGAAAGCAAACATACAGATGACAACAAAAACAAATACATTAATATTACATAAGCAAAGCAAAATATATGCTAATGTAAATGATGAAAAGCATCTCAAATTGAGTCCAAAAAGACTAACCTTGATCCAACTACATGGGTCTATAAGAGATAAACCTAAAACAGAGACTTTGAGAAGTTGAAAGTAAAAGATTAGATGAAAGTATACCTCACAAGTATAAACACCCTTTCAAAACCAGTTAAATTCAAACTGAAAGAAAATTAAAGGAGGCAGAAAAGGATCATTTTAAATACAATGATCAAGATTACAATCTATAAAGACACAATGTTATAAAACTATATACACCAAAATCTTCATAATATATAGTTATAACAAAAACTTTAAAGAAACGTTAAGAAAAACCTTTAGGCAGAAGCAGTGTAAGAGGATTACCATTTCAATCCTGAAAGATCAAATATACAAACAATAAAATGGCTGAACATATGAAAGAATGAGATCAAGTCTCTATGTAACAGTTATAAAAACTGGTCATCTATTTAGGCCATTAACACCTCAAAAATTTCAAGAAAGCAGAAGCAGTCCAAAGCACACTTAAGCTATTCCCCTTAATGCTTGACTTGACAGTTTATGTACTCTCTCTCCTTAAATTACCCCATTCAAGTAGTTGAATGGAGTAATATAAATCACAATCAAGAGATTACCTAGAAAATAACAGTTTTAAAAACTGCCCATATAAAAAGCTCTGGTATAACTGGGCCCAGTGGCTCATGCCTATAATCTCAGCACTTTGGAAGGCTGAGGCAGGTACACTGCTTGAGCTCAGGAGCTCAAGACCAGCCTGGGCAATGTGGCAAAACCCTGTCTCTACAAACAATAAAAAAACAATTAGCCGGGCATCCTGGCACATGCCTGTATTCCCAGCTACCTGAGAGGTTGAGGTGGGAGGATCCCTTGAGCCCAGGAGGTCAAGGCCTCAGTGAGTTGTGTTCATACCACTACACTCTAGTCTGGTCTGGGTAACGTGAGACCCTGTCTCAAAAAAGAAAAGAAAAAGAAAAAATCTTTGGTACACTACTAAAGCTACACTAGAGGAAGAGCCACGACGTAAATACTTTCAACTAGTCAGAATTAAATGAGCATTCAACTCAAGGTTAGAAAATAAACTTTCAAAATAAGAATAAAGGAAATTAGAGTTATTCAGTTATGAGAACAGAAGCCTGAATAATTAATTCTAAAACCTAGGAGTTATATTTTGATGGAAGGGGGAAAAACAAAACAAACTATTAGACTAAAAAAAAATTATATGAAATTAGGGACTGAAAAGGGAACAAGATAATAGAGAAGCAATCAAAATAAGGATAAAATACGTTTCCAGTAAATCTTAAGCTACTAAATTTTAAATATAGATACAACGGATGATTTTCTAGGAAAATATAAATTGTCAAAAGCATAAAACAAATAGAAAACACTCTAGTAACTTCCAAAGATTTGCATAAGTTACCCAGTTAGTTCCCCAGCCACTCCAAATACCAGTCTCCCGGACATTTTCATAGTAAAAGGTAATTTCAAAGCTAACTCTTTTATTAAACTATCGTAAGAAACAGAAAACCTTCCAAATTCATTTCCTGAGCCACCTGTGCATAGACAGCACAGAGTATACTCTAAATATTCAAATTATAATAGCAACCTTTACATTATATTTATTATATGTCAGACACTGGTCTACCTAGGCAGTACGTATACTTCAACTCATTTACTTCAAAACAATTTGATGCTCTGGAGTGAGAGTTGAAATATTTAACAACAGGTATAGAACAGACACTGACCAATCAGAAAAATGCCAGAGCTCCGCTCTGCTGTGTCACCCTCTTTGTGCCAAACATAAATTGTCCCTTCAGCAGCTAGATGACCAAGGAAGGGGTAAGTATCTTAACAGCCTGTACAGTGAGGGTGCTAGTGCCTACTGCCCAAGCACTACCCTGCCGATGAGAACTATTCATTATCTACACTTTACAGTTCAGGAAACACAGAAGAGTTAGTTAAGAGAAGAGTGTGGGCCAGGTGGAGTGGCTCACGCCTATAATTCCAGCACTTTGGGAGATCGAGGGAGGTAGATTACCTGAGGTCAGGAGTTCCAGACCAGCCTGGCCAACATGGTTAAACGCTGTCTCTACTAAAAATACAAAAAACTGGGCCGGGCACGGTGGCTCAAGCCTGTAATCCCAGCACTTTGGGAGGCCGAGGCGGGTGGATCACGAGGTCGAGAGATCGAGACCATCCTGGTCAACATGGTGAAACCCCGTCTCTACTAAAAATACAAAAAATTAGCTGGGCGTGGTGGCGCGTGCCTGTAATCCCAGCTACTCAGGAGGCTGAGGCAGGAGAATTGCCTGAACCCAGGAGGCGGAGGTTGCGGTGAGCCGAGATCGCGCCATTGCACTCCAGCCTGGGTAACGAGAGCGAAACTCCGTCTCAAAAAAAAAAAAAAAAAAAAAAATACAAAAAATTGCCGGGCACGGTGGCTCAAGCCTGTAATCCCAGCACTTTGGGAGGCCGAGGCGGGTGGATCACGAGGTCAAGAGATCGAGACCATCCTGGTCAACATGGTGAAACCCCATCACTACTAAAAATACAAAAAACAAGCTGGGCGTGGTGGCGCGTGCCTGTAATCCCAGCTACTCAGGAGGCTGAGGCAGGAGAATTGCCTGAACCCAGGAGGCAGAGGTTGCGGTGAGCCGAGATCGTGCCATTGCACTCCAGCCTGGGTAACAAGAGCGAAACTCCGTCTCAAAAAAAAAAAAAAAAAAAACCTTTTCACATTGTTTTTAACCTAATTGCCCATAATTGACAAAAATAAATTTTGAAACTAAGATGATATATAAATGGAAAACACATAAAATTATAGTGACCAACATAGTCTATCTGAACTTGGGAGATCTAAAGAACAAAACAGAATCCAGGAATGAACCAAAATTCACATTGAAATTTGATAAATAATCAATTTTATCTATCCTTCAAATCAGGAAGGAAAAAATGGACTTGTCAAAAATGATGTGTTGGTTAGGCACAGTGCTTCACACTTGTAATCCCAACACTCGGGACGCCAAGGCAGCTGTATCACTTGAGCCTAGGGGTTCAAAACCAGCCTGGGCGACATGGTAAAACCCCATCTCTACAAAAAATAAAAAAGTTAGCTAAGTACAGTGATACATGCCTACGGTCTCAGCTACTTGCGAGGCTGAGGCAGGAGGATCACTTGAATCCAGGAGGCAGAGGTTGTAATAAGCCAAGATCACACCAGTGCACTCTAGCCTGGGCAACAGAGTAAGACTCTGTCTCAAAACAAACAAACAAACAAACAAACAAAAGAGCCAGGCACAGTGGCTCACGCCTGTAATCCCAGCACTTTGGGAGGCCAAGGTGGGCAGATCACAAGGTCAAGAGATTAAGGCCATCTTGGCCAACATAGTGAAACTCCATCTCTACCAAAAATACAAAAATTAGCTGCACATGGTGGTGCACACCTGTAATCCTAGCTGCTCGGGAGGCTGAGGCAGGAGAATCATTTGAACCCAGGAGGCAGAGGTTGCAGTGAGCTGAGATCGTGCCAGTGCACCACTCCAGCCTGGCAACAAGTGAGACTCCGTCTCAAAAAAACAAACAAACAAACAAACAAAAAACCATTTTAATCTGTTCCAGAAAAAAAATGTGCATATTCATATATATAGAGAGAAAACAAAAATCATAAAATACAGAAAGAAAACATGGGAAGATGAAGTGAGGGACATTTTTATAATTTTGGCTTAGGAAAGCTCTTAAATCAGACATAACACCTAGAAGCCACGAATGAAAAGACTAAACCTTTATTATACAAAAACTTTAAACTTCATAAGACTTCAAACTTCTGGTTTAAAAGGAGAAGGGGGAATTATCCAAAAGACAAACCAATGGGAAAAGATTGGCCACTCACAGGGTTAATTCCTAGATCAGTAAAGGGAGCAGGCAAACTGATGCGGAAAATTAAACCCAACATCTGCAAAAAAAGTAAATACAAATGCCCAATGAACACATGAACCACTGTTCAACTTCACTGTTTTTAAAATGCAAATAAACTACTTATAAAATTGGAAAGAGTATCAATGTTAGCCAGAATTGGCAGATATGATCCAACAAGCAGTAGATGAAAACATCAACTGATAAAACTTTTGGAGAGCACAGTTTGGCAACACGAAAACTTACTTTTCACCCTTTTGTTTCAATTCCACTTGTAGGTATTTATTTTAAAAATACTGACACAATTACCACTTAATCTCCACACTGCTATTTTTTTTTTTTTTTAATCAGTTACATTTCCACATAGTGTAACAATTTGCTCCTCTTTTAGTTTCCTATTTGTAAGACTTTCTGAAAGATTTCTTCTTTCAGGAGTTTGAGACCAGCCTGGGCAATATAGTGAGACTTTGTCTCTACAAAAATTTAAAAATAAAAAAATGTTTAAAAAGAAGTGGCAGGATCACTTGCACCTGGGAAGTCGAGACTGCAAATGGACCATGATCATGCCACTGTATTCCCTGCCTGGGCTGTTGACAGATCAAGACCTGCCTCAAAAAAAATTAAAAAAAAAAAAGAAGACAAAACCAAATTTTCTTAAAATAACAAAATTTATTTCTTCTCTCTTTTCATTTTTTCTTTTCCTTCTTTTGATGAAGTCTCACTTCTCTCAGCCTGGGGTTGCATGTGTCACTGGAGTGCACTGCAGCCCTGGACTTGGGCTCAAGCCATCCTTCCACCTCAGCCTCCTGAGCAGCTAGGACCACAGGTGCATCTGGCTATCTTTTTTTAAAACTGTTTGTAGAGGCCGGGCGCGGTGGCTCAAGCCTGTAATCCCAGCACTTTAGGAGGCCTAGGCGGGTGGATCACGAGGTCGAGTGATCGAGACCAACCTGGTCAACATGGTGAAACCCCGTCTCTACTAAAAATACAAAAAATTAGCTGGGCATGGTGGTGCGTGCCTATAATCCCAGCTACTCAGGAGGCTGAGGCAGGAGAATTGCCTGAACCCAGGAGGCGGAGGTTGCGGTGAGCCGAGATCGCGCCATTGCACTCCAGTCTGGGTAACAAGAGCGAAACTCTGTCTCAAAAAAAAAAAAAAAAAAAAAAAAAAAAAAAAAACTGTTTGTAGAGACACAGTCTCCCCTGTGTTGCCCAGGCTGTCTCAAATTCCTGGGCTCAAGTGATCCTCCTACCTTGGCCTCCGAAAAAGTTGGGATTACAGGCATTAGCCACCATGCCCTACCTAATCAGATTTCTTTACGTCCCCTCTTTCATCCTTCGATCCTTTATCTTGCCCTAAACTGATACTGAGGTTCTTATGTTCTTAGAGAAAGTATCTACTGAATTTTCAAAACAGGAATATGCTTAAATCCAGTGAGAGTTTGAGTACCTTTTCCAAGTATGTCCTGGTTGCAACTCTCCTGTAATGTTCATTCCCACATTATCTGCATAACTTTACAACTGGTCCTAAAACTACAATTACCATATACAGGAATATGTGATTTTTTTTTTTACTACTTCTGTCCTAACCAAGACAGAAAACGAATCCCCTTTTCCATTAGACAATGTTACAGTTTTACTAAAGGAACTTTGATCCACATGACATCGTTTGGCTGTGTTCCTGACCAAAATCTGATCTCGAAATGTAATCCCCACATGTTGAGGTAGGAACCTCATGGGTTGTGATTAGATCGTGGGGGTGTTCCCCCATGCTGTTCTTGTGCTAGAGAGTGAGTTCTCACAAGATCTGACAGTTTTTTTTGTTTGTTTGTTTGTTTTTTGAGACGGAGTTTCGCCCTTGTTACCCAGGCTGGAGTGCAATGGCGCAATCTTGGCTCACCGCAACCTCCGCCTCCTGGGTTCAGGCAACTCTCCTGCCTCAGCCTCCTGAGTAGCTGAGATTACAGGCACGCGCCACCATGCCCAGCTAATTTTTTGTAGTTTTAGTAGAGATGGGGTTTCACCATGTTGACCGAGATGGTCTCGATCTCTTGACCTCGTGATCCACCCGCCTCAGCCTCCCAAAGTGCTGGGATTACAGGCTTGAGCCACCGCGCCCGGCTTGATCTGACAGTTTTATAAGGGGCTTTTCCCTACTCCACACTGCACTTCTCTCTCTTGCCACCATGTGAAGAAGGATGTTTGCTTCCCTTTCCATCATGATTTTAAGTTTCCTGAGGCCTCCCCAGCCTTGCAGAACTGTGAGTGAGTTAAACCTCTTTCTTTTATAAATTACCCAATCGCAGGTAATTCTTTATTTTTTTTGAGACGGAGTCTTGTTCTGTTGCCCAGGCTGGAGTGCAGTGGCGTGATCCTCAGCTCACTGCAACCTCTGCCTCCTGGGTTCAAGCATTTCTCCTGCCTCAGCCTCCAGAGTAGCTGAGATTACAGGCACAAGCCACCATACCTGGCTAATTTCTGTATTTTTAGTAGAGATGGGGTTTCACCACATGGGCTAGGCAGGTGTCAAACTTCTGACCTCATGATCCACCTGTCTCGGCCTCCCAAAATACTGGGATTACAGGCATGAGCCACCATGCCTGGCCTGGCCAGTTTTTTATAGTAGCACGAGAATGAATTAATACCCAACATACTATTTATTTTTAATTTTTTTCTTAAATAGACATGGGGGTCTAACAATGTTGACCAGGCTGGTCTTGAACTCCTGTTCTCAAGTGGCCCTCCCCTTTTCTGCCTCCCACACCTGGTCCCTTTAATCATATATTAATGAAAACCAAACACCTTCAAAACCATAACACAAACATAAAATTACAATGTTTTGCCAGGCATGGTAGCTCACATCTGTAATTCCAGCACTTTGGGAGGCCAAGGTGAGTAGATCACGAGCTCATGAGTTCAAGACCAGCCTGACCAATATAGTGAAACCCAGCTCTAATAAAAATACAAAATCGGCCGGGCGCGGTGGCTCAAGCCTGTAATCCCAGCACTTTGGGAGGCCGAGGCGGGTGGATCACGAGGTCGAGAGATCGAGATCATCCTGGTCAACATGATGAAACCCCGTCTCCACTAAAAATACAAAAAACTAGCTGGGCGTGGTGGCGCGTGCCTGTAATCCCAGCGACTTAGGAGGCTGAGACAGGAGAATTGCCTGAGCCCAGGAGGCAGAGGTTGCGGTGAGCCGAGATTGCGCCATTGCACTCCAGCCTGGGTAACAAGAGCGAAACTCCGTCTCAAAAAAAAAAAAAAAAAAAAAAAATTAGCCGGGTGTGGAGGTACGCACCTATAGTCTCAGCTACGCAGGATGCTGAGGTAGAAGAATCACTTGAACCTGGGAGGTGGAGATTGCAGTGAGCCGAGATCACACCACTGCACTCCAGCCTGGCAACAGAGTGAGACTCAGTCTCAAAAAAACAAACAAAATTACAATGTTTCAGCCAGGAACGGTTGGCTCACGCCTGTAATCCCAGCACTTTGGAAGGCCCAGGTGGGTGGATCACCTGAGGTCAGGACTTGGAGACCAGCCTGGCCAACATGGTGAAATCCCATCTCTACTAAAAATACAAAAAATTTGCTGGGCATGGTGGTGGGCGCCTATAATCTCAGCTACTAGGAAGGCTGAGGAAGGAGAACTGCTTGAACCCGGGAGGTAGAGGTTGTAGTGAGCCGAGATCACACCACTGCACTCCAGCCTGGGTGACAGAGCAAGACTCTAGTCTTAAAAAAAAAAAAAAAAAAAAAAAATTACAATGTTTGATTAGAACTATGAAAATCTTGTCTTTCCAGGGTGAGTTTTAAGTTGATATTCTCTGTGAGTAGTACCTTTGGTGCCCAGTGTCTTTATTTAAAAAAAAAAAAAAAAAAAAAAAAAGATGGCATAACTAGAAATTACTGACTGAGCCATCTGGCTCAAATGAAAAGCCAGCATTTTCAGAGTATCAGTTACACACTGAAAAAAACTGGTCATATAAATCGTATTGTAACTTTATAAATATTACAAACCTAACAATTTCAGTCAACACTTACTGAGTGCTATGTTCTGTAATCATCCCCAAGTATTAAACTTAATACTCACAGAAATCATGAGGTAAGTGAAAATGTTCCGTACTTTACCCCGACGTATCCTCTAACCTGAATCTCTGCCCGTTTATTTACCAGTCTGCCTTCTCTCATGTCACTCTGAATAAACTGCCCTTGCTCCTAATAAGGCTTCCAAACTGGCCAGTAATTAGACCTCACCTCATTCTCCCTACTCAGATGTCCTCGAAGACACTGCTCCAGAAATTCCTACCCTCTCCTGTGTCATCGTTCTCTACTGAAGTCAATCCCATCAGCATCAAGCACACTACCAGCAATTCTCCAAACTTTACACACACACACACACACACACACACACACACACACACACACACACGAAGCCCACAAGCCCTCCATTTACTGCACCATTTCTCAACACCTCTTTAGGGTACAATTTGAGAGCTGTCTTCATTCCGTATCTCCACTTTCTCTCCTTCCATTCACTCAGGCTCAATCCATCCAGTGCCTTTCTCAAAGTACCATTCACCTCTAGTGGTCCCTCATCAGTCCATAACTTAACCAGTCTCTTCTTTGACACATCTGATCTATTTTGCCTTGCAGCTTTCTTCATTTGGCTTACAGGCCACTGCTTTCTGGTTTACCTCTTCTCACACTCCTTCACTAGCTTCTGGTTATTTATCTGGCTTCTTAATGCCAGCGTATCCCAAGACTTAGTGCTCGGTCCTATCTACATTTACTCCCTTATTGAGCCCATCCAACCTCATGGTTTCTATGCAATCCGTATGCTAACAATTTCCCAGTTTATATCTCTAAGTCAAACCTCCTCACTGAATTTCAGATCACATATAGTAAGCTGCCTATGTGACTTCTCTACTTCAATGTCTATCAGGCAAATCAAAATCAGCATATTCAAAACTGTGCCCTGGCAATCTCTCCTCCTTGCCCTGTAGTCTTTTCCATTTCAGTGAATGTCAACTCTATCCTTTCAGGTATTCAGGGAAAAAAACATGAAGTCATTCCTGACACATTCTCTCACACACACACCACCCTCCAAAAATCATGTTCCTTCTAGGACAGGCACAGTAGCTCATAACTGTAATCCCAGCATTTTGGAGGCCAGGCTGTGTAACAAAGCAAGACCCCATTTCTACAAAAAATGTAAAAAATTAGCCAGGCACAGTGGTGCATGCCTACAGTCCCAGCTACTGGGGAAGCCGACGCTTGAGCCCAGGGGTTCGAGGCTGCAGTGAGCCATGACTATGCCACTGAACTCCTGCCAGGCAACAAACCAAGATCCTGTCTCAAAAATAGAAAATAATAAAAATAAAAGAATTCTGTTCCACCAGCAAATTCCAACAGCTCTACTTAGGAAATATACCCAAGAATTAAACCACTTATCTCCTCAGCTGCCAATACAGGTCCAAGCTAGTCTCATGTCTCATGTGACTCTCCCTGCGGTCTATATGCTCAGCATAGGAGGCCAAGAATGATCTCATTAAAATGTAAATCAGGTCATATCACTCCAGGGCTGAAAAACCTCTCATGGTTACCTCACTAAGACTAAAAGCCTAAATCCTTACCTGTAAAAACCACAGCCTTCCCTCTACACCCCTCGCTGCTCCTCTGACATCGCCAGGCCTCTCCTCCCACTGCAGCGCCTCTGTACTGTTCTTCTCTTGGCCTGGAAAGCTCTTCAAGACACCAGCTCTCCACTTTTCATCCCCTTTCCCCACTTTCTTTTCCTCCAAGGCACTTATCACTACCTAATACACCGCATTTTTAACTTAATTATCTAGTTTATCATGTCTTCCCACACTAACTGCAAACCTTTGTACCAGCAAAGCTTTTATGTCCTGTTCTTTTATGTACTGTTACACATACAAAAGTAGACACTCACGTATTTGTTAAACGTAGAATTAAAGTTGAAGATTACATTTGTTCTGCTAGTACTTTAAACTGAAGTGGCTAATATAAGGTAATTTTTACATGATCCCATGGCTTAAATGCTCTAAAATTTTATATTAATAACAAGTCTGGGACAGGCATGGTGGCTCACACCTGTAATTCCAGCACTTTGGGAGGCCAAGGCAGGGGGATCACCCTGAGGCGTAATCCCAGCTACTTGGAAGGCTGAGGCAGGAGAATTGCTTGAATCCAGGAGGCAGAGGTTGCAGTGAGCCAAGGTCATGTCACTGGACTCCAACCTGGATGAAAAGAGTGAGACTCCATCTCAAAAAAATTTTTTTAATGTCCAAGCCCTCTTTTCATATATATGAAGGCTGTTGTGGGGGGTGGGGGATGGTATTTCACTATATTCTTCTTCAAACCTTTTTTCAAGAGAAGAGGAAAAATTTATAGTAGTAGATTTCTCCTCAGTTGTAACAGATATGAACACTGGAGACTAAAGCTCTGGGAATGTTTCTGGAAAAAAACAGCAATGGCTATTAACCAAAAGCCAAAAACAGGCAAATAAAACAAATACAATGGTACTCTAACAAGTTTCTAAAACAGCACTAAGTTCTTCATTTATTGAAAGAGGAGCCAAATTCTCAATTGTAAAGCAAGTTCATAGGAGGAATAAACAGTATAACAAGAAAAGAAAAAAAGCAATAAAGAGTAACTACTTAGAACTATTCACACCAAGTGTTATACAAAGTATATACAAAGTGTTTATTCAAAATCTACAATCAAGAAGCCCAACTGGGCTGGCACCGTGGCTCACACCTATAATCCCAGCACATTGAGAGACCAAGGTGGGCAGATCACCTAAGGTCAGGAGTTCGAGACTAGGCTGACCAACATGGAAAAAACCCAGCTTCTACTAAAAATTAGCCAAGCACAGTGGCGCAGGCCTGTGATCCCAGCAACTCGGGAGGCTGATGCAGGAGAATCACTTGAACCTGGAAGGCAGAGGTTGCAGTGAACTGACACCCAAGATTGGGCCACTACACTCCAGCCTGGGCAACAAGAGTGAAACTCTGTCTCAAAAATAATAGTAATAATAAATAAATAAAGTAGCTGGGTGTGGTGGTGTACCACGTGGTGCTATAGTCCTAGCTACCTGCGAGGCTAAGACAGGAGGATCACTTGAGCCCAGCTGTTTGAGGCTGCAGTGAGCTATGACTGTGTCATCTTATCCCAGCCTGGGCTACAGAGTGAGACTCTGTCTCTAAATTTATAAAAAATAAATAAAAAATACTAGTAATGAGAGTTAAGGTATTGAAAAATATTAAATAAAACCCCCCTTCAGACATTTCCCACAATTCAAAATTCAAAAAACGTTTACATGGCCAAGAAATGAACAATCAAACTTCAAACAAACGTAATTACTGAAAATTTTAAATGAGCTTTGCAAATACATTAATTGGGAATTAAAAGTCTGATATGATGTCACATTAAGCAAGAAGCCCAGAAGGGACAAGCAGAGTGACAGCACCAAATGGGCGGCCAGAAACACAAGGAAGTCCCAGCCTCCTCTCAAGCAACTTAGTGCTCAGGATTTTTTTTCCAACTCTTAGATTAGATTCAGGGGGTTGTTTATTACTTTTTTTTTTTTTTTTTTTTTGAGGAAAAAAGGTGTCAACAAATCTTCTCTACAATGTTTAGCCAAAGGTAATCTCTAATAATCAAATCATCTTTCCCACACAAGCCTTGAGTTGATTCTAATGGCCTGAAAAGTACAAACGCTGCTCAATTTGAATTGGAAACAATACTGTTCCACTTTCACTCTATGATGAAAATGAAAAAATAATTTATTATGAAAGGAACTTTTAAAAATTCAATTCCTAGCTTATTTCCAATAACTTACAAATATTCCCCACATATTACTTTGACTGATCCCTTTAAAACTTTAAAAATCACACTTACAGTAGAGCTTCAGTAACACTACTAAAACAATTGCTATTACTTCTAGCAATCACTTATCAAGGCAAATAAACAGCCACTGAATTTACCACTGAACTTTCTTAGCTGTATTAACAAAAGATTATCTGGTACAGTACTACATTTATGGAAAAAATGTTTACAGACTTAAGACTTGTTTACTCTTCTAATAGTCACCCGCTAGACAATTCTCATCTTACAAGAGATCTCTTGTTGATCTTCAGAGCATGAAATCAGAGACAGCTTTAGTATGTAGATCCACAAGTAAAAATAGAACAGATTCCAGGGACTCAAAGTGAGAAGGCGGAGGAAGAACAACTCTTACTTAAGGAAACAACCTAT
This sequence comes from Saimiri boliviensis, assembly GCF_048565385.1. Taxonomy (NCBI): domain Eukaryota; kingdom Metazoa; phylum Chordata; class Mammalia; order Primates; family Cebidae; genus Saimiri; species Saimiri boliviensis. The sequence goes on from NC_133465.1 coordinate 24,217,650, forward strand.
AGTTCTATTCAAAATCATAAAATGGATGATTATATTTCATATAATTTGGATATAAAGTGTTGAATAATTAAAGATTGCACTTTTAGAATTCATTTTCTCTTGGGATTACTAATAGGATTCTGGCATCTGCTATTGATATTTCAACAACATAGGACTCAGATTTTCTAAATAACTTCCACTTTATAAAAATTACTAACCTTAAAATACAATCTGATTTACAAACAGTAATCTGAAGACCAATTTTAACACTCATACTTTCTACCTTCTGAAAGCCTTTTACACTAATTAAATAAACATCAAATGTTAGTGCTACTCAACAATAACCATGAATACCTCACCAAAAGTAAAAGCATAAATCCTTACCTGTAAAAACCACGAAGCCTCCGCTCCACCCCTTTGCTGCTCCTTATCCTGACTTACACCAAAATAATCCTAACTATGTATCAGATAGCTAATACACTCGGTTTCTATGGTCCTTCACAGTTGGTGAGTTACTGCAGTCTCATCTATACAGCTTACATTTTCAATAGGTCAAGAAAGAAAGAACAGAGGAAACGCTAGTAATTCATCCAAAATATATTTGCTGAGTATCTATATACACCCAGTACTGTGTTATGTGCTGGTGATATGTACCACAGGGTCAGGCACAGTGGCTCATGCCTGTAATCCGAAACCTTTGGGAGACTGAGGCGGGCAGATCACTTAAGGTAAGGAGTTCAAGATCAGCCTAGCCAACATGGTGAAACCTGGTCTCCACTAAAAATACAAAAAGTAGCCAGGCATGGTGGTGTGCACCTATAATCTCAGCTACTCCAGAGGCTGGGGCAGGAGAATTGCTTGAGCCTGGGAGGCAGAGGTTGCAGGGAGCCAAGATCATGCCACTGCACTCCAGCCCTGGGTGACAAAATGAGACTCCACCTCAAAAAAATAATAATAAATGTAGTACAGGTTGAGCATCCTTTACCTGAAATACTTGAGACCAGAAGCATTCTGGATTTCTGATTTTGGAATATTTGTATATACATAATGAGATATCCTGGAGATGTAATCCAAGTCTACCAAACACAAAATTTATGTATGTTTCATTCATAGGCACATCTTGTTTTAATACACTTCATTTATTGTGTTTTTAACAAACTGAAGGTTCATCAAGCAAGTCTATCAATGCCATTTTTCTAACATCATGTGCTCACTCGATGTTTCTGTGTCACATTTCGGTAATTCTTACAGTATTTCAATTTTTTTTTCTTTTTTCTTTTTTTTTTTTTTTGAGACAAGAGTCTCACTATGTCACCCAGGCTGGATTGCAGTGACATGATCTCAGCTCACTACAACCTCTGCCTCCCGGGTTCAGGCGATTCTCATGCCTCAGCCTCCTAAGCAGCTGAGGCTACAGGCACATGCCACCCCATCTGGTTAATTTTTGTATTTTTAGTAGGGACGGGGTTTTGCCGAGTACTTTTGTACTTTTATTAGTGATGGGGTTTTACCACGTTAGCCAAGCTGGTCTCAAACTCCTGACGTCAAGTGATCTGCCTGCCTCGGCCTCCCAAAGTGCTAGGATTACAGGCGTGAGCCACCACACCCGGCCTCGTGTTTCTACTGTAATTGTTTTGGGGTACCACAAATGGTGCCCATATGAGAAAGCAAACTTAATAAACGTGTGTGTGTGCTCTGATTACTCCACCAACCACCAGTTCCTGTCTGTCTCTCTGACTCTCAGGTCTCCCAGTTACCCCGAGACACAATATTGAAATTTGGCCAATTAATAACCCTAGAATGACCTCTAAATGTTCAAGTGGAAAGAAGAGTCACACATCTCTCACTTTAAATCAAAAGCTAAGAATGATTAAGATTAGTGAACGCCCTACCAATAAATTTTAAAAGTTAGCCAGGCGTGATGGTGTGCACCTACAGTCCCAACTACCTAGGAGGCTGAGGCAGGAGGATCACCTAAGCCCAGGAGGCAGAGGCTGCAGTGAGCTATAACCACACCACTGCATTCCAGTCTAAGCAACAGAGAGAGACCCTGTCTGTAAAGAAAAAATAATACACATTAGGACGAGGACTACTAAATTAGAATTAAATTAAATTTTAAAAAATTAAAAATAGGCCAGCCACGGTGGCTCACACCTATAATCCCAGCACTTTGGGAGGCCAAGATGGGTCAATCATGAGGTCAGGAGTTTGAGCCCAGCCTGGCCAACGTGGTAAAACCCCGTCACTACTAAAAGTACAAAAGCCAGCCAAGCATGGTCACTTGTGCCTGTAATCCTAGCTGCTCAAGAGGCAGAGGCACAAAAAAATAACCTGAACCTGGGAGGCAGAGGTTACAGTTAGCCAAGATCGTACCACTGCATTCCAGCCTGGGCAACAGAACGAGACTCCATCTCAAAAATATAAAAAATAATAATACCTGTAATCCAAGCACTTTCGAGGCCAAGGTGGGCGAATCACCTGAGGTAGGGAGTTCAAGACCAGCCTGACCAATATGATGAAACCCCGTCTTCAAAAAAGAAAAAGAATTAAAAAGAAAAAAAGAAAATGAATAAATAAATAAAAATAAATGATAATAATATTAAGGCCAGGCACGGTAGCTCACGCCTGTAATCCCAGCACTTTGGGAGGTGAGGTGAGCGGATTACTTGAGGTCAGTTTGAGACCAGCCTGGCCAACATGACAAAACCCCGTCTCTACTAAAAATACAAAAATTAGCCAGGTATGGTGGCATGTGCCTATAATCCCAGCTACTCAGGAGGCTGAGGCAAGAAAATCACTTGAGCCCAGGAGGCAGAGGTTGCCGTGAGCAGAGACGGTGCCACTGTACTCCACCCTGAGTGACAGAGCAAGACTCCATCTCAAATAAAAGTAGTATGCTATCATCAAAGAATCATTAAAAAAGAAACCGGCCAGAACACCCCCTTGTTAATTATTACTTGACCCATAAAGAAACGGTCTCAGCCGGGCATGGAGACTCACACCTGTAGTCCCAGCACTTTAGAAGGCCGAAGCAAGGGGATCACTTGAGCCCGAGAGTTTGAGACCAGCCTGGCAACATGGTAAAACCCCATCCCTACAAAAAAACTACAAAAATTATCTGGGCATGGTAGCACATGCCTGTAGTCCCAGCTATTCACAAGGTGGAGGTGTGAGGACCACCTGAGCCCAGGAAGGTTCAGGCTGCAGTGAGCCATCATCACACCACTGCACTACAGCCTGGGCAATAGTGACATCCTGTCTCAAGGGGGTCCAGGGGAAGAGTTTAAAATAAGAGAAACTGAAATGCAGGGTATATAAGAACCCTGGGCTGCATGAGGTGGTTCTCACCTGTAATCCCAGCACTTTGGGAGGCCAAGGCAGGTAGTTCACAAGGACAGGAGTTTGAGACCAGCCTGGCCAGCATGGTGAAACCCTGTCTCTACTGAAAATACAAAAAATTAGCCAGGCATGGTGGTGCATGCCTATAATCCCAGATACTCAGGAGGCTGAGGCAGGAGAATTGCTTGAACCCAGAAGGCAGAGGTTACAGTGGGCTGAGATCACGATCTATACTCCAGCCGGAGCAACAGAGCAAGACTGGGTCAAAAAAAAAAAAAAAAAAAAAAAAGAAGAATTCTGTACTATTCTCATAATTTTTCTGTACCTGAAACTCTTCTAAAAAGGTTTATGTAAAAACAAAAAGCCTATTACAGTGGTATTACTTCCCCAACAGCCATGTCACATGCCTTAGATGCTGAAGAGGGTAGCAGGTAGCACAATACCCTCATCTGTGCCACTGCAGCCCCTGCAAGAGTTAAACAGAAACCAAACTGGGTAACGACAATTCTGTTGTTCCCACTAGGCAAATACTAAGGGCAGAAGAGCAAAGGTGCCATCCTGAGGGAGAGATGTAGAAATAACCAGAGAAGACAGTGAAAATACCGTATTTCCCTGGGGGAACCGGCACAACATAGATGTTCACAGCAGTCTGAAAATAAGAAATTATTCTGAGCTTTGTCAGTGACAAGTAAAAAAAGAAAAAAGAATGAAAAGAAAAAAGAAATTAGCACAGCCTCAAGTACTAATGAGGATAATATAAACCACCCTACAAACTGCTAAACACACAAAAAAAGAGGGAAATACAATCTTCTGTTTACCTAAGGTGAAAGAGTATTAAGGAAGACCTCAGAATAACTCTCCTCTCTACATATAAATCATAAATAAATAATTTAGTCAAGCACAAGTGTCATGAACTCCTCCTCCTCAAAGACCTCCATGAACCAGACTGGAAGAAGCCAACTTTTCTTGACTTTTTCTATAATAACAATCTTAAAGCAGCTGTCTTATGGAACTTCGATTTTTCTACAGATTACAAGTTCCTGAAACACAAAACAACATCCCTAGAGCACATAAAACAGGCATCAAACTTGCTGATTTAAGAGACAGCATTAGATCTGCATAAGTAAGCTTCACTGCATACATCAAAGAACCCTCTGAAATTACACACAAAATTATGCATGTGTGCTTTTCTCAGGTGGTCTTTGAGAATCTTACTAGATTCTCAAAGGAAACTAAGAGAATCAAATATTTTAAATATTTTTTAAATATATTAAAAATAAAATATATATGTATTTTTAAATATTCAGGCATAAAATTATACATATATTTTTATACGTGTTTTTAAATATTAAAAAAAAATGCTCTGAGAAGGAATGGGCTCAAGTATTATGAGCAAATAGAACTGTTTCTGCTAGCCAGCTCCATCAGCATTTAGGAGGGTTAAAGAAATTACTGATTGGCCGGGCGCGGTGGCTCAAGCCTGTAATCCCAGCACTTTGGGAGGCCGAAGCGGGTGGATCACAAGGTCGAGAGATCGAGACCAACCTGGTCAACATGATGAAACCCCGTCTCTACTAAAAATACAAAAAATTAGCTGGGCATGGTGGCGCGTGCCTATAATCCCAGCTACTCAGGAGGCTGAGGCAGGAGAATTGCCTGAATCCAGGAGGTGGAGGTTGCGGTGAGCCGAGATCGTGCCGTTGCACTCCAGCCTGGGTAACAAGAGCGAAACTCCGTCTCAAAAAAAAAAAAAAAAGAAAGAAATTACTGATTTCTTTATTTACTTCAAATATTTGGCTAGGGCAAAGATTTGACATCATGGTTCATGTGCCTAATCCCAGGACTTCGGGAGGCCAAGGTGGGAGGATTGCTTGAACCCAGTAGCTCAAGACCAGCCTGGGCAACATGGCAAACCCTGTCTCTACCAAATAAAAAATGCAAAAATGTGCTCAGCACAGTGATCCATGCCTGTGGTCCCAGCTACTCAGGAGGCTAAGGTGGGAGGATCAATTGGGTCTAGGAGACGGAGGCAGAAGCGGGCCATGATCACATCACTGCACCCCAGCCTGGGTGACAAAAGAAGGCTATGTATCAAAAGGAAAAATAATCTGGGCAGGGTGGCTCACACCTATAATCCCAGCACTTTTAAGAGGCCAAGGCGGGCAGATTGCCTGAAGTCGGGAATTGGAGACCAGCCTGACCAAAAATGGAGAAACCTGTCTCCACTAAAAATACAATATTAGCCAGGCATGGTGGCACACGCCTGCAATCCCAGCTACTTGGGAGTACTGAGGCAGGAGAATTGCTTGAACACGGGAGGTGGAGGTTGAGGTGTGCCAAGATGGTACCATTGCACGCCAGCCTGGGCAACAAGAGCAAAACTCCATCTCAAAAAAAAAAAAAAAAAAAAAAGGAAAAATTAGCCAGGTGTGATGGTATATGCCTATATAGTCCCAGCTACGGGGAAGGAGGTAGGAGAACTGCTTGCGCCTAGGAGGTGGAGGCTGCAGTGGGCCTTGATGGTGCCACTGCACTCCAGTCTGAGCAACAGAGCAAGACTCTGTCTCAAAACAAGACAAAGATTTGCTGTGAGAACAAAATGTGACCACATATGTAAAGTCCTCCCATCATGAAGAGATGTGACAGGCACTCAATGATAAAAGTTTCCTTACTACCTTTCCTCCCCATGTTAAATAAGTTTACGTATCTGTGAAGTGAATAGGCTTACGTCTTTTATAATTTTTTTAGAATTATAATTTGCTGCAATACTTTGAGAGCTGCGTTCAGACTATTTTTTTTTTTTTTTTTTTTTTTTTTGAGATGGAGTCTCACTCTGTTGCCCAGGCTGGACAGCAATGGTACAATCTCTTCTCACTGCAGTCTCCACCTCCTGGGTTCAAGCGATTCTCCTGCCTCAGCTTCCTGGGACTACAGGCATGTGCCACCATGACCAGCTAATTTTTGTATTTTTAGTAGAGATGGGGTTTCACCATGCTGGCCATGGCTAGTCTCTAACTCCTGACCTCAGGTGATCCACCTGCTTCAGTCTCCCAAAGTGTTGGGATTACAGGAATGAAGGCATGAGCCACTGCGCCTGGCCTGCCAGACTATTTTCTTAGAAATTCATTTACTACTGGGCTGGACGTGATGGCTCACGCCTGTAACCCCAGCATTTTGGGAGGCCAAGGCGGGTGGATCATGAGGTCAGGATCATGAGGCGGGTGGATCATGAGGTCAGCCTGACCAACATGGTGAAACCCCGTCTTAAAAAAAAAAAAAAATTAAAACCAAAAATATTTCCACTTACAAAAATTAACTTGTTGCAAATCTTTTAGAACGTGACTTCATAAAAAGAGGTATACATCTCTACAACAACCACAATACAGTACAGTATTTTTCCAGAAATTTCTCTGAGGGCCAGAATCTATCAATGGAGCAGCACTGATAAAAACTTCTGATTTATTCAAAGCAGCCGAATAGTATCTTGCACTAAGGGGAAAAGTTTAGAATGTTACATTTTAACATTTAAATATCTTATTTCCTGGAACTACTTTTTTTTTTTTTTTTTTTTTGAGACAGAATTTTGCTCTGTCTCCAGGCTAGAGCACAGTGGGGTGATCTCGGCTCACTGCAACCTCCACCTCCCAGGTTCAAGCAATTCTCCTGCCTCAGCCTCCCCAGTAGCTGAGATGACCGGCGTGCACCATGATGCTCGGCTAATTTTGTAATTTTTAATAGAGATGGGTGTTTCACCATGCTGACCAGGCTGGTCTCAAACTCCTGACCTCAGATGATCCGCCTACCTCAGCCTCCCAAAGTGCTGGGATTACAGGCGTGAGCTACCTTGCCTGGCTACATTTTATTCTTTATCATTTATCTGTTTATACCAGTAATTCAGGTTCACTACCAAAATTTGCAAAATGTTTGCTTTTTCTGATTTGGACTTTTCTGTATCTGAAATGTTATTAGCCATATAAGACTGCACTATGTTTACCTTGCCACAGTGATTCCTTAAGCCCACACTTCCTTATCTGAAAAGTTACTTCCTATAAACCAGTGAAAGATGACATTAGATATACTCTTCGAGGTCATCTAAATTCTAACAAAATTTAAATTCTAAAAAAAGTTGTCAATAATTAAGAAATGTCAAAGTATGTATCCTAAATTAAACTGACCTCATTAAAAGAGTGCTTAATTAATACTTTACTTGCTTGAAGCAAGGGAATGCCCGAATTACAGTTTATCATAACTTAGCATACCCTCCTGCCAACAAAAAAATTCCACTTAAGTACCCAAGGACAAAAGAGGCAAGGATTTCAACTCATCCTGACACTAACAGTGCAATCAAACATTCTCACCTGAGAAAAGGAAGTCAAGGCCGGGCATGGTGGTTCACACGTGTAATCCCAGCACTTTGGGAGGCTGAGGCAGGCGGATCACCGGAGGTCAGGAGTTTAAGACCAGCCTGGCCAACATGGTGAAACCCCGTCTCAAAAAAAAAAAAAAACAAAAGAAGGAGGTCAAAAGGCAACAAGATAATGATAGTCACTGGATTATCAGATTTCATACCCTAGATTCACTCTATTAAATAATGATCATTGCACCTAATTTCGAAACTATATGTGGAAGTATCAGAAAATACTATATGTATTAACAAACTATATAATAAAACTGACCAGTTGCAGTGGCTCACGCCTGTAATCCCAGCACTTTGGGAGGCCAAGGTGGGCGGATCACCTCAGGTACGGAGTTTGAGACCAGCCTGGTCAACATGGTAAAACTCTGTCTCTACCAAAAATACAAAAGTTAGCCAGGTGTGGTGGCCTGTGCCTGTAATCCCAGCTACTCAGGAGGCTGAGGCAGGAGAATCGCTTGAACCTGGGAGGCAGAGGTTGCGGTAAGCCAACATCACTGCACTCCAGCCTGGGCAACAGAGCGAGACTGTCTCCAAAAAGAAAGACATACATGTGTCAGTGATGGGCTCCTCCATGAAAAGAACTTGTGGTCATGGTGAATAGACTACATATGGTGTTTTGTACTCTTGACATTTTTAACCAATGCTTATAATACCTTTTCAAAAGATAAAAATTTTTTAAAGTATCTCTTGTGCTGAGGGATTTCTTAGTGTTTAACATAAGGCACTGAAAATCTGAATTGCCACCGATGAATTTGCAAAGGAGTTAAGTCATAGTCTAATAATATCCACAAAGAAATACACAACCTATCTGATTTCATGAATCTGTTTGGTGTCTTTATGTGCTTAACAATTAGTCATAATGGTCTTCTCTGAAACATTTTAACCCAGTGATCTTCAACCTGGATGATTTTGTCCCTCAGGAGACATTTGGCAATAGACACTTGTGGGTGTCACAATTGAGGGGGTATACTACTGGCACCTAGTGGGTAAAGGCCAGGAATGCTGCTAAACATTCCATAATGCACAGTACAGGCCCTACAATACTCAACCCAAAATGTCAGTAGCGCCAAGACTGAGAAACTCCACAACCCAGGGAATCATTTCGTTTAATTCTGAAAGTAACCAGGTTCTTCATTAAGTTATCAACAAAACATACCCAATATATTCTCCCAAGTAATTAATTTAAATCCTTAAGGACTGATGGACTAAGAGTGCAATAAATGTAGCTGTTGTTGGCCATTGTCCTTTGAAGTTTTTGGAGATTTTATACAAAAATTAGCCTGGCATGCGGCACATACCCGTAATCTCAGCTTCTAGTGGGGAGAGGAGCACGGGGATTCGCTTGAACCTGGGAGGTGGAGGTCACAGTGAGCCAAGATCGTGCCACCATGCTTCCACTTAGGTGAAAGGCAGTGGCTCACACCTGCAATCATAGCACTTTAGAAGGCCAAGGTGGGTGGATCACCTCAAGTTAGGAGTTTGACACCAGCCTGACCAACATGGTGAAATCTCATCTCTACTAAAAATGGGCATGGCAGGAGCCACATGTAATCCAAGCTACTCAGAGGCTGAGGCAGGAGAATTGCTTGAACCCGATGGGGGACGTTGCCATGAGCTGAGATCTCACCACTGCACTCCAGCCTAGGTGACAAATTAAAACTCTGTCTCAAAAATAAAACAAAATAAAACAAAACAAGGCTTTTATTTCACTGTGTGTAGTTATCAAATTTTTCCAATAAACTTGATATTTTAACACATCAATTAAAATGCATTTGCCTTGGCCTACTACTTTGTACATTTTGAGCATGTTAACATGCTCCAAAATTTTAAGAAAATATTAAAAATGGGCTGGGCATGGTGGCTCACACCTGTAATCCCAGCACTTTGGGAGGCCAAGGCGGGTGGATCACCTGAGGTCAGGAGTTCGAAAGCTGCCTGGCCAACATGGTGAAACCCCATCTTCACTAAAAAAATGCAGTAGCCGGTGTGGTGGCAAGCACCTGTAATTCCAGCTGCTTGGAAGGCTGAGGCAGGAGAATCACTTGAACCTGGGAGGCAGAGGTTGCACTGAGCCAGGATCGTGCCACTGCACTCCAGCCTGGGCGACAATAGTGAAATTCCTGTCTCAAAAAAAAAATAACAATTGCATTGTTTCTGATCAAGAAGGCAGGAAAACTTAAATCTACAGCTAAGTAACTTCCCAGTGAGGCCTGAAAAATTACCAATTAAATTGTTCTCTCCTCTATCTTAAAGTATATTTTAGTGTGTCCCATCAGAAAGTCAATCATTAAGAAAGCACTTTGGGGGCCAGGCGCGGTGGCTCACGCCTGTAATCCCAGCACTTTGGGAGGCCGAGGCGGGTGGATCACAAGGTCAAGAGATCGAGACCATTCTGGTCAACATGGTGAAAACCCGTCTCTACTAAAAATACAAAAATTAGCCGGGCGCGGTGGCTCAAGCCTGTAATCCCAGCACTTTGGGAGGCTGAGGCGGGTGGATCACGAGGTCGAGAGATCGAGACCATCCTGGTCAACATGGTGAAACCCCGTCTCTACCAAAGATACAAAAAATTAGCTGGGCATGGTGGCACGTGCCTGTAATCCCAGCTACTCAGGAGGCTGAGGCAGGAGAATTGCCTGAGCCCAGGAGGCGGAGGTTGCGGTGAGCCGAGATCGCGCCACTGCACTCTAGCCTGGGTAACAAGAGCGAAACTCCGTCTCAAAAAAAAAAAAAAAAAAAAAAATTAGCTGGGCATGGTGGCGCGAGTCTGTAATCCCAGCTACTCGGGAGACTGAGGCAGGAGAATTGCCTGAACCCAGGAGGCGGAGGTTGTGGTGAGCCGAGGTCGCGCCATTGCACTCCAGCCTGGGTAATAAGAGCGAAACTCTGTCTCAAAAAAAAAAGATAGCACTTTGGGATGTTTTATTAATATTTGCTATATATACTGTCAAAAAATAAAAAAATAAGAGTCCAAAATGGAACCAAGTGATCATTAAAATCTGTAGCTGGTTCACAAACGGGTAGGAAATTGGATTGACACACTGCTACTGCTGACACTGTTATACCTTATTTTACTTTCTTAGCAATGCATAACTCCTTTTACATTTTTAAAATGTTTATCTTCGATTATGTAAGAATTCAGTACTGTTTTAATACCTAGCACTTGAATGCTTTTAACAGTTCACTGATTAAAAAATTATTAGGGAAATCTTAAATCCATCCTCCAGACAAAAAAAAAAACTATAAAGGTGTTTATAAATGTTAAGATGTGGTTGGGCGCGATGGCTCATGCCTGTAACCCCAGCACTTTGGGAGGCCAAGGCAGGCGGATCATGAGGTCAGGAGTTCGAGATCAGCCTGGTCAGCAAGGTGAAACCCTGTCTCTACTAAAGATACAAAAATTGAGCAAGGCGTGATGGCGCACTGCCTGTAATCTCAGCTAATCAGGAGGCTGAGGCAGGAGAATCACTTGAACCCAGGAGGCAAAGGCTGCAGTGAGCAAAGGTTGCACCACTGCACTCTAGAAACAAGATGCAATAGTTCTCTTACTGCTTTTTGTTGTTGTTGTTGTTAACAGTCTGGCTCTGTTGCCCAGGCTGGAATGCAATGGCACAATCTCGGCTCACTGCAACCTATGCCTCCCAGGTTCAAGCAATTCTCCTGCCTCAGCCTCCCAAGTAGCTGGAATTACAGGTGCCTTCCACTAATCCCAGCTAACTTTTTGTATTTTTAGTAGTGACAGGGGTTTCGCCATGTTGGCCAGGCTGGTCTTGAACTCTTGTCCTCCAGGTGATCCACCTGCCTCAGCCTCCCAAAGTGTTAGGATTAAGGCGTACCACCACGCCCAGCCGCATTCCTTTTCCAGTACATTATTTGTGATGGATAGGCTGTCCTATCTCCATTCACTCCAAGTAACTCCCCCTGAGCATCTAGAACTTTAATACTTGTCCAAACCTACTTGCTCATGGTCTAATAATAAACCATATTATACAATCCGTAAGAGCCCCTGACAACCTTTTTCTTGAGATGCCATAAAGGTGATTTAAGGAACACCTCAAACTCTCAGTAAATGTATTTCAAAGACAGATTTCATCATTCCAGTCTTTGGCGTCTGCTAAGGGTTAGAGGCTGCTGGATGTAGAGTGGGGACGGGGAAGATCCCTTGAACTGAGAATGACACACGCCGGGCGTTGTACAGCAGGGGTAACTGCTGGTTCATTTCTCTTTAAATCTGGCAGCACGTGGGGCGGCATTGTGAAGCCACCAACCCGCCTCCCCCTTCCACTCCGCACACGTACGTCTCCAGTGCGCATGCTCTGCGCACACAGTCCTAGCAGAGTAGGAGCCAACCCCCTAAAAAGTCAACCTGGAAGCCGCAAACGGCCTGAGGCCGGGACAATGGGGGAGGGGGGCCACAGGCTCCTCGGGGAGGCAGACCCGGCCGCCGCCCCGGACCAGAGCCTGCGGGCGCAGCTCCAGAGGCTGCGGGCCCGCGCGGGAGCCGGAATCGCGGCGAGCACAAAGCCCGGAGCCGGCCAGCGAGCGGCTGTCCCCACGGCCCGCTCCTACCCTCCCCCAGCCCGCGGCGCAGCCGGAGCCCGTGCCAGGCGGAGGCAGGCGAGGCGACGTCCCGCACCCCGCCAGGGTCTCGGGCACCCGCGCGCTCGCGTGGAGGCCGCGGAGGCCGGCGCTTTTGTTACCGGCCCCAACTCCGCGGACCCAGCGCCGCCCGGGGAGAAGTTTTGCGCGCCTCGCCTATCCCGCCAGGGCCGGTCCCTTCCGCCCGCCCTCGCCCCCCGCGTTTCAGACACCGAGCCTGCGACTCCCAGCCGCGCCGGGCCCGGACGCTCCGCCCGGCCGCAAACGTCCGGCGGCCCCGGCCGCACCTGAGCCCGGGACCCGCCCCTCCAGGCTGGCGGCCCCGGCCGGGACACCCGCACTCAGCCCCTCCCCCGCAACGTCCTACCCAACGGTGGGGGAGGGGGCCGCCTCCTCTCGACCCCCGGGGCCGGAGCTGGGTCGCATCCCCGCCCCCAGTGCCCTCCGAGCGCCAGGCGAGAACAAGCGGGCCCGGCCGGGACCGGAGCCTCGAGTCCCCACCCTCGGCCGCCGGCCCGGCAGGAGGAGAGGAGGGTCCGGGCAGCGGCTGTCCGCGATCGCGGCCGGGCCCGGCGCCCCGCCGCCCGCCTGCTCACCTGCCAGCTGTCTTCGCAGTAGCAGTGCCGACTGCAGCTCCGTCATCCTCCCGCCGAGGGCCCGGGCTGGCGCCGGGGCTTCCGAAGGGCTGGGGACAGGATCTGGGGGCGGCTAGAGCGGGGTGTGCTGAGGAACCCGGGCCCCGGGACCCGAGCGCCGGAGCCGAAGGAGGCCGGGCTGAGGCGGCGGGAGCGACGCCTCGCTGCTGGTGCGAGTCCTCTCCCTTCAGCTCTTCTCGCAGCGACTCACGCCCGGAAGGGGAGGGTGCCCGGGCTGCCGCGGCGCGCACTGGGACTTCGCTCGTCCGCTTCCCTCCTTCAACCCGCCCGTCGGCCCCACCGGTGCCTTCCCCCGCCACTGCCTCACTGCGCGCAGGGCCGCTCGGCGCAGGCGCGCTCAGACTGCCGACTTGGGAAGCCTCCAGCTCGCTAGGCCGACCCCGCGGCCTCCCGCCCCGCCCCCGGCGGCGGAACCCCGCCCCCTGGGCGCATTCGGCCCGGCTGCCGCCATTTTGGGAAGGTCGACGCCCGGCTGCCAGCCCAAGTCGCTGACGCCATGACAAAGAGGTCGCGGAGGGTCAAGATACACCCTCTGGATAGAAGCTGTGGATACGGGAGCGAAGGGGCCGAAAGGAGTGGTAGATACCGAGTCGTTGGCGAGCGCCCAAAAGCCATCTAACACTGCCACATGCTGTGCGAATTAGGCATTGTTAGAAAGCCGAAGTTAGTACTGGTGTACCGCATTTTAACCGAACACCAAAATAGAGGCATTATATGCTGATAATTCTTTTTATATGAAGAGTGCACAAAAAGATTCCTTTTTTTTTTTTTTTTGTAGACGGAGTCTCGCTTTGTCACTCAGACTGGAGTGCAGTGGCGCGATCTCGGCTCACTGCAACCTTTGCTTCCCGGGTTCAAGTGATTCTCCTGCCTCAACCTCCCAAGTAGCCGTGATTACAGGCACGCCCCACCACAACCGGCAAATTTTCGTATTTTTTAGTAGAGATGGAGTTTTACCATCTTGGCCAGGCTGAACTCAAACTGCTGGCCTCAAGTGATCCTCCCGCCTCAGCCTCCTAAAGTAATGGGATTACAGGCGTGAGCCATCGTGTCTGGCCCTGTTATTATTGAACCACCGCGACCAGTCCTGTTGTTGTTATTATTTTATGGACAGCATCTCTCTCTGTCGCCCAGGCTGGAGCGCAGTGATCATAGCTCACTGCAGCTTGGAACTTCTGGGTTTAAAGGATCCTCCCATCTAAGTCTCTTTAGTATCTGGGACTACAGGTACACACCACCATACCCTGCTATTTATTTTTATTTTTTTTTTTTTTTTTTATTTTTGAGACGGAGTTTCGCTCTTGTTACCCAGCCTGGAGTGCAATGGCGCGATCTCAGCTCAGCGCGATCTCAGCTCAGCGCGATCTCAGCTCACCGCGATCTCAGCTCAGCGCGATCTCAGCTCACCGCAACCTCCGCCTCCTGGGTTCAAGCAATTCTGCCTCAGCCTCCCGAGCTGAGATTACAGGCAGGCGCCACCACGCCCAGCTAATTTTTGTATTTTTAGTAGAGACGGGGTTTCACCATGTTGACCAGGATGGTCTCGATCTCTTGACCTCATGATCCACCTGCCTCGGCCTCCCAAAGTGCTGGGATTACAGGCGTGAGCCACCGCGCCCGGTCCATACCCTGCTATTTTTTTATTTGTTTTATAGAGACAGGGGTCTCTGTGTATCCCAGGCTGGTCTCAGACTCCTGGGTTCGGGCAGTCCTCCAACTCAGCCTCCCAGAGTGTTAGGATTACAGGTGTGAACCACTTACCCCTACTAAATAGACCAAAGGAACTGTTTTGATGTTTCGTTTTTAAGTTTTATGCTCTAAATTTTTTTATAGATACCTTTTAACAAGTCATGGAAATTTCCTTCTATTCCTAGTTTCTCTCTTTCTTTTTTATTTTTATTTATTTTTTTATTTTTTTGAGACAGAGTTTCGCTCTTGTTACCCAGGCTGGAGTGCAATGGCACGATCTCGGCTCACCGCAACCTCCGCCTCCCAGGTTCAGGCAATTCTCCTGCCTCAGCCTCCTGAGTAGCTGGAATTACAGGCATGCGCCACCATGCCCAGCTAATTTTTTGTATTTTTAGTAGAGACGGGGTTTCACCATGTTGACCAGGATGGTCTTGATCTCTTGACCTCGTGATCCACCTGCCTCGGCCTCCCAAAGTGCTGGGATTACAGGCTTGAGCCACCACGCCCAGCCCCTAGTTTCTTTCTTTTCTTTTCTCTTTTATTTGGAGACAGAATCTTGCTCTGTTGCCCAGGCTGGAGAGCAGGAGGGCGATCTGGGTTCAATGCAACCTCCACCTCCCCCGTTCAAAAATTCACCTGGTCAGCCTCCTGAGTAGCTGGGATTACGGGCACCTGCCACCATGCCAGGCTGTTTCTTTTGTTTTTTAGTAGACAAGAGGTTTCACCGTGTTGCCCAAGCTGGTCTCAAACTACTGAACTCAGGTAATCCCCTGCGTCGGCCTCCCAAACTGCTAGGATTACAGGCAGGAGCCCTGCCTGTTCCTACTTTCTTTTTTTTTTTTTTTTTTTGAGACAGAGTTTCGCTCTTGTTACCCGGGCTGGATCACAATGGCGCGATCTCGGCTCACTGCAACCTCCGCCTCCTGGGTTCAGGCAATTCTCCTGCCTCAGCCTCCTGAGTAGCTGGGATTACAGGCACACGCCACCATGCCCAGCTAATTTTTTGTATTTTTAGTAGCGACGGGGGTTTCACCATGTTGATCAGGATGTTCTCGATCTCCTGACCTCATGATCCACCCGCCTCGGCCTCCCAAAATACTGGGATTACAGGCTTGAGCCACCACGCCCGGCCTTCTCTTCTCTTCTGAGCTTAGAGAATAGTAACTACAACCCTTCTGTCCATACGCCATCAGCAAACTTGGCTGTTTGTCTCCCTCCTTCTCCATTTTACTTGCGTGGCTGATCCTCAAGCCTCAATGAACCCTGGCACATCCAACTGTCTGACTGTATTGCTTTATTTAACAAATGTTTATTGAGCAACCCCTACGAGCTAGACACAATCCTAGGACCTGAGGTCTAGGTGTAAACTACACTGACCAGGTTCCTACCCCCATGACACTAACACCTAGTGGGACAGAACAGTCAAAAAGTAAACAACGCCCAGCCGTGGTGGCTCACACCTGTAATCCCAGCACTTTGGGAGGCCGAGGCGGGCCGATTACCTGAGGTCAGGAGTTTGAGACCAGCCTGGCCAACATGGTGAAACCCGTCTCTACTAAAAATATAAAAATTATGCCTGTAATCCCAGCACTTTGGGAGGCCGAGGCGGGTGGATCACGAGGTCAAGAGATCGAAACCATCCTGGTCAACATGCTGAAACCCCGTCTCTACTAAAAATACAAAAAATTAGCTGGGCATGGTGGCATGTGCCTATAATCCCAGCTACTCAGGAGGCTGAGGCAGGAGAATTGCCTGAACCCAGGAGGCGGAGGTTGCGGTGAGCCAAGATTGCACCATTGCACTCCAGCCTGGGTAACAAGAGCGAAACTCCCTCTCAAAATAAAATAAAATAAGGCCGGGTGCGGTGGCTCAAGCTTGTTATCCCCGTACTTTGGGAGGCCGAGGCGGGTGGATCACGAGGTCGAGAGATCGAGACCATCCTGGTCAACATGGTGAAACCCCGTCTCTACTAAAAATACAAAAAATTAGCTGGGCATGGTGGCGTGTGCCTGTAATCCCAGCTACTCAGGAGGCTGAGGCAGGAGAATTGCCTGAACCCAGGAGGCGGAGGTTGCGGTGAGCCGAGATCGCACCATTGCACTCCAGCCTGGGTAACAAGAGCGAAACTCCGTCTCAAAAAAAACAAAACAAAACAAAACAAAAACAAAATAAAATAAAATAAAACAAAATAAAATAAAATAAAATAAAAATATAAAAATTAGTCAGGCATGGTGGCTAACACCTCTAATTCCAGTTACTCGGGAAGCTGAAGCAGGAGAATCACTTTAATCTGGGAGATGGAGGTTGCAGTGAGCTGAGGTCAGAGTGAGACTCCATCTCAAAAAAAAAAAAGTAAACAAGTATCAAGGTCAGCATTTGCTCAGGCCTGGTGGCTCACAACTGTAGTCCCAACACTTTGGGAGGTCGAGGCAGGCAGATCTCTTGAGCCCAGAAGTTCGAGACCAGCCTGAGCAACACGGTGAGGCCCCATCTCTATAAAAAATTTAAAAAATTAGCCAGGTATGGTGGAACATACCTGTAGTTCCAGCTGCTTGGGAGGCTGAGGTGGGAAGATCCCTTGAGCCCAGGAAGTTGAGACTGCAATGAGGCATGATCACACCCCTGCACTCCAGCCTGGGCAATACAGGTAGACCCTGTTTCCAAAAAAAAATTAGCATTGGATTATGGGAAGTGATAAGATGGAAATGAGTAGGATGAGTGACCAGCTAAGGAATAGGGTCTGTTCTAGATAAGATAGGGAAGGCCTTTGAAAAGATTTTAATTGGGCTGAGATTACAAACAGGATATGGCATTTGAAGATACTGGGGAAGAGCATGCCAGGCAGAGGAGACGGGTGCTGCCAAAGCCCAGTGAAAGGAAAGATTTTCAGTGGAAAATTATCAACTGCTACAAAGACTAGAAAGGGTGGGGTGGGATGCCGTGGCATGAGCCACTCTGCCCCTCCGGATTTACTTAATTTACTTTTTTTTGAGACAGACTCTTACTCTGTTGCCCAGGCTGGAGTGCAGTGGTGTGATCTCGACTCACTGCAACCTCCACGTCCTGGGTTCAAGCAATTCTCCTGCTTCAGCCTCCTAAGTAGCTGAGATTACAGGTGCCATGTCTGGCTAATTTTTGTATTTTTAGTAGACACGGTTTCACCATGTTGATCAGGTTGGTCTTGAACTGCTAAGCTCGTGATCTGCCTTCTAAAGTGCTGGGATTATAGGCGTGAGCCCCTGTGCTCCTCTGGATTTACATTTTTTAAAGCTTATTTTGCTCTTTATTGAAAAGAGGGCTGGATGTGGTGGCTCACGCCTATAATCTCTGCACTTTGGGAGGCTGTAGGGGGAGGATCGCTTGAGTCCAGGAGTTTGAGACCAGCCTGGGCAAAAAGATGAGACTCCCCCTCCCCACATCTCTAAAAAAATGTAAAGAAAAAAAGGAGCGCCATTTTCTTGGAAACCTCTGCACCATGAGCGGCAAGTGGAGGAAGACGCGAATGCTGCCCAGGCTGAAGTGCAGAAGATGATGAGGCAGGTCCAAGTAAACCACTAGCCTGTTGCACCGTGGGGGCTGCAGGAGCAGAAACGTAGAATGCCAGCCGCTGGGGATGCCGGGACAAGTTGTCAGAGCTTGTCTCAGCAGATCTAGAACTTCATCAACCTCTGATCGCCCATCACCTCTGAGACCCGCCTTGCTCATAACCAGAACTGCCCACGTTGGTCCTTTGCCCTGGACCTGTGACATTCTGGACTATTTCTGTGTTTACTTGTGGCTGACTGTAACAACCATTCAGTAAATCACCTCTCCTGCTGCCTAAAAGGAAAAAGAAAAAAGACGGGAAAAAAATAAAAAAGATTGCGGCCGGGCGCGGTGACTCATGCCTGTAATCCTAGCACTTTGGGAGGCTAAGGGGGGCAGATCACGAGGTCAGGAGATGGGGACCATCCTGGCTAATACGGTGAAACCCTGTCGCTACTAAAAATTAAAAAAACTAGCCAGGTGTGGTGGTGCACGCCTGTAGTCCCAGCTACTCGGGAGGCTGAGACAGGAGAATCGCTTGAACTCAGGAGGTGGAGGTTGTAGTGAGCCAAGATCACACCACTGCACTCCAGCCTGGGCAACAGGGAGAGACTCCATCTCAACAACAACAACAACAACAACAACAACAAAATTGCTAGAAGAGGAGTTAAAAGGCTATCATGGGGGAAGGATGATAAAAATGTGCCAGTGGGCCAGGCATGGTGGCTCACGCCTGTAATGCAGGCACTTTGGAGGCCAAGGCGGGCGGATCACCAGAGTTCAGGAGTTCAAGACCAGCCTGACCAACATGGTGAAACCCCGTCTTAAAAAAAAAAAAAAAAAAAAAAAAAAGTGTCAGCAGAGTGGAATGGGAAGGATTTGAAATACATTTTTGAATTTAAATGGAATGGGCTTGCTAATAATTGTGGGAGGAAGGGAAGGGAAGAATCAACGGTGATTCCTAGGTTTATGACTCCTGGAATAACTGGTTTGATTCGAAAATGGGGAAGAGAAAAGGGTTTGGAGTGGTCTCAAGTGATCTATTTTGGATGAGTTATGTTTTGTCAGTTTATTAGACATCCAAGCAGAGGTGTCAAATTAGTACATGCTTACGTAAGACAAGCTCGGCAGGCCGGGCGCAGTGGCTCACACCTGTAATCCCAGCGCTTTGGGAGGCTGAGGCGGGTGGATCACGAGGTCAGGAGATCTAGACCATCCTGGTCAACATGGTGAAACCCCATCTCTACTAAAAATACAAAAATTAGCTGGGCATGGTGGCAGGTGCCTGTAATCCCAGCTACTCAGGAGGCTGAGGCAGGAGAATTGCCTGAACCCAGGAGGCAGAGGTTGCGGTGAGCCGAGATCGTGCCATTGCACTCCAGCCTGGGTAACAAGAGCGAAACTCCGTCTCAAAAAAAAAAAAAACAAAAACAAAAACAAAAAAACGACAAGCTCGGCAAAGAGACCAAAGCTACAGACATCAGTTTGTAGAGGTCAGTGTTAGGTTTCCTAGGGAGAATGTGTAATGACATTAAAAAATAAAAAAGCAAGCCGGGCGTGGTGGCTCATGCCTGTAATCCAAGCACTTTGAGGCCAAGGTGGGCGGATCACCTGAGGTCAGGAGTTCAAGCCTGACCAACATGATGAAACCCCATCTTATAAAAATAATAATAAAATAATAATAATAATAATAATAAAGCAGCCTAGGCAACATAGTGACATAGTGAGACCCCGTCTCTACAAAAAAAATGAAAACATTTTAGCCAGGCATGGTGGCTTGTGCCTGTAGTCCCAGCTACTCAGGAGACTAAGGCAGGAGGATTGCTTGAGCCCAGGAGGGTACAGTGAGCTGTGATGCCACCACCGCACTCCAGCCTAGGTGGCACAGTAAGACTCTGTGTGTAAAATAATAATAATAAATAGTATGGGCGCTGGGGCTCATGCCTGTAATCCCAGCACTTTGAGAGGCTGAAGCAGGCAGATCACTTAAGGTCGGGAGTTTGAGACCAGCCTGGCCAACATGGTGAAACCCCGTCTCTACTAAAAATAGAAAAATTAGCTGGGTATGGTAGCGCATACCTGTAATCCCAGCTACTTGGGAGACTGAGGCAGGAGAATTGATTGAACCCGGGAGACAGAGGTTGCAGTGAGCCGAGATCACACCACTGCACTCAAGCCTGGGCCACAGAGTAAGACTCTGTCTTCAATAAATAAATAAAATAAAATAAATAAAATAAAAATAAAAATGAAAAGGCCTAAAATAAAAAAAGGCACTGGCCAGGCACAGTGGCTCACGCCTGTAATCTCAACACTTTGGGAGGCTGAGGCGGGCAGATAACCTGAGGTCAGGAGTTCAAGACCAGCCGGGCCAACATGGGGAAACCCCATCTTTAAAAACATAAATAAAATAGCCGGGCGCGGTGGCTCAAGCCTGCAATCCCAGCACTTTGGGAGGCCAAGGTGGGTGGATCACAAGGTCAAGAGATCGAGACCATCCTAGTCAACACTGTGAAACCCCGTCTCTACTAAAAATACAAAAAATTAGCTGGGCATGGTGGTGCATGCCTGTAATCCCAGCTACTCAGGAGGCTGAGACAGGAGAATTGCCTGAACCCAGGAGGCGGAGGTTTCGGTGAGCCGAGATCGCGCCATTGCACTCCAGCCTGGGTAACGAGTGAAACTCTGTCTCAAAATAAATAAATAAATAAATAAATAAATAAATAAATAAATAAATAAATAAAATTAAATAAAAAGATAAAATAAATAAATAAAAGACCCTGAAGCACCCCCAAGATTTAGAGGTCAGATGGAGAAGAAGGAACCAGCAATGGAGGCTGAGAAAGAAAAGATAAAAGAGGAGAAAAACATGTGGTTTCACAAAAACCAAGAAGGGAATGTTCAGAAGGAAGGAACGATCAACCGTGCTGTGCCGCTGAGAAGTACAGAAAGGCAGAGGCTGAGAGGTGTGCTCTGAATTTTGAAACGAGATAGGGGTTGTTGACCCTGATGGAGGATGTTGATGGAACAGTGCTGAGGGTGGTCAGAGCGGAGGGGCGGCAGGCTGAGTGTAAGGCCCAGAGGTGCAGGTCTCAGTGCTGGGAGCTTATTTGAGGTTTGTGGTCATGAACTGAAAATACAACATGTAGATCTAGCTGAGGTTTTTTTTTTGTTTTTTTTTGTTGTTGTTTTTTTCCCAGTAAGGTTCAGCTGCTCAGGTGCAGTTATGACTGATAGCCGGGTTCACTCAGGCTTGAGGATCAGCCAGGCAAGTAAACTGGGGAGGGAGGGAGACCAACAGCCGAGTTTGTTGAGGGCATATGGAGAGAAGGGTTGTACAGTCATGCACTATTCTCTAAGCTCAGAAGAGAAGCGAGAACGGGAGGGAAACAACGGATGGTGAAAACCTGGTACCCAGAACAGGGTCTTGTTGGGGTGGAAGAGCTGCATGGTGCGGACACTAAAGCCGGTAAGCTGGCAGGAGAAGAAATGGTGGTCAGGGACGTGCCTGGAAACTGAGAATCGGGGTGTAGTGTGGTTTTGGGTGACAAGACTGTCTCATGGGAACATAGGCCAGCAGGTGGGAAGGGGAGAAGAGGAAGTCAAGTGGGTGACAGGCAGGGGTACTGATGGGTCACCCACATGGGTAATTAGGTCCCCAGGAGGGCTGGAGTAGAAGGAAGACGGGGGCTGTGAGCCAGGAAGCAAAGTCTGTGGTGAGTGGGTCTGCGGGTCACAGCACCAAAGGGAACAGCAAGAGCTGTAGCTGATGGCGTGAACTTCAAACCAGCTAGGGGCTGACTGGGCGTGGCAGCTCACACTTGTGATCTCCAAACTTTGAGAAGCCAAGAATGAGCAGATCACTTGAGGCCAGGAGTTGGACCAGCCTGGCCAACATGGTGAAAGCCCGTCTCAGGCCAGGCGCGGTGGCTCACGCCTGTAATCCCAGCTCTTTGGGAGGCTAAGGCGGGTGGATCACGAGGTCAAGAGATCGAGACCATCCGAGTCAACATGGTGAAACCCCGTCTCTACTAAAAATACAAGAAATTAGCTGGGCATGGTGGCGCATGCCTGTAATTCCAGCTACTCAGGAGGCTGAGGCAGGAGAATTGCCTGAACCCAGGAGGCGGAGATTGCGGTGAGCCGAGATCGCGCCATTGCACTCCAGCCTGGGTAACAAGAGTGAAACTCCGTCTCAAAAAAAAAAAAAAAAGAAAAGAAAGCCCGTCTCTACTGAAAATACAAAACTTAGCCAGGCATGGTGGTGGGCACCTGTAATCCCAGCTACTCAGGAGGCTGAAGCAGGAGAATCAATTGAACCTGGGAGGCAGAGGCTACAATGAGCCAAGATCATGCCACTGCACTCCAGTCTCAGTGACAGAGTCAGACTCAGTCTCAAAAAAAAAAAAAAAAAAAAAAGGCCGGGCACATTGTCTCACTCCTATAGTCCCAGCAGGTTGGGAGGCTGAGGCAGGCAGATCACCTGAGGTCAGGAGTTCTAGAGCAGCCTGGGCAACATGGTGAAATCTCATCTCTACTAAAAACACAAAAATTAGGCCGGGCACAGTAGCTCATGCCTGTAATCCCAGCACTCTGAAAGGCCAGAGCTTGGCGGATCACAAGGTCTGGTGTTCAAGACCAGCCTGACCAACATGGTGAAACCCCATCTCTACCCAAAATACAAAAAATTAGCTGGGCATGGTGGCAGTTACCTGTAATCACAGCTACTCTAGAGACTGAGGCAGAGAATTGCTTGAACCCGGGAGGCAGAGGTTGCAATCAGCTGAGATAACACCACTGCACTCCAGCCTGGGTGACAGAGCGAGACTTAATCTCAAAAAAAAAAAAAAAAAAAAAAAATTAGCTAGGCGTGGTCTACTTGGGAGGCTGAGGCAGGAGGATTGCTTGAACCTAGAGGCGGAGGTTGCAGTGAGCCAAGATCTCTCCACTGCAATCTAGCCTGGGCAAAAGAGCAAGACTCCATCTCAAAACACAGAAAAAAAAAAGAAAAGAAAAGAAAAAAGAAAAAAATGCTAGGGCCCAGGTGCGGTG
The DNA here is from genome assembly GCF_048565385.1 of Saimiri boliviensis. Classification (NCBI taxonomy): domain Eukaryota; kingdom Metazoa; phylum Chordata; class Mammalia; order Primates; family Cebidae; genus Saimiri; species Saimiri boliviensis. The sequence continues at coordinate 24,240,903 of NC_133465.1, forward strand.
GCTCCCAAGTGTAATCCCAACACTCTGGGAGGCCAAGCAGGAAAAGATGGCTTAAGTCCAGGAGTTTGACAAGCTGCTTGTTTTTCTTTTGAGAGGGAGTCTCACTCTGTCGCCCAGTCTGGAGTGCAATGGCAGGATCTTGGCTCACCACCGACTCTGCCTCCTGGGTTCAAGCCATTCTCCTGCCTTAGCCTTCTGAGCAGCTGGGACTACATGCCAGGCTAATTTTTGTATTATTAGTAGAGTCACGGTTTCACTGTGGTGGCCGGGCTGGTCTCGAACTCCTGATCTTAGGTGATCTGCCCACCTTGGCCTCCCAATGAGCTGGGATTACAGACATGAGCCACCATGCCTGGTGAAGACCCTGTTTCTAAAAGAAACAAAAAAATTGGCCAGGTGTGGTAGCTCACCCCCTGTAATCCCAGCACATTGGGATTACACCCACAATCCCGAGGTGGGTGGATAACTTGAGTTCGGGAGTTTGAGACCACCCTGGCCAACACAGTGAAACTTCATCTCTACTAAAAATACAAGACTTGGCCAGGCGCAGTGGCTCACACCTGTAATCCCAGCACTTTGGGAGGCCGAGGTGGGCGGATCATGAGGTCAGGAGTTCCAGACCAGCCTGGCCAACACAGGGAAACCCCTTGTCTACTAAAAATACAAAAATCAGCCAGGCATGGTGGCAGGCACCTGGAGTCCCAGATACTCAGGAGGCTGTGGTGGGAGAATCGTGTGAACCCTGGAGGCAGAGGTTGTGCTGAGTTGAGAACATGCCACTGCCCTCCAGCTTGGGTGACAGAGTAAGACTCTGTCTCAAAACAAAACAAAAAAGCTAGAATTAGGGGAAGGAAAACGAGGAGAAAGGGTTGAAAAGGTTAAGACTCAGCACTGGGGAAAGAGGAGAATATTCTACACCTGCTGGCTTTGAGAGACGAGACAGCTTTCCCTGGAGGGGAATCCTCAGAAAAGAGCCAAGTTCAGGTAAGGTTAGCAAGGGGTGAAGAGTCCCATGAACACCTTAAACTGCCCACAACCAAACTCTGTCTTCTCTCCAGTCCTGCTCTGCTGTAACCATTGATGTCCAGTCACCTGGGTCAGAAGAGTCACCCTTGATGCTCCCTCCAGTCTCTCCTGCATCTCATGGACCACCAAGGCCTCAACATTCTTGTGGACGCTCTTAATCCAGACCTGGGTGACTGCCACGACCTCCCTTAGGGCCTCTAGACCACTAGTCTCAACCCTCCCTCCTTTATTTATTCTCTGCAGCCACAGCAGAACATTCAAAAATACAAATCTCCCAGGCACAGTGGCTCACGCCTGTAATCCCAGCAGTTTGGGGAGGCTGAGGCACATGGATCACTTGAGGTCAGGAGTTCGAGACCAGCCTGGCCAAGATGGTGAAACCTCGTCTCTACTAAAAGTGCGAAAATTAGCTGGGCATGGTGGTGGGCGCCTGTAATCTCAACTACTTGGGAGGCCGAGGCAGGAGAATTGCTGGAACCTGGGTGGTGGAGGTTGCAGTGAGCAAAGATCACAGCACTGCACTCCAGCCTGGGTGACAGAGCAAGACTCCTCTCAAAAAAAGAAAATCTGCTACAATTCCATTACTACTGAAAACTCTTCAGGAGCCTCCCACTGTTTTACAGTGAGGTCCATGCTCCCCATTTTGATTTTTTGTTTTTATTATTTTTGGGGGATGGAGTCTCATTCTGTTGCCAAGGTTGGCATGCAGTGGTGAGGTCTCTGCTCACTGTAGCCTCCGCCTCCTGGGTTCAAGTGATTCTCCCACCTCAGCCTCCTTAGTAGCTGAGATTACAGACCTACTCCACAGTGCTGGGCTAATTTTTGTATTTTTAGTAGAGATGGGGTTTCACCATGTTGTCCAGGATGGTCTCAGACTCTTGATCTCAAGTGATGGGATTACAGATGTGAGCCACCACGCCTGGCCCCATTTTTTATTTAAATGCCTGCCCTTCACAATCTAGACTCCAGGGATGCTCTGTCCTCATCCTGACACTCTATACTTCTGACATACGACACTTCTTTCCTTCCTCCAAATGGTCTTTCCATCTGTTGTTCCGGGAGCTTAAACACTCTTCTTTGCTAGATGTATGTGGTTAATTCCTGCTAATCCATCTTTGAGATCCTTGAAAGAAGCAAACTTCCGGCCCAGCGTGGTGGCTCACACCTGTAATCCAAGCACTTTGGAGGCCAAGGCGAGTGGATCACCTGAGGTTGGGAGTTCAAGACCAGCGTGACCAACATGGTGAAACCCCGTCTTAAAAATAAATAAATAATGGCCGGGCACGGTGGCTCACACCTGTAATCCCAGCACTTTGGGAGGCCAAGGCGGGTGTATCACGAGGTCAAGAGATCGAGACCATCCTGGTCAACATGGTGAAACCCCGTCTCTACTAAAAATACAAAACATTAGCTGGGCATGGTGGCGCGTGCCTGTAATCCCAGCTACTCAGGAGGCTGAGGCAGGAGAACTGCCTGAACCCAGGAGGCGGAGGTTGCAGTGAGCCGAGATTGCGCCATTTCACTCCAGCCTGGGTAACAAGAGCGAAACTCCATCTCAAAATAAATAAATAAATAAACAAATAAAATTTTAAAAAGAAGCAAACTTCTTCCAAAATACCTTTCACAGTCTCTAATCTTATCTTCCCTGTTTCCTGCTTCCAGCATGTATTACATCTCTTATCCTAGCATTTGTCATCCGGTCCTGCAATTGATCACTTTTCTTTTTCTTTTTTTTTTTTTTTTTTTTTTTGAGACGGAGTTTCGCTCTTGTTACCCAGGCTGGAGTGCAATGGCACGATCTCGGCTCACCGCAACCTCCGCCTCCTGGGTTCAGGCAATTCTCCTGCCTCAGCCTCCTGAGTAGCTGGGATTACAGGCACGAGCCACCATGCCCAGCTAATTTTTTGTATTTTTAGTAGAGACGGGGTTTCACCATGTTGACCAGGATGGTCTCGATCTCTCGACCTCGTGATCCACCCGCCTCGGCCTCCCAAAGTGCTGGGATTACAGGCTTGAGCCACCGCGCCCGGCTTTTTTTTTTTTTTGAGACGGAGTTTCGCTCTTGTTACCCAGGCTGGAGTGCAATGGCGTGATCTCGGCTCACCGCAACCTCCGCCTCCCGGGTTCAGGCAATTCTCCTGCCTCAGCCTCCTGAGTAGCTGGGATTACAGGCACGCACCACCATGCCCAGCTATTTTTTTTGTATTTTTAGTAGAGACGGGGTTTCACCATGTTGACCAAGATGGTCTCGATCTCTTGACCTTGTGATCCACCCGCCTCGGCCTCCCAAAGTGCTGGGATTACAGGCTTGAGCCACCGCGCCCGGCAGTTTTCTTTTATTATTATTATTATTATTTTTTAGAGACGGGGCTTCACCGTGTTGGTCAGGCTGGTCTTGAACTCCCGACCTCAGCTAATCCGCCCGCCTTGGCCTCCAAAGTGCTTGGATTACAGGCGTGTGCTGCTACGCCTGGCCTGATCAGTTTTCTTTTCTGTGTATAAGCTTGTGATGCCAGGAATCTCTTTCACGTCTTTGTTCTCAGAGCTTAATATAATGTTGCTACAGAATAGTACCTAACAAATATCTCTTGAATGAACTAATGAGTCCTATAAAATTAATAACAGGGGAATTTGTCAAGATTACTGTAGGACTATGCTTATTAAATTTGGTATTCCATCAGAGGGTGGTACTAAATGGTGTGCCTCCTGTTTTGTTTTTTTTTTTTAATCTAAAATAAAGTTAGTAAAGTTAACAGAGGCTTATTCTGTGTTCTTGACACTACAGAATAAGCCACTGTTAACTTTACTAACTTTTTTATGTTAAAAAAAAAGATAGCCAGGCGCAGTGGCTCACGCCTGTAATCCCAGCACTTTGAGAGGCCGAGGCGGGTGGATCACACGGTCAAGAGATCGAGACCATCCTGGTCAACATGGTGAAACCCCGTCTCTACTAAAAATACAAAAAATTAGATGAGTGTGGTGGCACATGTCTGTAATCCCAGCTACTTGGGAGGCTGAGGTAGGAGAATTGCTTGAACCCAGGAGGCGGAGGTTGCGGTGAGCCGAAATCGCGCCATTGCACTCTAGCCTGGGTAACAAGAGTGAAACTCCATCTCAAAAAATAAATAAACAAAAAATAAAAATAAATAAAAAGTAAAAAATAATAATGAAAAGCAAATAAGCCAGGTGTGATGGCTCATCACTGTAATCCCAGCATTTTAAGAGGCTGAGGCAGGCATATTGCCTAAGCTCAGGCCTTTGAGACCAGCCTGGCCAACAAGGTGCAACCCCGTCTCTACTACAAATACAAAAAGTTAGGCCGGGCGCGGTGGCTCAAGCCTGTAATCCCAGCACTTTGGGAGGCCGAGGCGGGTGGATCACAAGGTCAAGAGATCGAGACCATCCTGGTCAACATGGTGAAACCCCGTCTCTACTGAAAATACAGAAAAATTAGCTGGGCATGGTGGCACGTGCCTGTAATCCCAGCTACTCAGGAGGCTGAGGCAGGAGAATTGCCTGAACCCAGGAGGCAGAGGTTGCGGTGAGCCGAGATCACGCCATTGCACTCCAGCCTGGGTAAGAAGAGCGAAACTCCGTCTCAAAAAAAAAAAAAAAAAAAAAAAAAGTTAGCTGGGTGGGCACCTGTAATCCCAGCTACTCAGGAGGCTGAGAAGGGAAAATTGCTTGAAGCTGGGAGGTAAAAGTTGCCGTGAGCTGAGATCTCATCACTGCACTCTAGTCTGGGGAACAGAATGAGACCCAGTCTCAAAAAAAAAAAAAAAAAAAAAAAAAAAAAGGAAATACACAACTTTAATGCTTATACTAAGCAATAAAGTTGGACCCCCTACCTCATACAAAAAAAAAACCCAAAATGGATCAAAGACATAAATACATAAATATAAAACTGTAAACCTCTCATAAAAATATGTACAAGGCTGGGCGCGGTGGCTCACGCCTGTAATCCCAGCACTTTGGGAGGCCTAGGCAGGAGGATTCCCTGAGGTCAGGTGTTCAAGACCAGCCTGGCCAACACTGTGAAACCCCATCACTATTAAAAATACAAAAATTAGCTGGGCATGTTGGCTCGTGCCTGTAATCCCAGCTATAGGAGGCAGAGGCAGGAGAAATGCTTGAACTCAAGAGGTGGAGGTTGCACTCCAGCCTGGGTGACAGATAGAGACAAAAAAAAAAAAAAAAAGAAGAAGAAAGAAAGAAAGAAAATAGGATACCTGCAAAGACTTAGTAGGAAAGATTAGCTAAGGTGGTCAGGGAAAGCTTTTCCAAGGTGGTGACATTTGAAATGAGACCAAATGGTGAGGAGGAGGAAGCCACGTGATGTTTGGGGAAGAGTGATTCAGGCACAGGGACCAGCAGGGAGAAGGCCCTGAGGCTGATGTAAGAGCATAGGGAAAGCTTGTAAGGTGCAGGTGAAAGAAATGGGAAGGCACAGCAGGGACAGAGAGACGACACAAGCCCACGTACGCTTTCTAGGCCAAGGTGAGGAATGGATTTTTTTTTTTTTTTCTGGAGGTGGAGTCTTGCTCTGTTGCCCAGGCTGAAGTGCAGTGGTGTGATCAACCTCTGCCTCCCGGATTCAAACGCATCTCCTGCCTCTGCCTCCTAAGTAGCTGGAATTATAGGCTCCCGCCACCACCCTTGGCTAATTTTTGTATTTTTAGTAGAGACGCAGTTTCACCATGTGGGTCAGGCTGGTCTCGAACTCCTGACCTCAGGTGATCCGCCCGCCTTGGCCTCCCAAAGTGCTGGGGTTACAGGTGTGAGCCCCTGCGCCCGGCCTCACATGGCGTATTTCTTGAACACTTCCTGTGGCTGGGCTTTCAGGGCTGTATGTGTCTATCTCATTCGTTTTAGTGACTTCATAGCGTTTCATTGTATTCACTGCAATTTATTTATTTATTAAAAGTATCACTCTGTAACCCAGGCTGGAGTGCAATGGTGCAATCTCAGCTCACTGCAACCTTCATCTCCCAGGATCAAGTGATTTTCCTACCTCAGCCTCCCATGTAGCTGGGACCGCTGGCACACACCACCACATCTGGTTATTTATTTATTTATTTATTTTTGTACTTCTAGTAGAGACAGGGTTTGGCCATGTTGGCCAGGCTGGTCTGGAACTCTTCATCTCATGATCTGCCCTCCTAGGCTTCCCAAAGTGCTAGAATTATAGGCATGAGTCACCATGCCCGGCCGTCTGGCTAATTTTCGTATTTTTATTTGAGATGGGGTTTCACCACATTGGTCAGGCTGGTCTCGAACTTCTGACCTCATGATCTGTCTGCCTCAGCCTCCCAAAGTGTTGGAATTACAAGGATGAGCCACCACACCCGGCCATACTTTTTCAATTACAAAACTTTCTTTTTTCTGAGATGAGGTCTCACTACGTTGTCCAGGTTGGGCTTGAACTGCTGAGCTCAAGTGATCCTCCCTCCTTGGGCTCCCAAAATGCTAGGATTACAGGCATGAGTCACTGCACCCAGCCCTGTTATGATGACTTTTTTTTTTTATCATCAGAAACAACTCCAAGGAAGCAGATGTAGCCCTTTAGAGTGACCAGGGTGGTGACAGTTCCTGGTATGCCATGGGTGACATGGGCAGAAAACACTTCTGCGTGAAAGTCAGCCTCCATCAGCCGGTGACGGAAGACAATGGCTCATAAAGGACTTGGGATCCCTGACCTTGAAAGGCAGGAGGGTGATTAAAAGCAATCACACTGTGGAAAAGGCAGTCCCCAGCCTAGGACTGCCCTGAGTCTGTGGCTCAGGGCATTGATGTTTGATGCCACTCTTCCAGGTCCATAGACATGCTGTGAGCAGAAAAGTCCAGACTCGGCCGGGCGCGGTGGCTCAAGCTTGTAATCCCAGCACTTTGGGAGGCCGAGGCGGGTGGATCACGAGGTCGAGAGATCGAGACCATCCTGGTCAACATGGTGAAACCCCGTCTCTACTAAAAATACAAAAAATTAGCTGGGCATGGTGGCACGTGCCTGTAATCCCAGCTACTCAGGAGGCTGAGGCAGGAGAATTGCCTGAACCCAGGAGACGGAGGTTGCGGTGAGCCGAGATCGCGCCATTGCACTCCAGCCTGGGTAACAAGAGCGAAACTCCGTCTCAAAAAAAAGAAAAGAAAAGAAAAGAAAAGTTGGCCGGGCGCGGTGGCTCACGCCTGTAATCCCAGCACTTTGGGAGGCCGAGCGGGTGGATCACGAGGTCAAGAGATCGAGACCATCCTGGTCAACATGGTGAAACCCCGTCTCTACTAAAAATACAAAAAAGCAGCTGGGCATGGTGGCACGTGCCTGTAATCCCAGCTACTCAGGAGGCTGAGGCAGGAGAATTGCCTGAACCCAGGATGTGGAGGTTGCAGTGAGCCGAGATCGTGCCATTGCACTCCAGCCTGAGTAACAAGAGCGAAACTCTGTCCCCCCCAAAAAAAAAAAAAAAAAAAAGAAAAGTGCAGACTCTTGGCGTCAGCCCAGATTGCAGAAGCCGAAGAAGTAATGGGGCTCTTTTTGGCTGCTGTGATGACAGCCAAGGCTTCCTCCTCCTCCTGGCACATGGGGTGGGTCCCTTCTGGGGCCCAGTTAACTTTTTGTATTTTTAGTAGAGACGGAGTTTCACCATGTTGACCAGGATGATCTCGATCTCTTGACCTCGTGATCCACCTGCCTCGGTCTCCCAAAGTGCTGGGATTACAGGCTTGAGCCACGGCGCCCGGCCTCTTTGTTCTTAAAAGCATCCATGGCCAGGTGCAGTATCTCACGCCTATAATCCCAACACTTTGAGAGGCCGAGGTGGGTCACCTGAGGTCAGGAGTTGGAGAGCAGCCTGGCCAACATGGTGAAACCCTGTCTCTATCAAAAAATACAAATATAGGCTGGGCGAGGTGGCTCACACCTGTAATCCCAGCACTTTGGGAAGCTGAGGTGGGCAGATCATGAAGTCAAGAGATCAAGACCATCCTAGCCAACACGGTGAAACCCCGTCTCTACTTTAAAAAAATACAAAAAATTGGCGGGCGCGGTGGCTCAAGCCTGTAATCCCAGCACTTTGGGAGGCCGAGGCGGGTGGATCACAAGGTCAAGAGATCGAGACTATCCTGGTCAACATGGTGAAACCCTGTCTCTACTGAAAATACAAAAAATTAGCTGGGCATGGTGGCACGTGCCTGTAATCCCAGCTACTCAGGAGGCTGAGGCAGGAGAATTGCCTGAACCCAGGAGGCGGAGGTTGCGGTGAGCCGAGATCACACCATTGCACTCCAGCCTGGGTAACAAGAGCGAAACTCCGTCTCAAAAAAAAAAAAAAAAAAAAAAAAAATACAAACAATTAGCTGGGTATGGTGGTACACGCCTGTAGTCCCAGCTAATCAGGAGGCTGAGGCAGGAGGATCACTTGAACCCAGGGGAGTGGAGGTTGCAGTGAGCTGAGATCATACCACTGCACTCCAACCTGCCAGCAGAGCAAGGCTCTGTCTTAAAAAAAAAAAAAAAAATTAGCCAGGCATGGTGGTGGGTGCCTGTAATCCCAGCTACTTGGGAGGCTGAGGCAGGAGAATCACTTGAACCCAGAGGCAGAGGTTGCAGTGAGGCATCATGCCACTGCACTCTAGCCTGGGTGACAGAGAGACTCCATCTCAAAAAAAAAAAGGCATCCAAATTGATTTCCACAAGCATTTTCAGTGTCTGACTGCATTTAGGATATGCTCAACACATGTTTATTCATAATCACCTTTTTACAATGACCTGATAATTCACATATAATTTTGAGTTTTGACATATGTAAACACCCATGAAAACGTCACCTATTAAGATAATTAACCTCTCCATCACAACTAAATGTTTCTTTGTGCCTTGCTGCAATCTTTCCCTCTTTCCTTTCACCCCATCCACTTTCTGATTCCCTTTCTGCCACTTTCTATAATTTTTGTTTGTTTGTTTGAGATGGAGTTTCGCTGTATTGCCCAGGCTGGAGTGCAATGGCGCGATCTCGGCTCACTACAACCTCTGCCTCCCAGGTTCAAGCTATTCTCCTGCCTCAGCCTCCTGAGTAGCTGGGATTACAGGCACGCACCACCATGCCTGGCTAATTTTTGTATTTTTAGTAGAGATAGGGTTTCACCCTGTTGGCCAGGCTGGTTTCCAACTTCTGACCTCAGGTTGAGCCACCGAGCCTGGCCTTCTAGAATCTTTTATAAATCAAAGAAAACATGTGTACTCTCTTTGGTCTTCTCTCACTCAGTATAATTTTTTTTTTTTTTTTTTGAGACAGAGTTTTGCTCTTGTTGCCCAGGTTGGAGTGCAATGGCGTGATCTCGGTTTACCGCAACCTCCACCTCCTGGGTTCAAGTGGTTCTCCTGCCTCGGCCTCCCGAGTAGCTGGGATTACAGGCATGTGCCACCATGCCTGGCTAATTTTTTGTAGAGACAGGGTTTCTCCATGTTGGTCAGGCTTGTATTGAACTCCCCACCTCAGGTGATCCACCTGCCACAGCCTCCCAAAGTGAGAGGATTACAGATGTGAGCCACTGCACCCAGCCATTTATTTATTTATTTTTTATTTATTTATTTATTTATTTATTTTAAGATGGGGTTTCACCATGTTGGCTGGTCTTGAACTCCCGACCTCAGGTGATTTGCCCGCCTTGGCCTCTAAAGTGCTTGGATTACAGGAGTGAGCCACCACGCCTGACTTTTGTTATTGAGACTAAGTCTCACTTTGTTGCCTAGGCTGGAGTGCAGTGGTGCAATCTCTGCTTATTGCAAACTCTGCCTCTCGGGTTCAAGCAATTCTCCTGCCTTAGCGTCCATAGTAGCTGGGACTACAAGCGCCTGCCACCACACCCGGCTAATTTTAGTACTTTTAGTTGAGACAGGGTTTCACTATGTTGGACAGACTGGTCTCGAACTCCTGACCTCAGGGGATCTGCCTGCCTTGATTTCCCAAAGTTCTGAGATTATAGGTGTGAACCACCGTGCCCAGCCATTTATTTATTTTTAATTAATTAATCATTATTATTTTTGTGTGGACAGAGTCTTGCTGCCTCTCAGGCTGGAGTATAGTGGTGAAGTCCTGGCTCACTGCAGCCTCACATTCCTGGGTTCAAGCGAGACTCCTGCTTCAGCCTCCCAGGTAGCCAAGGCTACAAGCACATGCTACCACACCTGGCTGATTTTGAAATTTTTTTTTTTTTTTTTTTTTGAGACAGAGTTTCACTCTTGTTACCCAGGCTGGAGTGCAATGGCGCGATCTCGGCTCACCGCAACCTCCGCCTCCTGGGTTCAGGCAATTCTCCTGCCTCAACCTCCTGAGTAGCTGGAATTACAGGCATGCGCCACCATGCCCAGCTAATTTCTTGTATTTTTAGTAGAGACGGGGTTTCACCATGTTGACCCGGATGGTCTCGATCTCTTGACCTCGTGATCCACCCGCCTCGGCCTCCCAAAGTGCTGGGATTACAGGCTTGAGCCACCGTGCCCGGCCTTTGAAATGTTTTGTAGAGACAGGGGTCTGACTACATCGCCCAGGCTGGCATAATTATTTTAAGATTCATTCCTGTTGTTGCAAACCACTGGGTTTGTCCATTTATTTATTTAGAGACAGAGTCTCACTCTGTTGCCCAGGCTGGAGTGCAATGGCATGATCTCGGCTCACTGCGACCTCTGCCTCTCGGGTTCAAGCAACTCTCCTGCCTCAGCCTCCTCCATAGCTGGGATTATAGGCGCCCACCACCATGGCAGGCTAATTTTTGTATTTTTAGTAGAGACAGGGTTTCGCCATGTTAGTCAGGCTGGTCTTGAACTCCTGACCTCAGGTGATCCGCCCACATAGGCCTCCCAAAGTGCTGAGATTGCAGGTGAGAGCCACTGCACCTGGCTGCAGCTGCTGCTTAAAGTCTGTCACCAACCAGCTGCATTGGAACCACCTGGGGACACCTGTTAATATGTAGTTTTCTGGACCCAAGCCCGTCTTCTTGCAGTGAGATCCCAATGAGGGAATTGACTTATTCAGGGAGTTAGGGCTCACCTCGGACAGGAACTCAAGTCCTCTGATTCCAAAGTAGGAAGAAAAGTAGGGGGAATGAGGAGCAGGAAGTGTGTCCAGCTCTGACTCCTCTGTTTCCTATGTATTTTTCTTTTGGCTTCAACTATTAAGAGAAAGACCCAGTACTTTGGAACAAAGTGGCTTCCTGCCGAGGCTGAGTCTTAGGTGTAATCTGAGGACTCAGATTGCTGTGGTCGGCATCTTGGGTTTCTCAGCCACCTGCACAGACATCCTCTGTTAAAGAAGGAAACCTGGACCAGGCGCAGTGGCCCACACCTGTAATCCCAGCACTTTGGGAGTCCGAAGCAAGTGGATCACAAGGTCAGGAGTTCGAGACCATCATGACCAATATGGTGAAACCCCGTCTCTACTAAAAATACAAAAATTAGCTGGGCGTGGTGGTGCGTGCCCCTGTAGTCCAGCTACTGGGGAGGCTGAAGCAGGAGAATCACTTGAACCTGGGAGGCAGACGTTGCAGTGAGCCGAAATTGTGCCACTGCACTACAGCCTGGGTGACAGAGTGAGACTCTGTCTTAAAAAAAAAAAAAAAAAAAAAAAAAAGAAAAGATAACATTTGATGGCATGTAAGGGGACAATATAAAATGGCATTGTTGAAACGAGGGTGCAGTGCCCATCCCCTGAGGGACAGGGTCATTTCTCTGGCCCGGAGCAGGTGCCCATAGGCAAAGCTGCATCTGCCTGGACTGGAGGAGCCTGCCCGGCCCCTGCTAGCTTCAGCCCTGTCAGCTCCCCAGGCCTTGGCAGCTTCTCCTGCCTCCGCCCACTGAGGCCCTAAGCTGGCCCAGGGGCGGAGCTGAAGCCTGGCCTGTCTCTGGCTTCCGCCTTACTCTATCAGGCTCTGCCTAGTTTACCTGTCTGCCTGGACTCTCCCACTCACCTTCCTGTACCCATTCACAGGAGGTAGCTCTTGTACCAGGCAGGTAGGATCCTGTCTACCAGCTCCTTTCCTGAGCCAGGCCCTCCCTTTTTTTTTTGAAATGGCGGAGTCTCGCTCTGTCACCAGGCTGGAGTGCAGTGGTACGATCTTGGCTCACTGCAGCCTCTGCCTCCCAGGTTCAAGCAATTCTCCTGCCTCAGCCTCCTGAGTAGCTGGGACTACAGGCACGCACCACCAAGCTAAGCTGATTTTTTTTGCATTTTTAGTAAAGATGGGGTTTCGCCTTATTGGCCGGGCTGGTCTCGAACTCCTGATCTCATGAGCTGCCAGCCTTGGCCTCCCAAAGTGCTGGGATCACTGGCATGAGCCACGGTGTCCGGCAGATAATTTATTTAACCAGCTGCCATGTAGTTCCAAACTTTAGCTGTGACAGCAATGCTGCAGTGAATGTGCTGGTGCTTATGATCTATGTCTGGGGTTCTTGTGTACATGTAGTGTACATTCCTGAAAGTGGGATTACTGGAACAAAGAATGTGTGTATTTCATTTTTTTTTTTTTTTTTTGAGACGGAGTTTCACTCTTGTTACCCAGGCTGGAGTGCAATGGCGCGATCTCGGCTCACCGCAACCTCCGCCTCCTGGGTTCAGGCAATTCTCCTGCCTCAGCCTCCTGAGTAGCTGGGATTACAGGCATGCGCCACCATGCCCAGCTAATTTTCAGTATTTTTAGTAGAGACGGGGTTTCACCATGTTGACCAGGATGGTCTCGATCTCTTGACCTCGTGATCCACCCGCCTCAGCCTCCCAAAGTGCTGGGATTACAGGCGTGAGCCACCGCGCCTGGCGTGTATTTCATTTTTTGATAGATATTACCAGTTTGCCCCCTAAAGGGGTTGTACCAGTTAACTTTCCCACCAACAGTGTGTGGTAGTGCCTGTTTCAGGCACCTTCACCTCCAGCCTGGGCAACATGGTGAAACCCCATCTGTACAAAAAACACAGAAATGAGCTGGACGTGATGTGCTTCAACCTGAGAGGCTGAGGTAGGAGGATCGCCCTGATGGCGACACTGCACTCTAGCCTGGGGACAAAGGGAGACCCTGTCTCAAGCAAACAAACAGAAAACAAAGGACACCTTCACTGGAGTTATTTTGTTTTGTTTGTTTTGCCATTCTGATAAGTGGAATGTTCTTTCTCACGGTTTTAATGTACATTTTAAAAACATCCCCTGCCAGGGGAGGTGGCTCACGCCTATAATACCAGTACTTTGGGAGGCCAAGGTAGGCAGATCATCTGAGGCCAGGTGTTTGAGACAAGCCTAGCCAACATGGTGAAACCGTGTCTCTACTAAAAATACAAAAATTAGCCGGGCATGGTGTTGGGCACCTGTAATCCCAGCTACTCAGGAGGCTGAGGCAGGAGAATCACTTGAGCCTGGGAGGCAGAGGTTGCAGTGAGCCGAGATGGCACCACTGCACTCCAGCCTGTGTGACAGAGCGACACTGTCTCAAAATACAATACGATAAAATAGGCCCGCCACATTGGCTCATGCCTGTAATCCCAGTACTTTGGAAGGCCAAGGTGGGCAGATCACCTGAGATTGGGAGTTCGAGACCAGGCTGATTAATATGATGAAACCCCGTTTCTGCTAGAAATACAAAAAGTAGCTGGGTGTGGTGGCACATGCCTGTAGTCCCAGCTACTTGGGAGGCCGAGACAGGAGAATTGCTTGAACCGTGGAGGCAGAGGTTGCGGTAAGCCAAGATCACACCACTGCACTCCAGCCTGGGCAACAAGAGCAAAACTACCTCTCAAAATAAATACATAAAATAAAATAAAAAATAAGACTGGGCGTGGTGGCTCACACCTGTAATCCCAGCAATTTGGGAATCTGAGACAGTCAGATCACCTGAGGTCAGGAGTTCAATACCAGCCTGGCCACCATGGTGAAACTCTGTCTCTATATGACAAAAAATAATAGAGGCTGGGTGTAGTGGCTCACGCCTGTAATCCAAGCACTTTGGAGGCCAAGGCGGGCACATCACCTGAGGTTGGGAGTTCAAGACCAGCCTGACCAACATGGTGAAACCCGGTCTTTAAAGAAAAAAAAATTTTTTTTTAAATTTAATTTTACAATTTAAAAATTAAAAAATAAATTAAATAATTGAAATTGAAAAAACAGTAAAGGATTTTACAAAATAATAAAATTTAAAAAATAAATAATAAAATCCCCCCTCCCCATTTATATACATTTTTCATAGATTGGCTGGGTGTGGTGGCTCACACCTGTAATCCCATCACTTTGGAAGGTCAAGGCAGGTGGATCACCTGAGGTCAGAAGTTCGAAACCAAAAACCAAAACCAAAACAAACAAACAAAAAAGAAGTTCGAAACCAGCGTGACCAACATGGTGGAACCCTATCTTTACTAAAAACACAAAATTAGCCAGGTGTGGTGGCACATGCCTGTAATCCCAGCTACTCAGGAGGCTGAGGCAGGAGAATTTCTTGAACCCAGGAGGTGAAGGTTGCTGTGAGCCGAGATAGTGCCACTGTATTCCAGCCTGGGCAACAAGAGCGAAACTCCGGCTCAAAAAAAAAGATTGAGCCTCTATGAAAGAAACCCAGAGGCCAGTCTGTAAGTGGAGTGGGCTCCGGCCCGGCCCCAGGCTGAGGCACTGTGCCTCTCCTCCTCACCCTTTGGATGAGATGGCCTGGCAGCCTGGACCCTCGGCCCTCCCAGGAGCTGTCTCCCTCACCCCCTCACCTGGGATGAGGAGCAGTTTATCTGGGGAGACTGGAAGAGGCTTTACCCTGGTTTGTCTTGCTTTTCTCTCCCTGAGGGCTGGGACTTGGCCTCGGAGGCTGAGCGGGCAGATTTGCGCAGGGCAATGGCAGGATGAGACCTGATTTTATTGGAACTGGGCTGGAATGGGGTGGGGGAGCGGGGAGGAGGCTGCAGCAGGTCGGGAGAGGGAGAATGAGCAAGCCGAGCAGTGGGAGGGACCCAGAGATCTCAGAGATGGCCCCACTGGGGCCAATGGGCTGAGGGAGAAGAGGGGGAGAAGCAGACAGGCGACCCCCGGGAGAGGGGGCTAATTTCAGGGGGACGGTGGGTGAGTTGGAGGTTGTCTGTGGGATGGACCAAGGACGTGACAAAATGTTTGTTGGATGACTGTCCTCCCAGAGGCTAAAGGAATGGAGTAGTCACGTGCCCAACCCCGGGATGTGAATGTGGCCAGTCCGGCCAGGCCACGGCAGGTTAAACCACCTCTGGGGTGTGTCCTCTCCTGGCTTTCCGCAGTCTGGTTCCTTGGAGGCTAAGGAGCACAGGTGTCCCACTTGGTGGCGCTCCTTCCACCGCTGTCTTTTGGCTCTGGGATGGGTGGGTTGGGAAGTGGGATCCTGACAGATGGAGGGCGTGGTATGGAGGCCGGAGGCTGGAGCGCTGGGGCCAGCGGAGCCCAGCCTTCATCCAGGCTTCCAGAGTGTGTTTGCTGCTTGGCCTACGATCAGCAGGTAGGGAACCAGGCCAGCAGGTGTTGTAGATCCTTCTCCTCCTCTGGCTCATGTTTCTTTTTTCTTTTTCTTTTTTTCTTTTTGAGACAGCGTCTTACTCCGTCACCCAGGCTGGAGTGCAGCGGCATGATCTCGGCTCACTGCAACCTCCATCTCTCAGGTTCAAGCCATTCTCCTGCCTCAGTCTCCCTGGCTTACGTTTCTTCCAGTGGCTCTTGCCCAGTCCCAAATGAAGAGTTCTCAAAGGGGCAGCAAGAACTCCCATTCTAAGCACTTTAACCTCTTTTCTTAGGATTGCCAGATAAAATACAGAACACTGTTAACACAAGTTAACAGCCTGGGCAATATGGTAAAACCCAGCTCTACAAAAAAAAAAAAAAAAAAAAAAAAAAAATTAGCCAGGGATGGTGGCTTGTACCTGTAGTCCTATCTACTTGGGAGGCTGAGGTGTGTGGATCACTCGATCCCAGGAGTTTGAGGCCTCAGTGAACCGTGATTATGCCACTGCACTCTAGCCTGGGCCACAGGGTGAGACACTGACTCAAAAAAAAAAAAAAAAAAAAAGGACACAGTTAAATTTGAATTTCAGATAATAAATTATTATTAATTATTATTTGAGATGGAGTTTCACTCTAGTTTCCCAGGCTGGAGTGCCATGGCACGATCTCAGCTCACTGCAACCTCTGCCTTCCGGGTTCCAGTGATACTCCTTTCTCAGCCTCTCGAGTAGCTGGGATCACAGGTGCGCACCACCATGCCCAGCTATTTTTTGTATTTTTAGTAGAGACAGGGTTTCATCATATTGGTCAGGCTGGTCTCGAACTCCTGACCTGAGGTGATCCACCCATCTCAGCTTCCCAAAGTGCTGGGATGACAGGCGTGAGCCACGGCGCCCGGCTTATTATTATTGGAGACAGAGCCTCACTCACTCTTGCCCGGGCTAGAGTGCAGTGGTGTGATATTGGTTCACTGCAATCTCTGCCTCAGGTGATCTGCCTGCCTTGGGCTCCCAAAGTGCCAGGATTACAGGCGTGAACCATCACGCCTGGCCGATTTTTCAGTATAAGTATAATATTCCAAATACTGCATGGGATATAATTATACAAAGAAATTTAGCTGCTTATTTGAAATTTAAATGTAACCGTGTGTATGTATTTTTATTTGTGGAATCTGGCAGCCTTGCCAGTTCTTCCGTCATGGTTCCAGGCAGCCACTGCCACCTGGTCCTGGTTCTTTGGAGCATGGGCACAACTGCCACTCTAAGGGGCACCAGGGACTCTTCCTCCATCATCTTGCAGATGGTCACCATGGCAGCTCTCGAACGAGGGTCTTCACTTCTCTTTCACAAATGAGAAAACAGAGACTCCAAGAAGCCAAGCGACTTGCATGAGGGTAAACGGTCGCCAAGGCGTAGGGGAATGTCCAGCCTTTGCCAATCTGACTCCAAAGTTCAAGTGCATAGATGCACACCCCAGGTAGCCTGGCAAACCACCCACTTTTCGAGCAGGAAGGCCTTCACCCTGGGGTTCACACAGGAGGAACAGGGCAAACAGTGCACAGACCCCCAGGCACGGGAAGGACAAGATTCAGTGCTAGAATATTCGAAGTGATTTGGAAACCAAGAGCCTCTTAGTAATAACAATCTCAAACTTGGTCATGCATAACTTTCTACCGTTAACCAAAGGTATTCCCAGCAGTTAATCAGAATGACAAAGAAGGCAGACGGAGGTGGGGCATCGGTGACAGACCGAGGCAGTTGGCGTGAGAGACCAGCCCGGCCAACCTGGTGAAAACCCATCTCTATTAAAAACAAAAAATTAGCCGGTTGTGGTGGCACTCGCCTGTAATCTCAGTTACTGGGGAGGCTGAGGCGAGAGAATCGCTGCAATCCAGGAAGTGGAGGTTGCAGGGAGCTGAGATCGTGCCACTGCACTCCAGCCTGGGCAGCAAGAGCGAGACACTAACTCAAAAACAACAGCAACAAAACAGAAACAAACAAAGAAGGCAGATGGGAGAGAGAACAGGGCCTGTCGGATTTCTCGGCAGACCCTGGGACGTTTCCTGTGCTCTCACTCGGACTTGGCAGGGGTGGGTGGGTGCTGGGCAGACCCTTCTGGGCCAACTTCCAGGAGCTTCTAGATTAGGGTCCTGGACCACCGGCTCTGAGCGCGGGTCTGGGCTCAGTCCCAGTGGCCGATTCCAGCTCTCCCTGCAGGCCCCCAATGGGGGCAAGCATGCATGGTTTACAGTTTCTGACACCACCTGCCTGACTGGATTCCAGTGTCAGTGAGAGAAGTGTCAACCAGTCTGTGCTCTCAGTGAGTGTCTGACAGATGACAGATCCTCTGAGGGAGGGAGCTGGGAGCCCAGGCCCTCAAGATGGGTTTGGGGTAAGCTGGAGGGGAGGGGCTTGGGACACCTGTGTGTTGGGGGAGCCCGGGGTGGGTAGGACGTTGGAGAAAATGTGATCAGGATGAGACTTATGTAAATCAAATCTCATTTGGTTGTGGATCTTTCACCTCTGTTTTGATCTGCCGTTGGAAGAGACTGCTGAATGCTCCGGTTTCTGAGTTTTTCTTCCCCTTTTTACATGCCATGTGTGGCAAGGGGTGGGTGGGGTGCGGTGCCCTTTAGGCCAGCAGGTTTTTTGTGTGTTTTTTGTTTTTTGGAGACAGAGTCTCGCTCTGTTGCTCAGCCTGGAGTGCAGTGGCATAATCTTGGCTCACTGCAACCTCGGCCTCCCAGGTTCAAGCGATTCTCGTGCCACAGCCTCCTGAGTAGCGGGGATTACAGGCGCCCGCCACCATGCCCAGCTAATTTTTGTATTTGTAGTAGAGACAAGGTTTCACCTTGTTGGCCAGGCTGGCCTTGAACTCCTCACCTCAAGTGATCCACCCACCTCGGCCTCCCAAATTGCTGGGATTACAGGCGTGAGCCACTGTGCTCAGCCTTAGGCCAAAAGGAATGGTGGGGAATCTTTCAGAAAGATTAAAAAAATATATGATGTGGCTGTGGCTATGCCTCCCTACCTCCATCCTCTAGTTTCTTTATTAAAAACTTTATTTTTTTTTCTTTCTTTCTTTCTTTTTCTTCTTCTTCTTCTTTTTTTTTTTTTTGTTTTGAGACGGAGTTTCGCTCTTGTTACCCAGGCTGGAGTGCAATGGCACGATCTCGGCTCACCGCAACCTCCGCCTCCTGGGTTCAGGCAATTCTCCTGCCTCAGCCTCCTGAGTAGCTGGGATTACAGGCACGCACCACCATGCCCAGCTAATTTTTTGTATTTTTAGTAGAGACGGGGTTTCACCATGTTGACCAGGATGGTCTCGATCTCTCGACCTCGTGATCCACCCGCCTCGGCCTCCCAAAGTGCTGGGATTACAGGCTTGAGCCACCGCGCCCGGCTTTTTTTTTTTTTTTTTTTTTTTTTCTAATAAAGACAGGGTTTCACCATGTTGGTCAGGCTGGTCTTGAACTCTCAACCTCAGGTGATCCGCCCGCCTTGGCCTCCAAAGTGTTTGGATTACAGGCGTGAGCCACCACGCCTGGCCAAACTTTAGGGTGTTTTTTTTTTTGTTTTTGTTTTTGTTTTTTTTAAATCTTGCCCAGTTTCCTCTTGTGAGTGGCTCTCTCTAAAAATGTAGTTCTGGTTGGGCAGGTGGCTCACGCCTGTGATCCCAGCACTTTGGGAGGCCGAGGTGGGCGGACCACCTGAGGTCAGGAGTTCAAGACCAGCCTGACCAAGATGGTGAAACCCCATCTCTACTAAAAATACAAAAATTACCTGGGCATGGTGGTGGGTGCCTATAATGCCAGCTACTTGGGAGGCTAAGGCAGGAGAATCACTTGAACCTGGGAGGTGGAGGTTGCAGTGAGCCAAGATCGAGCCACTGCACTCCAGCCTGGGCGACAAGAGTGAAACTTCATCTCAAAAAAAGAAAAGACATGGGCAGCATGCATCACCCACGTCCCCCCATCTCTCAGGATGGGCACACCAGCCGCTGCAAGACGGGTGGCTGAGAGAGAGTGTTCTTTTGGCTTCAGTTATCACACGTACACTTGACCTCCTGAGCCAGGCTAACGGCTCGCTTAGCCACATCCAGTGCCTGCTGTCTCCCCACTGTCCTGGAGTTGGGGCGTGGCAGTGGACTCTTGGTTTGGGAGCCCCTTCTTTGCTCCCCGACTATTCCCTCTGGTTCTCCATAGAGTGACTGAAAAGACTCTCCTGGTCTTTTTTTTTTTTTTTTTTTTGTGAGACGGAGTTTCGCTCTTGTTACCCAGGCTGGAGTGCAATGGCGCGACCTCAGCTCACCGCAATCTCTGCCCCCTGGGTTCAGGCAATTCTCCTGCCTCAGCCTCCCGAGTAGCTGGGATTACAGGCACGCGCCACCATGCCCAGCTAATTTTTTGTATTTTTAGTAGAGACGGGGTTTCACCATGTTGACCAGGATGGTCTCGATCTCTTGACCTTGTGATCCGCCCGCCTCGGCCTCCCAAAGTGCTGGGATTACAAGCTTGAGCCACCGCGCCCGGCTCTCCTGGTCTTGAAAGGAGCCCAAGCCCCATCCCATCTGACAGGTCCCTCTCTCCCATGCTGGCAGCAGAGGGAAGTGCTAGGGTATGGCTAGCGGAGGGAAGTGCTTGGCTCCAAGGATGTCCCCAGCCAATTGGTGTCCCTGTTACCACGTGGGGCTCACAGCTCCCTTCCTTCCTTCCACCTTCCCTGATCCCTGCACTAGGTTGGATGGTGATGCCTTTGCGGTACAGGAAGGAAGGTGGACAGGGTGGGGAGGAAGGCTTGGTCCCCTAACCCTCTCTTCACAGGAGTCCCAGCCCACCTTGTTCTCAGCCTGGCTTCAGAGGACCTACTGCAATGATGGAGACACCTTTGATCCCGGTGAGGTCTAGGTGAGGCCCAGGTTTCCTGTGGCAGCCACCTAAGGCAGGCTAGGGCACTCACCCAACCCTATCTGCTTCTACTCTAGGCCTCAGTTTCCCTTTTCCTGAGATAGGACACTACCAGCAGGGAGCTAGCCTCACCCACTCCCATCCCTCCTGCTCTTCCCAGTGCTACCGTCGATCACTTTTCTGCCTGAGCTCTGTCTCCTGTCAGGTCAGTGGGGCCGTTAGAGTCTCACAGTAGCTTAAACCCTCTTGTGAACGGTGCGAGCAAGGAATCTAGGCTGTGTGCTTCTTATGAGAATCTAACGCCTGATGATGTCACCATCTCCCATCACCCCCAGATGGAACCATCTAGATGAATGGAAATAAGCTCAGGGCTCCCACCGTTTCTACATGATAGTGAGTTGTATAATTATTTCATTAACTATGACAACACTGTAATAATAGAATTAAAGTACACAAGAAATGTAATGCACTTGAATCATCCTGAAACCTGCCCCCCCCCCACCACCCATCACCCGTCCATGGAAATATATGTCTTCCCCAAACAAAATATGTCTTCTGCAAAACGGACTAGCGCCGGAAAGGCTGGGACTGCTGCTGTGGAGTCTGCAAATGTCTTTGCCGATGCATTAAGTTAGGGGCGTTGAGATGGAGAGCTTATCCTGGATTACCCAGGGGAATCTAAATGCAATCACCAGTGCCCCGCAAGAGAGCGGCAGAGGGAGATTTGAGAAGACAGAAGGGGAGAAGGCGTGGGAAGCTGTGAAGGTGGAGCGAGACTGGAGTGCAGCAGCCACAAGCCAAGGAATGCCGGCAGCCAGCAGCTGGAAGAGGCAAGGAGGGGATTCTCCCAGAGAGCCTCAAGGGAGCATGACCCTCTGACATTTGCATTTCAGTCCTATGATACTCAGGAGAGAAAATATTTAAGAGAATATATTTATGTTGCTCTAAGACACCAAGTTTGGGGTACTTTGTAATTTTTATTCTTTCTTTCTTTCTTTTTTTTGAGACAGGGTCTCCCTCTGTTGCCCAGATGGCGAGTGCAGTGGTGAGATCTCAGCTCATTGCAACCTCTGCCTCCCGGGTTCAAGCAATTCTCCTGCCTCAGCCTCCGAGTAGCTGGGACTACAGGTGCGTGCCTCCATGCTCAGTTAGTTTTTTGTTATTATTATTATTAATAGAGACAGGGTTTCACCATATTGGCCAGAATGGTCTTGATCTCCTCCTTGTGATCCGTCTACCTCAGCCTCCCAAAGTGCTGGGATTACAGGCATGAACCACCGCACCCAGCCAGGGGGATAGTTTGTTATATCAGCCACAGTACTAGAACACACAGGTGCATACATATACATAAAAATTCATTGAGCTGGGCATGGTCACTCACACCTGTAATCCCAGCACTTTGGGAGGCCGAGGTGGGCGGATAACCTGAGGTCAGGAGTTCAAGACCAGCCTGGCCAACACGGTGAAACCCCATCTCTACTAAAAATGCAAAAATTAGCTGGGTGTGGTGGCAGGTGCCTGTAACCCAGGTTCTCAGGAGGCTGAGGCAGGAGAATCGTTTGAAACTGGGAGGTGGAGGTTGAACTGAGCCGAGATTGTGCCATTAAAAAAAACAACAACAAAAAAACCCAGCTTATTAGGATGGGTTTAGTGTCCAGAGGCCCAAATCCCTGCAACACTGGTATTGGTGTAGGCTTCTTTCTCTGACCACAACCAGGTCATCAAAACTGGAGGCGTGGCCGGGCATGGTGGCTCAAGCCTGTAATCCCAGCACTTTGGGAGGCTGAGGTGGGTGGATCACGAGGTCAAGAGATCGAGACCATCCTGGTCAACATGGTGAAACCCTGTCTCTACTAAAAATACAAAAAATTAGCTGGGCATGGTTGTGCGTGCCTGTAATCCCAGCTACTCAGGAGGCTGAGGCAGGAGAATAGCCTGAACCCAGGAGGCGGAGGTTGTGGTGAGCCGAGATTGCGCCATTGCACTCCAGCCTGAGTAACAAGAGTGAAACTCCGTCTCAAAAAAACAAAACAAAACAAAACAAAACTGGGGGAGTCAGGGCCATTGGAACAGAGGGACACAGTTCCCTAGAACCCTAATCTCCTGTCCACCTGCAGCTCTTAGGAGTCCATGTACTTTTCCAGCTGGACCCTGTGAAGAGCGTTAAGTCCTCAGGAGAGGCCCTGTTTGTTTTTTATTGTTTTGATTTTTTATTTTTATTTATTTATTTATTTATTTTGAGAAGTAGTCTCATTCTGTCGCCCAGGCTGGAGTGCAGTGGCACGATCTCGGCTCACTGCAACCTTTGCCTCCCGGGTTCAAGCAATTCTCCTGCTTCAGCCTCCCGAGTAGCTGGGACTACAGGTGCCCGACACTACACCCAGCTAATTTTTTTTGTGTTTTTAGTAAAGACGGGATTTCACCATGTTGATCAGGCTGGTTTCAAACTCCTGACCTCGTGATCCACCTGCCTCAGACCCCCCAAGTGCAGGGATGATAGGTGTGAGCCCCCACGCCCTGCCAGGAAAGGCCGTCTTAGATCTTGTTTCCCTCAGAATCTTACAGGAATGAAGACAAAGTGTGCTGAGGGCTCTGCACCGTGTTGGAGCTGCCATGAGTGTGGGTAATTTTTTTTTTTTTTTGAGAGTCTTGCTCTGTTGCCCAGGCTGGAGTGCAGTGGTGTGATCTCGGCTCACTGCAACCTCCGCCTCCTGGGAGGTTCAAGTGATTCTTCTGCCTCAGCCTTTTCAGTAGCTGGGATTACAGGTGACCGCCACCTTGCCTAATTTTTGTATTTTTAGTAGAGATGGCGTTTGACCACATTGGCCAGGTTGGTCTCGAACTCCTGACCTTAGGTGATCCGCCCGCCTCAGTCTCCCAAAGTGCTGGGATTACAGGCGTGAGCCACTGCACCCAGCTGAGTGTGGGTAATTTTGCTCATTTATCCATTCCTTGGAACAAGGGTTCATTTTTGCTGTTAGCCAGTGCCTTGGCATTGGCCCCCTTAACTAAGAAAGCAAGTTGAGGAGCAGAGGTGGGAACGGTGAGTGACAGGGCAGCCCTGCCAGTATCTTGGGACAAGGCTCTGGAAGCCTCAGCTTGGTGAGAGGTGCCTCCCGGCTGAGCTCTGCACTCTGCTGTGTTTCTGCAGTTTCCTTGTTTTTTGTTTTTGTTCTTGTTTTTTCTTTTGTTTGTTTGTCTCCCTCTGTCACCCAGGCTGGAGTGCAGTCTGGGCCTTGGCTCACTGCAACCTCTGCCTCCTGGGTTCAAGTGATGGTCCTGCCTTAGCAGGGATGAGAGGTGTCTGTCACCATGTCCAGCTATTTTTTTTTTTTTTTGTATTTGTAGTAGAGACAGAGTTTCACCATGTTAGCCAGGCTGGTCACGAACCCTGGACCTCAGGTAATCTGCCTGCCTCGGCCTCCCAAAGTCCTGGGATTACATGCGTGAGCTGCCGTGCCCAGCTGTTCCTGCAGTTTTCTTACTGGTCAGACCGGCTTTGCCTCTTCCTGAGGCTTTGCCTCAGGTCTTCAGAGATTAACTCATCAGAGGGCTCAGAGTGAGATTATACACCAATTGCCCAGGCTTCATTGGCTTTTCTTCCTTCCCTGCCTCAGTTTCCCCACTGCCTCACTTCTATTTCCTTGGATCATCTCCCAAATCAACTGCCCACAACGAAGTCCCTGTTTCAGGGTGCAGTTTGGGGAAACCCACACTAAGTCTAATTCTCAGACGCTGGGGAGGCCCTGCTTCTGTGTCCACTCCTGAACCCAGGGCCTGGGGTCAGTTCCCCTCTGCCCTATCCACATGAACTAGGGTTTCAAGGCTCCAAGGTCCCCATTGACTCCAGGTTTCGCCCTACACAGATGTCCCAAGGGTCCTCCAAATATAACATCTCTTGGCCGGGCACGGTGGCTCATGTCTGTAATCCCAGCTCTTTAGGAGGTCGAGGCAGGTAGATCATCTGAGGTCAGGAGTTTGAGACCAGCCTGGCCAACATGATAAAATCCATCTCTGGCCGGGTGCGGTGGCTCACGCCTTAATCCCAGTATTTTGGGAGGCCGAGGCGGGTGAATTACGAAGTCAAGAGATCAAGACCATCCTGGCCAACATGGTGAAACCCCCGTCTCTACTAAAACACAAAAAAATTAGCTGGGCATGGTGGCACACAGCTGTAGTCCCAGCTACTCAGGAGGCTGAGGCAGAATTGCTTGAACCCAGGAGGCGGAGGTTGCGGTGAGCCGAGATCGCGCCATTGCACTCCAGCCTGGGTAACAAGAGTGAAACTCCGTCTCAAAAAAAAACACAAAAAACCTGTCTCTACTAAAAATACAAAAAAATTAGCCCTGTGTGGTACCGTGTGCCTGTAGTTCCAGCTACTTGGGAGGCTGAAGCAGGAGAATCACTTGAACTTGGGAAGCGGAGGTTGCAGTCAACCAAGATTGTGCCATTGCACTCCAGCCTGGGTGGCAAGAGCTAAACAATGTCTCAAAAAAAAAATTTATATATATATATATATAAAACATCGGCTGGGTGTGGTGGCTCACACCTGTAATCCAAGCACTTTGGAGGCCAAGGCGGGTGGATCACCTAAGGTCAGGAGTTCAAGACCAGCCTGACCAACATGGTGGAACCCCCGTCTTAATATACATATATATATAACATCTCTTGAACCTAACTCACTGTTTTTCCCTTTAAGCAGGTTTCTCTCCCAGACATCCTTCTTCTGCCCTCACTCACGCCCAGGGACACCCACATGAGCCACATGCTCCTTCTCATTTCACTCAGGCTGTTCCTCCCTCTTACCTTCCCCAGGAAGGTGGGGACACTCTGGGCCTCCTAGTTTCTCGGTGAGGGCAGGGAGGGCTCTGCTCCTCCCCCAGTCCCAAGGGGCTGTCAGGACAGGGTCAGCCCAGTAGAGGCAGCTCCTCTGGGCTTGGGGAGTTGGAACAGGGGAGCTCACAGACCCCGCTCTGCAGTCCATACACAGGCTCACACAGTGGCATAGACACACCATGTGTATGTGCCCATCAGCTCATACATGAGCGCCTGCATGCATGTACAGGCATGCATGATCACTCACATGTACACACATTTCTAGCTGCACACAGATCCCCTGGCAGGACATCGCCCAGCCCAGCGATGAGTGCAGTGAGCTGTGCAGGGAGACTGGGGGAGAGAAAAGAGAGGGGAGGAGGGGGAGGGAGTCCAGGGGACAAGGTGGGCGGACAGGTTGGGTTGCACTTGGGGACCCAGGAGGTACACTAGCTTCCGTTCCCTTCCTGGGAACTCAGTGTCTCGCTGGGGCTCTGCCCATAAGCAGAGGCATTTGGGGTCAAGAAGATACATGCCATTCTTCTTGAGTGACAGGGTCAGCTGGGTGTCAGTGGACACTGGCGTAATGTAGACGTGGGTCCACCTGCTCGGGCCAGACCAGGCCTCGGCCTCCTACAGCCTCTGTGCAGTGACTGTGCTTGCAGGCAGCCGGGGGGTGGAGGGCCCTTCCTTGGTCTCCCATGTCCCTTCCTGAACCACTGGCTCTGCCTCCTGTGCTCCGTGCCCAGCCCCTGGACTGACTCCTGCTGACAGCCTGCCCTGGCCTTGGCCCCGTCCTTGACCATGATTCCCACCCACCTGAGAATTAGCTTGTATCCCACTAACCTTCACCAGGCCCAGACCACGTCCCAGGAGCTGGTATCTGGGTTTGTCTAGGACCACTGGTGGGACCCAGGCTGGAAGAAGTTCTCATGCTTATGGGGACAGAGTTAGGGAACAGACTCAGAAGAGCTGAGGCAGAGAGAAGCCATTTATAAATAATAGCTCAGCACACACGGTTCGCAGAATTGGAATATGAGGTTTTGTTTTGGTTTTTTGAGATGGAGTTTCACTCTTGTTGCCCAGGCTGGAGTGTAATGGCACAATCTTGGCTCACTGCAATCTCTGCCCACCATGTTCAAGCGATTCTCCTGCCTCAGCCTCCCTAGTAGCTGGGATTATAGGCGCCCACCACCCTACCCAGCTAATTTTTTGTATTTTTAGTAGAGATGGGGTTTCACCATGTTGGCCAGGCTGGTCTCGGACTTCAGACCTCAGGTGATCCACCTGTCTTGGCCTCCTGAAGTGCTGGGATTACAGGTATGAGCCACCATGTCCGGCTGTTTTTGGTTTTTGTTTTGAGACAGAGTTTTGCTCTTTCGCCCAGGCTGGAGTGCAGTGACACAATCTTGGCTCACCGAAACCTCCGCCTCCCAGGTTCAAGCAATTCTCCTACCTTAGCCTCCAGAGTAGCTGGGATTACAGGCACCCACTGGGCTATTTTTTAGTAGAGACAGGGTTTCGTCATGTTGGCCAGGCTGGTCCGGAACTCCTGATCTCAGGTGATCTGCTCACCTTGGCCTCTCAAAGTGTTGGGATTATAGGAATGAGTCACTGTGTCCAGCCATTTTTTTTGTTTTGTTTTTTTGAGACACAGTCTCTCTCTGTTGCTCAGGATGAAGTGCAGTGGTGCCCTCCTGAGTAGCTGAGACCACACACATGTGCCACCATGCCTGTCTAATTTTTTAATTTTTAATTTTTTCTTTTTGAGACGGAGTCTCTCTGTCACTAAGGCTGGAGTGCAGTGGTGTGCTCTCTGCTCACTGCAACCTCTGCCTCCCAGGTTCAAGCAATTCTTTTGCCTCAGCTTCCTAAGTAGCTGGGACTAAAGGCACAAGCGACCGTGCCTGGCTAATTTTTGTATTTTTTTTTTTTTTGAGACAGAGTTTCGCTCTTGTTACCCAGGCTGGAGTGCAATGGCATGATCTCAGCTCACCACAACCTCCGCCTCCTGAGTTCAGGCAATTCTCCTGCCTCAGCCTCCTGAGTAGCTGGGATTACAGGCATGTGCCACCATGCCCAGCTATTTTTTTGTATTTTTGGTAGAGACGGGGTTTCACCATGTTGACCAGGATGGTCTCGATCTGTTGACCTCATGGTCCACCCGCCTCGGCCTCCCAAAGTGCTGGGATTGCAGGTGTGAGCCACTGTGCCTGGCTGAATTTTTAATTTTTAGAGACAGGGATCTCACTGTGTTGCCCAGACTGGTCTTGAACTCCTGGTTTCAAGTGATGTTCCTGCCTCCACCTCCCAAAGTGATGGGATTACAGGAGTGAGCCATCATGCCTGTTTGGGTGTTTTCAGGCATTACATTTTAAAAATCCCCACTTAAAAGTTCATATTCTGGTTCAATCTCAAAAATAACCCCTATGTTGGTCACTGTTACTCACGGCTATTATCTCAACACTTTTTTTTTTTTTTTTTGAGATGGAGTTTCACTCTTGTTGCCCAGGCTGGAGTGCATTGGCGCGATCTCAGCTCAATGCAACCTCTGCCTCCTGGGTTCAGGCAATTCTCCTGCCTCAGCCTCCTGAGTAGCTGGGATTACAGGCACGCGCCACCATGCCCAGCTAATTTTTTGCATTTTTAGTAGAGACGGGTTTCACCATGTTGACCAGGATGGTCTTGATCTCTTGACTTTGTGATCCACCCGCCTTGGCCTCCCAAAGTGCTGGGATTACAGGCTTGAGCCACCGCGCCTGGCTGCCGAAAGCCTACGGCACCTGGTATTCCCAGGCGGTCTCCCATCCAAGTACTAACCAGGCCCGACCCTGCTTTGCTTCCGAGATCTGATGAGATCAGGCGCATTCAGGGTGGTATGGCGGTAGACATCTCAACACTTTTGAAGCCCTAGTGGGTGGATCGCTTGAGGCTGGGGGTTTTAGACTATCCTGGGCAACATAGCAAGATTTCCTCTCTACAAAACAATTTAAAAAAGAATTTAGCTGGGCGTGGTGGCACATACCTGTATTTTCAGCTACTTGGGAGGCTGAGGCAGGAGGATCGCTTGAGCCTATGAGTTTGAGGCTGCAGTGAGCTATGATTGCACCACTGCGCTCTGGATTAGGTGATAGATTGAGATCCTGCCTCTATTAAAAAAAAAAAAAGTTAAAGCTGGGCGCAGTGGCTCACACCGGTAATCCCAGCACTTTGGGAGGCTGAGGTGGGCAGCTCACCTGAGGTCAGGAGTTTGAGACCAGCCTGGCCAACATGGTGAAACCCTGTCTCTACTAAAAATACAAAAATTAGCTGGGCTTGGTGGCGCATGCCTGTAATCCCAGCGAATCGGGAGGCTGAGGCAGGAGAATCACTTGAACCTGGGAGGTGGAGGTTGCAGAGAGACGAGATTGCAGAATTTTCTTTTCTTTTCTTTTCTTTTTTTTTTTTTGAGACAGAGTCTTTTTTTTTTTTTTTTTTTTTTTTTTTTGAGACGGAGTTTCGCTCTTGTTACCCAGGCTGGAGTGCAATGGTGCGATCTCGGCTCACCACAACTTCCGCCTCCTGGGTTCAGGCAATTCTCCTGCCTCAGCCTCCTGAGTAGCTGGGATTACAGGCACGCGCCACCATGCCCAGCTAATTTTTTGTATTTTTAGTAGAGACGGGGTTTCACCATGTTGACCAGGATGGTCTCGATCTCTTGACCTCATGATCCACCCGCCTCGGCCTCCCAAAGTGCTGGGATTACAGGCTTGAACCACCGAGCCCGGCCGAGACAGAGTCTTGCTCTGTCACCAGGTGCCAGGCTGGAGTGCAGTGGTGCAATCTCGGCTCACTACAATGCCGCCTCCCGGGTTCAAGCAATTCTCCTGCTTGAACCTCATGAGTAGCTGGGACTATAGGCGCATACCACCACGCCCAGCAAATTTTTGCATTTTTTAAAGTAGACACGGGGTTTCACCATGTTGGCCAGGATGATCTTGATCTTCTGACCTTGTGATCCACCTGCCTCGGCCTCCCAAAGTGCGGGGATTACAGGTGTGAGCCACCACGCCCGGCCGAGATTGCAGAATTACACTCCAACCTGGATGACAAGAGGGAAACTCTGTCTCAAAAAAAGAAAAAAAAAAATTAAAAAATTAAAAAACAGCCGGGCACAGTGGCTCACGCCTGTAATCCTAGCATTTTGGGAGGCCGAGGTGGGTGGATCACCTGAGGTCAGGAGTTCAAGACCAGCCTGGTCATCATGGTGAAACCCCATCTTAAAAAATAAATAAAAAGAAAAAAGAAAAAATAAATAAATAGCAAAACAAGGCTGTGTGCGGTGGCTCAGGCCTGTAATCCCAGTACTTTTGGAGGCTGAGGAGGGCAGATCACAAGGTCAGGATTTCGAGACCAGCCTGGCCAATACAGTGAAATCCCATTTCTAGTAAAAATACAAAACTTAGCCGGGCATGGTGGTGCTCACCTAAGTAGTAGTCCCAGCTATGCGGGGGGAATCACTTGAACCCGGGAGGCGGAGGTTGCAGTGAGCAGAGAGCACACCCCTGCACTCCAGCCTGGCCACAGTGAGACACTGTCTCAAAAACAAAACAAAACAAAACAGAACAACGAAGCTCCACATTGGTTGTCTCCTACAACTTCCGGGACAAGTTCTGTTTCAGCTTCAGTTACCTCAACTCTGAGCAGCTGGAGCTCTGTTTTCCTACCTGAAAGGCAGAGAACGCCAAGCCCAGCTGGAGGAGGAGGAGGAGGAGAGGCAGGAAGTGTCTGACCCCACTGCGAAGGCACAGCACCCAGAGCAATTCCCATTCTCTGTCCGGCAGATGTCTCTGGGAAAGAGCAGGTAGGGTTGGGGTGGAGGGCGCTCCTCCAGCTTTGAGAACTGACTGGGTGCATGTCTTCTCAATACTGTGCGTTTCATGATGCTGACGGTTCGGCTGTGATAGGAGCATTTACACTCTAGAAATTGGCAAACGCTGTAAGACCCCGGTTCCCTCAGCGGGTCGTTGACATTTACCTGTGCTCCACTGGAACACAACCACCTTGTTTCCCAGACCGCTGCGGAAGCTCTCAGCCTGTGCGTGCGCTCCAGGGGCTGGACAGAGCTGTTACAGGCAGGAAGAATGCAGGGCAGGCCGTGGGTTAGGGAAGGAGGTGAAGTGGGAATGGACAACAGACATCGCCAGACCTGTGGGTGGGCTGGGTTAAGCGGAACGGGGGCCTGCTCACTTGACCCTGATGCATCTCTGCACCTGGGTGAGACTGTTCCGTTTGCCTGGAAACGCTTTATTTATTTTATTTTATTTTTTGAGACAGAGTCTTGCTCTGTTGCCCAGGCTGGAGTGCAGTGGTGTGATCTCGGCTCACTGCAGCCTCCGACTCCCAGGTTTAAGCGATTCTCCTGCCTCGGCCTCCTGAGTAGCTGGGATTACAGGCGCCTACCACCACGCCTGGCTAATTTTTGTATTTTTAGTAGAGATGAGGATTTCATCATATTGGCCAGGCTGGTCTCGAACTCTTGACCTAAAATGGTCCGCCTGTCTCAGCCTCCCAAAGTGCTGGGATTACAGGTGTGAGCCACTGTGCCGGCTGAAACCCTTTGTCTCCTCTGCCTAATCACAACCTGACCTTCAAGGTCCAGCTGGAATTCTCTCCTCTCTGGGAGACCCAGCAGGCAGTAGAGATGCTGTTTGCAGCCAGACAGGGTCCAACCCTACTACTTACTAGTTGTGTGACTTTGGGTGACTTACCTGCACCGATCCTGGGTCTCCTTCTCTATAACATGACGGTAATGATGTTTATGTGAACGCAGAATGAGCACTCAGCCAGGCCACCTATGGGAACAGTTCATGGGGCTGGCACGGAGCTAACACTGACAAATGGCCACCCCTCTCCCTCCGCCTGCACATTGCAGGCACCACTGGTTAGCCTGAGCCATGGTAATTGCAAATGCACCAACTTGGCCAGATTGACTGTCAGATTGGATTTTTAAAAAAATCTAGATTCATGCTGTTTATAAAAGACTCGCATAAAACAAGGATACGGAAGGTTGAATGTCAGTGGCTAGGAAATACTCACCAAGAGAAGCTAGTGTATCTATATCCATATCAAACTAAATAGCATTTATGACAAAAATAGTTTCGAGGAAAAACAAGAGAGTTTACAGCATGGTTTTAGGAACAGCCTGCTGAGAAGCAGCAATCTCAGCTGGGTGCAGTGTGCACGCCAGTAGTCCCAGCTACTCAGAAGCCTGAGGCAGGATTGCTGAAGCCCAAGGGTTCAAGGTCAGCCTGGGAAACTAGGGAGACCTGGTCTCTCTCTGTCTCTTTCTCTCTCTCAAAAAAACTGTAAGGCGAAACAATTTTCAAGTTGTATTACCTAGCAATGTATGCTTAACACACATAACGCAAAAGACAACACACAGAAAAACCGGGGAAAATTTTTGCAAATCATGTAGCTCACAAGGGATGTGTATGTGGAATATATATTTTTAAAAAATCAGTTGGCCAGGCGCAGTGGCTCATGCCTGTGTAATCCCAGCAATTTGGGAGGCTGAGGTGGGTGGATCACTTGAGGTCAGGAGTTTGAGACCAGCCTGGCCAATATGGCGAAACCCCATCTCTACTAAAAGTACAAAAATTAGCTGGGTGTGGTGGTGCATGCCTGTACTCCTAGCTACTCAGGAGGCTGAGGCAGGAGAATCACTTGAACCTGAGAGGTGGAGGTTGCAGTGAACTGAGATCTTGCCACCGCACTCCAGCCTGGGTGACAGAGCAAGACTCTGTCTCAAAAAAAAAAAAAAGGAAAAGTCTCTTACAACTCAGCAATAAAAAACCAAATAACCCAATTTAAAAATGGCCAAAAGACTTGTGAAGACATTTCTTTCTGAAGAAGGTGTAACATCATAAATGACCAGGGAAACGCAAATCAAAATCACAGTGAGGTACCAATTCACACTCACTAGGATGACTAGAATTAAAAAAGAGAAATAATTTAAAAAACGGGGCCGGGCGCGGTGGCTCAAGCCTGTAATCCCAGCACTTTGGAAGGCCGAGGCGGGTGGATCACGAGGTCAAGAGATCGAGACCATCCTGGTCAACATGGTGAAACCCCGTCTCTACTAAAAATACAAAAAATTAGCTGGGCATGGTGGTGCGTGCCTGTAATCCCAGCTACTCAGGAGGCTGAGGCAGGAGAATTGCCTGAACCCAGGAGGCGGAGGTTGCGGTGAGCTGAGATCATGCCATTGCACTCCAGCCTGGGTAACAAGAGCGAAACTCCATCTCAAAAAATAAATAAATAAATAAATAAATAAAAAACGGTTGCGGCCGGGTGCGGTGGCTCAAGCCTGTAATCCCAGCACTTTGGGAGGCCGAGGCGGGTGGATCACGAGGTCGAGAGATCGAGACCATCGTGGTGAACATGGTGAAACCCCGTCTCTACTAAAAATACAAAACATTAGCTGGGCATGGTGGCACGCGCCTGTAATCCCAGCTACTCAGGAGGCTGAGGCAGGAGAATTGCTTGAACCCAGGAGGCAGAGGTTGCGGTGAGCCGAGATCGTGCCATTGCACTCCAGCCTGGGTAACAAGAGCGAAACTCCGTCTCAAAAAAAAAAAAAAAAAAAAAAAAAAAAGGTTGCAAATATTTGAAGAAATCCAGACCGTCATGGCCACTGGTGGGAATGAAACTGGTGCAGCCTCTTCGGGAAATAGTCTGGCAGTTCCTTGAGCGGTTAAATGTAGAATCGCCATTTGCTCCAGCAATTCCCCTTCTAGGGATATACCCAGTAAATTGAAAACATGTTCCACAAAAACTTTGATGTGAATATTTGTAGCAGCATTACTCATAATAGCAAAAAAAAAAAAAAGAAACCAACTCGTATGACCAAAGAAAGAATGGGTCAACAAAACATGGCGTATCCACACAATAGAACATTATTAGGTTGGCCGGGCGCGGGGGCTAACGCCTGTAATCCCAGCAGCACTTTGGGAGGCCAAGGTGGATGGATCGCCTGAGGTCAGGAGTTCAAGACCAGCCTGGCCAACATGGTGAAACCTTGTCTCTACTAAAAATACAAAAATTAGCTGGGGATGGTGGCACACGCCTGTAGTCCCAGCTACTCAGAAGGCTGAGGCAGGAGAATAGCTTAAACTGGGGAGGCGGAGGTTGCAGTGAGCCAAGACTGCACCACTGCACTCCAGCCTGGCGACAGAGCGAGACTCCATCTCAATACAAATAGATAAATAAATAAATAGGCCCTGAAGAAGTATGAGTACTGACACATGCTGGAACGTAGATGAACGTTGAAAACATCATGAAAAGTGAAAGAAGCTACTCTTAAAAGGCCTGATACCATATAATCCATTGCTATACAACGTCCAGAACAGGCAAATCCGTAGAGACGGAAAGTAGTTGGCTGTTTTCAGGGGCGGGGAGGGAGGAAGAGTTGGGGAAACTAGACAGTGACTGATAATGGGCACAGAGTGGTTTTTGAGGTGATGAAATTATTATTATTTTTTGAGATGGAGTCTCACTTTGTCATGCAGGCTGGAGGGCAGTGGCATGATCTTGGCCCATTGCAACCTCTGCTCCCGGGTTCAACAGATTGTCCTGGCTCAGCCTCCTGAATAGCTGGGACTACAGGAGCCTGCCACCACGCCCGGCTAATTTTAGTGTTTAGAGTAGAGACAGGGTTTCACCATGTTGGTTAGGCTGGTCTCGAACTCCTGAACTCAAGTGATCCACCAGCCTTGGTGGGATTACAGGTATGAGCCTGTAAAGTGCTGGGATTATAGGAGGAGCCACCGCACCCAGCCAAAAATATTTATTTGCTTGTTTGTTTTGAGACAGTGTTTTACTCTTGTTCCCCAGGCTAGAGGGCAGTAGTGCAATCTGGGTTCACTGCAACTCCGCCTCTTGGGTTCAAGTGATTCTCCTGCCTAGTCTCCTGAGTAGCTGGGATTACAGGTGTGTGCCACCACACCCAGCTAATTCTGTATTTTTATTTATTTATTTTTTTAGTAGAGACAGGGTTTCTCCATGTTGATCAGGCTGGTCTTGAACTCCCGACCTCAGGTGATCTGCCTGCCTCTGCCTCCCAAAGTGCTGGGATTACAGATGTGAGCCACTGTGCCTGGACTGTGTTACCTATTTCAACCTTTGATGTGTGCAGTAAAATGCACTCTTCGCGGTGATTTGGGGTTTTGGGCTTTTGGGCTGAGCAGATCTCTCCCTTGGACTCATGCGTAGCAGCTGGTGGACCGTGTTTTTTCTGTGTGTGTGTTTTGCATGAAGGAAGAAAGTGATGACCTTCACTGGTGAGCGTCCTTTCCCGAGTCTCCTCTCTTAAATGATTACCTGGGATCCCAAGCTGCTTATCATGAGCTTTCCTCTACATCAGGGATCTGTGAACTCTGGCCTGCTGGCAGCATGGCTGAAGGCCGGTTTTTCTTTTTCTTTTTTTTCTGCCTCTGAACTAATAATAGTTTTAACATGTTTATTTAGAAAAATACATTTCTGGGCCAGGTGCGGTGGCTGATGCCTGTAATCCCAGCACTGTGGGAGGCCAAGGTAGGTGGATCACTTGAGGTCAGGGGTTCGACACCCACCTGACCAATATGGTGAAACCCATTTCTACTAAAAACACAAAATTATCAAAGCATGGTGGTGCACACCTGTAATCCCAGTTACTCAGGAGGCTGACGCAGGAGAATCACTTGAACCCAGGAGGTGGAGGTTGCAGTGAGCTGAGATTTAGCCACTGCACTCCAGCCTGGGCGACAAAAGCAAAACTCTGTTTCAAAAAAAAAAAAAAAAAGAAAAAAAGAAAAAAGAAAAATACAGTTCCCCACCCCTTCCACGAGTTCCCCAAGCCCTAAAGATGACTTTGGTGGGATACCCTAAGGGAAGGGTCCTGGAGAGAAGAGAGGAGGAAACCTTTTCTGGCCTCCTTCCTCCTGCCCTGATTCTGCCCACAGAGGAGGGTCTGAGCTAGAGGAACCTGGACAGTGAATCCACACCCAATGGACAGATGGGAAGACGGAGGCCAGAGACAACGCGGGGTGCAGCACCTGGCCCTACGCCTGGATGCCTGTCACTGGAGACCCCCTGACTTCAAGGTCACCCCTAGAAGACAAACGCTGAGGCCAAGTGTTCCTAGAGCGGCTCCTGGTGGCCCTGCCTCGGAATGACAGCTTAGTGAAGGCTCTTTCTCATCTTTAACTCCAGCGACACCTGGTGGCCACTGGGCATCAGCTCTGTGACTTGCCCCAAGGGCGGCCAGAAACAAGGAGTTTGTCCAGTCACACCACTGCATGCCGTGGAGAAGTCTCACAGTCTCCGTGTCAGCCTGTCTTTTTTTTTTCTTTCTTTCTTTCTTTTTTTTTTTAAGTTTATTTTTATTTTTATTTTTTTTTTTTGAGACGGAGTTTCGCTCTTGTTACCCAGGCTGGAGTGCAATGGCATGATCTCAGCTCACTGCAACCTCCGCCTCCTGGGTTCAAGCAATTCTCCTGCCTCTGCCTCCTGAGTAGCTGGGATTACAGGCACGCGCCACCATGCCCAGCTAATGTTTTGTATTTTTAGTAGAGACGGGGTTTCACCATGTTGACCAGGATGGTCTCGATCTCTCGACCTCGTGATCCACCCGCCTCGGCCTCCCAAAGTGCTGGGATTACAGGCTTGAGCCACCGCGCCCGGCTCTTTTTCTTTCTTTCTTTGTTTTTTTTTGAGATGGAGTTTCAGTCTTCTGCCCAGGCTGGAGTGCAGTGGCATGATCTCTGCTCACTGTGACCTCTGCCGCCCGAGTTCAAGCAATTCTCCTGCTTCAGTCTCCCCAGTAGCTGAGACTACAGTTTTATTTTTTATTTTTTTTAAAGACAGAGTTTCACCTTTGTTACCCAGGCTGCGGTGCAATGGCCTGATCTCGGCTCACCGTAACCTCTGCCTCCGGGATTCAAGTGATTTTCCTGCCTCAGCCTCTAGAGTAGCTGGGACTACAGGCATGCGCCACCACACCCAGCTAATTTTGTATTTTTTTAGTAGAGACGGGGTTTCTCCCTAGACCAGTTGGGTAGGCTGGTCTCGAACTCCCAACCTCAGGTGATCTGCTGGGATTACAGGTATGAGGCACTGTGCTTGTCTGTGTTTTTAGTAGAGACTGGGTTTCTCCATGTTGACCAGGCTGGTCTCGAACCACTGACCTCAGGTGATCCACCCGCCTCAGCCTCCCAAAGTGCTTGGATTACAGGCAGAAGCCACTGTACCCAGCTGTAGGGTCCAGCCCTAAAGGGTTCTGTGAGCCCCTTCCTGCTGGTGCAGGAATTAGAAATTGTAGAAACAAAAGACACAAGACACAGAGATAGAGAAAAGAAAGTTTGGGCCTGGAGGTCCACTGCCAACCAAATCTTGGAGTCCTGCGGTGGCCTCGAATGCCAGGACACGCTCACTTTTATTGAGTTGCAAATCTGGGGGTGGGATAGGTAGGGCGTGGCCTCGGTGGTCAGAGACTGGGGGCAGGGTAGATAGGGCGTGGCAGTGATAGTGTCAAGTACTTCCTGGGTCATTCAGGTAGGGGCTCAGGAATTGGTGAGAAGCATAATGCGTCAGCACTTTTTCCATACTTGTTAGGAAATAACAAAGACATTAAGATTTACGTACTTTTACTGATTAATTATTACAAGAATAAAGGAACCAGGTGCAGACGCAGAACATGAGAGTGGACATGGAACATGACTGCTGAAGCACAGCCCCCGGATGTCTGTGGGCCTCCTGACAGCATCAGGCTTTACCACAAGAGCTTGGAGAAGTGGAGTTTTCTCCTAACTCCTCCGGGGAAGGAGATGTCTCAGTTATTTGGACGTCTCCTTCCCTAGCTGGCTGAACAGCGGGTACTTCCCCAGCGCTGGTGCTGCCACTCAGCCAAGGCGCCCTCCAGCAGCTCTTATGCAGGCATGACAGAGGGCTTAGAGCATCTGGCCTTAGGGTCATTCCTTTCACAATGTCACCCCAGGTTCACACCTCTGATGTGAGAGGCATTAGTGAAAGAATTAGGATCACCTATGAATAACTAAGAATAATAACTACTATGGTTATATATATATTTTTTGAGATGGAGTTTCGCTCTTGTTACCCAGGCTGGAGTGCAATGGCGCGATCTCGGCTCACTGCAACCTCTGCCTCCTGAGTTCAGGCAATTCTCCTGCCTCAGCCTCCTGAGTAGCTGGGATTACAGGCACGTGCCACCATGCCCAGCTAATTTTTGTATTTTTAGTAGAGATGAGGTTTCACCATGTTGACCAGGATGGTCTCGATCTCTTGACCTCGTGACCCACCCATCTCGGCCTCCCAAAGTGCTGGGATTATAGGCGTGAGCCACCACACCTGGCCTATGGCTATATTTCTAGTTACTTTCTTCTTCATTATTTGTATGGAAATAGGCTGAGGCTTTTGGCTCCTGCCTTGGCCCTTATGGGATCTCCCCCTACAGCTGGCCCTACTTCTTTTTTTTTTTTTTCTGAGTCGGAATCTCGCTCTGTGGCCCAGGCTGGAGTGCAGTGGCACGATCTTGGCTCACTGCAAACTTCGCATCCCAGATTCAAGCGATTTTCCTGTCTCAGCCTACTGAGTGAGTAGCTGGGACTACAGGTGCATGCCAGCATGGCAGGCTAATTTTTTTGTATTTTTAGGAGAGACGGGTTTTCATGGTGTTAGCCAGGATGGTCTCAATCTCCTGACCTCATGATCCGCCTGCCTTGGCCTCCTAAAGTGCTGGGATTACAGGCGTGAGCCACTGCGCCCGGCGGTTTTTGGTATATTCACAGATATGTGCAGTCATCACCACAGTCAGTTCAAGAACATGTCATCACCTCAAAAGGGAACCTTGTGGCCTCTAGCTATTGTCCCCCCCAGCACTCCCTTGCCCAATGTCAGCTCTAAGCAACCACTGACTTACTCTTTATCGCTATAGATTTCCCATCTAAATGGAATCACATAGTCTTTTGTGACTTTTTTTTTTTTGGAAGGAGTTTTGCTATTGTTGCCCAGGCTGGAGTACAATGGTGCGATCTCAGCTCACTGCAACCTTCGCCTCCCAGGTTCAAACGATTCTCCTGCCTCAGCCTCCCAAGTATCTGGGATTACAGGTGCCTGCCACCATGCTCACCTAATTTTTTATATTTTTAGTAGAGATAGACTTTCACCATGTTGGTCAGGCTGGTCTCGAACTCCTGGCCTCGGGTGATCCACCCGCCTTGGCCTCCCAAAGTGCTGAGATTACAAGCATGAGCCATAGTGCACAGCCTGTCTTAGGTCATTTTGTGCTGCTATAACAGGATAGCACAGATTGGGCAATTTATGAGGAACAGAAATGTATTTCTCATAGTTCTGGGGGCTGGGAAGTCCAAGATCAAGACGGCAACCAGTTGAGTGTCTGGTTCCAAGATGGTGTCTGGTTGCTGCATCTTCTGCGTTCGGCGAATGCCAGTCCTCACATGGCAAAGGCCAACAAGACAAACAGCAACCCCTTCAGCAAGCTCTTTTTATTATTACTACTATTTTTTATCATTTTATTTATTATTTATTTATTTATTTATTTAAGACGGGGTTTCACCATGTTGGTCAGGCTGGTCTTGAACTCCTGATCTCAGGTGATCCACCTGCCTCAGCCTCCCAAAGTGCTGAGATTACAGTTGTGAGCCACCGCGCCCGGCTCTCAGAAAGCTCTTTTATAGTGGCATGAATCCATTCGCAAAGGCAAAGCCCTCATGACGTCAGCACCTCCCAGGAGGCCAGCATTGTTGTATTGGGAGTTATGTCCCCAGTACAGGAATTCTGGGGCACACATTTAGACCATAGCAGTGGTTTTGGTTTGCACATTTCTCTGTTGACTAATAGCAATATTGAGACTCTTTTCATGTGTTCATTGGCCATTGATGTGTTTTCTTTGGAGAAATGCCTATTAAGACAGTTGGGCTATTTGTCTTTTTTTTTTTTTTGAGACAGAGTCTCATTCTTGCCACCCAGGCTGGAGTGCTGTAGCATGATCTCAGCTTACCGCAACCTCTGCCTCCCAGGTTCAAGCAATTCTCCTGCCTTAACCACCCAAGTAGCTGGGATTACAGGCGTGCACCACCACGCCTGTCTACTTTTCGTATTTTTTTTTTTTTTTTTTTTTGAGATGGAGTCTTGCTCTGTCGCCCGGGCTGGAGTGCAGTGGTGTGATTTCAGCTCACTGCAGCCTCTGTCTCCTAGGTTCCAGTGATTCTCCTGCCTAAGCCACCGTGCCTGGCCGAATAAATTATATTTCTACACAGTTAGAATAAACAGTCCAAAAATAAAATTAAGAATGCAATTCCATTCACAACAGCATCAAACAGAACATAATATTTAAGAATAAACTTAGCTGGGTGCAGTGGCTCATGCCTTTAATCCCAACACCTTGGGAGGCTGAGGTGGGCAGATCACCAGGTCAGGAGTTCGAGCCCAGCATGGCCAGCAGGGTGAAACCCCGTCTCTACTAAAAATGCAAAAATTAGCCAACCGGGCATGATGGCACATGCCTGTGATCCCAGCTACTCGGGAGGCTGAGGCAGGAGAATCACTTCAACCTGGGAGGCAGAGGCTGCAGTGAGCCAAGGTCGTGCTACTGCACTCCAGCCTGGGCCACAGAGCGAGATTCTATCTCAAAAAAAAAAAAAAAAAAAAAAAAAAAAGAATAAACTTAACAAAAGAAGTTCAAACTTATGCTCTAAAAACTCCAGAACATGTTGAAAGAAAGAAGACCAGCCAGGCTTGGTGGCTCATGCCTGTAATCCCAACACTTTGGGAGGCCGAGGTGGGTGGATCACTTTTGAGGTTGGGAGTTTGAGACCAGCCTGATG
Source organism: Saimiri boliviensis (assembly GCF_048565385.1). Lineage (NCBI taxonomy): Eukaryota > Metazoa > Chordata > Mammalia > Primates > Cebidae > Saimiri > Saimiri boliviensis. The sequence continues at coordinate 24,281,006 of NC_133465.1, forward strand.
AACATGGAGAAACCCCGTCTCTACTAAAAATATAAAAAAATTTAGCAGGGTGTGGTGGCACATGCCTGTAATCCCAGCTACTCGGGAGGCTGAGGCAGGAGAACCGCTTGAACCCGGGAGGCAGAGGTTGCCATGAGCTGAGATTGCACCACTGCACTCCAGCCTGGGTGACAAGAGCAAAACTCCATCTCAAAAATAAAATAAAATAGAAAGAAGATCTAAATAAATGGGAAACATCTCATGTTTAAGGATCAGAAGACTTAACTTTATTCAAATGACAATACTCCCAGAACTAACCTACAGATTCAGTGGAATCCCCTGTCAGAGTCTCAGCTGAGTGGGAGAAATTGACAAGATCCTTCTAAAATTCTGGAATTGCAAGGGGTCCTGAAAAACCTAAACAATTCTTAAAAAGAACAAAGTAGAACTCACACTACCCATCTTCAAAATTTACTGCAAAGAGGCCCTCGTGGTGGCTCACGCCTGTAATCCCAGTACTTTGGGTGGCAGAGCAGGCAGGATCACCTGAGGTCGGGAGTTTGAGACCAGCCTAGACAACATGGAGAAACCCCGTGTCTACTAAAAATACAAAAATTAGCCAGGCGTAGTGGCGGGCACTTGCAATCCCAGCTACTCGGGAGGCTGAGGCAGGAGAATCACTTGAACCCGGAAGGCAGAGGTTGCGGTGAGCTGAGATTGCACCACTGCATTCCAGCCTGGGTGACAGAGCAAGATTCTGTCAAAAAAAAAAAAAAAAAAAAAAAAAAAGCCATGAGCAGTGTCTCATGCCTATAAAACCCCAGAACTTTGGGAGGCCCAGGCGTGCCATTGCTCTCCAGCCTACGTAACAAGAGTAAAAGTCTATCACAAAAAAGAATGTATATATTATTTATCTTTGTGTATCAATCTTGTATTTGCAACCTTGCTGAATGCACTTATTAGTTCCAATAGTCTTTTAGTGGATTCTCAGGCTTTGCTATGTACAGGATTATATTTGCTTCTTCCTTTTCCAATTGGGTACCCTTTTCTTTCTTTTTTTTGTCCTAATTGCCCTGGCTGGAGCCTCCAGGAGAATGTTGAATAGAAGTGGTAGGAGCAGACATCTTCATCTTGTTCGTGATCTTAGAGAGAAGGTGTCAGTCTTTCATCCTCAAGTATGACACTGGCTGTGGGTTGTTTTTTTTTTTTTTTTTTTTTGAGACAGAGTCTCACTCTGTCACCGGGCGCCAGGCTGGAGTGCAGTGGCATGACCTCAGCTCACTGCAACCTCCACCTCCTGGGTTCAAGCAATTCTCCTGCCTCAGCCTCCCGAGTAGCTGGGACTACAGGCATGCGCCACCACGCCCAGCTAATTTTTTTGGTATTTTTAGTAGAGACGGGGTTTCACCATGTTGGCCAGGATGGTCTCGATCTCTTGACCTCGTGATCCGCCCGCCTTGGCCCCCCCAAAGTGTTGGGATTACAGGCGTGAGCCACCGCGCCCGGCCAGCTGTGGGTTTTTTATAGATGCTCTGTCTCAGATTGAGGATGTTCCTTTCTATTCCTAGTTTGACTGTTTTATCATGAAAGGGTGTTGGATTTTGTCAAATGCCTTTTCTGCGTCTGTTGAATGATCATGTGATTTTTTTTCTTTCTTTTTTCTTTTTGATACAGTCTCGCTCTGTCACAAAGGCTGGAGTGCACTGATGCAATCGTGGCTGGCTGCAACCTCCGCCTCCTGGGCACAAGCGATCCTCCTGTCTCAGCCTCCTGAGAAGCTGAACCCACAGGTGTGCTGCCAATGCCCAGCTTGTTTTTTATTTTATTGATGTGATATACTGCATTTGTTGATTTTCAGATATTAAACCAACCTGGCATACCATTCCAGAAATCAATCCTACTTGATCATAGTGTATTATTCTTTTTTGTCTGTTTTTGTTTTTTGAGATGAAGTCTTGCTCTTTAGCATAGGCTGGAGTGCAATGGCATGATCTCAGCTCACTTCAGCCTCTGCCTCCCCAGGTTCCAGTGATTCTTCTGCTTCAGTCTTCTGGGTACCTGGGATTACAGGCACCTACCATCAGGCCTGGCTAATTTTTTGTATTTTTAGTAAAGACAGGGTTTCATCATGTCGTCTAGGCTGGTCTCAAACTCCTGACCTCAAGTGATCCGCCCGCCTTGGCCTCCCAAAGTGCTGGGATTACCAAGGTGTGAGCCACCGTGCCTGGCCTGTGGTATATCATTCTTTTTTTTTTTTTTTTTTGAGACGGAGTTTTCGCTCTTGTTACCCAGGCTGGAGTGCAATGGCGCGATCTCGGCTCACCGCAACCTCCGCCTCCTGGGTTCAGGCAATTCTCCTGCCTCAGCCTCCTGAGTAGCTGGGATTATAGGCACACGCCACCATGCCCAGCTAATTTTTTGTATTTTTAGTAGAGACGGGGTTTCACCATGTTGACCAGGATGGTCTCGATCCCTTGACCTTGTGATCCACCCGCCTCGGCCTCGCAAAGTGCTGGGATTACAGGCTTGAGCCACCGCGCCCGGCTCATTCTTATAATAATAGAATTCTTGCCGGTTGTGGTGGCTCACACCTGTAATCCCAGCACTTTGGGAGGCCGAGGTGAGTGAATCACTTGAGATTAGGGGTTTGAGACCAGCCTGGCCCACATGGTGAAACCCCATCTCTACTAAAAAATTCAAAAGAATTAGCAAAGTGTGGTGGCGGGTGCCTGTAATCCCAACTACTGGGAGGCTGAGGCAGAAGAATCCCTTGAACCCAGGAGGCAGAGGTTGCAGTGAGCCAATATCGTGCCACTGCACTTCAGCCTGGACAACTGAGCAAGGCAGAGTTTCGCTCTTGTTGCCCAGGCTGGAGTGCAATGGCATAATCTCGGCTCACTGCAATCTCTGCCTCCTGTGTTCAAATGGTTCTCCTGTCTCAGCATCCCAGGTAGCTGAGATTGCAGGCATGCACCACCATGCTCGGCTAATTTTGTCTCGAACTCCTGACCTCAGATGATCTGCCTGCCTCGGCCTCCTAAATTGTTGGGATTACAGGTGTGAGCCACTGCACCAGGCCTAGAATTCTTCCTATTGTTTTAAACCACTAAATTGGGGGTAATTTGCTAAGCAGCCATAGACAGCTAGCTCAGGCTCCCTGCTCTGGGGTCACAGACCACTCCTTGCTCCTTAGCTCCCACATGAGAGTAAGCAAGATGGAGACAGCTACCTCCCGGGGGCCTGCTCTTGGCTGTGAGGGCCTCTTCTTTCCAGTGGCTGGGTGGTGGGATAGTCTAACCTGGAGCTGGGGCCCGGGGACTCCCTCTTCTCTCTGGTGAAATGACGTTACAGCTGGATCTGGGTGCGTGGGGAGGCAGAGCTGGGCTAGAGCCTGTGCGGAACCCCTGGGTCTCCAGGTCTTTGGTTGGTCATGAGGCTTCAGGCTGGAGTCTGTTGTGCCTCCCGTGGCCTTCAGTTTCGGTTAGGTACGTGTGGGAAAGATGCTGTCTATTCGCATAAGGGGCCTAGGTGGCTCCTGGAAAAAAGAATTCCCGCAAGGAGTAAGGAGAGAGCGAGGGCCTGGGCTGGGTGGGTGCGAACCCCTGGTGCTGGAGAGCAGAGTGCTGTGGTCTGTGGCGCTGGCCCGCTGCTCGGGTTGTCCTCTGCTCCTTGGTCTCTAGTCTAAGGGAAGGAAGAGGGGGTGTGAACACTTCTGCCCTGATCCCTGCAAGACCCTGGATGCCGCACAGAGATGCCTGCGTACAGAGAGCATCTGGGGTCATGCATTTGAAAGGCTATTCCACGCGCATGCAAGATTTTCTTTTCTTTTCTTTCTTTTTTTTTTTTGAGACAGGGTCTCACTCTGCTGCCAGGCTGGAGCGCAACGCCTGGAGAGCTCAGCTCACTACAACTTCCGCCTCCCAGGTTCCAGCAATTCTCCCGCCTCAGCCTCTGGAGTAGCTGGGATTATAGGCACACACAACCACACCTGGGTAGTTTTTTGTATTTTTTAGTAGAGACGGCGTTTTACCATGTTGGTCAGGCTGGTCTTGAACTCCTGACCTCAAGTGATCTGCCCGCCCCGGCCTCCCAAAGTGCTGGGATTACAGGCATGAGCCACCACGTCCGGCCCACATTTTCAAATAGAGTTCTAGCTGTTTTACTGATGTAGGCTACAGCCTCCTTTGCTGAAATTCAGAGCCTACTATTGCTCCCAGGCTGGTGAGGCTGATGGCCTGAGACGCTAGATTTATTCACTCATTCGGAACACCTGTTTTGTCTTCCTGCTGTAGCCAAGGTCTGGGCCAGACTCTGGGGAGGGAGGCGGAAAGGCGTCTTTTCCCTTGAGAGGTTCGCTGACCAGTGGAGGAGACAGAAAATCCTAATAATGAGCAGTATGTGTCATAATAAAGATAAGCCAAGCCAAGAGGCTTCGCCAAGCCTGGCGACTTCCTGGAGGAGGGGGTGCGTGAAGTCTGCACTTGTAGGAGGTGGCATCAACAGACCCGTGGACTGAGCGTTGAAAGCTCAGGGAGCTGGGGATGGAGGGAGTTTGGAGCATTCTCTTCCTCCTTTTCATCCCTCTCTGCTCACTTCCTCTTTCCCTGCTTCTCTTTTCCCATCTGCCTTCAGTTTGTCATCCTCTCTCATTCCAATTTCTGTTCCTAGTTCTTGCCCCCCCGACCTGCTTTTTTTTGAGATGGAGTCTTGCCTTCTGTCGCCCAGGATGCAGTGCAGTGGCCCATCTCGACTCACTGCAATCTCCACCTCCTGGGTTCAAGTAATTCTCCTGCCTCAGTCTCCCGAGTAGCTGGGATTACCAGTGTGCACCACCATGCCCAGCTAATTTTTGTATTTTTAGTAGAGCTGGGGCTTCACCATATGGGTCAGGCTGGTCTTGAACTCCTGACGCCGTGATCCGCCCGCCTCGGCCTCCCAGAGTACTGGGATTATAGGCGTGAGACATCGCCCCTGGCTAGTTCAAGCCCATTGCTCACCAAAGCTAGGGCCCTAATCATCGTGGGTCCCTGTATTGATAGATGCCAAAGGAAAGAGGGGATTTTCCACACTGCTGTCAAATAAGGAGAGCCCAGGCGGAGAGGGGACTGGGCCTTCACAGGCACAAATTCCTGAGCTTTCTGGGGTAGAAGTGGTGGGAGCAGACATCCTTGTCTTGTTCCTGATCTTAGAGAGAAAGCTTTCAGCTCCATCCCTGTGGCAGCTGCCGTCCTGAGTCCTGGAGCCGTAAGGATAGCACACATCATATGCACATTGTGTTTAGTTTCAAAGCATGATTTTTATTTCATTTTATTTATTATTTGAGACGGAGTCTCACTCTGTCACCCAGGCTGGATTACAATGGTGCAATCTCGGCTCACTGCAACCTCTGCCTCCTGGGTTCAAGCAATCCTCCTGCCTCAGCCTCCCGAGTAGCTGGGATTACAGGTATATACCACCAAGCCCAGCTAAATTTTGTATTTTTAGTAGAGACAGAGTTTCACCATATTGGCCAGGCTGGTCTTGAACTTGTGACCTCAGGTGATCCACCCTCCTCGGCCTCCCAAAGTGCTGGGATTATAGGCATGAGCCACCATGCCTGGCCTATTTTTTTTTTTTTTTTTGAGATGGCGTTTCACTATTGTTGCCCAGGCTGGAGTGGAACGGTGCGATCTTGGGGGGCTGACACCGTGCGGGACATAGTTCATGGCTGCTGTTTCCCCTCATGACCATGTGGTGTCACCATTGAAGCCTGGTCGTAACCAGCCCGGAGGACTTGGTAATGATGCTTTCTGAAATCGCGCTAACCTCAGCGGGGTGGGTTCCAGGCTTGAGATGTCAAGCTTGCTGTTCTCAGGGTTCTGCAGCTCTTGTCCCTGCACACTTTCCACCATCTAGGGTGACTCCTAGCTCCAGGAGGCCTGGGTTAGGACAGCTTCTGGCCTCTGCCACCTTCTAGATACAGAACCTAAGATTTTCCCTTCCTCTTTGGGAATCCACATCAGGAGCTCGTCTCAGCCCTGCGGGCATAAAGGCGGGGAGGTGGCTAGCCATCCACGAAGACACGGTCTGCTCACCCATGGACACTTTCTTTCTTTCTTTCTTTCTTTCTTTCTTTCTTTCTTTTTGAGACGGAGTTTTGCTCTTGTTGCCCAGGAGGGAGTGCAGTGGTGTGATCTCGGCTCACTGCAACCTCTGCCTTCTGGGTTCAAGTAATTCTCCTGCTTCAGCCTCCCAAGTAGCTGGGACTACAGTCGACTGCCACCATGCCTGGCTAATTTTAGTATTTGTAGTAGAGATGGGGTTTCACCACATTGGCCAGGCTGGTCTCCAACTCCTGACCTCATGACCCACCTGCCTCGGCCTCCCTAAGTGCTGGGATTACAGGCGTGAGCCACTGCACCTGTGGCCACTTTCTTTCTGCTTGTTCTTCAGGGACAGAGGCAGCCTCCCTTGGCAACCACCTTCCCAGCTTCTCCAGCAGCTGGGGCACGGGAGTGTGACTCACCCTGGCCAGTGGGTTGTGAGGGAGTGGCCACCGTGGGATTTCTAGGGCAGACTTTTCTCCCTAATAAATCCACATGAACACATTTCAGGAGGAATCTCCTCCCTTCTTATATGTGAGACGACAAACCTCAAGATGGAGATGGTGGTAGCCAGCCTGCAAGAAGATCTCCCAACCAGGCGCGGTGGCTCAGGCCTGTGATCCTGGCACTGTGGGAGGCTGAGGTGGTGGATCAGCTGAGGTCAGGAGTTCGATACCAGCCTGGCCAACATGGTGAAACCCCATCTCTACTAAAAATATGAAAATTAGAGGGGGGCGGGGAAAAAATACAAAAATTAGTTGGGCGTGGTGGTGGGTACCTATAATCCCAGCTACTTGGGAGGCTGAGGAAGGAGAACTATTTCAACCTGGGAGGCAGAGGTTGTAGTGAGCCGAGATCACACCACTGCACTCCAGCCTGGGCAATGAGCAAAATGACATCTCAAATAATAATAATAATAATAATAATAATAATAAGCTTAAGTAAAATACATAGATCTCTCTTTTTTTTTTTTAAAAAAAAGATCTCCCATGAGCTTCCCTTCCTGGTATTCATGCCCTTCCACGTGAAGGGGCAGCAGAAAGATGGGAGCACAGACCATAGACTGACCTGTGTGGCCAATAGAATATAATTGCGTACACACCTAGGAGGCCAGGTCAGAAAAAGTGCAGGACCAGCGCGGTGGCTCACACCTGTAATCCTAGCACTTTGGGAGGCAGAGGCAGGTGGATCACCTGAGGTCAGGAGTTCAAGACCAGCCTGGCCAACATGATGAAACCCTGTCTCTACTAAAAATATAACAACTAGCCGAGTGTGGAGGTATGCACATGTAATCCCAGCTACTCAGGAGGCTGAGGCAGGGGAATCACTTGAACCCAGGAGGCAGAGGTTGCTGTGAGCCGAGATTGCACCATTGCACTCCAGCCTGGGCTACAGTGTGAGACTCTGTCTCAAAAAAAGAAAAAAAAAAAAGATGTTGCAGTTTCTGCTTTGATCCCTAATGGATTGTTCCCTCTTCAGGAAACTAGCCACCATACTGTGAGGATGCTCAAGCAGTCCTGTGGAGGGGCCCATCTGGAGAGGACCCAACAGGCAGCACTAACTTGCCAGCCATGTGAGTGAGGCCCCTTGGAATGGAGCTTCCAGCCCCAGTCAAGCCTTTAGGTGACTGAAGAGCTGCAGTCAACTGAAGGCTTGACTGGGGCTGGAAGAGAGACCCTGAGCCATAGTCCCCTTGAGCCATAGTCCCTGAGTCATAGTTCCCCTGAGCAGCAAGAGACCCTGAGCTATAGTCCCCCTGAGCAACCAGAGACCCTGAGCCACAGTCCCCCATCTCAGCTGCTCCCAAATTCCTGACCACGGAACAATGCAAGAGGTAAATGACTACTGTTGTTTTAAAGCCATGAGTTCTGGGGGGATTTGTTTTACAGCAATTAGTTAATTAATCAAAGGCCAACACTATAAAGATTTCAAAACACAAAAGGAAAACACTGAGTTTTTAATGATGTCATTGTGGCACCAAGTTAATCAAGCCTGAAACTGCCTGCTTATCTACTTGCAGAGCAAGAGAATGAATGAACGTCCTGGTTTAGCTGCTGTTAGTTCTGCTGTTACTTGCAGCCAAATATTCTTATTGATTCATCACATAAAAGACAACTCCCTGGGGATTTCTGGAGAGTGATGAGTGATTCCTGAGTGACTTCCTGTGACCTTCTATTCTCTCTCTCTCTCTCCTTTTTTTTAAGATGGGGTTTCACCATGTTGGTCAGGCTGGTCTTGAACTCCTGACCTCAGGTGATCTGCCCACCTTGGCCTCCAAAGTGCTTGGATTACAGGCGTGAGCCACCACGCCCGGCCTCTCTCTCTCTCTCTTTTTTAAGTTTTTTTTTATTTATTTTTTACCTTCTCCTTCTCTCTCTCTCTCTCTCTCTCTCTCTCTCTTTTTTTTGAGGCAGGGTCTTGCTCTGTCACTGAGGCTGGGGTGTAGTGATGCAATCACAGCTCACTATATATCCTTGACCTCCTTGGCTCAGCAATCATCCTGCCTAAACCTCCCAAGTAGCTGGGACCACAGGCAGACCACCACCATGCCTGCCTAATTTTTTTTTTTTTTAATTTATTTAGAGATGGGGGTCCCACTATGTTGCCCAGGCTGGCCTTGAACTCCTGGGCTCAAACAATCCTCTTACCTTGGCCTCCCAAACTGTTGGAATTACAGGTGTGAGCTACTGTGCCCAGCCTGTCACCTTCTATTCTGTGAGGCTGGAAATTTCTTTTGTCAAAAAAAGAAGGACATACATTTAAACTGGCAGGATGCCCTCTGGAAGGGCCTAAAAATGATCTCAGATGAGCTTTTTTTTTTTCTTCAAGATGGAGTTTTGCTCTTGTCATTGAGGGTGGAGTGCAGTGGTGCAATCTCGGCTCACTGCAACCTCTGCCTACTGGGTTCAAGGGATTCTCCTGCTTCAGCTGCCCAAGTAGCTGGGATTACAGGCACCACCACCATGGCTGGCTAATTTTTTTTGTATTTTTTTTTTTTTTTTTTTTTGAGATGGAGTTTCACTCTTGTTACCCAGGCTGGAGTGCAATGGCTCGATCTCGGCTCACCGCAACCTCCGCCTCTTGGGTTCAGGCAATTCTCCTGCCTCAGCCTCCTGAGTAGCTGGGATTACAGGCACACACCACCACGCCCAGCTAATTTTTTGTATTTTTAGTAGAGACGGGGTTTCACCATGTTGACCAGGATGGTCTCGATCTCTTGACCTCGTGATCCACCCGCCTTGGCCTCCCAGAGTGCTGGGATTACAGGCGTGAGCCACCGTGCCTGGTCTTTTTTTTGGTATTTTTAGTAGAGACAGGCTTTCACCATGTTGGCCAGGCTGGTCTCGAACTCCTGACCTCAAGTGATCTGCCCGCCCCGGCCTCCCAAAGTGCTGGGATTACAGTTGTGAGTCACTGCGCCCGGACTCCAATGACTTTCTGTATCAGAGTTCATGAGGAAAAGCAGCCAATTAAGTTATGACTGGCCAATTCACAAGTTTTTCTTTTGTTTTACCTGAACGGAATTATCCTGGATTTTGTAGGCTCTTTTTTTTTTTTTTTGAGATGGAGTTTCACTCTTGTTACCCAGGCTGGAGTGCCATGGCTCGATCTCGGCTCACCGAGGCAATTCTCCTGCCTCAACCTCCTGAATAGCTGGGATTACAGGCATGTGCCACCACACCTGGCTAATGTTTTGTATTTTTAGTAGAGATGGGTTTCACCATGTTGACCAGGATGGTCTCAATCTCTTGACCTCGTGATCCACCTGCCTCAGCCTCCCAAAGTGCTGGGATTACAGCCTTGAGCCACCGCGCCCGGTCTGTAGGCTCTTATTTATTCTTCACCATCAAATCCTGAATGCCTTTCAGATCAACAGAGACCCACATCCCATACAGGACTGTGTAGTGCCCATTGTATGGAGGCGCCAGAATTTATTTAACCAGCCCTGAAGCTGGGATCTAGAATGTTGCCGCTGTTTTGATATTGCAATAACTATATTTACTTTTTTTATTGTGGTAAAATATATAAAATTTAATATTTAGCCTTTTTATTTTTTTTTTATTTTCATTATTATTATTTTTTGAGACAGAGTCTCACTCTGTTGCCCAGGCTGGAATGCAGTGGCGTGATCTCGGCTCACTGTAACCTCCACCTCCCAGGTTCAAGTGATTCTTCTGCCTCAGCCTCCTGAGTAGCTGGGATTACAGGAATATGCCACCATGCCCGGCTAATTTTTTTGTATTTTTAGTAGAGATGGGGTTTTACCATGTTGGCCAGGCTGGTCTTGAACTCTCGACCTCATGATCTACCCACCTTGGCCTCGCTAAGTGTTGGGATTACAGGTGTGAACCACCTTGCCCAGCCTATTTTTTGTGTTTTTAGTAGAGATGGCATTTCACCATTTTGGTCAGGCTGGTCTTGAACTCCTGACCTCACGTGATCTGCCTGCCTCAGCCTCCCAAAGTGCTGGGCTTATAGGAGTGATCCACCATGCCCAGCTCAATTTAGCCATTTTTAAGCATATAGCTCAGAGGCATTAAATTCACTCACATTGTTGTGCAACTATCACCACCCTCCATTTCTGAAACTTTTTCATCATCTCCAACTGAAACTCCGTACCGTTAAGCAATAGCTCCCCATTTCTCACTCGCCCCGTTCAGTCCCTCCTAACCTCTATTCTACTTTTGGTCTCTATAAATTCATGTAGTCTGGTCCAGGCACTGTGGCTCTCATCTGTAATCCCAGCACCTTGAGAGGACTGAGGTGGGCAGATTGCTTGAGCTCACGAGTTTGAGACCAGCCTTGACAACATGGAGAAACCCTGTCTCTACAAAAAATGCAAAAAACGGCCAGGCGCGGTGGCTCAAGCCTGTAATCCCAGCACTTTGGGAGGCCGAGGCGGGTGGATCATGAGGTCGAGAGATCGAGACCATCCTGGTCAACATGGTGAAACCCCGTCTCTACTAAAAATAAAAAAAATTAGCTGGGCATGGTGGTGCGTGCCTGTAATCCCAGCTACTCAGGAGGCTGAGGCAGGAGAATTGCCTGAACCCGGGAGGCGGAGGTTGTGGTGAGCCGAGATCGCGCCATTGCACTCCAGCCTGGGTAACAAGAGCGAAACTCCGTCTCAAAACAAAACAAAACAAAACAAAAAAAAACAAAAATGCAAAAAACTAGCCAGCATGGTGGCATATGCCTGTAGTTCCAGCTACTTGGGAGGCTGAGGTGGGAGGGCGGATTGAGCCTGGGAGGAGGAGGTTAAAGAAAGCTGAGATCATGCCACTGCATTCCAGCCTGGGTGACAGAGCCAGACGTTGTCTCAACTAACTAACTAACTAAATAGACGGGGCTTGGTGGCTCATGCCTATAATCCCAGCAATTTGGGAGGCCAAGGCGGGCAGATCACCTGAGGTCAGAAGTCAGAGACCAGCCTGGCCAATGTGGCGAAACCCCATCTCTGCTAAAAATGTAAAAAGTAGCTGGGCGTGGGGGTACATGCCTGTAATCCCAGCTACTCAGGAGGCTGAGGCAGGAGAATCGCTTGAACCCAGGAGGTGGAGGTTGCAGTGAGCTGTGATTGTGCCACTGCACTCCAGCCTGGGTGACAGAGCAAGACTCTGTCTCAAAAAAAAAAATTAATTAATTAAAAAATTCGCTTATTCTTTAAATCTCATATAAGTGGAATGGTGCAATCAGTGTCTTTTGCATCTGGCTAGTGTCACTTAGTTTGATGCCTTTAAGGTTCATCCGTGTTGCAGCAGGTGTCAGGACTTCCTCCCTTTCTGAGGCTGCAGAATGCTCCGTTCTACTGTGTCTGCTTTGCTTTAAGCATTCGTCCATCGATGGACACGGGGCTGTCTCCAGCCTAGGCTCTGGGACTCATGCTGCTGGGAACATGTGTGCACATACATCTGTTCAAGTCTCTGCTGTCTGTTCTTTTGGGTCTACACCCAGAAGTGCACATTTGCTTTTAAGTGAAAGTGATGTTGCATATTATGCCCAGCATGGGTCTTACTGTGGATGTTGCCCACGGGGAAAGGTCTGCAGGCAGCTCGGAGATCCTCCCGGCCCCCTCCTCCTGTGTGATGGGGCTCCACATCACACACAAAGCCGCTTCTCCCCAAGAGACTGTTCCTGTCACTGTCCCTGTAGGGCCGCTTCTGTTCTTTACAAAACAGGATGTTTTAGTTCTGGCTCCGGCATGGAGGGTCAGAAGGCAGCAGCAGCAGCTGGGGACAATGGCTCACGCCTGTACTCCCAACACTTTGGAAGGCTAAGGCGGGCAGATCACCTGAGGTCGTGAGTTGGAGACCAGCCTGGCCAACGTGGAGAAACCTGGTCTGTATTAAAAATACAAAAATTAGCCAGGGCGGGTAGCGCTTGCCTGTAATCCCAGCTACTCAGGAGGCTGAGGCAGGAGAATTGCCTGAACCCAGGAGGCGGAGGTTGTGGTGAGCCGAGATCGCGCCAATTGCACTCCAGCCTGGGTAACAAGAGTGAAACTCCGTCTCAAAAAAAAAAAAAAAAAAAAAAAAGGCAGCAGTAGCAGCAGCAGTTTCCTTCCATGTGGTGATTCCCTGGGCCTCCAGCAGCGTGATGTCTGCCCCCAGCGTGATTCCCTTGCAGCGTGATGTCTGCCCCCAGGAGCCTGCGCTGCGTTGAGACTGATGTGCTCCCACACCGTGAAGCTGGAAGGACCCTGCAGGGCCATCGGATCCCTCTCTAACCATGACCACTAATGTTCAAGCAGCAAAGCTGAGGCCTAGAGCAGGAAGGCGTCCTCCAGTGCCTCCCAGTATCGGGACCCAGGCTTCCTTCCACCCTCCAGGACTCCATGCAGCCCCGGCTGGCCTCCTGTTCCTGGGAGGTGGTGGTCAAGAGCTTGAGTCCCAACATGCCTCTGGGCAAAGCCTCTTCCTTTATAGAACCCTGGGTCCCTCTGGAGAGCCCATGCTTGAAAGCTGATGAGTCTAGGACACTTGGTCAGATTGATTTTACTTTTTTTTTTTTTTTTGAGACGGAGTTTCGCTCTTGTTACCCAGGCTGGAGTGCAATGGCGCAATCTCGGCTCACCGCAACCTCCGCCCCCTGGGTTCAGGCAATTCTCCTGCCTCAGCCTCCTGAGTAGCTGGGATTACAGGCACGCGCCACCATGCCCAGCTAATTTTTTGTATTTTTAGTAGAGACGGGGTTTCACCATGTTGACCAGGATGGTCTTGATCTCTTGACCTTGTGATCCACCCGCCTCGGCCTCCCAAAGTGCTGGGATTACAGGCTTGAGCCACCGCGCCCGGCGATTTTACTTTTTACTAACATTTTTTTTTTGAGACGGAGTCTCACTCCAGCCCAGGCCAGAGTGCAGTGGCATGATCTCGGCTTACTGTAATCTCTGCCTCCAGATTCAAGCAATTCTCTTGCCTCAGCCTCCCAGGTAGCTGGGATTATAGGCATGAGCCACCATCCCTGGCTAAGTTTTGTATTTTTAGTAGAGACAGGGTTTCGCCATGTTGGCCAGGCTGGTCTTGAACTCCTAACCTTGCGATCCGCCTGCCTTGGTCTCCCAAAGTGCTGGGATTATAGGCGTTAGCCGCCGTGCCCAGAAATTTTTTAAAAAATATGACATTCTTGGCCGGGCGTGGTGGCTCACACCTATGATCCTAGCACTTTGGGAGGCCAAGGTGGGTGGATCACCTGTGGTCAGGAGTTTAAGACCAGCCTGGCCATCATGGTGAAACCCCATCTTAATTAAAAAAAAAAAAAAAAAATATATATATATATATATATATATATATATGACATTCTACTTTGTCTTTGGCAGCTAAAAAAAATTTTTTTTTTTTGGACAGGCTTGGTGGCTCACACCCTATAGTCCCAGCAGTTTGGGAGGCTGAGGCAGGTGGATCACTTGAGGTCAGGAGCTCCAGACCAGTTGTTGCCAACATGTACTAAAAATACAAAAAATTTGCCAGGTGTGGTGGTAGGTGCCTGTAGCCCCAGTTACTCGGGAACCTGAGGTAGGAGAATCGCTTGAACCTGGGAGGCGGAGGTTGCAGTGAGCTGAGATGGTGCCACTACACTCCAGCCTGGGCGACAGAGCGAGACCCTGTCTCTAAAAAAGCCTGGGCGACAGAGTGAGACCCTGTCCTTTTTTAGAGCCAGGGTCTCGCTCTGTCGCCCAGGCTGGAGTGCAGTGGCACGATCATAGCTCACCGCAGCCTCGAACTCCTGGTCTCAAGCTGTCCTCCTGCCTCAGCCTCCCCAGTAGCTGGGATTACAGGTGTGAGCCACCACACCCGGCTCAGTCAGGTGTATTCTAAGGCCGCTCTCCTGGCTAACACTCATCCCTGTCTTGCCCAACTCTGGCGAGTTCTGGCCCCACGAGCCCCTCCCGAGTCCCTGACTGGCTCTGAAAGCCACCACAGGGTGTCATTCCTGTTAGGTAAAGGTGAGGGCAGGACCCTGGAAAGGTCCCGTTTCGGGGAGCAGCTGCTGGGACGGGGCTGCCTTGGTCCCTACTGTTGTGTGGTTTGCATGAGTGTGTGTGAGTGGGGGTGGGTGCCTGTGTGCCCACTTCCTTCCCACACACTCACACTTGTGCTTGTCGCTCTGCCTGCTACTCCGGCTCTGAGGGCAGAGGCTGAGAACAGTTTCATGTCCGTGTGCTGGGGAAAACCCCCTTGTACTTAATACGCGTAACACTTCCTCAATTCCAATCATAGCTCTATGTACTTCTCAAACATCATCATATTCAAGCCACAACAATCCCATGAGGTGTGTACTATATTTTTATCCCGTGTGTGTGTGTGTGTGTGTGTGTGTGTGTGTGTGTTTGAGACGGAGTTTGGCTCTTGTTGACCAGGCTGGAGTGCAATGCCGTGATCTCAGCTCACTGCAACCTCTGCTTCCCAGGTTCAAGTGATTTTCCTGCCTCAGCCTCCCGAGGAGCTGGGATTACAGGTGCTCACCACCACGCCCAGCTAATTTTGTATTTTTTTCAGTAGAGATGAGGTTTCGCCATGTTGGCTAGGCTGGTCTCAAACTCCTGATCTCAGGTGTTCCACCCACCTTAGCCTCCCAAAGTGCTGGGATGACAGGTGTGAGCCACCATGTCCAGCCCATTTTATTTGTTTTGTATTTTTAAGTTTATTTTCGAGACAGGGTCTTGTTCTGTCGCCCAGGCTGGAGTGCAGTGGTAAGATCACAGCTCACTGAAGACTTGATCTCCTGGGCTCAGGTGATCCTAGGATTACAGGCATGTACCACCATCCTTGGCTAATTTTTGTATTTGTATTTGTATTTTTAATTTTATGTATTTATTTATTTTGACACGGAGTCTCTCACTGTCACCCAGGCTGGAGTGCAATGGTGTGATCTCGGCTTACTGCAACCCCCACCTCCTGGGTTCGTGTGATTCTCCTGCCTCAGCCTCCGAGTAGCTGGAATTACAGGCATGCACCACCATACCTGGCTAATTTTTTTTTTTGTATTTTTAGTTGAGACAGGGTTTCACTATGTTGGCCAGACTGTTCTGAAGCTCCTGGCCTCGTGATTGGGCCAGGATTACAGGTGTGAGCTGGGATTACAGGTGTAAAATTTTTTTAGTAGGGATGGGGTTTCACCTTGTTGGTCAGCTGATCTCGAACTCCTGACCTCAGGTGATCCACCCACCTCGGCCTCCCAATGTGCTGGGATTATAGGCGTCAGCCACCGCGCCCGGCCTAAATTTTTGTATTTTCAGTAGAGATGTTTCGCCATGTGGCCCAGGCTGGTCTTCAACTCCTGACCTCAAGCTGCCTGCCTGCTCCAGCCTCCCAAAGTAGTGGGATGACACTCACAAGCCGGCGCGCCTGGCCATCCCTGATTTGTGGACAGTGAGTCTAACTGGGGAGGAGAGGGTCTGCATAGGGTGCTAGACTGCCGGCATGGGCTCATGTTGGGGGGCTAGTCCTGCACTTCCCTTTCTTTCACCAACTGCAGACCCCATGTGGGGGTCACCAAGGCATGGGGTGTGTGGCTGAACCAGGCAGTGATGCCCAGGACATCACCGTCATCCCTACAGTAACAATGCTGTCCGCGCAGTGCCTGTCACATGTCAAGCTCCATGTTGAAAACATTATGCATATTTAGATTAGTTCATCCTCAAAATTAACTCCTGAAATACCGTCTTACTATTCTCTCTCTCTCTCTCTCTCTTTTTTTTTTTTTTTTTTTTGAGATGGAGTCTTACTCTTGTCACCCAAGCTGGAGTGCAATGGTACAATCTTGGCTCACTACAACCTTCGCCTCCTGGGTTCAAGCAATTCTCCTGCCTCAGCCTCCCGTGTATCTGGGATTACAGAGGCCCACCACCACGCCTGGCTAATATTTTGTATTTTTAGTAGAAATGGGGTTTTACCACGTTGACCAGGCTGGTTTTGAACTCCTGACCTCAGGTGATCCACCTGCTTCGGCCTCCCAAAGTGCTGGGATTAAGGAGTGAGTTACTGTGCCCGGCCAGTGTTCTCACTTAGGATAGAGCATAATAAAACGGTTGGGCATGGGATTGCAGGCCTTCAGGAGGCCGAGACAGGCAGATTACCTGAGGTCAGGAGTTCAAGACCAGCCTATGCAACATGGTGAATCCCCACCTCTACTAAAAATACAAAAAATTATCTGGGCATGACGGGGTGCACCTGCAGTCCCAGCTATTTGGGAGGCTGAGGCAGGAGAGTTGATTGAACCCGGGAGGTGGAGGTTGCAGGGAGCAGAGATTGTACCATTGTACTCCAGCCTGGGTGACTCTGTCTCTAAACAAGAAAAGAAATGAGAACTCTGAGACTCAGAGAGTTCAGAGATTTGCCTGAGGCACACAGCTAGAAAGTGGCAAAATTTGATTTTGAATCTAGCCTGGTCAGACAGCAAAGCTCACAGTCTTGCCATGTTGCCAGGCTGGTTTTTTTCTTTGTTTGCTTTAACTATATGTATTTTTTTAAGAGATAGGATCTTGCTGTGTTGCCCAGGCTGTTCTCAAACTCCTGGGCTCAAGCAATCCTCTTACCTCAGCCTCCCAAGTAGCTGAAACTACAGGCACGTGCCACGAAGCCCGGCTTCTTTAACATTTTTTTAAAAAATTGAGGTGAAATTTACATAACATAAAATTGTAAGTATTTTAAAGGATATTAATGCAGTGGCATTTAGTACATCCGGAGTGTTGAAACACCATCACCTCTGTCTAGTTTTGAATCATTGTCATCACTCCGAAGGTGACCAGTGCTCATTAAGCTTTCTCCTCCCCTTTTAGCCCCTGGCAACCCTTAAGTTACTTTCCATTTCTATGAATTTACCTATGCAGGATATTTTATATAGATGGAATCATACACTATGTGGCCTTTTGTGTTTGGTGTCTTTCACTTAGCATAATGTTTTCTTTTTCAAGACGGAGTCTTACTCTGTCACCTAGCCTGCAGTGCAGTGGTGTGATCTCGGCTCACTGCAACGTCCACCTCCTGGGTTCCAGTGATTCTCCTGCCTCAGCCTCCCAGGTAGCTGGGATTACAGGTGCGTGCCACCACACCCAGCTGATTTTTGAATTTTAATACAGACTGGGGTCTCACCATGTTGATCAGCCTGGTCTTGAACTTGTGACCTCAGGTGATCCACCTGCCTCAGCCTCCCAGAGTGCTGGGATTACAGGCGTGAACCACCTCGCCCAGGCAGATGTTTTGAAGGTCCATCCGTGTCATAGCATGGCTCAGAGCTTCCTTCCTTTTCCTGACTAGATACTATTCCACTGTACGATCATGCCACATTTTGTTGACCTATTTATCGGTTGGGCATTTAAATTGTTTCTCCTTTTTGGCTGTCGTGAATAGTGTTGCTATGAACATTTGCGTACAAGTTTTTCTTTGAGTCTTTGGTTTCTTTCTTTCTTTTTTTTTTTTTTTGAGACAAAGTTGCTCTGGCATGCAAGCTAGAGTGCAGTGGCTAGATCCCGGCTCACTGCAACCTCTGCCTCCAGGGTTCAAACAATTTTCCTGCCTCAGCCTCCCAAGTAGCTGGGGCTACAGGGGCACACCACCATGTCCAGCCAATTGTTTTGGATTTTTTAGTAGAGACGGGGTTTCACCATGTTGGTCAGGTTGGTTTTGAACTCTTGACCTCAAGTGTTCAAATCCTGTAATTCCAGCACCTTGGCCTCCCAAAGTGCTGGGATTACAGGCGGGAGCAGAGTCTTTGTTTTCAATTCTATTTTTTTTTTTTTTTCCTTTTGAGATGGAGTCTCACTCTGTCGCCCAGGCTGAAGTGCAGTGGCACGATCTCAGCTCACTGCAACCTCTGTCACCTGGGTTCAAGCGATTCTCCTACCTCAGCCCCTGAGTAGCTGGGATTACAGGTGCTTGTCAACGCATCTGGCTATTTTTTTTTTTGTAGTTTTCGTAGATACGGGGTTTCGCCATCTTGGCCAGGCTGGTCTTAAACTCCTGACCTCATGATCCACCCGCCTTGGCCTCCCAAAGTGCTGGGAATACAGGCATGAGCCCCCTCGCCCGGCCTGTTTTCAATTCTTTTGGACATATAACTAGGATTGGAATTGCAGGGCCATATGGTGATTTTTCTGTTTAACCTTTTGAGGAGCTGCCAAACTGTATTCCACTGCCACAGCCTTATTTCACATTCCCAGCAATGCGCCAGGCTTCCCATCTCTCCACCAACATTCGTTATTTCCTCTCTCTCTCTCTTTAAAATTATGGCCATCTTAGTGTGTATTAACGGATATCCTATGGTAGCCTCAATCTGCGTTTTCCTAATGACTTGTGATGTTGAACATCTTTTGTTCCCCCCGAGATGGATGCTCGCTCTGTCACCCAGGCTGGAGTGCAGTGGCATGATCTCCACTCACTGCAACCTCCGCCTCCCAGGTTCATGCAATTCTCCTGCCTCAGCCTCCTAAGTAGCTGGGATTACAGGCACCTGCCACCATGCCCAGCTGATTCTTTGTATTTTTAGTAGAGACGGGGTTTCACCATGTTGACCAGGATGGTCTCGATCTCTTGACCTCGTGATCCACCCGCCTCGGCCTCCCAAAGTGCTGGGATTATAAAGGTGTGAGCCACTGCGCCCAGCCCCAGGCTGGTCTCAAACTTCTGACCCTGTGATCTGCCCCCCGGACCTCCTAAAGTGCTGGGATTATAGGCGTGAGCCACCGCACCTGGCCTGAACATCTTTTCATGTACTTGTTGGTCATCTCTGTATCTTCAGAGAAGAAGAACTATTAGAAAGTTGAACTAATAGAAAGTTGAACTTTCTATTCAACTTCTTGGCTCATTTTTGTCCCCTGCTTTTTTTTTCTTTAGAGGTGGGGTCTCACTGTGTTGCTCAAGCTGGAGTGCAGTAGCACAATCATAGCTCACTATGGCCTCAACCTCCCAGGCTCAAGTGATCCTCCCACCTCAGCCTCCAGAGTAGCTGGGACTACAAGTGCAGGCCACTATGTCCTACTCTTCACCCATTTTATTTTTAGAGATGGAGTCTCGCAGTGCAGTGGCATGACCTTGCCTCACTGCAACGTCCGCCTCCCAGATTCAAGCCATTCTCCCACCTCAGCCTCCCGAGTAGCTGAGATTATAGGCGACTGCCACCATGCCTGGGTAATTTTTTTTTTTTTGAGACGGAGTTTCACTCTTGTTACCCAGGCTGGAGTGCAATGGCGCGATCTCGGCTCACCGCAACCTCCGCCTCCCGGGTTCAGGCAATTCTCCTGCCTCAGCCTCCTGAGTAGCTGGGATTACAGGCATGCGCCACCATGCCCAGCTAATTTTTTTGTATTTTTAGTAGAGATGGGGTTTCACCATGTTGGCCAGGCTGGTTTTGAATTCTTGACCTCAAGTGATCCACCTGCCTTGGCCTCCCAAAGTGCTGGGATTACAGGCATGAGCCACCGTGCCCGGCTCTTCACTCATTTTTAAATTGGTTTGTCATTTTGTGCTTTAACTTTTGGTTTAGACATAATTTATAACTTAAAGAAAGTTTATCATATAGTACAAGGAAACCCGTATCATCTTTACCCAGATTCATCTATTATTAATGTTTTGCCCCATTTGCTGTCTTACTATATATATCTAATATTTTCTCCTGAACCATCTGAGAATGAGTGGTATACATCATGGCCCTATACCCCTATATACTTCAGATAGGATATTGACTCATGTACTTACATAACTGTTGCTCACTGATGCTGATATGCTGTTTCTTCCTGAACCAGTTTTATCAGTGAATCCAGTACAGGAGCCAGGCTGGGGTTCCGGGCTGCCCTGAACGGTCTCGTCTCTTTCATCTCCTTTGATCCAAAACAGCCCCTCAGTCTTTCTTAGTCTTTCACGACTTTGATGTTTTTGAATAATACAGTTCCTTAAAAGAAATAGTATTTCTCAATTTGGGCTCCTCTGATATTTTTTCTTTTTAAAAATTTATTAAAAACATTTTTTTTTTTTTTTTGAGATGGAGTTTCGCTCTTGTTGCCCAGGCTGGAGTGCAGTGGCTCAATCTCAGCTCACTGCAACCTCCGCCTCCGGGGTTCAAGCAATTCTCCTGTCCCAGCCTCCTGAGTAGCTGGGATTACAGGCGCTCAACACCACGCCTGGCTAATTTTGTATTTTTAATAGAGATGAGGTTTCTCCATGTTGGTCAGGCTGGTCTTGAACTCCCAACCTCAGGTGATTTGCCCACCTTAGCTTCCTAAAGTGCTGGGATTATAGGCATGAGCCACCGTGCCCAGCCCCTAATTATTATTATTATTTTTTGAGACAGGGTCTCACTTTGTCTCCCAGCCTGAAGTGCAGTGGTGCGAACATGGCTCATTGCAGCCTCAACCTCCCAGGCTGAGGGGATCCTTCCTGCCTCAGCCTCCCAAGTAGTTGAAACTATAGATGCACACCACCAAACCCGGCTATTTTTATGTTTTATTTATTTTTGGTATTTTGCAGTGATGGGGTTTCGCCATGTTGCCCAGACTGGTCACAAACTCCTGGGCTCAGGCGATCCTCCTGCCTTGGCCTCCCAGTGTCAGGATGACAGGTGTGAGCCACCGTGCCCAGCTGATGTCTTCTCAGGATTAGATTCCGGCCGTGCATTCCTGGCTGGCAAGCTGCAGAGAGGATGCTGTGAGCTGCAAAGACCTTCACATTTGGAGGCACACAACACCCTCCTGCTCTCACAGGTGGTTTATTTCAATCCCTCATCAAGATGTCTGATTCCTCTACTGTATAGAGTAATATACTCTTTTTTTCTTTTTCATTCTTTTCTTTTCTTTTTTTTTTTTTTTTTGAGATGGAGTCTCACTCTGTTGCCAGGCTGGAGTGCAGTGGTGCAATCTTGGCTCACTGCACCCTCTGCCTCCTGGGTTCAAGCAATTCTCCTGCCTCAGCCTCCCAAGTAGTTGGAATTACAGGTGCCTGCAACTACACCTGGCTAATTTTTGTATTTTAGTAGAGACGGGGTTTTACCATGTTAGTCAGGCTAGTCTCGAACCCCTGACCTCAAGTGATCCCCTGCCTCGGCCTCCCAAAGTGCTGGGATTACAGGAGTGAGCCACTGCTCCAGGCCTCTTTTTTTTCTTGTTAGTCATAAGTAATCTCTCAAGAGACGCTTCCTGACCATGCCGACACCCTGCCCCTCACTGAGTGCTCCCCCGCAGAGTAGTGCCCCGATGAGTTTTGCTCTCAGGCTGTCTTCTTGCGGGCACCCCCCTCTGCTATCTTTGTTTCTCTGGGCAGGACCTTAGATCCTGGGCAGGTGGTCACCCTCCCTGGCAGGCTAGCTCAACGCAGCTGTCTCGGCTAACACCTCACCTCTTCATCTGACCTGGCTTCAGCGCAGTCTTGTACAGGCAGCCAGACCGTCTCACGGCGAGTAGCAGTCCGGGAGGCTCATCTCATTTTCTTTAATAGAGACAGAGTCTCAGCTGGGCGAGGTGGCTCACACCTGTCATCCCAGCACTTTGGGAAGCCAAGGCAGGTGGATCACGAGGTCAGGAGTTTGAGACCGGCCTGGTCAACATGGTGAAACCCCCGTCTCTGCTAAAAATACAAAAAAATTTAGCTGGGCGTAGTGGCAGGTGCCTGTAATCTAAGCTACTTGGGAGGCTGAGGCAGAAAATTGCTTGAACCCAGGAGGAGGAGGTTGAGCTTCCCTTCCTCAGTGCAGCCACCACAGCCACAGGCTGGATTGAGGGGAGCACAGAGTTGTCCCGTTGCCCAGGGTGGGGGTGCCGGGAGCCCTTCTCCTCCACAGCAGGTCTGCGAGGCTGGCGATGGGGAAATCGGCCTGGCTACCCTGGGCCCAGGAGGAAACTATGATAAGATGCTCCACAGTTAGGGCAGCGGCTTTGAGGTTTGGCGCCTGGGAGCCGACAGGAAGTGACTTGGTGCTGAGCTGATGCGGCTTCACCCAGGGGCCGGTCCCCGTCAGGAGCTGCAGGCTGGCGTGGCTGGGAGGATGTCAGCGGAGTGCCCCAAGCCTGGGCCAGGAGGGCCGCAGGGCCAGTCCCCAGGGCCAGGCAGGCAGTGTCCCCCTCCCGCCCCGCCCGCCCGCTGGAGCCTGCCCCGGTGGAGGGCCTACGTGGCTGCCGCCGTGCTCTGCTACATCAACCTCCTGAACTACATGAACTGGTTCATCATCGCAGGTGAGGAGGGGATGGCCACCCTGGCAGCATCTGCTGCTCCGCTCTGCCCGCCAGCCAGGGGCTGCAGGCCGGAGATGGCCTTCCAGCCATCACCGTCTTTCTGCTCCTGGGCCCGTCTCTGGTATTCTCAGCTCTCGAGGTGGCTTTCAGCTCTGCCCAAATCGGGGAGGACCAACTGATGTTCCCAATGCAGCCTCAACTAAGAGGGGGCGCCGGCTGGACGTGGTGGCTCCCACTTGTAATTCCAGCACTTTGGGAGGCTGAGGCAGGAAGACTGCTTGAGCCCAGGAGTTTGAGACCAGTGTGTACAACACAATGAGACTCTGTCTCTATTTTTTTTTTTTTTTTTTGAGATGGAGTCTCACTCTGTCACCCAGGCTGGAGTGCAGTGGTGTGATCTTGGCTCACTGCAACCTCCGCCTCCTGAGTTCAAGGAGTTCTCTGCCTCAGCCTCCCAAGTAGCTGGGATTATAGATACTTGCCACCACGACTGGCTAATTTTTTTGTATTTTTAGTAGAGACAGGGTTTCACCATCTTGGCCAGGCTGGTCTTGAACTCCTGACCTTGTGATCCACCCGCCTTGGCCTCCCAAAGTGCTGGGATTACAGGCGTGAGCCACTGCACACGGCCAAGACTCTGTATCTATTTAAAAAATTAAAAATATTTTAGGGCTGGATTCAGTGGCTCAGGCCCGTAATCTCAGCATCGCGGGAGGCTGAGGCAGGCAGATCATTTGAGATGAGCAGTTTGAGACCAGCCTGTACAACATGGTGAAACCCTGTCTCTATTAAAAATACAAAAATTAGCCAAGTGTGGTAGCAGGTACCTGCAATCCCAGCTACTGGGGAGGCTGAGGTAGGAGAATTGCTTGAACCCAGGAGGTGGAGGTTGCAGTGAGCTGAGATCTCACCATTGCACTCCTGTCTGGGTGACAGAGGGAGACTCTGTCTCAAAAAAAAAAAAAAAAATTAAAAATGTTTTTAAAAATTAAGAGAGGGCACAGTGGGGGTGGGGCCAGGGACATACTGGGTGGTGGAGTGGGTAAGGACAGCAGGGAGGACTTCCAGGCAGAGGCCTCGAGGTTCTGGGTGGAGGACAGGGTAGCCTGGGGCGGCAAGAATAGCTCCTGCCAGCTGTGTTTCTAGGACAGCAGGCTGCTCGAACATGCTGCCTTCCTTCTTGCAGGCCTCAGGGCTCCACCTGCCTCTGCCTTCTGTCACTCACTCAAGACTGATCGGGGGCCAGGCATGGTGGCTCATGCCTGTAATCTCAGCACTCTGGGAGGCCAAGGCAGACGGATCACCTGAGGTTGGGAATTCGAGACCAGCCTGGCCAACATGGTGAAACCCCATCTCTACTAAAAATACAAAAATTAGCTAGGTGTGGTGGTGTGCACCTGTGATCCCAGATACTAGGAAGGCTGAGGCAGGAGAATTGCTTGAACCTGGGAGGCGGAGGTTGCAGTGAGCTGAGATCACATCACTGCACTCCAGCCTGGGCGACAGAGTGAGACTCGATCTTTTTTTTTTTTTTTTGAGACGGAGTTTCACTCTTGTTACCCAGGCTGGAGTGCAATGGCGCGATCTCGGCTCACCGCAACCTCCGCCTCCTGGGTTCAGGCAATTCTCCTGCCTCGGCCTCCTGAGTAGCTGGGATAACAGGCATGTGCCACCATGCCCAGCTAATGTTTTGTATTTTTAGTAGAGACGGGGTTTCACCATGTTGACCAGGATGGTCTCGATCTCTTGACCTTGTGATCCAGCCACCTCGGCCTCCCAAAGTGCTGGGCTTACAGGCTTGAGCCACCGCGCCTGGCCGAGACTCGATCTTAAAAAGAAAATACTGATTGTGACTTCACTTGTTCTCTCCTTGTCATTCATTCATTCACTCATTCATTCAAGACCAACTGTGGGCAGGACCCCCTGGTGGCTGCTGGGGACCCAGGGTGGAAATCAGACTTGTAGTTCCTGAACTCAGGAACGACCATCTCCTGGGGCAGAAATAGGGGCTGATCGACGGCAGTCCTGCGAGGCAGAGAGGTGAGGCCAGACGCGGGGCAGGCACAGGCCAGGCTGGGAGCTCAGGAGAGGGGCTGCAGCTGCCTGTCACTTACCAGCTCAGCATGCCAGAGAGTGGCTATGGAATCATAAAACTTTAGGGGCTGCAGAATCACCCCTAGACCTGGTTGTTGTCTTTGAGGAGCTCAGAGGTCAGGAGTTCCTCCTCCTCACTTGAGGTCAGATGTTCAAGACCAGCCTGGGCAAAAGAGGAAAACCTTCTCTACAAAAAATGTTA